>NC_136795.1:7694062-7901562 GCF_951216825.1 Electrona antarctica | reverse complement strand
GCTATGCAACCAGACTGCTGTATGTAAGAGTATTACCATCCACACTGCAATGACTAAATGTGCACACTTGCACGCTCACACCAGAGAGATGTGTATACGCACAAACGTACACTCACATGCTCTCTCACACACACACACACACACACACACACACACACACACACACACACAGTATGCAAATACCGTAGTTCCTCAAAGCATGACCTACAGTATGCATCTGTGTCACATTCTCCATGTCTGTCTCCATGTCCCTCTTTCCTTCCTTCCTCCCTTATTCACTTTTCGTTGTTGAAGTTTGCAGCCTGTGTGTACTGAGAAACAGAGGATAAGTTGCAGGTTTTGAGGGAACAATTCCAAAGCAATATGGTGTACAGTATATACAGTGCGTGCGTGCGTGCATGCATGCGTACTGTACACATCAGTGTGAAGATATGATTCTGGTTAGAGGGTCCATTCCCTATTGAACCGAGCTCTAACAATGGGCTGTTTTTATTCTCGTTTCCTGATAGAAAACTAGCCTGTGGATGATACACTGTGACTCAATAATGAGGTAAAGTTTTTTTTTTAACTGTTGTGTTTCTTGGACTGGCTATTTGTAAGGTTTGTAATATTGATGCTGCTTTGTACTGAACCTAGATTTTGTACGATTTTGAATTATAAAAAAAATAATAATGAGGCAAAGTGTAATATAAATTCAGAGCTGCCTGTCAGACACACAGGTCTCATGTGCCCAATCCGGACAAATCACACAAATGCATGAAAAGCGCATATGGTTCATTTCAGTATTAACATTCTGTCCCTATAGTGTAATTTGCATCACACACACACAGTCACACACACACACACACACACACACACACACACACACACACACACACACACACACACACACACACACACACACACACACACACACACACACACACACACACACACACACACACACACACACACACACACACACACACACACACACACACACACACACACACACACACACCCCTCCCCCACCATCAAAGGTGTTCTGTATGCGGGGAGCGACGCTGGGGAAGCTGAGTGGTTAGTGAGCCCGCCTGGGAAGCCAGAGGCTCCAGTCGTCCCAGGTTCAATTCCAGGGCAGCGATGTGTTTCTGTGTGTCCGCGAGCAAATCTTAACCCCTAATTGCTGCTCCCTGCTCCTCGTTGTTATAGGATGGGTAGAGGACAAATTTCACGCATGTACAAATAAGTGACGAAAAATAAACACCCCAAGGAGTGCAGACAATTCTGTATTAGCATTACAAAGTTAGCTGTTCATATCAGTACCAATGTATGAAAAATAAAGACATTATCATGTGTAATATACAGTAGACGCGTTTGTTTTTGACGTGACTGACGGACTGACTGACATGAAATGTCATAGTAAACTGCGACCTACAAAAAGTCCGGAATTCAGAAAGTTCAAAAGTAATGTCATCAAAATGTACTTAAAGTACCAAAAGTGAAAGTACCCATTATGCCGAACGTCCCATTTCAAATGTATAAAAAACATTTGAAAATAGCAGATCTACAAGCTCACAATGTGTCGCATCCAAAAAAAAAAAAAAAAAAGGGATATTCACTAACGACCCCTTGGAACCAAATGGACCCTTATGGGTCTGTAACTCTGAGAGTGTACAAATGGAACACTCTCAAAGTTAAATTGACTTTGATTTTACAATCTAAATTGGGGTCTCAGAGATAGAAATGCCATTAAATGAGAGACCGTAGCCTAAATGCATGTAAAACTTGGGGTCCTCGAAATTAAACGGGTTGAGAATCACTGCTGCTAGAGCCGTATAAGTCTTCTCTTATGGGGGTCCCTGGCATATCTTTTCAAATGGAGGTCCGCGGGCTAACTAGTGTCAATTTGGGGGTCCTTGACATGAAGAAGTTTGGGAACCACTGCTCTCTATAGCTTCATTCTGAAATGATCGCCTCCAGAACCGTCTTCCCCTTCTGACCCTCGGCTGTTAAATATTCTACAAGTGTCTGCATGGGTGTAATATCTCTCTCACCTCCTGTCTCATCCATTTTCTTTTCCTCACACATATCTGGCTTCACTTTAATTGTGTGTTGGCATAAGAGGTCTGTCTGAATACATATTAGTTGTGGGGGGGGGGGGGGGGGGGGGGAGTTCACCGTCTGTAATACATTGTGTTGATTATACTATATGGAAGATATGTAGCGTAATATGGTTCATTGTTAACAAGGAGTATGTGTGCAGTCCGACAATGCTTTTACCCTTGCATCATCTTTTCATTTAGTGTCATTAGTGGAGCAGATTAAGTCAATATTGAGCTCTTTTAAATCACAGCTAAAAACCCACTTGTTCACGATGGCTTTTACTTAAATTATTGATTGTTTTATTTTGTGTTCACCTGTTTGTATTGATATTGCTTATTGTTGTTGTTTTATTCTACTACTGTATTTTAACCTGTATTGGAAAGCACTTTGTAACATTGTTTTAAAAAGTGCTTTATAAATAAAGTTTATTATTATTATTATTATAATATATCATAAGAATCGTTCACTTGATGGTACAAGCACCAAAATTGGCACACAAGTGCTTCGGAACCTACTCTCTCAGAAAAGTACGTTGTCCACTTGAAAAAAACAAAATGGACACCATTTTTCAAGATGGCCGCCATTCGAGGTCGTTTTAAACCGTGTTTGAGCTATACAATCCTATTTTGATGGCCTATACATCGAAATATATGTTTCTGAGTATGATAAATCCAATTCTGCATTTAGAACATCAAAACTATTTAATATTATGATGATACAATGGGAATTCAACGATATAATGGGGCATATTAAGTCCATATTCCATAATAATCCTTCACTTGGTGGTACAAGCACAACATTTGGCACAAATGATGTCCAGGATGTACTTTCTAAGAAAAGTACGTTATCCAGCTGAAAATCCAAGATGGCCACCAGTTTTCAAGATGGCCACCTCGTCAAATAAATACGTATAACTTTAATGAACAGAAATGTGTGATCCACACATTGATCCAAACATCAAAATGAATGTATTCTGACTGGAAGAACTCAATGGTGTCAATTATTTAATTCCAATATGGCCGCCAGTTTTCAAGATGGCGGCTATTACGCAACTCAAAATTAGCGTTTTTGGAAGCTGTCTGATCACCGATATTGTTGAAGGGCAACATCATTCATTGAAATGCTGTGATCAAGCTCTATTGGTTTGTAATTTTGTATATAAGAGTTATGTCAAAGCACAACCAGGACACACTGGTGACATCACTGCTGTGAGACTCAGCATGGGGTTCAGTGTATGCTTGTAGCGTACTAGCTGTAGTTGTGGTTTACTAACTGTTGTAGTGGTGTAGCTACTCACTGTAGTTTGTAGTATACTTTAGTGTCCTAAATGCTATCTAATAAGCCCCTGTGTATATCTCAACTAGAAGTTTAGTTAGTTGTAGGATTGTAGTTGATAGCCGCACCTGAATTGACAGGATGTGTCAGCATGGGAGAGCTGAGACAAGGGTAACAGGGATTCAGTTACCTGGATGGTGTACAGATCGCAGAGGACTTGCACTGGATGAATGGTCGGGCTAGGTGTAGGGCACCAGATGCTTGAACCTAGATGCATCCCATATTTCAATGTGCTTTGATGTTTTGTACGGTTGGGTGGTACAAGGATATAGCCCTCAGCCTTTAACCGTATAACACAAGATGTTCTGCTACTAAAACTGATTGGAGGAAGTGTGTCAAACAGATACGAAAGAGGAGTTGAAGTCTCCCCGTATTTCCACCCCATTCGACCGTTATCTCTGTATTGGATAGGCGAAATCCTCCGTTATCAGCACCTTTATACGGCCAATATGGCCATACTGGCATACTCACTGTTTCAGTATGTCATTATCACCTATTGTGACGGGTGATAATGGTATTTTTGTGTCACTGATGTCAATGACGGAGGTGCGCTGTGTCTGGTGGCCTTGAGCCACGTGAGACAACGTGCCGAGCGTTGCGACGGCCACCAGACCCGGCACCGCCTGAGTTACGTCCCGATAGGCAGAGGATAGTATAGTAGCCCCTAGTTTCCATGCGCTGACAATAGAGTTGGAAATGAAACGTTCAGCCAAGGGTGAGTATGCCAGTATGGCCATATTGGCCGTATTCCAAGGTGCTGATAACGGTTGATTTCGCCTATCCGATACAGTGATAACGGTCGTGCCCATCATGTTAGACTCATCCAGATTGGATGATGGAGGTGGCAGTGAAGATACATTGAAGCAAAACAGTACAAAGTTAGTTAGTACCAAAAAGTACCAAAATTGTCGGCCAAATGTTTAGCAACGGAAACTCCAGTTTTCCACTAAGAGAGCAGCTGAAATTCAGAATGATCCTGGTGACGGACATGCAAAAGTTCGAAGAGTGCAGTGGATGTGATCTCCCCCATCGAAGCCCTGTATGACGATCGTTGTGTCAGCAAAGCTCGTGGACTTATGAGGGACCCAAGCCATCCCAACCGCAGAGATGCTTGCGGATGCTGCCACATGGAAAACGTTTTCAGTCTCAAAGCCACTGGAAATAGACTGCAAATAAGCTTCTTTCCCCAAACAATCAGATACATGAACGAACTGATAAGAACCGGGGCGAAAGTTTACCTAACTTTGCTACTACAGGGAAAACATGCACATATATATGTTACTATTTTTCTAGCACTCTTTATTCTATCCCTTTGTTTGCTGTGCTTGCTGTGTTTTTTGTTGTTTGCCATCTATGCCGCTGCATTGTCTGTAAGGAAGCCAAACTAAAATAAGTTTTACTCTTATGTACCTGTCCTGTACACAAGATGTAACAATAAAGTCCAACCTTGAACCTTGATCTAGGTTCAAGCATCTGGTGCCCTACACCTAGCACGACCGTTCATCCAGTTCCATTTAAGTCCTGTGCGATCTGTACACCATCCAGGTAACTGAAGTTCCGTTACCCTTGTCTCAGCTCTCCCACGGTGGCACATCTTGTCAATTCAGGTGCGGCTATCTAACTACAATACTACAACTAACTAAACTTCTAGTGGAGATATATACAGGGGCTAATTAGCATTAGGACACTAAAGAATACAACAAACTACAGTGAGTACACTACAACAGTTAGTAAACCACAACTACAGCACTGAACCCCATGCTGAGTCTAACAGCAGTGATGTCACCAGTGTGTTCCTGGTTGTACTTTGACATCACTCCTATATAATAAAAAAAAATACAAACCAATAGAGCTTGACCACAGCATTTCAATGCATGATCAATGAATGATGTTGCCCTTCAACAATATCTATGATCAGACAGCTTCCGAAAACGCTAATTTTGAGTCACGTAATTTGCATCTTGCAAACTGGCGGCCATATTGGAATTAAATTCCAACACCATTGAGTTCTTACAATCAGAATACATTCATGTTGATGTTTGGATCATTAACACAATTTTACTTCGAAAACCTTTTTGTTGTTTTGTTTTTTTGCATTTGACGAGGCGGCCATCTTGAAAACTGGCAGCCATCTTGGATTTTCAGCTGGATAACGTGCTTTTCATAGAAAGTACATCCTGGACATCATGTGTGCCAAATGTGGTGCTTGTACCACCAAGTGAAAGATTCTTATGGAATATTGACTTAATCTGCCCCAGCTTTTTGTTTAATTCCCATTGTATCATCATAATATTCAATAATTTTGATTTGCTAAATGCAGAATTGGATTTCTCATACTCAGAAACATACATTTCCATGTATAGGCCATCACAATAGGATTATTCAATCAAACTATAGTTCAAACACTGTTTAAAACCATTTTGAAAGGCGGCCATCTTGAAAATGGTGGCCATTTAGTTTTTTCAAGTGGACAACGTACTTTTCTGAGAGAGTAGGTTCTGAAGCACTTGTGTGCCAAATTTGGTGCTTGTACCATCAAGTGAACGATCGTTTCAGTAATCTGCTCCACTACATGTTTGGGTGGCCGTAGAGGAGTGGGAAAAGGGGCCGTCTGCCTGGGAATTGGAAGTCCATCTATTCCACAGTTTGCTTGCCCAACGAGTCCTTGATCAACATGCTTAAAACCCCTAATGCTCGTCTTGCTTATGACGGTGGCGCACAACAAAAATAGCCGATCGTACGTACGTACGTACAGCGCTCGATACCGTCGTACGATGAAGTATATATGAATCAGGATACCTCTCTATGCTCATCAGAGCCATCCGAGCAGCCATTTGCTGAGCTCTAAAAGCAATTTCCCGTCCGCCTGGAACCAGACATTTTAAAGTATAAAAAAGCAAAGACAATTTCCTTTTTTTTTTTTTACAATAACGTGTTGACATTTTCTAGGTACTGTATATTCTTACAACAAAGACTGAAAAGGGAGAGACAATAAAACTGCAGGTGATTTGTCCGAATTTAACACAGGGTACCGTGGACAAATCAGAAACCATTTCCACTTGCTTGGAAAAATTGGTAGAAAAGAAGGGAGGGGACGAATTTGCTAATTTGTTGAGCAGCGCTGTGATACAGGCGGCCAAGGCCATTATGTACCGAGTTAATAATGTCTGGCAGTATTGCCTCACCAGCACTTGCTCATGGTGTGCAATGTCTAGCACTTATTATCCATTCTGCTTCTCCAATGTCTAGCACTTATTATCCATTCTGCAACTCTTTTATTTTTGCTTGCTTGCACAGTAAAAACCCCCCAGTGTTCATTTAACCATTTGGAACTGAGAGACTGGGTTACGGGTCCGTTTGGTTACATTTTGTACGCTGCTCGGAGGTAAATTGATTATGTGTCCTGGCCCAGTGCATCACTCACTCTGCTGCCAGCCCCACCAAACCAGCCCTCCCAGTAGTGCGTCACTCTCCAGCCCACTAATGCCTGAGTCATAGATATACAAAGTCCCCACTCCTTGGATTGTTTCTTGTCAAAGTTGTCACTGTACACAGACTGTACACACACATATATATATAGCAGCCATTCTATGGCGCTCTGGGAGCAATTAGGGGTCTTGCCCAGGGACACATTGCTGCCCATCGACACATTGCTGGCTCGGCCTGGAATCGTACCTGGGACAACCAGGCGGGCTCACTAACCACTCAGCTATGGCCGCCCCGTAGCCATGCTTCGTCATACAACTAAAAAAACACGGTGAAGCAGCTTTCTGCTTCTACGGGCCGACGGCGTGGAACAAACTCCCACTATACCTTCGACAGGCAGCCTTGAGCCTTTGTAGACAGACACTGCTCAAGACCTACTTCTACACTCTTGTTTTTAACTGATCTTTTACATTATTTGTTATTCATGTCCTCACTGTATTGCATTACTGTTATTATTTTAATGTTTTATGCCTTGCTTTTCTTTTCTTTTTTTTCTCCATTGCTCTGTAAAGCACTTTGAGCTGCATTTCATGTCATGAAAGGTGCTATACAAATACAGTTTTATTAATATTATTATACGACGGTATCGTGCGTCGAAAACAGCCGACATTTAAGCTCACAACGCGTCGCATCCTTTGAGCTTGTAGGTCTGCTGCTTTCGGCTGACGACACCGCCGTGCAACGGAGTATAAATTAGCCTATAACCCAGGCCTCCCATGTAGTGCTTCTTCCCTCTGCCTCCAGCGACTCCAGCCCTCCATAGTATCAGCCTTCCAAGCAGCCGGCAGAAACCTACACCAGCACAGCAGCTCCTGAAATATACATCCTATTGCCTGTGGGAGCATGCCTGCAGCTCTCTATACGTTAGTAACACAGAGACACAGATACACACTAGTCACACAGACACATACAGTACTTATGGCATATACAGAGATTCACATGCACATGCTTTTGCGTGCACACAACTGCATCTCGCACACAAAGGTGTGCTGGCACTCTCTCTAGCACGCAGACGCACACGCCACAGTTAAGTAATAAATTAATAATGCTTTATTTTTAGTTTTTTACACCTCTGGCCTCCCCCGAGTGAATCATTAATTCGACGTCATAATACAATATGCTCTCATCCCCTACTCGTCATCATACGTGACAGCTTGGTCTGGTGCAGTATCAGGAGATCTGCTGCGTGTACACAAAGACACTTGTTGCATCACAAGCTGACCAATTCCCCAGATGTCATGTTGATCCACAAAGTAAGACAATATCAAACAAGGTATTGATGAATCAAGTTTCGGTTACTGCATTGAATAACTCTTGGCTCAAATGTTTTCAGAAACATATTTTAGCATACCATTTTATGTTTAGGTTTAAGATTACATGGCTTTTATAATGCATCTGGCATTTGCATTGTATTGTTTGCATTCATGCAGCACTGCCCTCTAGTGGCTACTGGCTGGCATAATGAATCATAGTGTGGAAGATTGATGAGTGCATATGTCATGATTGGTATAATTGATTAGCAGTGAGCACATGCTGATGTAAACGTCATTTACAAAATGTTTTTGTTTGACAGGAAGTAATTGGACTTTAAGATTGGATTTGTTTAAAATATAAAATACAAATCTATTGTTAACTATGTCACCATTTAGCTCTGGTTACTGCTGTGCTCAAAGGGATTTTGTTTAAAAAAAAAATAATGAGTTACTCCACTGCGCCCTCTACCGATATTGCCAAGAGAAAACCCTCATAGAGAAGATTTTTCCTTCGGGTGAAAAAAAAACCCTTTCTGGCCAAAAGGTGTATTTATACAGGGGGTGGGGGGGGCTCAGAGTGCGTCCACTAAGGAAAGTAGGCTCTCTAATTACACAAACCACCTATTATATGTATTGGTGAGTAGGTAAAACATAATTATTTTCGCTACAGAGGAGAGGCTGGTCTGCATTTCATGTGAGGCAGGAAGCCAATCAGTTCCATAGCCTTAATGCAGGGCAGCAAGAGCAGTAAGGCTATATTTGGACCAGAGCTAGTCACCATTATGACCAATGATATGCTCTAAAAGGGTTAAAAACACATTTCATTTCAGCTAGCAAGAGACTGGGATAGATATTATGTCTGTCTCCCCCTGTCCCAGGTCTTTATGTCTTTATGTCTGTCTCCCCCTGTCCCAGGTCTTTATGTCTTTATGTCTGTCTCCCCCTGTCCCAGGTCTTTATGTCTTTATGTCTGTCTCCCCCTGTCCCAGGTCTTTATGTCTTTATGTCTGTCTCCCCCTGTCCCAGGTCTTTATGTCTGTCTCCCCCTGTCCCAGGTCTTTATGTCTTTATGTCTGTCTCCCCCTGTCCCAGGTCTTTATGTCTTTATGTCTGTCTCCCCCTGTCCCAGGTCTTTATGTCTTTATGTCTGTCTCCCCCTGTCCCAGGTCTTTATGTCTTTATGTCTGTCTCCCCCTGTCCCAGGTCTTTATGTCTGTCTCCCCCTGTCCCAGGTCTTTATGTCTTTATGTCTGTCTCCCCCTGTCCCAGGTCTTTATGTCTTTATGTCTGTCTCCCCCTGTCCCAGGTCTTTATGTCTTTATGTCTGTCTCCCCCTGTCCCAGGTCTTTATGTCTTTATGTCTGTCTCCCCCTGTCCCAGGTCTTTATGTCTTTATGTCTGTCTCCCCCTGTCCCAGGTCTTTATGTCTTTATGTCTGTCTCCCCCTGTCCCAGGTCTTTATGTCTTTATGTCTGTCTCCCCCTGTCCCAGGTCTTTATGTCTTTATGTCTGTCTCCCCCTGTCCCAGGTCTTTATGTCTGTCTCAGGTCTTTATGTCTTTATGTCTGTCTCCCCCTGTCCCAGGTCTTTATGTCTTTATGTCTGTCTCCCCCTGTCCCAGGTCTTTCTCATTCAATTAGGTGTATCAAAACCAAAGCATATGGGTAAGTTACTCATTTAGAGATTTCTCAGGCTTCTCAATCTCAATAGTGGTGCTTCATGTATATAAAATAAGAAGTTCCAGGTCGGTAGCCTAGTTTGAGAACTCCGGCACCCTTGGGCCCAGAGTAGGGGAGGTGAAATATTAAATCTGATATTGAATAAGACTCAGAATAAGGTTTATTGTCATTGTTTTACAAGTTAAAAAAGTGGGTGAATTTGTTTTCGTGCCTAGTTCCCATTGTGTAATGTTTTCCCCCAAGAAAAACAAGAAAGGGAAAGAGAGAGAGAAGGGGGGTTATTTACAGGCTGTACAGCCGTACAATTGTGACCGTTATGTAATGGTTTGCAAGTCTGCCGTAACATCACTCATACTCATAAGAAAAAAAAACGGCTTCACAAGAAGAACAGGGTTCCACAGTGTAACTAATGTGCCGTGTAAACCGGGCAAAGTGGCCATGAAAGCCTCCTGTCCCTGATGTGATCAGCAGCAGTAGTTCCAGCAGCAAGCTGCAAATATTGATCCTGCTCAACTTGAGCGGCAAGCTGTTAAACCAGGGCACACACTCACGATGTGGCAGAGAATATAGATGGTGGGGAAAAAAGTGGGTGAACATTTTTAAAATGTTCACTTCAATGTCCAAAATAAGGACACCAGGTTGAAAGTGGTTAATGGATGTATGGTTGCTTTTCTAGATGAGAAAAAATATATATACACCGTAGTTTAGTTAGGATAGGAGCAACCGATAAAGATGATTGACAATATTTGGGCTCCTCATGGCAAGATATACCTACACAACCCAAGGTTATACCAAAGTCCAAAGCTCAACATACATATGGTTTCATCATGTCTGGAACAATAGTGAGCAGGAATTAGAGACAAACACGTATTATGTATATTTGTTTTTATAATGTAAACTGCATTTTGTGGGTAGCTTGCCTTGCAGGTATTATATAACGTATTATATAATTTATTTTTACACCTGTAAGCATGTGATGTGACAATACAGTAAAGTTGAATTTACAGTTAAAGATGGTAGTCATTGTGTAGAGGTCCATATTCCACCCCATATCTGGATATATTGTGTATTATCATTATTAATGTGAATATAATAGCATCTTAACACTTTCCCTTAGAGATCGGCCATGCTTTGCTGCAGCAGTGGGCCATACAGTATTTGCAAAAACAAAAAAAATCGAATCCATAATCCACAACTGATCATTCTTCCTTTATTTTTCATATTTCATATTTTATATTCCTTCTGTCCATCTGCTGTCAGCTACCCATCATTGTCGCGTACAACTCTGCCAGCTCCTTAATGTCAGCTGCTTGTAGTGATGGTGAGAAAGGAACAGTTGCATAATCTGTTATATTCCCTTCTGAAAGTGCTTTCAACCTGGCATTACGTTATAGGTGAAACATTTCATAAATGTTCAAAACAAACAAATGGCAGAAATAGCATACAGTACCAGGCCAGCTCACACTTGCAGATAGCATTTGAGCTCATTTTGTTTTAAGTTTTGTTTAAGTATAAAATTGGGCGTGGTTAAAGGACCACTTTTCAACCTTCATATAATTATTTTCTACTCAGTCTGTGTCTCATAAGAGGGCTGTGGGCAGTTCAGCAACCCGTCCACCAGTGACATCGTTTTTATTTTATTTTATTTTTTAAACAATATTATTTTACAAAAACCTTAAGATTTCTATTATCGTGAGAACGATGGCTTCCATTTTCGCATTGCAAATTTTCAGGACTAGAAAGCCTGCAGTTACTATTAGCTTGGATTCCCCATCGATGATGTCAATGGTGAACGGGATTCTGAACTACCCACAGCCCTCCTATGAGACACGGACCGAGTAGAAAAAGAATTGTGCCGTTTTATCATGATTATTAGTGAGGACTGAGGACCTATTCTATGAAGATAGGTTGAAAAGTGGTGGAAGTGGTCCTTTAGGAGCAGGAGATAAATACCTACACATTATGGAATGTAGCACATCAGCACACTGCCAGGTCCTACGGGAAACCATTCTGTCCTGTCAGTACGCGTTACACAAACCAGGAACAGGGCTGTTCCTGGTTTGTGTAACACGTACTGACAGGACAAAATGGTTTCCCGCCCATCTGTCCATCTGTTCATAATGGAACAGAATCATCTGACCCACTAAGATTGTTTTGGGGAGATGGAGGAGGCTGCACACACACAGCTCAGCCCCGGAAACACACCTCTCTGGGGAGCTGGCTTTCAGTCTCTCCCGTCTCTCGGAGTCTCTCTGTCCGTTTCAGTCTCTTTTTTTCTTTTTTCCTTCCATCCATCTCACCTCATCCTCCTTCTCTTTCCATCATTCTCCCATCATTTGCTTCTTCCATTATTGATTGGCCCTCAATATGCTCTCAAAGCCCAAAGAGCTGCCCCTCCCCCAGCCACAAGATGCATGCACACACACACACATGCGTGCGTGCGTGCGTGCGTGCTCTGAGTTCTCACACGTGGGAATTGGGGAGCCACTTTGAACCCACTTGCTCCATACCAACATCATTGGTTGCTGGGCGTGTACATGACCAGAGTAACCCCGTTGTCTGGGCGACGGCCATTATGTTGTCAAGGCAGCACTCAGGCTAATGGAGGAGCCATATTAATGATGATGCTGTGTTTCTTTCTGTGCCCACACACCCACACACACCCACACACACCCGTGCACACACCCGTGCACCCACGCGCAGTACATTCCTGATGGAACCATAATGATTAATGGTGTCTTTCCTCCATTGGCGCCAAAGTCAGACATAGTAAATCGATGTCACTTTTACCTGCCATGCATTCTTTTACTCATTTACACACACACACGCACACACAATGAGTTATTCTAATAAGCGTAAAAAAGATGCCAGGCACCAGGTGTTGCAATTAACATGACCTCTGACTCACTGCAACCCCCCCCCCCCCACACACACACACACACACAGCGGATCTGCAGATACAAAATGCAGATGGAAATGATTACCAAGCAGATCATGATTTCATTTTTCTTGCAGTGCATACTGGGAGGGCATTCTAACAAGCTAGCAAATGACAGCGTGTGTGTGTGTATTTGTGTGTGTGTGTGTGTCTGTGTGTGTGTGTGCGTGCGTGCGTGCGTGTCTTTTGTCGTAATTCTGTACAGCTATTGTGTAATAAACACAGCAAAATGTTAGTTTTCCATTTTTATGTTTAAGGTTATTTAATGGGCAGCTTACAGTCTGCTGTTGTTGCTGCAGCTATAAATGTTTAATGTCTCTCTCTCTCTCTCTCTCTCTCTCTCTCTCTCACTCTCTCTGCAAAACAGCAATCGTAGAAGCCCGACAAGCTCAAAACGATGACGAAGAAAAAAAGTTGCACTGAGATGCACACGGTTCGTTCTGGTTCCTGTGCCATGTGTGACAACCCTGGGTTGTCAGGGTAGCTCATGTGGTTGTCATGGTTACAAATATGGTGTCTGAGTTTGGTTTCAGTTACTTTTAGAGTTAATACAATAATTTAATAGTTCTTTGTTTGTGTGGGCTTCCTCTTTTGTTACAAATTGAGCACATGTTTCTCCTGTTCCCCAGCAGGAGGAGGTGTTAATGGTACTCAGGAGGACACATCAGTGCCTGATGCCTCAGCTCTCTCCCTGATTACACTTTGTTATGACACAATGTGTGTCCCCCGCACCAAAACATTTGTCGACACAGTGCCCTACAAATTAAGCAGTGGTGGAAAAAGTACCTCACATTTCTTACTTAAGTAAAAGTATCACTACTGCAATGTAGAAATACGTCAAGATTTACTTGAGTAAAAGTATTGGTATCAAAATATACATAAAGTACCAAAAGTAAAAGTACTCATTGTGCAGAATGTCCCATTTCACAAGTTCAAAATGTATTAAAAAAACATCATTAGCCGATCATCAATGCGTCGCATCGCAACACATTGTGAGCATGTAGATCTGCTATTTTGTATATAACTGGCTCACCAATCACATTCACAACAACAAAGGGTCGTGAGAGTTGCTTAGTGGTTGGTGCGTGGCTCCAAAGGTTATGTCTTTCTTGGGCTACAGCTACGGACACATGCATCCTCACTGCTTTGTGTCAAATGATGAGCCAACTTCGAAAAATAAATACACTTCAGATTCACAAGTTAATCAAAGGGGTCTCCGAAGACATTGACATCCTTGTCAACCAGGAACAGACTGGGTGGCCGACCACGGAGAGTGTGGTGACAACTGGAGAGACAGAGGACAGTCGGAGAGACGGCGACCTGGGGTGGAAAGGGTTGGCAGCCCAAACCACTTCTTCCATGAGGAGGAACCCAAAAGCTACAGACTGCGGTAAAACCTGCAAGGAGGGTTTAAAATCAGGCTCAGTGCAACTCGAGAGGCTGTAACTCGAGTTGCACCAAAGCTGAGATTTGTGCCGTTCAGCGGCGAACGACATCGCAGCGCACAGAAGGATTCTGCACTTCTGGTCAGACGAAAGAGGTGCCAGGCCCGGAGGCAACCCACAGCGCCTGGAGCCTCCTAGTGTCGCCAACATCTCATCAGCCTTTCTTCCCCACTGACTGCATGTCTCTACGCGCCCATAAGAGACAGTGGGGGCTGTAGCATGATGCCACTTGGACACAGGCCGGGGTCTGATCAGCCTTGGTCGGGACGCCTGGAGGAGGGCGTCTGTTGTAAGACCCGAAACACCCAAAGATTCCAGGAACACTGATGACGTGTCCAAGTGTGGGCATCAGTAGATTAGATAGTAGTAGTATTGTTAACCGGTAACTCACTGTCACATCATCTTGAGACAGACAGACAGACAGACAGACAGACAGACAGACAGACAGACAGACAGACAGACAGGTAATGGTAAGGCTCCTTCTCGGACCACCCAGAATGAAAACTACAAGCACTACACTGCACTACTGTATGTGGTGTAATACAGTGTGGAATAGTGTAATGCAGTGTCGGATTTAAAAATCGGAGATTAAAATCTTTTCATAATCACTAGATGATTCTATATTATTTAAAAATAAACAATCTGGTTTGACTGTTGAGCTAGAACCTCCTA
The DNA here is from genome assembly GCF_951216825.1 of Electrona antarctica. Lineage (NCBI taxonomy): Eukaryota > Metazoa > Chordata > Actinopteri > Myctophiformes > Myctophidae > Electrona > Electrona antarctica. The sequence continues at coordinate 7,886,669 of NC_136795.1, read as the reverse complement.
GGCCTGTTTTATGTAATACACATTTTAATGGTGCACTGGTTGGCTCTAGCGTGTCCCTGGTGAGGGATGTGGGAATGAGCAGAAAGCACTACTGTTGTTGATATGCCTGAGGCTGTGGCTTGGCGATAGTTTCAGATGCTGCAACTGTTTATGAGTTTTTTTCAAAAAAGCCCAATATCCAAACATATGAACACAATTTGAACTCGAAAGTCAGTGTTTGAACTCAAGTCAGATTTTCATCCTTAAAAGAGAGACATGAAACATGACTGACATGGCGAAAACCCTACTGCCAAACCAAATCTAGAACCAAACATAGAACCCGTTCAATCATCACTGTATTACTAGGGGCCCTATCATGTCAGAGAAACTAAATCCGTAATTTAGGGATTTAGCAATGTGTAAGAGGCGTTCCCCCGTAACAATTGCTATCTTGCACCCCAGGCTAAATCCCTAAAACATCTAATGAAACCAATCACTGTGCCACATGCCATTGCCTTTAAGAGAAGACTGCTTAATCCATTATCCATTACCCATTATCCACACTACAGTGATATCTTGCCTTACACTATGGCCCATGGAAAAGCCACGCGTGTCGCTGCCGGGGTGCGCACGCTTATCCGACACTCCATAGGACCGGCATGCGGAAACAACGATCGGATTAAGGTTGGCGAACATGCGCTGCTCCGTGCGGGTTATGGTTAGGTTAGGGTCTGAGTTAGGTTGTCGAGTCGGACCAATAGTATGTCGGAACTAAAGCCTGTACCCGTCGCTGCCTTGGAATACATTTATATTTGATACAGAGGGTTGTTTTGTGTGTCAGTTGCTCCTCTGAACACAGGACTCACTCGCAATAAAGCAGGGACTTTGTGCTGCCTGTGATGTTATTGACTCTCTATGAAATGGTATCAAGCGAAATGCAAACTCCTGATTAAACAAGACTTGTGCTGAACTGAGGTGAAATAACATTGGCAATGACACCCGTTGCTTCCAATTACCATCTAGCCTTTCATTGCCTTTCAATAAAACCACCTTTGATTGACACAAGCATCACTTACGTGTTACTGATTATGGGGAATTTTATATTATTGTATTCCATTAATTATTTGCTGCGCAATGGAGTGATGAAACTGAACGAGCGAATGAAATTGCGCACAATGCACGGCACAAATGGAATAACTTCTTTGAATAGACAATTATATAAACACAATGGACACTAGCAAGGAATTAACACTCTCCCTTCTTCTGACTGGCTGTCCTCTGTGGGCAAGATAGCAATTGTAAAGGAAAGCGCATCAACACGCCCACAAACACACCTCCACCCGCAAATATAGGAGTCGGCATAATGTATAGTGGGTAGCATGGCCGCAAGATAACGTTTACAGATAGTGGAAGGTTCTAAACCCACTATAAGGCATGACATACGTTAGGGCCCTAGCTCTATTTCACACTTTGTTATTTGAAAATAGCCAATCTTCAATATCACAATGTGTTGCGTTTGTAGAGCTGCTATCTTTGCAATTCTTGATGTTCCCAAATTAGAGACGTCAGCTTGAGAGTGGTTAACAACATGAACCCTATAGTGTCCCTAGTGTGGAGCGAACATTCGGCGAAAATCGACAAGATCACAACATGTATGAACTTGTACGTTGGCTGTTTTCGGATGAAGAGATTTTGGTCTAAAGGAAAAAAAAGTAGGGGACCACATATGGACCAAGTATAGGAAATGAACAACATGCACAATAGCAGCACCCTAGCAGGATCCGCCGGCAGAAACTATGCGCAGCTGCTAGACATGAGACTAATTAATTAGAGCGACAGAGAGAGAGGAGTGTGTGTGTGTCTATGTGTGCGTGTGTGTGTCAATTTAACAAAGGTGCAGAAGATCAGAAATCAGCAGAGTGTGAGTGATGTTTGTGCTACTGTATGCCGAATTGAAGTGGACTCGGACCCAGACTTTTTTTTTCTCCCTGGAAATACAAACGTCTGGGTTTCCGAGGCTAGCAGCAACCTGACTCTAGTCTGTTTGACCAGAATGGAACAGAGCCTTCATTAGTATCAGCGGTAACACGGTACACCTGTGAAGGGAAGGTGCCCAATCTGCCCATGAAGTTCTTTCCAAAATGGCGTGTGTGCATAGTGTGGTAGTATTGGGCTCTGATGAGGCTGAAACCTTTCCCAAATGTGGACAGATGGGACAGATCACAGATGATTGATGCCACAAGAAGTCAGAGCTCCCATGTGGATTCAGAGAAAGATGACTGCAACAACAGAGTTTTGCTCAAAGCTTCCTCTGACAAGGCGCGTTTACTTAAGCCATGTGGCAGGACATTTATTTGGTCATTCAGTGTCCGATACTGGCTTCCAAATCTTTTATTCATTTACAAATTGCCATAATATTTATCTGGGACAATTGGGCTAATACAAGATTTTTGTTTTGCATATTTATATTATCATTTTATATTTTAATCTGATTTGAAGAGAAAGAGTGTTTTAAGTGTTGTGGTATATGTTATCGCTAATCTAAATTAATGAGTCACTTTACAACTCTTTTAAATGTTACTGTATATTACTGTGTAGGAGTGCACTTGCACATTAGGTACCAAAAAATGAGCTTTAGCTTTGTGTCTTGCTCAAGGACACTGAGGACACAGCGAGGAGTAGGCAGGGATCAAACCAGGAACCTTCTGATTCCAAGAGGCCAGTTTCTCGACCCTCCTGAGCCTTTACAAGCGTTATGCTGTGCAGCTTGATATCCTTTCCTGCACTGCACGGTCATAATGTGTATTTCATCAATGTACTTGTACCAGTTATATTGTGCAAATAAAGCTAAATTTCATCTACTGGAACATATTTAGCCAAGGATAGCCACATCTGTGCATTTCCTTTCATGAAAGAATTCTCCCTTCCTCCACAGCAGCGGGTTGAATGCCCATTTAAGGCTTGCCGGTAGAGTAAACCCGTTACCCTTCCACAAAACCGTGCCGAAGATTATAATAGCTAATCAGAAGAGAGGTTTCAGAGGACAAGTCCAAACGAGGAGAGAGGTTGGAGGAAGTCGTCGGAGGAGAAGGGGGGCTGTGAGGCTATGTCGTGGCACTCATTTATGCAACCCTCTGCAAACCAAACACTCCTCGTCGGACATTAATGGATTGAACTGAAGTCAAGTGAACCCAATAAAGATGACAATAAATGATGACCGGCAAGGAAGGTTTATGTTTCAGTGCTGACCTGTCCCTTCCACGTGACGAGCAAGACTAAAACACCTCGTCAGTGCAGCTTCCCCTGGGGGCCATCCGTCAGTCACAGCCACTGGCTTTATGATGGCTCTGGGACCAGACTGACCTTCCCAGGAACCTTCTCCATCCCCCTCGCTCCTTCTCTGACCTCTTCTTACCCCTCTCACACGTGACGTATATGTGCCTCTTCAGGAGGCAGAGTGCATAGCTGTCTTGGAATGGGCTCTCTTCCGGGCCCCTTTACTACTTCCTTCACAGGTGTTGCCGATGATACTATTTAAGCACCCCATTCACCCATTCACCCGCATAGAATATGCAAAATCAACCGTCATCAGGACCATTAATGGGCCCAGTATGGACATTTTCCACATACTCACTGTTTCAGTATGTCATTATCACCTATTGTGACGGGTGATAATGGTATTTTTGTGTCACTGATGTCAATGACAGAGGCTGTCTGGTGGCCTTGAGCCACGTGAGGCACCGCCGAGCGAGGCGCCAGCCAAGCGAGTCGCCGTGCCGATAGGCAGAGAATAGTATATATTAGTACCCCCTAGTTTCCATGCGCCAACAATAGAGTTGACACGTTCAGCCAAGGGTGAGTATGCCAGTATGGCCATATTGGCCGTATTCCAACGTCCTGATAACGGTTGATTTTGTCTATTTAATACAGTGATAACGGGTGAATCCGCTGATTTAAGGGTCTGTTCCATTTAGTCTAGAGTGGTTCTGAAACCTTTTAATTTCATGGACCCCCATAACTCTGAGAGTGTACATTTGTACACTCTCAGAGTTACAGACCTGTACGGGACCATTTAGAACCCACTCAAGGACACTCTGAGACCCACTAGTGTTAGTGTTTCCAGTGAGCCAACATGCACTATAGCAGCACCCTGACTCTGAATAACCAGAATGGAACAGAGCCTGCATTAGTATCATCGGTAACACATGTGAAGGAGGTTGGGAAGGGTCCCAAGTTCTTTTCAAAATGGTGTGTGTGCATAGGCCATAGGCCAGAGCCCATTGGAAGGTTTCCCGTTCAATCCTGCTGGTTTTTATGTCAACGTGCCCCCGAGCAAGGCACTGAATCCTTAACTGATCCCGATGAGCAGGATGGTGCCTTCATAATTGCCTGGTTGCCTCCACCTGTTGTGAACGGTTGAATTGTAAAGCGCCTTGGATTAAGGAGCAATATAAATGCACCATTCACCATTACAGCGTTTCTGACTGCGTTCGATTTCCTCTTTATTCCTCAGATTCTCCTCGCTCCTTTTGAAGCCGGTCCAGGAAAACCTCCATCTGTAAATCATTTTGCAATCCACCACATTCTTGTTTTCTCCATTTTCCTTTATACGTTTCCATCTCATCCTGTATATGCACCCTCATCTGCCCCTGCGGCCCCTCTGCCCCTCTCCATCAAAAACTCTCCTGTATAGCATTCTCATTCATTTTCATAAAGGCACCATCCCTCTCTCTCACTCGCTCCCTTTGAATACATCCATCACCCTCCTCCTAAATTCAGCACCCAGTCATCCCTCCCTCCCTCCTTCGTCTTCTCCCTCTCCTCCTGGGTGAAGGACAGTGAAAGCTACAGGGAGTTGTGAGCTAGCCAGTGGGCAGAGTTGGCCCCCAACAAACTACAGAACCGTTCTGAGTCTCTCACTATAGGGAGACTCTCTCACTGGCCTTGTCCTCGGCGATGGATTCAAACTCAACAAATGAACACAAGTCTTTTGTTGTGTGCCTGAGGATATTTGTTGGCAAAAGAGGAGGAGAGGAACAGGTCGAATGGGAGCAAATGCAACACGGCTTACTACTGCATGCCTTCTCTTAGGCCAGGGGTTCTCAACGTTTTTGGCCGGGGACCCCCGGAAATGCTTTGGCAATATCTCGGGACCCCCGCCCCGCCCCCTCCCGACCCCCAATATAAATTGACTGCTACAATAACCTTAAACCATTTTGGGCGGGAACCCCTTTTGGTGTTTTAAGCATTGTTATAATTTAGCTATTGAAAAATAGCATATCTACAAGCTCATAGCGCGCCACCGAGTGGCGCGCTACGAGCTTGTAGGTCTGCTATTTTTGAAAAAAAGTGAAAATAAAATTTAAAAATAAATCTTTTTTGTTTTTGTTTTTTTTTTTAAATAATTTGGGGACCCCCTAAAATAATTTGGCGACCCCCCGAGGGGTCGCGACCCACGGGTTGAGAACCCCTGTCTTAGAGGAAGACTTCGCTGAAAAATGTCACACCCAAATCTAGTGTTGCATGTAAGGAGATCAATTATATTTTTAGTGTGGCAAAACTCTTCTGTATTTCTCCACAAAATGTTGAAAATCGTCTGTTTCCCTTTAAGTACAATGAAAACAGTGTAATAGTGTTTTTACCGATTTACTGATTTAATTGGTTGCATATTCAGTTTGTCAGCAAACGACGAAACTGCATAGTGAAATCTGTTTCACTCAATTAATTGAAATGGTACCATATGTACATTCTCAGAATTTCCCCTCATTCTACCAGCTAACTCGTAAACTACTCTGGACCACCAGCTGAAGGATGTTTGAATGTTCAAATGTTTAAGTTTGAATTGCACATGTTTTGACAAATGACCCTATCGTTTCTCCAAAAAAGGCAGTAGCTGCCAACTGTAGCATAAACTCCCTAATCCTAAATACTAACTTTACATTACAACAGCCATATTCCAGTGAATTGATTTATGCATTACATATGCTACGGAAATATTTTCTAAGTAGACAATAATTCTGTCGGAGAGTTTAATGTTAACACTTAGTCATGCCAACGTTAACGGTACTTGAAACATGTTGTGACATCTGTATAAACCACTTTCAATGAGGGAAATCCTTCATTACTGTACAGGACCACTGTGTGTCAATACGCAGCTTAAAACATTAAAATGAGGACATCATGAGGTCAAATGTGCTAGTTAAAACATGGTCACTAGCGGACTCATTCTGGACTGGCTGGAGGAGTACGAGATGGAGACAGACGGAGATGGAGACAGACGCATAACAGGAGGAGGGGTAAAAATATGGTCTGGAATGTGTGTGTTTCTCTTAGGGGGGGACGGATGGCAGAGCATTTCTTAATGGGCCCTTGGGCCCTTGCCCCCCCCCCCCCCCCCACACACACACACGGTTGTGTGTGTACGTACGTACTAATGTCTACATAAGGAGCGTGACCGTCGACCGAGCCAGACAGACACAGAGACAGCAACGGACCATGAATACTGTACATTTGACAGACACACAGGTTTGGTGTTATTTTTGCTCCCCAAGCAGAGCAGAGCAGAGTAGGCAGTATTGACTCATGTGTGTCTGTGTATTTATCAAGCTGCTTAGAAAAGCTGATCTCAGATTACTAGGCGGGCACATCTTAAAGGGACAGCATGGCTTTCTGTGTGTCCATTTATTATTAGCAGTGCCTAATGCTTTGCATTTCTCAGCATAGCAAATAAAAAAAATTCAATTAAAACTATAAGCATTTCAGATTAATTGTTTTGGAGGCTACACGCTGTGCTACACGCATTCACGAAAACCCAACACACACACACACACACACACACACACACACACACACACACACACACACACACACACACACACACACACACACACACACACACACACACACACACACACACACACACACACACACACACACACACACACACACACACACACACACACACACACTTCAAGTGCTTTTTTGCATAGGGAACATATGAGGTAATTAATGGAATTTCTTTTCTGATATAAGGAATAAAATGATAACAGAGGTGAACCAAACATCAGCAAAAAATATGAGTGTAGTGTACACACAAAATGTAATGGAAACACACAGAGTTAAATGAACAGTGCAATGCTCTTACTGTCCATTCTGTTACACCAACACGTGGACTCCTCAACTCTTCCGAATAGAGCCTCACAGTATTTATTTTATTTTTTATTGAAACCTTTATTTCAGGGGAATCCAATTGAGACCACGGTCTCTTTTTCAATGGCGCCCTGTATACCCTGTATATAACACTTTATGATACATACTAATGTAGGACAGTAAACCACACACACCAGAGGGACAAAGGTCTTGTTTCTATTTCTGGATGCACTAAATGTCTCCTCTGGTCTATGAATTGATGACTTCCTTAACAACCCAACCCCCCCCCCCCCCCCCCCCCCCGCACAACCCCCTTCAGCAAACCTGCCCTTGGCTTACGGTATAGGTCTGTCTTGTGTGCACCACATCCTTGCTCGCGCACGCACGCACGCACGCACGCACGCACGCACGCACGCACACGCACACACACACCTCGCCATTCCATCCATTCCTCCTGCTATCTATTGAGAGAGAGACAGAGAGAGAGATGGAAGAGGAGTTCTGTTGTAGCCAGAGACAGTGGAGGTGCTGTGTCATACCAACCAGCATGACAACGTCAACAGCCAGCCAGGCATCACCAATAGCAACCAGACAGGTCGGCAAACATCCTCTGCTCTCCTGCTACCACCTCATCATCCACTTCTTTTACTCATAACTATTCTTTGGGTCGGCGGTTCGAATCCCGGCTCATCCGGTCAACATGTCGATGTGTCCTTGGGCAAGACACTGAACCCTACACATCGGTCGGTCAGCTTAATTGCCACCATTGGTGTGTGAATGTGGGAAGTGAGGACGCTGTTGTCGACTGGTCGCCGCACCACTTCCCAATGTATGAATGAATGAACTTGTAATTGTAAAGCCCTTTGAGCACCTGGAAAAGCACTATAGAGTTTAATTAGGATCCCCATTAGCTGGTGCATAGCAACAGCTAATCTTCCTGGGGTCCACACACACAACATAAAAACAAACAAAAACATTCGACAGCTATGACATTACAGGACAATGATAATAATAAAAATATTTTACAAAGTCAATTTCCTTCCAACAATTTCATCATCCACTTTCTCCGATTCCCCATTTTCTTGGAAAAGAAAAAGGAAAACTAAAAGAAAATAATATTTAAACAAAAATAAAGATAATAATATATAATATAGATATATAATATAATATAGATATATAATAATAAAAAAATTAATCCTAATCATGACACTGTGTGTGTGTGTGTGTGTGTGTGTGTGTGTGTGTGTGTGTGTGTGTGTGTGTGTGTGTGTGTGTGTGTGTGTGTGTGTGTGTGTGTGTGTGTGTGTGTGTGCGCGCACACATCCTGCACTCCTCTTCAATTGCCTCTTGAAACTTGATTTTGTTTTTTTCTTTTGTGATCTGGCAGTTTGTTCCACTCAGCCATGGCTCTATACAGTGCTGTGCTGCATAGAATTAGAACCTGTTCTGGCTTTAGGGACTTGATAGTTGATAGCACCCTCTTGTGGCATCATGTCTTACATGTATGTATTTTAGATTTAGAACTATGTGTAAGACAAGTTGATTGTATAGACAGGTAGGATGTTTCATCTCAGGAGTGATATGTTGTCAGCCTCTCCTGGACTGCCGTCAGAAGAGCTTTACATGCATTTCTCTAACATTGTACAACGATGTACATCTCAGGGCAAGCCAAGCTTCTCTGTTTTGAACCCGCTGCAGCTTTCCCAGGTCTCCCTTGTTTGCCCCTGACCAGATCATTGAGCATTAGTCAAGACGTGAGAGGACTGGAGTTTCCATGACTTGTCTGGTCAGTTGCGGTGTCAGAAACTCTGAACACCTTTTTACAACAGATATAATCCTCCCCATCTTTACCAACACTGAATCAATGTGTCTCGACCATGATAGATTGTTCACTATAGTGTAACCCCCAAAAGCTTTGTATCCACCACCTGCTTACATTATTCAACATCAGATTGAACTGCCGTTTGGAACTTTGTACATGATTTGTGGCAAATGCTTTTAGTTTTTTGAATTTTGAGCACAATATCTTTTTTACTGGTCACCCATTCCAGTAGCGTTTTCAGTTCTTTGTTCAGAATCTCAGTTATATATTGTCGTGTCATCTGACTGAGTACATGGAGACTGAGTACATGGAGACTTTTTCAAGAGCCAATGGAAAATCATTTGTGAAAATAGAAAATAGTAAAGGGCCTAATTTTCTAAGTACTCAACAAAATATATAGGTTTAAGTTCAGCAGAGCGGTTTCTCACAGTGCCGTTCACCACGGGCAAATGAATTGTGCCGATTGGTCATCTGACATATAATCCCTATACGTGAGATGCATCTTTAGCTGCATTGATTGGTCAATCAATGTTGGTTCATCACCCTCACGTTACATTTGCATCACTCCCCTTACATAAGGCAAAGACTGGGCATATGATGTGATAAATATATTTATTCCTACACAGTCAAATATAACAGACTTCCTCCTAGCACAAATACATCATTCTAATTGGTACATTAATTCTGAAAAACACTGCTGAGGAACAAAACTGTAGAAATAGGTGTGTAGAGTTTGTTCACACATCGATGCACATGATACTATACTGTACAATGCGTTTCTTTTTTTTTGTAATATTTATTTTATTTGGAAAAAGCAGTACGATAACAGCATTTCTATGTATACATAGGACACAAGTGCAGTTCCCAGGATTTTGTTTTTTCCACCCCTCTTCCCTCCCTCCCCCCTCCAAGTGACTCCATCTCCAGTGTCTCTGTAACATCCTTACTTTCTTCAGGACTACATATGGCATCAAGTCAACACTTAACAGGGGCAAAGGGCAATATCGCTTCAGAGTGTACATTTCAGAAGGAGAAAAAGAAGAAAGAGTGGGCAGACAAAAGAAAAAGACAAAAAAACAACAACAACCAAGAAACGAAAGTAGTACAATGTGTTTCTAACTTATGAAGCGGCTTCAGACACTTCTCGCTGTCGCCTAAACCTCTGGCTAACCTTTTGGCTGTTGCCAAATGATTTTGGGGGAGTCCCGAGATGACAGTGAAGTGACAATGTAAGTGTTATTTAAAAACAAATGTACTCACAAAAACAAAGAAGTAATCGAACAAACTATACTATAAAAACTGGTCAGACATAAGCCAAAATATCAAATAATATAAGAGTCCCTCCCCAGTTCAAATATTATTTTGCGGGGTCCCGGCCTGAAAAGGTTGAGAACCCTTGGCCTAAACGAAACCACACCCCGTAGTTCCTAAAAGGATGCCGATACTGTTGGGTTTGGGCCAAGGTTTTTACAGTATATGGCCGAGATGCATAAACCTACAAGAGGAACTCTTCTCCCTTCTGCATAAATCTACAAGACACACTCGTGGAGAAGAAAATAACTGTTGTGCAAGGTTAGCACGAACAAGGCATTTAATGGGCAGGAACTCGACACGGTCTAAGCAGTTGGGAAATCACTGTCACTCGAGTTACAGACTCCATCCATATGCAGCAGCTTAGTCAAAACTGGAAAACTGTAGCTGTCAGCGATTTTTACTGAAAAATCAATTTTAGTTTCACTATAGCCGAGTTAGCTATAGGTAATGTAACAGCAGACACTATTTTCTTCTGTTTCATGAATACATTTGTTTCTATATTGTTTCCAGTGAATTGTTGAGAATTTTAAGTGCTTTATGTATAAGGCGTTACATGGGCTTGTCCCAGGAATTTATCAAAGAGGGATTACAATGGCATTTGGCACTAAGGGCCACCACTAGAGGTCACTGTGTGGTGCCATATAATGTGTAGGCCTAGATGTAGCAGTGTAGTGGCTCAGAGCCACACACACACACACACACACACACACACACACACACACACACACACACACACACACACACACACACACACACACACACACACACACACACACACACACACACACACACACACACACACACACACACACACACACACACACACACACACACACACACACACACACACACACACACACACACACACACACACACACACACACACACACACACACACACACACACACACACACACACACACACACACACACACACACACACACACACACACACACACACACACACACACACACACACACACACACACACACCAGATACCTGCCTACTGGAGCGTGCCAGGCTTGAGGCGGCTCTAAAGGCAAAAACTCATAGTTGAAGTTGAACACACCGAACAAGCTCACTGAAAGAAAAGAACTGTGATCTGGTGAGGCCAGCTGCTGTGCAAGGTTAGCACGAACAAGGCGTCTGTCAAGTTGGATCGACGACTTCCCAATTAGTTTGCACTTTCTGAATGTTCACCAATGTTGAACTTGACACCCTACACTTCAAAGCTGTCAACACAGACACCACGGCCCTATATGCACTATATAGTATGTATACAGTAGTAGTTATACTGTACTGTGTACTGAATGTATGTATTTTTGCCGCTCTCCATGGTGCTAAAAATCAGCCAGCCGTCAGTCAAAGCCTAAAGCCTATAGCGTACAGGTCAGTGTGGGAGGTGAATTCACATTCAGTAGGCTATACAACCCCATCCATCCATCAGCTTCTTTCAGTGTTTATAAAGCACAGTGATTCAACTCTGAGAGATATCTTTAATGTAACTCTTCCGTCTCTACTGGATTAAGAGCGTCTGCTAAATGCCTAAATTGTACTGTATATATCGATTAGGTCAGTGCCTATAGGTCGTGACAAACATTTTCCTGGCTTTTTCCTCCATTTCCCTAAATTCACACTCATACATGCACAGGCCTAAAACAAATAAAACCCTGTTTTGTTATTTATCAATCCCCCCCCCCCCCCCCCATATCAAAGCAGATCAGCAATATAATTTCAGATACAAGTGGGATAATTTATCAGCCTGCATGCATGCACGATTTTACATCAAATGATATATATTTAAATGGTCCACTTTGCCCCCCGGGCCCCGGCCGGTGTGCATAATATGAACCCAGTATGAACCAGTTCGTGCATGTACTGTGTTTTGCAGGTGGGTGCGTGCGTGTACGGTGCAGCAGCAGGATAACCACAACCCACTGTAGGGCCAATATACCGATCTCTACGGTTCACACACGTGACTTGGTCTGTCTCTTGTTACTCACTGTTTGTTGATGTTGTTGATTGAGGACTTCTTGATGACTTGAAACCGGATTGATAATGGCAGGCGTTTACTGTCTGTGGGTGCAAGTTACTGTCTGTGTAAAAGTTTCAAAGTAAAACGGGGGCAAACAAAACAAAAACAGGCTCCACACATAAAGTGTTTCAACTTTCAAAACAAAAAAGTGCAGGTTCCAGGGTCAAATAAACACATAACACAAGTAAATAAAGTATTTCTTCCTATCTGCGCTGTCACTGTGTGTGTGTGTGTGTGTGTATGTGTGCGCGCGATGCGGTTGAAAATCTGTGGCGTCTCGCCACACACAGCTGCGGAGTGCGGACTAATTGAAGGGAATAGAACCATGGTGCAACTTTCCAAGGGGATCAGTGGGGGCGCCATTTAGCAAAAAATATAAAATCAAATGATATGGGTCATTAAGGGTCCTACACCGGTAGACCAGAATCCCCCGGTCCTCAGGTCAGGAGCCTGTTTCCATAGTGTGATGCAGCATGACTTACAACACCCTGGACATGATGCTACTATACGTATATCACAGGGACTATGCTATAGGACCCCTACTTTTTCCATCGACACCAAATAGATAAATAGATAAAATAAGGATGCTATAGGTTTCCAGTGGGGTGTGTTGAAGAACACAGCAGGCGAACCTGTGAATGCAGTGTGTGAGTGTGTGTGTGTGTGTGTGTGTGTGTGTGTGTGTGTGTGTGCGTGCGTGCGTACGTGCGTGCGTGCGCGCGTGCGTGCGTGCCAGTGAGTGAATTATGGTTGTCATTCCTAATGTCTTGTGACAGCTGTTTGTTAGTGAGCATGGGCTGTGTACATGTGTGTACATCATGTGTGTGCGTGTGAATGGGAGTGACATTTCTCTATTTTCCCCCAATCCCCCACCCCTTGCCCCAACAATTTCCTGTTGGAGCCTTTCAATCTTTCCTTTTTCTATCATGCCATTTTCGTTCTCCTCTCATCTCACCTCCCCGCCTCCTCTTTCTGAATCTGCCTTTCAGAATAATTCCAATCAGCAGGAGAAGTCAGACGCCGAGACATTTCCACTGAAATGACTTCTGCCTCTATAGCAAGCAGATACGAATAGAGGAAGAGGATGGACATTTGAGAGATGAGAGAAGAAGGGATGATGGAAAAGTATAGAAAAGGGGTGTGAAGAGGAGAGGCAAAGGGATTTTTTTTATTTATTTAGCCAGAAGGTTCCCACTGAGACACACTATCTCCTCTTGCAGGTATAGGTAAAATACAGATCACTGTTTTTTTGGAAGTTTATCAGTGTTTAGGTGCTGACCAATTCTCGGTACCCTACAACCCCATCCCTAAAAGTAACCAGCCTTGGTTAAAAAAATGAAAATGTAATTGAAAAGGTTACCCAGTATGATTTTAAAATAACGTATACTGTACATACTGTCATGGTCCATTTGCACGTCTGCACATTGTATGTAGGCCTACAGTATGTGAATAGTCCACTTATAGAAACTGAATGTGTGCACTGTATGACGAAGCACGAAGGCTGCATATATACAGAAAATAATTAGCTATCATTATAAGCTATTTGAAACAGACAAACTACTTTGAAAATGTCCCCATTAAATGTTGACGTTTAAACTCACACTATTGGTGAGGTGCTGGCTAGAAACTGCAGGACAACACTCACAACAGCTTAAGAGCGTGACTTATTTGCATGTATATGCATGGACAGGATAGGGAGGAGTAAGGAGGACATGAATTATTTAAAATGAACACAAATGTGACCGGGTCTGGCAAATAGGCCCTCATCTCGACCAGAGTCATTTTTCAGTGTTTTACAGATTATTAAAGTACAGAATGTAAGCTTTCATATGATGTATCATTCAATGAAAATATTTGAAGGAGATATGACCATTTTAAAATGATTGTGCCGTTTTACCCAAAGCTGAGAAAATCCCCTTTGAATGTTCACAACATTTCAACACCTAGAGCTGGCTAGCCTACTTTGACTTATAAATGTATACATTTAATTTGCCCAAATCAATAATCTGTTGGAATGAAAACCTTCTTCAACATTCAAGCTGTGTTAATATGAAGAAAAAAAAAGAAGAAAAAAATCAAGTTTATTTTAGATTTTCTGCCTTTTCATTATAGGCGAGATGAGGACCATTTTGCTAGACCTAGTCACAAATGTACAACATCCAGCTCAAGAGAGCTCCAGGAATTGCATTTTGGCCATGCAGGCAAGAATGTTCTACACATGTTCTACTACACCATTATCTGAACTGTCTGTCTGTCTGTCTGTCTGTCTGTCTGTCTGTCTGTCTGTCTGTCTGTCTGTCTGTCTGTCTGTTTGGGGTACGAACAGCTGCGATACCGCTGGGTGACCTGAAGTGGCACTGTTGAGCAGCCTAAAAGGGCTTATTGTTTGGTCCCGTCTTATCGCTGCTTGCAGCTATATTTGTATTTTATTTGTGGTGGGTAGATCTCGTTGAGCTGGTCATTTTGAAAGTAGCTCTCAAGTCAAAAAAGTGTGCAGGGCACCCCTGCTCTATGGGATCCATCGCCTTGAAGGCCTACTCGCCAGCACCCGTCCCTCTAAAAGAGATATCACACAGGCTGGGGCAGGCTAGGGAGGGACTAGTGGAGAAAAGATCCAGTAGAACTAAAAGACAAGTCATTTTATGCTTGGTTGCATGCTGAAAATAGCAGATCTACCACAAAGTGTTGCGCAACTTGCGCTGCAAAGTGTTGTGAGCCTGTAGATCGGCTGTTTTCACCATGCAACCAAGCGTAAAATCAGGCACTGCGACGCTCGCCCGCCATAATACATTGTAGTCGACTAAATCAACTGTAGAATTAGTTGAATTTTATTCAAAAGACTATGACTAAAACTCAATTAAAACGTGCTGTCAAACACGACACTATAGTGCTCATCACATCACGTTACATAGTAAACAGAAGGAAACCACTGAATGTTGTGTAGCCCACACCGTTATCATACAGCTGGTAACGTGGAGGAAGACTCATGTAGATCATGTCTCCTTTCTCTAGCTCCAGAATCAACGCGTTGCTGATGTAAGCGTAAGCTTTAGTGAGGTCGTCGTTCCATAGAACCACCCTGCTGTTATGGTACAGCATGACGCCCATGGCCTCAGACGCGCCGGTGTTGAAAGCAGTGAATCTGAAGTTGTAAACTCCTCCCACCGGAGCTGTGAATACACCTGCATGACAGGAGGAAAAACAAGTACACGTTACTGATGCTGGATTGAACCTTTATGGTATACAAAAGTACCATAAAGGTACATGTATACCGGGAATACTAAATCTAAAAATCTGAAAATATGCCAAAAAAACCCACTTTAGTTTCTTCAATAGATATGATTTAGAAGACTATATGGTAATATAAGTAGGGATGGAGCTTTTATTGATAACGAGCACCTTATCGATCAGGCTTATCGAGCCAGGTTCTTATCGAGCCCACTATTTTCTATTATTTTGTGGAAAGACGGGAGACAATAAATTCTGAACAGAACCAGTATCTTTTACTAGGGCCTTCAAATACAGTACTTTTCCAACAGACGGAAGGCAATTGACCTTTTTACCAATAAATAAATATGTTAAAGAAACTGTACCGCCACTTTAAAAGTGTAATTTTGTTTACCTGGGCACAGTGGGCAGGTATCACTAAACTTTTAGACCAACATGTTTGTGCCAGCATGGATGATTTATTTCTTGATTGCCTCTTGTCTTGATTGTTTAAACATGACATCATGGACCGCTATGCTCGATAACAGGCTTGATAAGCCCAAGGCTTATTGATAATGCGTACTCAATAAGCTATTGGAATTTTTCGGGTATCGGTTATCAAGCTCCATCCCTAAATATAAGTGGTAGACTTGTACATTGATTCAGGTTGTGTAGCCTACCTGTGTCTGGGTTGTAGGCCTTGCCAATGTTGGTGAAAACATTCTTGAATACCAGTGGGATGTCGATATCGAAAGGTCCCACTGACCCGGCGTCTGTCAGCCCAGCAGAGAACGCCACCTTAGCTGTCTCTGTGAACAGAGGAGAACAAGGTGTTTCTTCTTAGTCAGTGATGGGGGCCCACTGGTGAGCCCTGAGGATATTCCAAGTGGGCCCCCAACATTTTTGTAGAAGACTAAAACGACTATTGATTTATTTCAACATTGGCCTGAAAAATCATCACCACAAGGGGGGTAAATGTAAACTCCCATCAAAAGAAGGTGTCATTTACTGCCGCTGTGGTTTCCAAGTTCATGAATTGAATAGAATACATAGGACCACAAAGGAACAATTTCTTTAAAACTTTGACTCATCCCTTCACTGTCAGGTAAAGAAAAGATGGTGGCTTGACAGCCTTCACCCTCCCAATGACTTATTGTGGGGGTTAGCAGAGATGGAGTACTTGTAGAGAGGTTGGGGAATTGGGAATTGGCTTACATACTAAATTGGGACATGACATGGGGAGATACTGTTGTTTTCTTTTGTTGTTTTTTTCCTATTGTCTGTCTTTTCATTATTTGCCTGCCCATGAGATCTCTTGAGGTTTCTGTTATTGAATAATTCAATAAAAAGATTTTTAAAAGAAAGAAAACTTTGACTCATTGTTATAGTGATGAATCAGAATTCAAAATGTTCTACAATACATCTAGGGTTGTACTGACCCGATCACATCGGAAAACTGGGGCCGATCACGCCATCTTCAAATGATCAGATTCTGATCGGGAGCAAAACAAGTGCCCAAAAAAACATCCATAGTATCAATATTATATCCACCAGACCGACGTCCGGCTGTAGAGCACCGAGTCGATAACGATGGAAGTTGGAGATCCATGCCCCACCCGGCTATGCCTTACCGTTGTACCCGTGCCAGAGTACCCATTCCACCCATCTGTCTGTGTCCCTTTTATGAAGATTTCCATATCGACTGGATATTTTCTATAATTTTCGATACTAGACCGGTGCTCGGCTGTAGAACACAGAGTCGGTAATGATGGAAGTTGGAGTTCCATGCCCCACCTGGCTATGCAATACCCGTTGTACCCGTGTCAGAGTACCCGTTCCACCCCTCTGTCTGTGTCCCCTTTATGCCCATATATGGAGATTTCTGTATCTGTCTCTCTGTGGCCCTTTATTCATATGGAGTTCTCTGTCAGGCATGCCCAAATATGGATTGTTGTGATGTCACAACAGGCCAACTCCATATATGGAGCCTGGGCAGTGGGCAGGGGCCCTGTCCAGAGCCCGGGCAGAGGCCTTTTGTGGCGGTTCTGGACAACCGACCGTCTCGACACCGGGTGAAAAATAGCTTGACTAATGCTGGTTATTTAGTTAGGACCCATTACAGTGGTGTTCGATACGAACTTAACCGGGATATGGAAACCTCCAATGAAAAGCTCTATAATTTGCTTGGCCAGATATTCCGTCCTATCCAACTGACTCAGGTCAAAGATATTAGAAGATATTCTGCCCCCTTAAGTCTCTGACTGTAATCCTTTTATACTTTTTAGTTATATGTGTGTCATAATGACAATGCTATCCAATCGCATATGACGATGACACACGTGTATATCCCTATATGGGGTTCCCCTATTAATCTGATGTCAGCATTGGATATTTCCATTATCTCCACATATGGGGCTATAAAGTATCCTCATATGTGGAGATCCAAGTGATATGACGATGACACACGTGTACATCCCTATATGGGGTTCCCACATCAATCCGATGTCAGCATTGGATATTTCCATTATCTCCACATATGGGCCACAAATCATCCCCATATATGGAGATCCAAGTGACGGCCTTTTTATCCCCATATATGGAGATCCATTTGAGAGCCTTCGCAACAGCCACCCCCAGATTTCCCATGGAAATATGTAAAATATCAAGAAGGCTTGAACAGTTCGCCCATTGCAAGCGTACCTGGCCCTTGGGCCACCCCATCGAGGGCGTACCTGGCCCTTGGGCCACCCCATCGAAGGCGTACCTGGCTCTTCGAGCCACCGCGTCAAGAGTGTACCTGGCCCTTGGGCCACCCCATCGAAAGCGTACCTGACTCTTCGAGCCACCGCATCAGGATCGTACCTGGCCCTTGGGCCACCCCATCAAGGGCGTACCTGGCTCTTCGAGCCACCGCATCAAGAGCGTACCTGGCCCTTGGGGTGCTACTACCGTACCATGCATGATGACTGTTCGTCTCCGGTTATGCTCATTTCTGCAAGAGTGACCGTCCAGCCTCCTTGCTGGACTACTTCGATCCTTATGAACCTGGACTTCTGGTCTGTCAGCTTGCACTTTCATCTCGATATCCTATCGGTGAACAAAGCCTCTGCCGTCCTCCGACTGCTCCAACATCTATGGGAAGGTTGATATAGCTCCGATGCCCTTGCATCATCATGCTGTCCAGACAATGCTATCATGATATCCACCAGAGCGTTCCGCTTCCGTCCTCCGACTGCTCCAACATCTATGGGAGGGTTGATATAGCTCCGATGCCCTTGCATCATCATGCTGTTCAGACAATGCTCTCATGATATCGCCACCCCCAGGTTTCCTGTGGAAATCTGCATTACATTAAGAAGGCTTGAACAGTGTCGATGATCCTTCCGGCCACCCCACTAGAAGAGCATCTGACTCCACAGGCCACCCCGTCGGAAGAGCATGGCCATCCCTCCTTTATGATCCTCCGGATCAACACGGTCCATATATAAACTGTGTAAGATTAAACCTGAATGGGTTGGTAAGATATATCTTTTTTTTTTTTTTGTATCTTTCTCCTTTCTTTATATTTTTTCTCTTTCTTTCTCTTTTCTTCTTTTTTTTTTTTTTTCTCCAATCTTTATCCTTTCTCCTTTTTTTTTGTCGTTTATCTCAGCATATTTGCAATTAAATGTCCCTTGGCATCTCTTTGATACCCAGACAACATGAAAATAGTGAGGGTCTTTCTTCGTTTCAGCCGTTGTTCATACTGTGAAGGACCAGAAGATGTTTCCCACCACATTCCGTACACCTGGTCTGCAATTTGCATTCCCTGGCCTTATGGTTACGTCCGCAGGAAAAGCAGCGGTTCTCCTTCCGGATCCAGTCCCTTTTCCGCTCCTTATCCAGGTACTTGAAGTTACTACACATATCCAGATGATGTCCACTTTGGTTACAATAAACGCAAGGTGGATT
The DNA here is from genome assembly GCF_951216825.1 of Electrona antarctica. Classification (NCBI taxonomy): domain Eukaryota; kingdom Metazoa; phylum Chordata; class Actinopteri; order Myctophiformes; family Myctophidae; genus Electrona; species Electrona antarctica. Next base: position 7,867,212 of record NC_136795.1, on the reverse strand, counting down.
TCTACCATCTCTTTGGTTCTCTTCTTGGCTGGATGATACAGCCGCGCCGTGCATGATGGTAGCTGGTTTCCGGCTAGACCAGTTATCGGTTCTACGTTGTTGACCCCTATTTGAATTACTCAACTCCCGGTAGACCTTCTCTGGGGGTCGATCAGGTTGTATTTCGATCTCCAACTCCAACCATTCAGCTAGGTCCACTAGAGAAGGTACAATAATCCGTTTAGGTTGAATGTACCTTCGAAACATTGTCTCCCGAGAGATTGATAGATTCTGCAGGAGCTGAACCACATGTGATCCGCAGTTCAATTCAGCTTCTCCTTCTTTGCCTAGTTGAATTAGCATGCTCGCCAGTGACCTTACTTTCAAGGCAAACATCCTAAACGCCACTGTATCTTCACCTCGGATACTGGGGCCACTCATCAGCTCACTGATGCGCTGAATAGCCACTTGATGCGGTTTCCCAAACCTTTTCTCCAGTGCCGCCATGGTATCCGTAAAAGGGTGAGGGGAATTGGCATACCCTTCTGCCATCAGGCAGGCTTCTTCTAACTGAAGGTGGTCATTTAAAATCCTAAATTTAAACCCTTCTGAAGTATTGGGAGGGAATGTACTTTCCAATGCCTTTTTCAATCTAGAGAATTCTCTCGGATCAGTAGAGGAGAGGACGGGGATCTTCGGAGCCGGTCCCTGGTACACTTGGCCGATACCATACTGCGAGCCGGATCCGTTCACTGGTTGACCGGGCTCACCAGGGTGATCGTTCTTCGAGGAGAAGACGGGGATCTTCGGAACCGTTCCCTGGTAGACTTGACCGGTACCTTGAGTGTGTTCCTCCGGATGATCGCTCTTTTGTTCACCAAGGTGATCTCTCTTCTTCCCCCCAGATGTAGGTTTTACCGGTAAACGAGACTGTTGACGACTGCATCTTGTTTGTGAACGTGCCCTTTGCTGACCGTGTCTTACGGGTTCACGAGACGCTCGTCGGCTGCGGTGTCTTACTGGTGCATGGCACCCTCGTCGGCTGCCGTGTGTTACCGGTGAAGGAGATCTTCGTCGGCTGCTGTGTCTTGCTGGTGAAGGAGATCCTCCTCGGCTGCTGTGTCTTGCTGGTGGAGGAGATCCTCGTCGGCTGCTCTGTCTTGCTGGTGGAGGAGATCCTCGTCGACTGCTGTGTCTTGCTGGTGGAGGAGATCCTCGTCGGCTGCTGTGTCTTGCTGGTGGAGGAGATCCTCGTCGGCTGCTGTGTCTTGCTGGTGAAGGAGATCCTCGTCGGCTGTTGTGTCTTGCTGGTGACGGAGATCTTCGTCCGCTGTGGTGTCTTGCTGGTGACAGAGATCCTCGTCGGTTGCTGTGTCTGGCTGGTGAACGAGACCCTCGACGGATGCTTTGTCTTTCTGGTGAACGAGACCCTCGACGGATGCTGTGTCTTGCTGGTGACGGAGATCCTCGTCGGTTGCTGTGTCTGGCTGGTGAACGAGACCCTCGACGGATGCTGTGTCTTGCTGGTGACGGAGATCCTCGTCGGTTGCTGTGTCTGGCTGGTGAACGAGACCCTCGACGGATGCTTTGTCTTGCTGGTGAGCGAGCCCCTCGACGGATGATGTGTCCTGCTGGTGAACGAGACCCTCGACGGATGCTGTATCTTGCTGGTGAACTAGCTCTTCTTCGTCCTCGGTAGATTCCGTCATTGGTGGTATATCCATCGTAGTCTTGATGGCCGAACCTGCTTTGCTGTCCCAAGAATAGATTCTCATGCCGTCTTGAAACTGACCTCTCCTGTCCTCTGCCGAGTCCTTCAATCTGTGCTGGACATGGAAATCCCACAACGTCGGGTCCCTGGCATCCAACCAACTGATGTCCAGAACCTCCGGAGCCCACCTGCTCCGAAGGCGAAGTGTGTCCCACCACTTCGGGTCCCTGGCATCTAACCAACTGATGTCCAGAACCTCCGGAGCCCACCTGCTCCGAAGGCGAAGTGTGTCCCACCACTTCGGATCCCTGGCATCTAACCAACTGATGTCCAGAACCTCCGGAGCCCACCTGCTCCAAAGGCGAAGTGTGTCCCACCACTTCGGATCCCTGGCATCTAACCAACTGATGCCCAGAGCCTCCGGAGCCCACCTGCTCCGAATGCGAAGTGTGTCCCACCACTTCGGGTCCCTGGCATCTAACCAACTGATGTCCAGGACCTTCAGAGCCCACCTGCTCCGAAGGCGAATTTCCCGAGCCCGTAGGCCCTGGTGCCAAATGATGATTGTTGAAACGTACCTGCTCCACAAGTTCTTCCACCTGGTGCCGTAGCCTCCTGGATCCTGGGGAAGCCGTCCCATCGCCATCCTCCCCAAGTTCTTCCAACTGGTGTCGTAAACTCCTGTATCCTGGGGAAGCCATCCCATCACCATCCTCTAGGGCCTCCGACATCCTGTTACTGCAATACGCCCTAATCCGTTCTCGAATGGACCATGAAAAATAGCTTGACTAATGCTGGTTATTTAGTTAGGACCCATTACAGTGGTGTTCGATACGAACTTAACCGGGATATGGAAACCTCCAATGAAAAGCTCTATAATTTGCTTGGCCAGATATTCCGTCCTATCCAACTGACTCAGGTCAAAGATATTAGAAGATATTCTGCCCCCTTAAGTCTCTGACTGTAATCCTTTTATACTTTTTAGTTATATGTGTGTCATAATGACAATGCTATCCAATCGCATATGACGATGACACACGTGTATATCCCTATATGGGGTTCCCCTATTAATCTGATGTCAGCATTGGATATTTCCATTATCTCCACATATGGGGCTATAAAGTATCCTCATATGTGGAGATCCAAGTGATATGACGATGACACACGTGTACATCCCTATATGGGGTTCCCACATCAATCCGATGTCAGCATTGGATATTTCCATTATCTCCACATATGGGCCACAAATCATCCCCATATATGGAGATCCAAGTGACGGCCTTTTTATCCCCATATATGGAGATCCATTTGAGAGCCTTCGCAACACCGGGCACTGCACTCCCTGTGGTGGTGTGGAACGTGTGTGTCGAATTTGAAGTCGGTGGGACGAACGATTCTCAAGTTATGTACATTACAGATGTACACACGTACAGACAGACAGACAGACGTACAGAGACCTTGTACACTATTATGTTATTCTCAGCAGAACCATCCATTAAAGTTAAAGGACAACTTCACCCATAATTTTTCCTCAGAGGTGTCTCAGAGGACAGCTGTGGACAGTTAACAGGACGGTCAGGACCAGTGACATCATCGATGGGGAATCAAAGCTAATAGAAACTGCAGGATTTCTATTCCTGGAAAGTTATCAAATAGAAGCCATTGTTCTCACATTAATAAAATAATAATAAATTAAATCTAGACCTGCCTACCAATGATGTCACTGGTAGGCAGGTTTCTTAACCGTCCATAGCCCTCCTCTGAGACACAGAGTGAAGAAATGGTGCTACATACATTATAATGAGCATTAGTGAGGACCAACTAGTACCTATTGGCCTGAATATAAGACTACGTATTTTTTTCAATGGAAATATCCTAAAAAACAGCCTTGTATTATAATCGGGAACTAGACTATTTGACATTCAATGTTCTTTTTTCCACAAATTAATCTTGAAAAATGGGGGTCGTCTTATAATCTGAGTCTTATATTCGGGACAATACGTGGTATATGAAGATAATGTTGAAAATGGGTGAAGTCGTCCTTTAATGTAAAATTAGTTCACCTGCGTTCTCTTTCTTCAGGGCCGACACTTTACTTTCACTGGCAATCATTTTAGCACCCAATGCTGTGAACACACGTGTTTACACTGTTAATGAATGTGAGTCATTTTCTTTTACATTGTAAATATAAACAAGAGTGAGTCGAACAAGTCAAAAGGTTAATGAAAAAATCACACCCGTGTGAACTGAGTGGTGTAAGGTATTATATAGCCTGATCAGCTCTGATCTGACGTAATGAAATCACACCCGGATGTGATTTCACAACTGGCTTTTTTTGTGCAGAGAAAATGACCATGGTTGCTAAGGTCATCCAGTTCACCCGGGTGTGATTTAATTACGTCAGAAATTATTTTGAACATAGCAACCATGCTCATTTTTTTCTGCACACAAAAGCCAGTTGTAGGAGTGGTTTACACCACTCAAAAACACTGGATACATACACTTGTGATTCTCAGCAAAAGGGATAGTTCACCCCCAAGATTATTTTTTTGAGTGGTGCAACCACTCCAAGGAACAGCAATGTCCGTGTTCACCTATGTGTTCACCTATGTGTTCACCTATGTGTTCACCTAACTATGTCACTATGAGCACGAGTACCAATGAGTACCAAAGGTGGCGCTGTTGTGACAGAAACAGAGAGAGAGAGATAGTGCTGCACTGCTGCCTGCTAATGAGAGACAGAGAGAGAGAGAGAGAGAGAGAGAGAGAGAGAGAGAGAGAGAGAGGAGAGAGAGAGAGAGGGGGGGGGGGGGGGAGTTGCACCACTATTTATTTCTATACATCACTCACCCCATGGAGACTTGAATTCATGGATGTTTTTTGTTTTGTTTTTGTCGCATAATTTGAGGATACTTGTCTCCATAGGGAACAAAGGAGGCTCTTTGGCCCCCATTTAGACTGCAGGCACATCCAGTCAAATCTGATTCAAACCTGATTTATTTCTCAAATATTTTTGGCCCAACCATTCACACTGCATTTGCAAGTGACCAGATCGGATCTGTCACAGATCTGTGTGTTCAGACTGTCAGCCAAATCCAGCCTCATGTGCCACATAAAGACATATAAATCACATGGAATTTAGATCATGTTGTTTCATTCAGACTGAGATAGATCTCCTGAAATCAGATTTGAATCAGATTTGAAACCACCTCTGAATGTGGCTCAAATCACATTGGAAACAATCAGATTCCATGTGACTTGCATGTGACCTGTCTGCATTTAGACTTATTTAAACAAATCAGATTCTAATCTGGATGTGGCACAGATCTGATTCAGTCTAGATTTGGCTGCCAGTGTGAATGGGGCCTTTGTGTCTCCATATAGGGAACCACTGCTAGTCATCAAATTATTGGCTTAGTTATGCGGCAAAAATAAAAATAGAAAATCCAGTAATCAATAATTTTTTTGTGAACTATCCCTTATAACAGGGGTTCTCAACGTTTTTGGCTGAGGACCTCAGACATGCTTTGGCCATGTCTCACAACCCCTCGCCCCGCCCCCCTCCCCCACCACCAATACAAACTGACTGCAAAAATAACCTTAAAAATAGAGAAAATATATCATAAATGAATACTGAAACCAGATATAATCATTATGGAAAGTTTATGCATACTATATAAACTCTTAATTTCCCTTTCCAGCCGTTCAGTTAGAATAAGGGGGCCGCGACCCACAGGCTGAGAACCTCTGCCTTATATGACCTGTGGCCAATTCTACAACTACCTTCTATATCAGTAGTTCTCAACCTTTTTCATAATTCAAAACTATTCAACATTTTTCAAAAATGGCTCACAGCACGGCTTGTATAATTATCTGCTGTTATTAAATAGCCAATGCTAAAATCTAAAATGACACAGATGCCTTAACACATTTCGGGCGGGAACCCCTTTTGGTGTTTTAAAGCATTATGTTATACTTTAGCTATTGAAAAATAGCAGATCTACAAGCTCATAGCGCGGCACAGAGTGCCACGCTATGAACTTGTAGGTCTGCTATTTTTGAAAAATCATGAAAATGTGCCTCAAATCTTTGAATATATATATATATATTTTTTTAATTTCGACGTCAGGCCTAAATGGGTTAATTAGTCCCTTCCCCACACTTGTGATTCTCAACACCGGGACCGTCGTCCAATCGAGTTCACCTTCTTACCTGCATTATCTGTCTCCAGCCTTGCGATCCTGCTGTTGGCGACGTTCAGCTCCGCCCTCTGCTCCTCCACCACGCCCCTCAGGGTCCTCAGCTCCGCCCAGAGCTCTGAGCTGTCACCGCCACCTGCCTCGTTATGGACCTGTCCCTGAACCACTGTTGTGGAGAAACACAACAGCAGCAGCAGAGTCACAGCAGCCTTCTTCATCCTATAGTATGTTGATTTTGACAGCACATTGTGATTTAGTCTTTTGAATGAATGAATGAATGAATGAATGAATGAATGAAGTCCTTTTGTTTTAGTCACATTTTAGTCATCTGAAATGCTTTAGTGTTAGTCTAGTTTTGGTTGACTAATATCACGCTTTTAGTCAGCTAAATCTACAGACTAAAATTTATTTTTGGCAGGCCATATATGAGGCGTCATAATGCCTGATTTAAACTATGTGACACATGCGTGCAGCCAAGCATAACACTGATTAGTTCTACTGGATCTCTTCTCCGCTAGTCCCTCCCTAACATTTTAGTCTAGTAGTTTTCATTTGTTGATGAAATTGTCAGTATATATTGTCATAGTTTTAGTCATGATGGGTTAATTTCTATTTACTTTTTATTTAGTTTTTGTCAGTAGAAAAAGGTAGTTGCCGAACATTTTCCGTCAAAGTTTTAGTCTACGAAATCAACACTGTTTCCTCCTCAGATCTCACCTGGTCTTGTGGTTCGATGAGAATGTACGGTATCACCAGAGAGTTGGGACGGTGCGGTGTCGCTTTATATGCTACAGCACAAGGTCATGGATGTTGAATACAGTATGTGTGCCAACTTCTGTCAAAGTTTGTGGGAATGCCTGCTGCTGTGTGTCCCATATAGCAGGCTTAAATAGATTTTATCTAAAAGAAAATAATACTAGAATACCAGGTAACCACCTATTCTTAGTCTTTTGTTGAGTTAATGATTAGACACCCACGTTTGACTTTGTGTCCTCTGTGACACAGATATCGTAGAACTTTGCCATCACAGTGCATTCACAGTTTTTAAGTTCCAGATATCATCAACTTCGTGGCCTTTTGCAATCTGTCTTAATACTTTTCCAAATCCGAGGTTGAGTTAATTTGGCCTCAATATCAGAAACAGGCACTTGTTTGGTGAACATGGAACTGTACGGTTTATGGTTGCTTTGTTGCCTGACAACCTGACCAGTTTATCACAGAACCATGAATTAGAAAATACTCGAGGATGTCTATCCGTCAAAGAGCTGACAAAATGAAACAAAATAAATGGAGGCTAATAGAAAGTCAAATGTCAAATCCCAGATTTAACCTCTTAAATCCTCAGGTCACCCCTGTAAATAACTTTTTCATCCACGGCCCCTCTGAATTACATTGTTACTTTACAACACTATACATTATGTCATATTACGTTAGGTAAATATGTAAAACAAATAGCCGATCTACAAGCTCACAACATGACGAGAGAGAGAGAGAGAGAGAGAGAGAGAGAGAGAGAGAGAGAGAGAGAGAGAGAGAGAGAGAGAGAGAGAGAGAGAGCACATGGAAAGCTTGTGTGAGAACACAACATATGTTTCTGACAACGGAAAACAGCACCAAGCATATTCTGGGGCTGTGTGAGGGTAATGTGTGTACACACTAAACACCGTCCAGACAGCTTTTCTGGGGTGTTCTGGTGTTTTTCCAGGCCATATATAGCTGAGACAGAGATGAAGCACAGAAACAACCCCCACTACATGTTTTAATAAAAATCACACCCGTGTGAACTGAGTGGTGTAAGGTCTTATATAGACTGATCAGCTGTGGTCTGACGTAATGTCTGACGTAATGAAATCACACCCGTGTGAACTGAGTGGTGTAAGGTCTTATATAGACTGATCAGCTGTGGTCTGACGTAATGTCTGACGTAATGAAATCACACCCGTGTGAACTGGGTGACCATAGCAACCATGCTCATTTTTGGCACAGACAGACAGACAGACAGACACGTAAACTAACAAAGCCAGTTGTAGGAATGGTTTACACCACTCAAAAATGAGTGTACCATGGGTGATTAAGGCAGAACTGAGTCTATTAAAGAGCAGCATACTGTATGGTGTGTAGGTCGACATGAGAGCGGACCAGCGAAAAAAGCAGATCCGCTCTGAAAGACTCAGACTGAATTATTTCAATCTTTTTTTGTATTTTATTGATTTATTGAAGTAAAGACATTGAAGCTAATTACTGTAGATATGTGCTGCTTAAATCAAACCATCCATTGCATTCATGTTCCTCTCATTATCACCACAAGACCTGATGTCACTGTTAATGACACCAAAATTAAGACCTGAGAGTCTACTGTCCATCTGCTGTTAAAGTCACTTGTCTCGTCATTCCTTCAGCATAGCGTTACAACTTGTAACAGTGCTATACGTGCAGTGACTACATTTATTTAATTTTCTCAAAGGTAAAATCAGTCTTCATGCTTTGAGGGGATGAACAATTACTTCATGAACGGATATACAATTAGTGTAATATCACAACCACTTGACTGACCAATAAGCACTTTAAAGACTTTTTATTGCGACTGCAGGTCACATTTACTATATGAAATTGTGCATTTCCCGTCAGTCAGTCAGTCAGTCAGTCAGTCAGTCAGTCAGTTGTTTGGTTTATCCAAGGCGCTTTACATAGAAGCCATGCAAGGTACCAACCAGCACATCGGGAGCAATTTGGGGTTCAGTGTCTTGCCCAAGGACACTTCGACATGTAGACAGGAGGAGCCGGGATTCGAACCGCCGACCCATGGATCATTGGACGACCTGCTCTACCTCTTGAGCCACAGTCGCCCCATGTGGAGATCCCTGATGTCATCAATATTGGTCAGCAACTCTACATCTGACATCAAACCTCAAACCCTTAGATCTCCATATATATGCGCTGACCTGTTCTGACATTCCATATGTTGATCCTTTCCCATCCATCCTTCCTCTTCGATGTCTCCCTTTTGACTGATACCTGTCCATTTAAACTCTAGACAGGCCTGCGCCAAAGTTATTAGTGCAGCCGCACCAGGCAGACAACCGTCAGCCGGCAAAAACTAGAGTTCTAACAGGCCCGGAAATTAAGGCCCGGCAGTGGCCGGCACTACCTGGGCCCTCATCAAACCCTGTACAAGACACTACCCCTGCTGCTACCCTTAGATCTCCATATATGTAGCTGACCTATGTTCTGACATTCCATATGCTGATCTGACCCCCCATTCCAAAGTGCCAGTGCTCGCCCAGCAGTCTGCTGTCATCCAGGCGGATGCGAGCACGCGATCTCACCCCTGTCCCCCTCAGGCGTCTTACTGGTTAGTTTGATTCTTTTGTGTAGCTACTGCACTGATATTATACTTAAGAGTCACACACACACACACACACACACACACACACACACACACACACACACACACACACACACACACACACACACACACACACACACACACACACACACACACACACACACACACACACACACACACACACACACACACACACACACACACACACACACACACACACACACACACACACACACACGAAAGTAGTTTTTTGCCACTTAGTAGGCGTCCTGCATAACTTCCTGCCGATGATGATGTGGTTGTGTTCTCCTGCTCTCTAGTGGATGAAATGAACCTCCATTTAGAGATCAAGTAAGGACAGATGTGAGCAATGCCACTTGCATCATTGGAAATTCTTCAGGTTGCAATTCGCACTTTTATTGGACACGCAGCTATGTATGCCTGTCCCTCTTGTATTTTTGAACTCCTTCATATTCTGCCAGGAAATGCCTTAATTCCTGTTACGATTGTGGTTGTAGTTGTTGTTATTGTGAGTACCACAGACGAATAACAGTCTAAGTCCACACTATTGATCCATAATATATAAATGATAGATAAGGGTTCAGGACAACGAGGCCTTTTCGTGGAGGGGTCAGTCTGAAATTTGGACTTAGACTGTTTTTCGTCTGTGGTACTCATTTGTTGTGATTTGGTCCTATATATGGAATGGAGAGTGGTGTGCCAGGGGGAACCAAGGCTGTGAGACTGTGAGACTGTGGGTGTGAACATATCTAAAACAGGTGTGACCTGCAGCCAGGAAGGCGATTGGCGTGGCACTTCCAAAGGAGAGCTGGTGTTGGCTACCCGTAGGACTGAGGTTCTCTGAGAACCTCAGTCCTACAGTTAGCCAGTTGGTAGTCTAGTCTATATCAGTGGTTCCCAAACTTTTAGCTCAAGACCCACAAGAGCGTTAATAGACGTTTGCCCGGGAACCAAACTAGTGAAAATAGCAGATCTACAAGCTTGTAGATCGGCTATTTGCACTAATGATTATTTATTTTTATTTATGGAATTTCTTAGATTTGTTTGCTTGTTTGTTTTAAATCTATAAACATCATGCTATAAACTACAATCTGTACCAAGTACTGCACATGTAAATAATAATCTGAGGTTTTTTTGTATACTATTTAAATAGTCTTGAGAAAAAAATGTTACTATTTGTCCCAAGGTGACAAAATAAATGCTGCTATTTGTTTTAAAAAAAGCTTTATACCCTATATAAAATGTGTTTTGTTTGTGGCTTTCGCCTTTATTTTATATTTTTCATGGAGGGACAGACAGTAGGCTGACAGGAAATGGGGAGAGAGATGGGGGGGGAAGACATGCAGTAAAGGCCATCGGGATCGGGAGTCGAACCCGCGGCACACTGCCAGACTGGATTACCAGCCAAGGTGCCTGGACCGCTGAGCCACGGCCCAGGCCAATATACCCTATATAACATGTATACAGGAATAACAATAGAATGTGACATAGCTGTTTACAAAATGCTCCAAATGTATATATTTTCCCCATTTTCAACTGTTTTTATTGTATTTTGACACTTGCTTTGTAAACGTATGTTTTCTCATGCCAATAAAGCTCATTTGAATTGAATTGAATTAGGTGTCCCACTGTACTGGGGAGTGGGGACCAAGGGGCCAGTGAGGCTATTCAACGTTGAAGCTCTGGGCCCTAGTGGTAGGAGGAGGGACTACAGGCGGACCCGTGGATTCATGACCGGGAAACCCTGTGCAGCTGGGCTTTAACATTGAGCGCTCGGTTGCACTTCCGCATTTGACCACCAAAATTTGGTGGTCAAATGCGGAAGTAGACGTTCTGAGACGGTACTTCCGGCAGTCTTCCGGGTGCTTCAAAACGCCACTGAGCAACTTCCACTGACATGAATAGCTGGGGGGGGCGGAGCTTCACGCCAGTTCAGTCTCTATCCTTTTATATACTCTATGGTGGGGACCCCTGGCCGGTGTCCCGGATGCGTCCCCAGGGGTCTGGGGGTCCCGCGGCACCCATGCGACAATGGCCATATACGACAATCACATTCACTGTCAAGTGGAATAGTGGCTATTATCGTACTAACAAGATTAGATTCTTAGTTCTCTGGACAGAAGCAATACAAGTTTATCATTAATATTGATCACATGAATACATCAGTTCTGAACAACTAGTATCCCCTTAGATAATATAAGATTTATTTTTCACTGTATGGAACATACAACATTTTGTTTAGTGCATCCACTTAAAACCAAATAGTAGCAATAACAAAGACATACAGATGCAGCATCATCATGCTATAAACTATTAGTCCGTCATAGTCAATTCATCATAATGCTCATTTTTAGACTGGACTGTCTAGAGGTAAAAGACTCTTAATGTGCTGTTCTCTACCAGAGATAGTGGTGGCAGTCGCTGGTATAAATCTAAGGACTATAAGGCTGACAAGAGCCCAAGAACAGGTTGATTACATCACAATTGAGTTTACAGCTAGGCTGAAACTGATTGATGCTTCACCACTACCAACCACTGCTGATGAAATTGGAGGCTGTTATAGGCAGGTTGTCCTGTCTAGAATTCAACACCTCTTCTCCAATGTCTACCTAGCATGAAAAACACTCAGGGCCCTATTTTCACCGGTGCCTAAACTTCTTTGCCCTTTTTTCTTCTTTTTTTACTATTTTGATTTTTGTTTTAATACTTCATTAACCCATTTTGACCTGAGATCAGATTCTAAAAATGTTGTTCTTCGATTTTTCAAAAATAGCAGACCTACAAGCTTGTAGCGCGCCACTCGGTGGCGCGCTATGAGCTTGTAGATCTGCTATTTTTCAATAGCTAAAGCATAACATAATGCTAACACCAAAAGGGGTTCCCGCCCAAAATAGGTTAATAGCCAATCTATCTGATCTAGCTAAACTAGAATGTTTTTCAAAATTGGCCAAAAGGCAAATTAGTTTAGGGATAAGAGGTAAGGCACTGGCGACAATAGGGCCCTTTGCGGTATCTGCTATTATGCCACTCGACGTAAAAAGACTCACCGCATAGCACTACGACGTGGTCAGGCCACGTCTTAAGTGCAAAAATAAATGTTTGGTTGGACACAAGAGCCGAGAGCATGTCTCTTCAGCAGTGTTGCCATGTCTGCTTATGGGCTTCTTTTGCGCCATATGCGGTGCAACTTTTAGACTTTCTGAACAAATTCACTTTCGGTAGAAACACTCTGAACTTGTTCAATATTAGGTGGGAAAGGGGAATGTGTGTGTGTGTGTGTGTGTGTGTGTGTGTGTGTGTGTGTGTGTGTGTGTGTGTGTGTGTGTGTGTGTGTGCGCGTGCGTGCGTGCGTGCGTGCGTGCGTGTGTGTGTGTGTGTGTGTGTGTGTGCGTGCGTGCGTGCGTGCGTGTGTGTACTGTACTATTAATATTTGATTGCAAGTGTATTTTCTTTTCTTCTTCCCTTTGGCTTAGGTATCTGTTGGTGATTCAGCGTTGATCAAAGATTGAAAGAGAGCCTTGATTGATTTGAAAGCCATCTATTCTTGTCTTTTTTTGCCTAAGCCAAAGCAAACAAAATATCAATAAAAGGATTGCCGTCAAACAAGAAATCTGCCACAGTGTCTTTCGCTCCCACAGTACTGTGGTAAGTAATTAAATGTGTGACGCAAATTGACATAAAACCTTACACATTTGCAGCCGCTGGTGCTGACATATTTTATTAGCCAGTTGTGCCACAGTTTACTTAAGCATACCGTACCTACGTACGTAGGAGGCAGGGTTGTTGTTGATGAATATGAAAAGGAATCAAAATAAAAATGATCATTAAGAATCAAGAGAGGTTTAACTCTGTCACTCACTCATATACAAACAGGCTAACAGCAGTGTTAGTGTTAGTTAGTGTGTGACGTGTTCCACCCAAGACACTCAGGGCATTCATTGTTCATCTGAATGTGAACCTTTTTTTAAACTGGCCCATGCAAATCATTGGAATGTTTTGTGACGGTAAGGCTGACATTTTGAGCTTGTCTGAGACCAAACTTGATGATTCAGTAGCGGACTCTGAGATTGAAATCGAAAATTATTCAATCGTCAGGAATGATAGGAATAGGCGTGGGGTGGTGTCTGCATGCACATACACAATGATAGGCCTACTGACTAACACCTGAATCATGGTGCAATGGAATGTGCGGGTTGAAGCAATTTCAGGTGAGAGATCAAGGCAGGAAAGAAGAAAGTTTGAGCGCGTTTTCCACAAAAAGTACAAGTAAGGTTGTACTTTTTTGAAGCTTGACGTGCTCCGAAAATAACTCTTTTTCTTTTTAGTCCTTCATGGTTTTGTGATCTGCACAGCAGCGTTCAGCCAATTACTCAATAGAGGGTATGCGCATGCTTAAAGTGAATGGCAAATCGAGTGGCAAATCGAGTGGCAAAGCAACATGCAAAGTGAGTTTAACGTTGTTTAACGTTGTTTAATGCAATCAGATAGGACTTTTCTGTTTGGATGCATGGGTTGTCGAGGCCAGAAAGTAGTTTTTTGCCACTCAGTAGGCATTCCTGCATAACTTCCGGGTTTGATGTTGATGCCACGCGCATACCCTCTATACACAAGGGTGTGTGATTCTTGAGTATAGAATCACACACCCTTGTGTATTGAGTAATTACATCTCATTCTAACGAGGCATATACGGCTAGACTTCAAAACCAAATTCCTAACAATATAGGAATGGCTCCCATGAGAACCATCAGGGTTAAAGCCATGGATGAATTTGGACATACTGATTGCTATGAAAAGCAAGAGACAAAAATATGCTCTGAAACTCGCAAATGTAAGTCTATACTGGCCAAATACTTCAACAAGGATCTCAAAACCCACCATGCTTAACTAAAAAAATAAGGTCTGCCATGACCACATGCGCCCCAAAAAGTTACCTTGACGACAAAGTTGACGAAAACACAAGCAACCCATTTGAGCTCTGGAAGTTAACAACCAACTAGGCTGCAGTCAACCAGATTTACAAACATCAACATCAACATCAACATCAACATTGATTGATTGATTGATTGATTGATTGATTGATTGAATATTTTATTGGCAGAAATGTAATCACTGTCAGTACAGCGTACGCCGTACAGTCAAACACACTTCCAAAGGGATCACCGAAAAAAGTCCTTGCGGTCTTGTTTCCATTCAGGTCCTGGGTATTCAATTCATAATCATGACATGAAAAATAACAACAAAACTTCAAATCATCATAAAAGGTAAAAATAACAAAAATATGTACAGGTTGGGTAACAAAGTAGGGGTTATAAGGGGTGGGTACTCATTTCCTCTCCCTTTGGGCATGCTGAAAGGTGGATTTTCCAGCCTGTTTTAAAGGACGCCAGGGATTTGCATTTTTTGAAGGATGGAGAATGGCATTCCACACTTGGGTGGCAGTGCTGTAGAAGGAGAATTTGCCCATGTTTGTTTTGAATTGACAATTTAAAGGGTTGTACAAATATTTGCCAATTTAAAAGAAATTACAAAAATCAAATATTTAGACAATATGAAGACGATGAATAGGTTAACTAGAGCTAGAGCTATCATTTATTGCATGTGTCATTGCTCAACTTCTTGCTTGTTTTGTTTTACTCAAACAAACTAACTTTTAAGTGAAAAGGGGGCAGGTATTTATAAGAATGTATTCTTCTTCCTGCTCCTTTTCGTCATAGGTGTATCAGATACTGTATGAAAGACAAATGAATTATGAAAGACAAATTAATTGTTATCTATTATGATTTGTACTGTATTGTGTTACACTATGTGCGAAATAAAAATGAAATGAATGAATGAATGAAATGAATGAATGAAAGTGGGTAGTACCAGATTGTTGTTCTCGCTTCCTCTTGTATTGTGGCTGTACCGGGAGTCGCTCACTTTTTTGAGGGAGTTTGTCAGGTATGCGGTTACAGAGGGCATAGAGGGCCAAGCCTCATTTACAATTAATTTGGACAACACTCTCATTACAGACATGCTGGATGTGGCTAATCGCTTAAAGGTATATTCAGTGATTTGACTTAATCTAAATATCACTTATTTTTTATTTTTTTCTGGATAATCCTCCCTACTATAGAGTGTGCTGACCATATAAGGAGTTCCTCCCTGTCCCCAGTGAGCCCATGGGGTCAAAAAACCCTAGTTTCAGTTTTGGTGGCGGGTGGCAAAGCCTTCATCCAATCAGGATGAGAGGGGCCTTCCTCCAATCATGATCGAGTGGGGGCGGGCCTTGGTGCACATGCTGTTGGCCTGTTGCACTTCCCCCCACTGTAGAGCGTGCATGTGCACATTTTGTTACCGGGGCGGACTGGGTGGTTTTCCAAATCACTCAAATCACTGAATGCTCCTTTAAACAGTGTTGTCAAGTAACTTAACTATTTTGAGTAGTATTACTACTATTATTATTACTTAACTAGTAAAGTAACTAGTTACTTTCACATTTTGAGTAATAATATTACATTTGCTTTTTTCCAAAAGTAACTAGTTACTATTTTCACAAGCCTTGTTGGTACTGTGGGCTTGAGTGTTTATTTATAATGGTAGACTGGGTTGGGATGGAGTTCGTTTGCAGAATGCTGATCCGGTCTATATCTAGAGACTCTAGAGCGGATACGGAAACGATGCACACCCGTCTGTACGTGTTAAGTATCGGATGCAGAAGGGCGGGCCTTAAACCGACCGGAAACTAGCGTGCGACTTGTGTTAGACTGCAAGAGACGTAAACAAACTAAACATGGAGGTGGAGGAGACTCCGGCACCGCACAGCATTAGACTTACGTTCACTACTTGGAAGTATAGTCATTAATTTGATCATGTCCGCGATAAAGACGAGAAGAACATTATTGTCCGCCGCAAGTTGTGTATAGGGAAGGAGGAACTTCCACAGCAAAAAAGCTGTGGAAAGTATTTTGTTTTAATTGTTTTTGTGAAGTACTTTGTGAAAAGTGCACACATTTACATTGTGTCATTTATTTCAGTCAAGTGACAAACTTGTTAATGCTTACCTGCATTAGATTGCATTGACATGCACTGACACATGCATGGCCTTATTGCCTTAGCACTTTGTTTTGAGCTTAACTGCTTACATAAACAACAGCAAGATTGCGTTTCATTTTGAGCCCACGTGTGGTTTTAATTTAGTTTGTAATTTATGAATGCATACACAAAGTCTTAGGGCTGTATTTTGCGTGTCTTAAGTACCAGGTCTTATTACTTAACTTAAGACCTGGAGGCGTGATCAATGCCATTTGGCTATTCTGAGTGGCCAAAGAGCATTGACCACGCCTCCAGGTCTTAAGTTAAGTAATAAGACCTGGTACTTAAGACACGCAAAATACAGCCCTAATTAGTGTTCATTTAATTCAAATGAGTGTATAAATGGAACCAAATAAACCCATCATGATGTGTACACTTTTCAGAGTTAAATAAACACTGCAGAAAAAGGGGGGGGGGGGGGGGGGCTGCACATTTTTGGGGACAAAAGATGCAATTACTGGGGGCGAGAAAAAAGTAATAAGTCAAGTAATAAGTAACTAGTTACTTTTGGCAGGGAGTAATAAGTAAAGTAACTATATTACTTTTTTTAAGTAACAAGTAATAAGTAATAATATTAATGTTTTAGAGCAACTTTGACAACACCACTTAACAAGTTGCGTGCGGGAGAAGGATTTCTACGTGGTTCAAATCTCAAACGTCACGTGCGGGAAAAAGGGATTTCTACGTTTACCGCATGTTTTTATTGATTACTTTCAATCGTCTTTCTACACACCCGGGCACTTTATCAACTAGCATTGGATGATAGCACAACACTCCGATCACGTGATCCCAAAAAAAAAGAAAAAAATGCCTCTCCCCCTCCCTTCCTGAAAACAGCACGAGAGGCAGCCCCAGCCCCCGTATTGTCACGTAAAGACTCTCATGCAACTCGGGGCAAAAGAATCAAGAGTGTCAAAGCCAATCGTGTCGCTGCAGTCTTCTGTTTCTCTTTGTTTCAGGGATGGGAGGGCTCTCTCCTCTCATGTGACTTTCAACGGAGGGGTTGTGTGTGTAATCTGATCCGAGTGTGACTTCAGTGTCTCTCCGTCAGATTTCTCTCCTTTTTTCTTCATATTCAAACAAAAAAACGCACGGATTGTATCGCCTGTGCGAGCGGTTATTTCTTTATCATGATGATCAACACCGGTCAGATAGAACATGGCAAATGTGTTGTGTTGTTTGGCAGTAATACTAACCGCCTCAAAACAGTCGTTCCACCTCGGAGGGAACTCACAGCGCGAGCATGGCTTTCCGAGTTTTTATGTCAGACAGCGTCTGACATAAAACCGCTTCTAATTAGGCTTTCTGTTCACGAAGAGTACGCTACTACAAAAGCAGGTGTTACATAAAGGTGCATATCTCCAGAATGGAAGATGGTAAAATCACATTTAAAAAAAAAAATTAGAGTGGACAAGTTACGCTTTCTTTTGAGGTATGCTGTGTGATTCTCGCTATAAGAGAACATTTACTGTGGGCCTCAGACAAGGTCCTTCGTTCAATGCATCACCTTTAGCACAGGCGGAATAGCTCTGCTCAAAATGGCCAGCATTCAAATTGTTAAACATCTTTACAACCATAGCCACAATACTGGTTAACAAACTGCCCTCTCACTCTGGACTTATTGGTTGGCTGATAACTATCATTACACCTGGGTTAAACTGTATCCATTCTGGTTGGGTCCAAAATAAACCTAAAGGCCGATGGCTTCACAATAAAAGTGAGTGACAATGTTATCACTGGGTTGTATTTTGAAAATAAATCAAAAAAAGTCAACCAAAAAACTAGATTTTTGCACAGGATCTCCTCACTGGTCAATCTGAAGAGCATTTTCATAAATTAGAAAAAAGAAAAGCACATTTGCCCCGTTTCCATCCACTAAATATGAACGAGTTGGTGAACAGGGACTAACACTGTTAGATGCTGTGTTCATGATTTCAGGTATTCAAAAGAGGCCACACCTGCACACTTATGGGGCATACCACTAATTTTCAACATTTTACAACATTTTACTGTCATGAAAATGAGTGGTATTCACCTTTATTATGTCAATCTTAGCCACCCACGACAGAATATAAAAAATAAAAGGCATCTGAAATATGCAGGGCAGCAGACGTCTTTCCTGTGCCTCTAGGCCTAGGGAGTGTGCGTACAAACTTTTACGCAGATCAGTGCAGTTATACGTAAAGATGCGACTGGGCCTCTTACAGCGTCACCAT
Source organism: Electrona antarctica (assembly GCF_951216825.1). NCBI lineage: Eukaryota > Metazoa > Chordata > Actinopteri > Myctophiformes > Myctophidae > Electrona > Electrona antarctica. The sequence goes on along the minus strand of NC_136795.1, from coordinate 7,848,666 downwards.
GACTCATGAGGCGGATTCTTCCTCAGCCTAGTGGGAATGTGCTGCACAGTTCACCGCAATCGGACATTGTGTTAATAATATGTGGGATTTTGTTCTAAGCGGGCCAGTCATGCAAACGTTAGATGTCAATCATAGCCAATCAGGATGGAATAAGAAAAATCTAACAGATCTGTGTTGATCACATTACTATAGAGATAGTGTATACTGATTTGTGTGATGTATGGATCAAATCTGTACAAGTAATATAAAGAAATGTGCGCTATAGCAGGCAGATGTGAAAAATGCAGGGCAAAGGTTTTTACTTGACCTGTAGGGAGTGCACATACAAAGTTGTACAACAGTTATAGTTAAAACACAAGTTATTGGCCTGTAATAGTGCCACCATGAGGCTGATTTGAAAATGTTTAAAGGGGAGAAAACCACCCATTTTCAACATTTTACTATGTCATTAATATACCTTAGAGCTGTTGTGTGATAATAATAAGAAAAGTCCCCCCATTCTGTGTTTCCTAGAACTGTAATTATGAAAAAAATGATTTTTTTCCAGTTCTAGGAAACACAGAATGGGGGGACTTTTTTTTAATTATTTCCACACAACAGCTCTAAGGTATATTAATGACATAGTAAAATGTTGAAAATGAGTGGAATGCCCCTTTAAGTGGCATTTCTTTCTTGGCCTATAGTGGGAATGTGCGTGCATAAATTCACGGAAATTGCACGCGATGTTCATGATTTGAGGCATTTTGTTCAAAACTGACCAATCCTGCAAACTTTGGAAGGCAGTCTTAGCTAATCAGGATGGAATATCTGGGAAATCAGACAGATCTGTGTTGATCACATAATATAGAGAGTGTACAGGTATACCGATGTGCGTACCGATGTATGGATAAAATGTGCACAAGTAAATATAAATAAATGTGTTTAGCGAAAAACAGCCTCATGGTGGTACTATAACAGGCCGTTCTGGAAAATTTGGGGCAGAGTTTCATCATTGGGATGCAGGGAGTGTGTGCGGGCCAACGGTGCCGGAGATTAGCTGTACATAGACGAACGGACGAACGGGCGGGCGGGCGGACGGGCGGACGGAATGCCTTCGGCCTGGTGAAGACAAATATATTAGTATTCTTTTGGAACATATACAATATACATGATATCTAATTAACCACTTCAGCCTATATTTTATTTAGTACATTTGAAAATAGCCAGTCTACAAGCTCAAATCCGTTGCGATGCATTGTGAGCTTGTAGATCTGCTATTTTCAAAAGATGTTTATACATATTTAACTTGTTGAATGGGATATTCTGCACAATGAGTACTTTTACTTTTGGTACTTTCTAAGGGTGTAATACTGTGCCACGTCAAATGCATTGTTCATGAGAATGAATTGTCTATTTCTGTTCTCTCTTGCCATTACTATATTCAGATGTGAAAACAGATGATGGTTATCTGTAAACATAATTACATTCTGGGCCTGTGGTGTATTGTTCTAAAGGGCGGGTGACTCTTCTGACAAATGCACTGCTCATGAGAAAGGAAAACATCAATAATCTAAATCATACCCTTCTGTAAGTTCTTGCCATTCATATGTCAAGTGATGTGGAGTGAGTGACAGAGCTTTGGTATGATATGTACACAATGTACTCATGATGATGACGCGTAGAGCTGTCAGAGAGCATGTGAGGCATGTGAGGCACGTGGTTTGGGCTGGGCATACGTAAACACATTGCCCAATATCCGCCTAAGCCCTCAAGCCCTGAGGGTGAGTGGTTTCACATTGCCTTGACGACAGTTTACAATGTTGCCATGGCGACTCATTTGCGTGATGATGCTACTGACTGTTCCCACTGCTCCACTGGCCCTTTTCATTTTTGAGTGGTGTAAACCACTCCTACAACTGGCTTTGTTAGTTTGTCTGTCTGTCTGTTCGTACCAAAAAATTTAAAGTGGCGCTATAGCCCCTCCCAACGTGTGGCTTTGTGAAACCAAATGTACCCTCATAGGTCCATTTGGTTTCATTTTGCACTCTCAAGAGTTGAATTATTAATAATTGTTACGCATCTGCATTGCTTAATTTAAAAGAAGTCTACAATTAGAGAATGTAGAAGAATTGTTATTTTGATCAACGTTTGTCTCACTTGTATCTCTCCTATGGTACCACATCAATACAGCATGGACTTATATCTCTCCTATGGTACCACATCAATACTTATATCTCTCCTATGGTACCACATCAATACAGCATGGACTTATATCTCTCCTATGGTACCACATCAATACTTATATCTCTCCTATGGTACCACATCAATACAGCATGTAATTGTGAACAAAATCTTATCAAACTACAAAGTTTTGTGTCTGATGGGCTAAATCTCATCAAATGGTGGTCTGTGGCTCAAATGTCGAATACATTATAAAGTAAGTAAGTAAGTAAGTAAGTAAGTAAGTAAGTAAGTAAGTAAGTAAGTAAGTAAATGTATAAAGCACTTTTTGAAACAAGGTTACAAAGTGCTGTACATATGAACACAATCAAATCAATCAAATTACAACAGGACATAATAGTGTAATAATGCAAGGAAAAATACAGTAACAAGAAATAAAACAAAACATAATCAAGAGGGTCAAATCACATTGGGAAAATGTTTACGAAATAAAAATGTTTTTAACCTGCTCTTAAAAATATCAACTACTCAGCGTTTTTTAAAGTATGGGCATTCCATAATGTAGGAGCAACTACTGTCTGCAAAGGTGCGGTCACCCTATGTCTTTCGCTAAGTCCCAGGAACTTTTAGGAGACCTTTGTCAGAGGACCTCAGAGATCTCACATTGTCGTTGGGGGGCAGAAGATGTAGAAATATAAGGTGGGGCCAGTCTATGTAGGGTTCTTCCCCAATTAATTTTCCTCAAGGGCCATATTTTGACTAGGGCAGGGGTTCTCATGTGGGTCCCCCTCGGGGGGTCGCCACATTATTTTGGGGGGTCCCCAAATTATTTTCAAAAAAAATTCAAATCTTTTTTTTGCAACTGAATGGCTGGAAAGTGGAAATGAAGAGTTTACATTTAGTACACATAGTACATGCATACACCTTCCCTAATGATTATATCTGGTTTCAGTATTTATTTATGGTGTATTGTCTCTATTATTAAGGTTATTGTAGCAGTCAATTTATATTGGGGGTCGGGAGTGGGCGGGGTGGGGGTCCCGAGACATTGCCAAAGCATTTCTGGGGGTCCCCCATCGATGATGTCACTGGTGGACGGGTTTCTGAACTGCCCACAACTCTCCCATGATCGAGGGTTCTACTGAGTAGGGGAAAAAATCATGAATGAACATCCTTTAAAAATGACTTGAACTGGTATTCATAAAGATTCACCACCTGCAGTAACCCTCACCCACATCCAGAAATCCATCTGACCCAAGGGCACGTTCACCACATAATACATACTTTATTTACCCTGTATTTATTTCTTTAGGTTGTCCACTTTTTTGAGGATCACCTCAAGGGTCACGTCACCCTCCAGGACCATCGCTCTTAGTGTGACACACCTCCAATGGTACCCATATGCATGGCAGGGGAATCCTCTGAGGTACAATAGGCCTAAACCTGACTGCATACCAAAAAGCATGTTTCACCCCTTATCCAGAACATCTCCTGTTAGGGGTTCAGAGTCTTGCTCAAGGACACTTCAACACTATCTCTGACACTAACTCTATTGTGAATGCTCATAATAGAGTGCTATGTGCTCAAAGTGAGGTTCAAACTAGCAAACGTTTCGGTTCGTCAGTGCTATGACTCATATAAGGCCATGGTTAAAGACACACTTTATAGTTTATAATCAGAACAAATGGTCACAGGACATATTGTACAAACCAAAGCTGAGAACATTTGTTACGATAAAAAGCTGTTACGCTAGTGAAAAGTATGTTTGTGCCCCATTATCCAAAAGACAAAGATCTCCATGTGCCCAACTTCGTTCTGGGATCTTGCCCTTGCACCTTGAGACTGGGAGGTATAGAGGAGTTACAGAAGAAGAACGTATTTGCACCTATTGTGATATAAATTATATTGAGAATGAGTTCCATTTTCTCTTCTATTGCCCGTTGTATCATGAGCTACGTCAAACGTTATTTAACAGATGTAAAAATATAGATCTGATGTGGTTAAGTGATGCAGAGATGGAGATGGATTTTCGAACATAAGATATTTGCATTAGCAGAATATATAGAGAAAGCTTGGGACCTACAAACAAAGAAAACTTATATGTGATGTATTTTTTATTTATTTTTTATATTTTTGTTTATTTCCGTTCTGTTTTTGTTTTTATCAAATACTTTGTGTAGCTTCTGTGTGGGAAGTGAACGTGATATTGTTTATGTTGTTGGTGTCTTATAATCCCATAAGGGATGGGTCTTAACGACAAGACACGGAAATAAAGATTAATTCATTCATTCATTGTAGGCCCATCATTATTTGGCACAGCTGGTTGAACTTCATCTGTAATACAATTTCATATTTTCACACAAGTGTCCCAGACGCGTGATTATGAATCCCACCAACGTTCTAGGGTAGACCCGCCTCACCATGTGTCTGATTGGCTCCCGGGAAGGCATCGTTTTACTGAGGTTAGGCAGTTCGGGTTAGGTTTAGGGGGGTGCATACTTAGTTTAGACTAGTCATTGGTTAGACATGGGTTAAGGTTAGGTTTAGGTGTGCTGCCCCGTGGGAGGTTAGGTTTAGGGTGAGGGTTTGAGATAGGTTGTAGTTGTAGGACTAGTGACTGAGAACTGTCAATCACAACGACTACTGGCCAATCACAGCAGGGCTTTCCTAGAACTGCGGTGGGATAAATAATAACGCGTCCCAGACCGGCTTCACATGTCTATGAACGCTCAAAGGCTACATATTCAGTCAGACTTTTGGTGAGTTGTCCTGACAACTCACCCCGAAAGTGGCCAAAAGTGAAGACATCTCACCCCGGAAAGTGAAGACATCTCACCCCTGGTGAGTTGTCTTCACGTTCGGGGTGAGTTGTCCTGACAACTCACCCCGAAAGTGGCCAAAAGTGAAGACATCTCACCCCGGAAAGTGAAGACATCTCACCCCTGGTGAGTTGTCTTCACGTTCGGGGTGAGTTGTCAGGACAACTCACCAAAAGTGGCAAAAGGGGTGAGTTGTCTTGTTACCCTCGTCATACCTTTCTATTATTATGGCGTCTAGCAATACTAAAACCGGTTTGCAATAATATACTAGGCATCTTCCAAAAGCACATGCCCTGTACATCAACATAATTACAGCCAGGTACATGAAGGCGGGATCAAGAGAGTCATTAACCGCACCGTTGGGCAGGTCTCATAAATTAAGAGAAGCCTAAAGAACATAACAACTTTGACATGGCCACGGAGCAACAATTGTAGCTGTGCAGTTCCATACAAATTCAAGGTTACACAGTATACAGCTCACATTTTAACCACTGCACACAGGAGAGGTGTACATATCAAGAAACAGGTTAACACAATTTTATTTTTGATTAAGGACTCAAGGATATAATCGAGGAATTTCAGGTAAGTGATAACTATAATTATATGACGTCTGTAATCTTACCTGTATTATACAGTATGTTTCATCTTTAGTGAACTGAATTTCCCTCAGGGTTAATATCCTGTACATCAGGCGATTTGACATGATATTTTTAAATGTAAATATCATAAATATTTAGAGGAATCATATCAATATTCATATTGATTGGTACAAATAATGATATTTATATTGATAACATAAAATTATACAATAAAATTAAGTGTTAAATAGCTCAATTTTAGCAATCATTGCTTTACTGTAGACCAGGGGTCGGCAACCTTCTGTACGTACGTGTGGACAGAGTTTGAATCAATGTAGAATTATGTGCAGAATGTGGGAGAGGACTTAAATTAATTCATCACATTGTTTTTAAATATCCTCTGAAACTTACTGATACCCGGCCGTGCCTAAGGTTGCCTAAACCTGCTGTAGACTATTCTGTTGAGTGTGTGTTCAATAACAGGGGGTTTCCGTATACAAGCTGTCTAGTAAACAGAACATACATTTTCAGGTCGGGATGTGAAATTGGAAGTGATGAAACAGACAAAACATAGGCTTATTCTTTGTGCTGTTCCAGCTTGAATTCAACTTGTAACCCACCCACCTAAAAATGCACCATTTACCAAAGATTACTGTTGGAATAGAGCTTTGGCATTTTGCAAAATAAATGTTTTGTGTTGACAAAACAATATCACGTATAGCACATTTAATATCAAATGTAAAATAGATTTTGTTCAATGAATTATTTTCACTTAAAGGTGTAGTGAAATGAAAAATACGTTTTTCACACTTTTAGACCATCTCCGTGGTCATCATATGAGCATACCTAACAATGGATGCCAAAAAAATGGGAAAATTCTCATTTTTGTGTGTTTTTATATCAAAAGTCCATAAAAATATTTGTTTTATTATTATTATTCCTGAAAACGAAAACGTGCTGCGTGATGACGTGTCGAGGCCAAGATCGATAAAAGCCAATAAAAATGAAGCTCACCCGTATCCTCTCCATATGTGCGCATCCGTGCAGCACAGCTGCTATTGATTACAGAAATCCTCCGTTTTTATTCCCATTCCAGATAACATCCAGACAGTGTATTACTCGGTTTCAACTTAATCATCACGCTAAAATATGTATCTGAAAACATTATAGGGTAGAAATAAGCCACATAACAGTAAACTGGTAGAGTTGGCCGTCTATTTGATTTGTAAACAAACACACACCACGCTGCTGCGTATAGCATAGCAACATTCCCTAGCTACCGTCCCATCGCCTGAAGGGATGCGACGCTCTGATTGGTTCAGAAACTTCAGACCGGTGTTTCAACTTGAAACCGTTTGAAACTTCATAATAAAATGTCCACCATTTCCGTTTCATTACACCTTTAATCTCATTTCAACCTTTATTTAATTCACTGAAAACTCATTGAGGGCTGAGGACCCTCTTTTCCAGTGGTGCCACGATTACACATTGGAGAAAACACAAACAATATAAATTGAAATAAATAAAATGACTGATGAATAAAAATGACATCACATGATTTATCCACATCAATTAGATAAGTTGCAATTCAAATTGACCAGAGTTGATATGTGTGACTGAGAATGACCTAGAGGAACAAGAGGGTTGTAACTATGTATGGGCAACTGGCGGCTCTAATGAGCATTTAGCAGTTTCACTGTACAATATTTAGACATGCATGGCTTTTTAATGGCTTTGAGACAAGCATGTGCTACTGGCAGGATCAACCAATGGCCTCCTGTTCAGTGTTCCGCCTCCTGCGGCCTGCGCAGGTTAATATTGGAATACTGATATATCATTGATTTCAGCCGTTATAATTCCAAACAAGAGACCCGCTTTATTATTCAGTCTATATCAGTAGCAATTAGTATTCAAATAGTATTGTCTTTTTTATTTCCAATATATTTGAAATTTAAGTAAATGCATTTGAAATTAAATAAACAAATTCAGGATAGTAACAAATAATTCAGGATTGCAATTAAAAAAAAAGAATAGCAAACATAGCAGATCTAGAAGGTACGGTTAAAAACAAGTTAAAATACGGAGAAAAAAGGTTTCTGGCCGGTATATGCAATGTGCCAATGTGGCCCTCTGGAGTGAGTGTAGTGGCCCTCTGGAGTGAGTGTAGTGGCTCTCTGGAGTGAGTGTGGTGGCTCTCTGGAGTGAGTGTAGTGGCTCTCTGGAGTGAGTGTAGTGGCTCTCTGGAGTGAGTGTAGTGGCTCTCTGGAGTGAGTGTAGTGGCTCTCTGGAGTGAGTGTAGTGGCCCTCTGGAGTGAGTGTAGTGGCCCTCTGGAGTGAGTGTAGTGGCCCTCTGGAGTGAGTGTAGTGGCTCTCTGGAGTGAGTGTAGTGGCCCTCTGGAGTGAGTGTAGTGGCTCTCTGGAGTGAGTGTAGTGGCCCTCTGGAGTGAGTGTAGTGGCCCTCTGGAGTGAGTGTAGTGGCCCTCTGGAGTGAGTGTAGTGGCCCTCTGGAGTGAGTGTAGTGGCTCTCTGGAGTGAGTGTAGTGGCCCTCTGGAGTGAGTGTAGTGGCCCTCTGGAGTGAGTGTAGTGGCCCTCTGGAGTGAGTGTAGTGGCTCTCTGGAGTGAGTGTAGTGGCCCTCTGGAGTGAGTGTAGTGGCCCTGTGAGTGTGGAAATACAGTGGCCCACTGGAGTGAGTGTGGAAATACAGTGGCCCACTGGAGTGAGTGTGGAAATACAGTGGCCCACTGGAGTGAGTGTGGAAATATAGTGGCCCACTGGAGTGAGTGTGGAAATACAGTGGCCCACTGGAGTGAAAGTGGAAATATAGTGGCCCACTGGAGTGAGTGTGGAAATATAGTGGCCCACTGGAGTGAGTGTGGAAATATAGTGGCCCACTGGAGTGAGTGTGGAAATTCTGGAGTGAGTGTGGAAATATTGTGGCCCTCTGGAGTGAGTGTGGAAATTCTGGAGTGAGTGTGGAAATATTGTGGCCCTCTGGAGTGAGTGTGGAAATTCTGGAGTGAGTGTGGAAATATTGTGGCCCTCTGGAGTGAGTGTGGAAATTCTGGAGTGAGTGTGGAAATATTGTGGCCCTCTGGAGTGAGTGTGGAAATTCTGGAGTGAGTGTGGAAATATTGTGGCCCTCTGGAGTGAGTGTATCAAAGTTGCCCATGTGCTGTAAAGTTATTCCCTGTATGTATGCGGAGCACATTACTCAGGGGCATCAAACCTGAAAGTGCATGTGAAAGGCACTCATTTTATCCAATGCAAAATATAATTTAAGTACTTAAAACTGTAGATGAAAAATAACCAGTGCTGACGTCATTTAGGTCAATGATATAACATTATGTCTGGTCTTGGTAATCAACCTAACACCCCTAACTGTCAGCCGGTCTGTTGTAACAGAACGGGAACCCCTGTTGTAACATATGTGTTTAAAATGCCAAAGCTCTATTCCACTTGTAATAATTGAGTCTCTCCAGGTCTTCAGACAAAATATATATTTTTAGATATAGTTATTTAAAAAAATAAATAAACAGGAACTCCACAAAGAACATGAATCAGCTTGTGTTCAGTTCCAGTATTGTCTTCTCATTTGTTTGTTTCATCAATTCCAATTTAATTTGTTCATGAGTTCTCTCTCCTGATTAAATGGAATTGGTATCCCGAAAGAGCTGGTGATATAGGGAATGTGTGTGTGTGTGTGTGTGTGTGTGTGTGTGTGTGTGTGTGTGTGTGTGTGTGTGTGTGTGTGTGTGTGTGTGTGTGTGTGTGTGTGTGTGTGTGTCTCAGCCTGATGACCTAAAAGTGTAATTAGTATAGCGGATCATGCTAGAATTGAATCTTGGACGTGTATATATATATATATAGCTAATATATTAATTGTCTATTATATAAAGCTAATATATTAATTGTCTATAACAGGTGGGAAAGATATGGTCAAGTTTGGGACAAGATGGAGGACCACACTTGTGTATGTTCTTGGTAAGTAGCAAGAAACTAATTGAGCTGTATGTTGAAAGAGGATTGCCGAAACAATTTATCACAAACTAACCTCTGGTAAATCAGAATGTTTAAATACAATTTACCCAGAGAACCTTGGGTGTGGTTGGTTCCCTATCCACAAATTGAGAGGTGAATCTGTAGAAAAGGACCTGTGGAATCCAGCAAAATGCACACCACCTTTTTACTGTGCACATTCATTGATCGCAGCAGCATGATCTCCGACCTACAGCCACCATTAGGCCAAAATGTCCACATGCACACATATTACTCACAAACAAGATATCTTGAAAACTACTAGGAGGTACATTAGGAGGTATACTGGGAATCAGAAAGTTCCTGGTTTGATCCCTGGCTCCCCCTGGGTTAGTGTTGAAGTGTCCTTGAGCAAGACATTAAACCCATTACCCGTAAGTTCTCCCAATGAACAGCATGGTTTCCTCTGCCGTTGGTGTCTGTCTGTCTGTCTGTCTGTCTGTCTGTCTGTCTGTGCGTGCGTGCGTGCGTGCGTGTGTGCGTGCGTGCGTGCGTGCGTGCGTGCGGGTAAAGTGCAGGGATAGGTTGTGCACCTTCATGCTCCCCAAAGAATGTCTGAAATAACCCAGTAACCTAATAACAACCTAACTTAAGTACCACCATTAGGCTAAAACATATAACCTTGCACAAAATGATCTCAAAAACAAATTGGTGGCCTGCTTTGATTGGTAATGTATGCGCCTTTCGAATACAAAGGTCCTGGGATTGCCTCCCGGCCGAGGCTACACAGAAAAAAGAGTTGGTTTCGCTAAAATATTGCCTGTGTGCAATACAAACACACACACACACACACACACACACACACACACACACACACACACACACACACACACACACACACACACACACACACACACACACACACACACACACACACACACACACACACACACACGAGCACAAGTGCTCATGCATGCTGCATAGAATCTACAGTAAATGTGAAGCTTGAGTTGGACAACACACCACACAACCCATGCCTTTACTTGAACACGTGTGCATACAGTGTTGAAGCTCTTGTCAATCAAATTCACATCATCATGTCTTTTTAATATAGCCGCGCACTCTGGGAATTCCACGAGGGTGATGCCTAGATTGTTTACATAATGGCCTGTGTGGATAAGATCTAAGCCAAGGCATCCTGGCCTGTGTGGATAAGATCTAAGCCAAGGCATCCTATAATTAAGTCTACAAGGAGTTGACAGTCCCACCCATTTCAAGGAATTGTTTTTAATAGGACATTTTATAGGCCTACTTGTCAACTCATTCCACTCGCATGGGAGTGGAATGAAACTAACACTGTTGGGCGTTGGCGGTCTCTTAAACAGTGACATGTCATTCTGTTAAAGCAGCTATAACATGCATTTTAAAACTGTTTTTAATATTAAATATCATATTGTCAATATGTCCCTCAACATAAATGCATACACTGCAAATCAACACTGAGTGAGTGGTATTAAAAGTACTCACCAGCAGTCTACATGGGATGAATAGCTTGACACTTTGAGGTAATTGGGTAAAACCATAACCAGGTAAAAAATAAAACAAAGCAGTGTATCACAACTTATAGCCGTCTTCATCAAATGTTCTTGTATTTGTTTTACTGGGGTTAAGGTTAGGTAATAAGGTTAGGCATAGTTTTACTGGGGTTAAGGTTAGGTAATAAGGTTAGGCATAGTTTTACTGGGAATAAGGTTAGGTTTAGGATCATGTTTATTGGGGTGAGTGACCGAGCGTTCTTGTATAGAGGGTATGCGCATGCTTAAAGTGAATGGCACATCGAGCAACAGGCAAAGTGAGTTTAATTGTTTAATGTTGTTTAATGCAATCAGATAGGACTTTTCTGTTTGGATGCATGGGCTGCCAAGGCCAGAAAGTAGTTTTTTGCCACTCAGTAGGCATTCCTGCATAACTTCCGGGTTTGATGATGATGTCACGCGCTCTCTATTCTCTCATGCAATGCTGCAAGGGAGGCATGTGGAAAGCCGCCAGACCGACGGGGACACATCCGTCGCTTTAATCCTTTTTGGCTCATGCGGGCCGTGAAAGTGACCGAGTCCAGCGTTATGCCGATGGCACTCATACGCTCTGTAGAATTTCCGCTGTCTGACCACTCGCTCGTGAGAATGTTACTTTCTCAAAGGTGAGTGGTTTCATATAGCGTCTGTAACCTTTCGCTATGGTGCGTAGAACCCAAGGAGATGCTCTACAATGTACCCACTGTGTTAGGTGTTGTGTCAGGGGGTTCTCTAGGGCAGGGGTTCCCAACGTTTTTGGCCGGGGACCCCTGGAAATGCTTTGGCAATGTCTCGGGACCCCCGCCCCGCCCCCTCCCGACCCCCAATATAAATTGACTGCTACAATAACCTTAACCCATTTTGGGTGGGAACCCCTTTTGGTGTTTTAAGCATTATGTTATAATTTAGCTATTGAAAAATAGCAGATCTACAAGCTCATAGCGCGCCACCGAGTGGCGCGCTACGAGCTTGTAGGTCTGCTATTTTTGAAAAATCGTGAAAATAAAATAATTTGGGGACCCCCTAAAATAATTTGGCGACCCCCCGAGGGGTCGCGACCCACGGGTTGAGAACCCCTGCTCTATGGCCACGGGCGCACTGATCTGTAGTGCAGTGGCACCCCATAGTGGCCTGGCAAAGAATGTGCCATGACCCGTCCGGCATGTGACAGGTGCCTGTTGTGGCTTGAGGTGGGGGCCCTGGATGTCCCTGGCGCGCGTGCACGCTCGTGGTCATCCAGATCCCACGATTGGATGGTTTGCCAGCCCCACAGAGGGCGGAGCGGCCGGGAGGAGGTAGGGGGTGCTGCAGGGTGCGACTGGGGCACGCTCGCAGCACCGCTTAGCTCTTACTGCTGGCTGCGACGACTGCAATGAAATTAAATGTGGGAGTGATTTTCGAATTGGTAGGAGAGGATGTTTCTGATCAAAGAATATCATATATCCATATATTGAATCCAACCCAGAGTAGAAAATGAACCCAGAAATGTTTTAAAGTGAAATTCCCCTTAAATCTAGTTAATAATACTTAAAGGACCACTTCACCACTTTTCAACCTATCTTCATATAATAGGTCCTCACTAATAATGAAAAAATGGTGCAATTTCTTTCTACTCGGTCTGTGTCTCATAGGAGGGCTGTGGGCAGTTCAGAAACCGTCTTCCAGTGACATCATCGATGGGGAATACAAGCTAATAGAAACTGCAGGCTATAGTCCTGAAAAGTTGCAATGCGAAAATGGAAGCCATCGTTCTCACGATAATGAAAATCTAAACATTTTTGTTTAAAAACAAATCTGCCTAATGATGATGTCACTGGAAGACGGTTTCTATACTGCCCACAGCTGTGCTATGAGACACAGACTGAGTAGAAGGAAATTGCACCATTTTTTCATGATTATTAGTGAGGACCTATTATATGAAGATAGGTTGAAAAGTGGTGAAGTGGTCCTTTAATCTTTTTCCCCAGTGACTAATTCTAATACTTTTTTCTTTCACAGTTCTCTTGATATCGTCAAAAATGCGGGACACATCAGCTGCCCCAACAACCACACTTGCCTCAACAGCCACAAGTGCAGCAGCACCTACCACAACACGCATAAATGTGCATCCAACAACTACAGCTACTACAACTATTATGGTAAGGGGGGGATGTAATATGTCAAATTTATTTACAGCTCAAATCGGCTTCCATTGGCTTTCATTGAGTTGAGTGATTGACAGCTGACATGACAAACCTCCATCATTGTGACATACTGTACACAGCATGTCTCACACACACTCACACAGCATGTCACACATGCACACGCGGGCGCGCGCACACACACGTATATGAGAGAGAGAGGGGGGATTTCAATAATTGGGTCTTATCAGTACAGTTGCAGGAGAAAAAGAGCCACTTAGGTGAACGGTTGCGTATCATACTTCACATTATGACAATACAGCAGGCCTACAGATATATGGCTTCTCAGAGGACAGTGTTATTTGAGGACAGGAGGAGACAGGCAGTTCTACAAGCTAAACTAGTTTTTTGTTTGTCAATGGAGTTTATGATTTCCGTCGCCACATATGATATTACTTCTGTGTAAAGCATTTGCATTTGGACGTGAAGCTGCATTGAGCACAATTAGAACATTTATAATTGCCAGGAGGAATGTCTGAAAGAAAAGTACGACTAGTAGTCGGGGGAGTGTAAGAATGTACAAGTTGGTCGCTTAGATTAGGGGAGCGTCTAAAAAACAACTTAGGGGGTTCTTTGAAAACTTGTTTAAGTTTAGGATCAGTCTGAATGATATGCCAGTGTTTGTGTAGGATCGTTCTGAATTCAAAGCCCATAGAGGAGTTTTAGACAGGATCACTAAAACATAGTAACTTCAGGTTTATTTCTTGGGCCAAAGCACACAACTAAGGCAACTTTATAGTTTGTCTCTATATGATAGGGTCATGTAATGCAGTAAATCATGTGTGTTACAGACAACTCTCACAACAGCTCCGACCACTACAACAACAAAGAAAACCACAAATCCAACAACGAGAACTTCTCAAACAGCCGCCGCAAGTCCCGCAGCGACCCCCACCGCTTCCACGTCTCCAACAACGAGGGCTTCTCAGGCGGCCCCCACGACGGCTCCTCAGACCTCCACCTCCTCTCAGGCCTCCTCTCCGGCAGCAATGAACTCTCAGGCATCCTCCTCAACGCCCCACCAGACGACCTCTCAGGCCTCCTCCTCAACGCCCCACCAGAAAACGACATCTCAGGCCACCTCCTCAACGTCCCACCAAGTAACAGAAAGATCAGATATTACAGTCCAAACTACAGCAACTACAAATAGCCCTACTGAATCTCAAACCAACACCGTAACTCTCACACGATTTGCAACAAATCCGACTTCTGCAACGTCAGTCAGCACTAATAAAACATCTTCCAACCCAACAGAGATCCCGATGGTGTCAACTACATCTGTGAGTCATTCACCAGCTTTTATGCGAACGAGTAGCACACATTCTTCGACCCTTCATACTGGTGAAACATCACTAGGACCAGTTGAAACTACAACATCTATGAATAGCCCTTCCCAGTCTCAACCTAATACTGTTGCTGTTACTGGTGTTGGCATAAATCCAACTTCTGCAACTTCATTCAGGACTACCAAAAAAGCTTTAAACCCAAGTGAAATCCCACCAGTATCAACAACCCAAACCAATGCCATAACTCTCACAGGCTTTGCAACAAATCCAACTTCTGCAACTTCAGGCAGCACTACCAAAACATTGTCAAACCCAACTGAAATCCCACTTGTGTCAACTACATCTGTGAGTCATTCACCATCTTCAACGCAAGCTAGCAACACACATTCTTCGACCCTTCATACCAGTGTAACATCACAAGTACCAGTTGAAGCTACAGCAACTACAAATAGACATACTGAATCTCAAACCAACACTGTAACTGTCACAAGCTTTGCAACAAATCCAACTTCTGCAACTTCAGTCAGTACTACCAAAACATCTTCAAACCCAACTGAAATCCCAGTGGTGTCAACTACATCTGTGAGTCATTCACCATCTTCAACGCAAGCTAGCAACACACATTCTTCGACCCTTCATACCAGTGTAACATCACAAGTACCAGTTGAAACTACAGCAACTACAAATAAACCTACGGACTCTCAAAACAACACTGTAACTCCCACAGGCTTTGCAACAAATCCAACTTCTGCAACTTCAGGCAGCACTACCAAAACATTGTCAAACCCAACTGAAATCCCACTTGTATCAACTACATCTATGAGTCATTCACCACCTTCAACGCAAGCTAGCAACACACATTCTTCGACCCTTCATACCAGTGTAACATCACAAGTACCAGTTGAACCTACAGCAGCTACAAATAGACCTACTGAATCTCAAACCAACACTGTAACTCTCACACACTTTGCAACAAATCCAACTTCTGCAACTTCAGTCAGCACTACCAAAACATCTTCAAACCCAACTGAAATCCCAGTGGTGTCAACTACATCTGTGAGTCATTCACCATCTTCAACGCAAGCTAGCAACACACATTCTTCGACCCTTCATACCAGTGTAACATCACAAGTACCAGTTGAAACTACAGCAACTACAAATAAACCTACGGACTCTCAAACCAACACTGTAACTCTCACAGGCTTTGCAACAAATCCAACTTCTGCAACTTCAGGCAGCACTACCAAAACATTGTCAAACCCAACTGAAATCCCACTTGTGTCAACTACATCTGTGAGTCATTCACCACCTTCAACGCAAGCTAGCAACACACATTCTTCGACCCTTCATACCAGTGTAACATCACAAGTACCAGTTGAACCTACAGCAGCTACAAATAGACCTACTGAATCTCAAACCAACACTGTAACTCTCACAGGCTTTGCAACAAATCCAACTTCTGCAACTTCAGTCAGCACCACCAAAACATCTTCAAACCCATCTGAAATCCCAGTGGTGTCAACTACATCTGTGAGTCATTCACCATCTTCAAGGCAAACCAGCAACACACAATCTTCGACCCTTCATACTAGTGTAACATCACAAGTACCAGTTGAAACCACAGCAACTACAAATAGACCTACGGACTCTCAAACCAACACTGTAACTCTCACAGGCTTTGCAACAAATCCAACTTCTGCAACTTCAGTCAGCACTACCAAAACATCTTCAAACCCAACTGAAATCCCAGTGGTGTCAACTACATCTGTGAGTCATTCACCAGCTT
This sequence comes from Electrona antarctica, assembly GCF_951216825.1. NCBI lineage: Eukaryota > Metazoa > Chordata > Actinopteri > Myctophiformes > Myctophidae > Electrona > Electrona antarctica. Next base: position 7,832,306 of record NC_136795.1, on the reverse strand, counting down.
CAACGCAAGCTAGCAACACACATTCTTCGACCCTTCATACCAGTGTAACATCACAAGTACCAGTTGAACCTACAGCAGCTACAAATAGACCTACTGAATCTCAAACCAACACTGTAACTCTCACACACTTTGCAACAAATCCAACTTCTGCAACTTCAGTCAGCACTACCAAAACATCTTCAAACCCAACTGAAATCCCAGTGGTGTCAACTACATCTGTGAGTCATTCACCATCTTCAACGCAAGCTAGCAACACACATTCTTCGACCCTTCATACCAGTGTAACATCACAAGTACCAGTTGAAACTACAGCAACTACAAATAAACCTACGGACTCTCAAACCAACACTGTAACTCCCACAGGCTTTGCAACAAATCCAACTTCTGCAACTTCAGGCAGCACTACCAAAACATTATCAAACCCAACTGAAATCCCACTTGTATCAACTACATCTGTGAGTCATTCACCACCTTCAACGCAAGCTAGCAACACACATTCTTCGACCCTTAATACCAGTGTAACATCACAAGTACCAGTTGAACCTACAGCAACTACAAATAGACCTACTGAATCTCAAACCAACACTGTAACTCTCACACACTTTGCAACAAATCCAACTTCTGCAACTTCAGTCAGTACTAGCAAAACATCTTCAAACCCAACTGAAATCCCACTGGTGTCAACTACATCTGTGAGTCATTCACCATCTTCAACGCAAGCTAGCAACACACAGTCTTCGACCCTTCATACCAGTGTAACATCACAAGTACCAGTTGAACCTACAGCAACTACAAATAGACCTACTGAATCTCAAACCAACACTGTAACTCTCACACACTTTGCAACAAATCCAACTTCTGCAACTTCAGTCAGCACTACCAAAACATCTTCCAACCCAACTGAAATCCCAGTGGTGTCACCTACATCTGTGAGTCATTCACCATCTTCAACGCAAGCTAGCAACACACATTCTTCGACCCTTCATACCAGTGTAACATCACAAGTACCAGTTGAACCTACAGCAGCTACAAATAGACCTACTGAATCTCAAACCAACACTGTAACTCTCACACACTTTGCAACAAATCCAACTTCTGCAACTTCAGGCAGCACTACCAAAACATTGTCAAACCCAACTGAAATCCCAGTGGTGTCAACTACATCTGAGAGTCATTCACCATCTTCAACGCAAGCTAGCAACACACATTCTTCGACCCTTCATACCAGTGTAACATCACAAGTACCAGTTGAACCTACAGCAACTACAAATAAACCTACGGACTCTCAAACCAACACTGTAACTCTCACAGGCTTTGCAACAAATCCAACTTCTGCAACTTCAGGCAGCACTACCAAAACATTGTCAAACCCAACTGAAATCCCAGTGGTGTCAACTACATCTGTGAGTCATTCACCATCTTCAACGCAAGCTAGCAACACACATTCTTCGACCCTTCATACCAGTGTAACATCACAAGTACCAGTTGAACCTACAGCAGCTACAAATAGACCTACTGAATCTCAAACCAACACTGTAACTCTCACACACTTTGCAACAAATCCAACTTCTGCAACTTCAGTCAGTACTACCAAAACATCTTCAAACCCAACTGAAATCCCACTGGTGTCAACTACATCTGTGAGTCATTCACCATCTTCAACGCAAGCTAGCAACTCACAGTCTTCGACCCTTCATACCAGTGTAACATCACAAGTACCAGTTGAACCTACAGCAACTACAAATAGACCTACTGAATCTCAAACCAACACTGTAACTCTCACACACTTTGCAACAAATCCAACTTCTGCAACTTCAGTCAGCACTACCAAAACATCTTCAAACCCAACTGAAATCCCAGTGGTGTCAACTACATCTGTGAGTCATTCACCATCTTCAACGCAAACCAGCAACACACATTCTTCGACCCTTCATACTAGTGTAAAATCACAAGTACTAGTTGAAACTACAGCAACTACAAATAGACCTACGGACTCTCAAACAAACACTGTAACTCTCACAGGCTTTGCAACAAATCCAACTTCTGCAACTTCGGTCAGCACTACCAAAACATCTTCAAACTCAGCTGAAATCCCAACGGTCTCAACTACATCTGTGAGTCATTCACCATCTTCAACGCAAACCAGCAACACACAATCTTCGACCCTTCAAACCAGTGTAATATCACAAATACCCGTTGAAACTACAGTAACTACAAATAGACCTACTGAATCTCAAACCAACACTGTAACTCTCACACACTTTGCAACAAATCCAACTTCTGCAACTCCAGTCAGCACTACCAAAACATCTTCAAACCCAACTGAAATCCCACTGGTGTCAACTACATCTTTGAGTCATTCACCATCTTCAACGCAAGCTAGCAACACACATTCTTCGACCCTTCATACCAGTGTGACATCACAAGTACCAGTTGAAACTACAGCAACTACAAATAGACCTACGGACTCTCAAACCAACACTGTAACTCTCACAGGCTTTGCAACAAATCCAACTTCTGCAACTTCAGTCAGCACTACCAAAACATCTTCAAACCCAACTGAAATCCCACTGGTGTCAACTATATCTGTGAGTCATTCACCATCTTCAACGCAAGCTAGCAACACACATTCTTCGACCCTTCATACCAGTGTAACATCACAAGTACCAGTTGAACCTAAGGCAGCTACAAATAGACCTACTGAATCTCAGACCAACACTGTAACTCTCACACACTTTGCAACAAATCCAACTTCTGCAACTTCAGTCAGCACTACCAAAACATCTTCAAACCCAACTGAAATCCCAGTGGTGTCAACTACATCTGAGAGTCATTCACCATCTTCAATGCAAACCAGCAACACACATTCTTCAACCCTTCATACCAGTGTAACATCACAAGTACTAGTTGAAACTACAACATCTACAAATAGCCCTTCCCAGTCTCAACCTAAGACTGTTAGTGTCACTGGCTTTGGCACGAATCCAACTTCCGCAACTTCATTCAGGACTACCAAAACACCTTCAAACCCAACTGAAATCCCAACAGTGTCAACTACCCAAACCAATGCCGTAACTCTCAAACGCTTTGCAACAAATCCAACTTCTGCAACTTCAGTCAGCACTCCCAAAACATCTTCAAACCCAACTGAAATCCCAGTAGTGTCAACTACATCTGTGATTCATTCACCATCTTCAACGCAAGCTAGCAACACACATTCTTCGACCCTTCATACCAGTGTAACATCGCAAGTAGCAGTTGAACCTACAGCAACTACAAAAAGACCTATGGACTCTCAAACCAACACTGTAACTCTCACAGAATTTGCAACAAATCCAACTTCTGCAACTTCAGTCAGCACTACCAAAACATCTTCAAACCCAACTGAAATCCCAGTGGTGTCAACTACATCTGTGAGTCATTCACCATCTTCAACGCAAGCTAGCAACACACATTCTTCGACCCTTCATACCAGTGTAACATCACAAGTACCAGTTGAAACTACAGCAACTACAAATAAACCTACGGACTCTCAAACCAACACTGTAACTCTCACACACTTTGCAACAAATCCAACTTCTGCAACTCCAGTCAGCACTACCAAAACATCTTCAAACCCAACTGAAATCCCACTGGTGTCAACTACATCTTTGAGTCATTCACCATCTTCAACGCAAGCTAGCAACACACATTCTTCGACCCTTCATACCAGTGTGACATCACAAGTACCAGTTGAAACTACAGCAACTACAAATAGACCTACGGACTCTCAAACCAACACTGTAACTCTCACAGGCTTTGCAACAAATCCAACTTCTGCAACTTCAGTCAGCACTACCAAAACATCTTCAAACCCAACTGAAATCCCACTGGTGTCAACTATATCTGTGAGTCATTCACCATCTTCAACGCAAGCTAGCAACACACATTCTTCGACCCTTCATACCAGTGTAACATCACAAGTACCAGTTGAACCTAAGGCAGCTACAAATAGACCTACTGAATCTCAGACCAACACTGTAACTCTCACACACTTTGCAACAAATCCAACTTCTGCAACTTCAGTCAGCACTACCAAAACATCTTCAAACCCAACTGAAATCCCAGTGGTGTCAACTACATCTGAGAGTCATTCACCATCTTCAATGCAAACCAGCAACACACATTCTTCAACCCTTCATACCAGTGTAACATCACAAGTACCAGTTGAAACTACAACATCTACAAATAGCCCTTCCCAGTCTCAACCTAAGACTGTTAGTGTCACTGGCTTTGGCACGAATGCAACTTCCGCAACTTCATTCAGGACTACCAAAACAGCTTCAAACCCAACTGAAATCCCAACAGTGTCAACTACCCAAACCAATGCCGTAACTCTCACACGCTTTGCAACAAATCCAACTTCTGCAACTTCAGTCAGCACTCCCAAAACATCTTCAAACCCAACTGAAATCCCAGTGGTGTCAACTACATCTGTGATTCATTCACCATCTTCAACGCAAGCTAGCAACACACATTCTTCGACCCTTCATACCAGTGTAACATCGCAAGTAGCAGTTGAACCTACAGCAACTACAAATAGACCTACGGACTCTCAAACCAACACTGTAACTCTCACAGAATTTGCAACAAATCCAACTTCTGCAACTTCAGTCAGCACTACCAAAACATCTTCAAACCCAACTGAAATCCCAGTGGTGTCAACTACATCTGTGAGTCATTCACCATCTTCAACGCAAGCTAGCAACACACATTCTTCGACCCTTCATACCAGTGTAACATCACAAGTACCAGTTGAAACTACAGCAACTACAAATAAACCTACGGACTCTCAAACCAACACTGTAACTCCCACAGGCTTTGCAACAAATCCAACTTCTGCAACTAAAGGCAGCACTACCAAAACATTATCAAACCCAACTGAAATCCCACTTGTATCAACTACATCTGTGAGTCATTCACCACCTTCAACGCAAGCTAGCAACACACATTCTTCGACCCTTCATACCAGTGTAACATCACAAGTACCAGTTGAACCTACAGCAGCTACAAATAGACCTACTGAATCTCAAACCAACACTGTAACTCTCACACACTTTGCAACAAATCCAACTTCTGCAACTTCAGTTAGCACTACCAAAACATCTTCAAACCCAACTGAAATCCCAGTGGTGTCAACTACATCTGTGAGTCATTCACCATCTTCAACGCAAGCTAGCAACACACATTCTTCGACCCTTCATACCAGTGTAACATCACAAGTACCAGTTGAAACTACAGCAACTACAAATAAACCTACGGACTCTCAAACCAACACTGTAACTCTCACAGGCTTTGCAACAAATCCAACTTCTGCAACTTCAGGCAGCACTACCAAAACATTGTCAAACCCAACTGAAATCCCAGTGGTGTCAACTACATCTGTGAGTCATTCACCATCTTCAACGCAAGCTAGCAACACACATTCTTCGACCCTTCATACCAGTGTAACATCACAAGTACCAGTTGAACCTACAGCAGCTACAAATAGACCTACTGAATCTCAAACCAACACTGTAACTCTCACAGGCTTTGCAACAAATCCAACTTCTGCAACTTCAGTCAGCACCACCAAAACATCTTCAAACCCATCTGAAATCCCAGTGGTGTCAACTACATCTGTGAGTCATTCACCATCTTCAAGGCAAACCAGCAACACACAATCTTCGACCCTTCATACTAGTGTAACATCACAAGTACCAGTTGAAACCACAGCAACTACAAATAGACCTACGGACTCTCAAACCAACACTGTAACTCTCACAGGCTTTGCAACAAATCCAACTTCTGCAACTTCAGGCAGCACTACCAAAACATCTTCAAACCCAACTGAAATCCCAGTGGTGTCAACTACATCTGTGAGTCATTCACCATCTTCAACGCAAACCAGCAACACACATTCTTCGACCCTTCATACTAGTGTAAAATCACAAGTACTAGTTGAAACTACAGCAACTACAAATAGACCTACGGACTCTCAAACAAACACTGTAACTCTCACAGGCTTTGCAACAAATCCAACTTCTGCAACTTCGGTCAGCACTACCAAAACATCTTCAAACTCAGCTGAAATCCCAACGGTCTCAACTACATCTGTGAGTCATTCACCATCTTCAACGCAAACCAGCAACACACAATCTTCGACCCTTCAAACCAGTGTAATATCACAAATACCCGTTGAAACTACAGTAACTACAAATAGACCTACTGAATCTCAAACCAACACTGTAACTCTCACACACTTTGCAACAAATCCAACTTCTGCAACTCCAGTCAGCACTACCAAAACATCTTCAAACCCAACTGAAATCCCACTGGTGTCAACTACATCTTTGAGTCATTCACCATCTTCAACGCAAGCTAGCAACACACATTCTTCGACCCTTCATACCAGTGTGACATCACAAGTACCAGTTGAAACTACAGCAACTACAAATAGACCTACGGACTCTCAAACCAACACTGTAACTCTAACAGGCTTTGCAACAAATCCAACTTCTGCAACTTCAGTCAGCACTACCAAAACATCTTCAAACCCAACTGAAATCCCACTGGTGTCAACTATATCTGTGAGTCATTCACCATCTTCAACGCAAGCTAGCAACACACATTCTTCGACCCTTCATACCAGTGTAACATCACAAGTACCAGTTGAACCTAAGGCAGCTACAAATAGACTTACTGAATCTCAGACCAACACTGTAACTCTCACACACTTTGCAACAAATCCAACTTCTGCAACTTCAGTCAGCACTACCAAAACATCTTCAAACCCAACTGAAATCCCAGTGGTGTCAACTACATCTGAGAGTCATTCACCATCTTCAGTGCAAACCAGCAACACACATTCTTCAACCCTTCATACCAGTGTAACATCACAAGTACCAGTTGAAACTACAACATCTACAAATAGCCCTTCCCAGTCTCAACCTAAGACTGTTAGTGTCACTGGCTTTGGCACGAATCCAACTTCCGCAACTTCATTCAGGACTACCAAAACAGCTTCAAACCCAACTGAAATCCCAACAGTGTCAACTACCCAAACCAATGCCGTAACTCTCACAGGCTTTGCAACAAATCCAACTTCTGCAACTTCAGTCAGCACTCCCAAAACATCTTCAAACCCAACTGAAATCCCAGTGGTGTCAACTACATCTGTGATTCATTCACCATCTTCAACGCAAGCTAGCAACACACATTCTTCGACCCTTCATACCAGTGTAACATCGCAAGTAGCAGTTGAACCTACAGCAACTACAAATAGACCTACGGACTCTCAAACCAACACTGTAACTCTCACAGAATTTGCAACAAATCCAACTTCTGCAACTTCAGTCAGCACTACCAAGACATCTTCAAACTCAGCTGAAATCCCAACGGTCTCAACTACATCTGTGAGTCATTCACCATCTTCAACGCAAACCAGCAACACTCTTTCTTCAACCCTTCATACCAGTATAACATCACAAATACCCGATGAAACTACAGTAACTACAAATAGACCTAGTGAATCTCAAACCAACACTGTAACTGTCACAGACTTTGCAACAGATCCAACTTCTGCAACTTCAGTCAGTACTACCAAAACATCTTCAAACCAAACTGAAATCCCAGTGGTGTCAACTACATCTGAGAGTCATTCACCATCTGCAACGCAAGCTAGCAACACACATTCTTCGACCCTTCATACCAGTGTGACATCACAAGTACCAGTTGAACCTACAGCAACTACAAATAGACCTACTGAATCTCAAACCAACACTGTAACTCTCACACACTTTGCAACAAATCCAACTTCTGCAACTTCAGTCAGTGCTACCAAAACATCTTCAAACCCAACTGAAATCCCACTGGTGTCAACTACATCTGTGAGTCATTCACCATCTTCAACGCAAGCTAGCAACACACAGTCTTCGACCCTTCATACCAGTGTAACATCACAAGTACCAGTTGAACCTACAGCAACTACAAATAGACCTACTGAATCTCAAACCAACACTGTAACTCTCACACACTTTGCAACAAATCCAACTTCTGCAACTTCAGTCAGCACTACCAAAACATCTTCAAACCCAACTGAAATCCCAGTGGTGTCAACTACATCTGTGAGTCATTCACCATCTTCAACGCAAACCAGCAACACACATTCTTCGACCCTTCATACTAGTGTAAAATCACAAGTACTAGTTGAAACTACAGCAACTACAAATAGACCTACGGACTCTCAAACAAACACTGTAACTCTCACAGGGTTTTCAACAAATCCAACTTCTGCAACTTCGGTCAGCACTACCAAAACATCTTCAAACTCAGCTGAAATCCCAACGGTCTCAACTACATCTGTGAGTCATTCACCATCTTCAACGCAAACCAGCAACACACAATTTTCGACCCTTCAAACCAGTGTAATATCAAAAATACCCGTTGAAACTACAGTAACTACAAATAGACCTACTGAATCTCAAACCAACACTGTAACTCTCACACACTTTGCAACAAATCCAACTTCTGCAACTCCAGTCAGCACTACCAAAACATCTTCAAACCCAACTGAAATCCCACTGGTGTCAACTACATCTTTGAGTCATTCACCATCTTCAACGCAAGCTAGCAACACACATTCTTCGACCCTTCATACCAGTGTGACATCACAAGTACCAGTTGAAACTACAGCAACTACAAATAGACCTACGGACTCTCAAACCAACACTGTAACTCTCACAGGCTTTGCAACAAATCCAACTTCTGCAACTTCAGTCAGCACTACCAAAACATCTTCAAACCCAACTGAAATCCCACTGGTGTCAACTATATCTGTGAGTCATTCACCATCTTCAACGCAAGCTAGCAACACACATTCTTCGACCCTTCATACCAGTGTAACATCACAAGTACCAGTTGAACCTAAGGCAGCTACAAATAGACCTACTGAATCTCAGACCAACACTGTAACTCTCACACACTTTGCAACAAATCCAACTTCTGCAACTTCAGTCAGCACTACCAAAACATCTTCAAACCCAACTGAAATCCCAGTGGTGTCAACTACATCTGAGAGTCATTCACCATCTTCAGTGCAAACCAGCAACACACATTCTTCAACCCTTCATACCAGTGTAACATCACAAGTACCAGTTGAAACTACAACATCTACAAATAGCCCTTCCCAGTCTCAACCTAAGACTGTTAGTGTCACTGGCTTTGGCACGAATCCAACTTCCGCAACTTCATTCAGGACTACCAAAACAGCTTCAAACCCAACTGAAATCCCAACAGTGTCAACTACCCAAACCAATGCCGTAACTCTCACACGCTTTGCAACAAATCCAACTTCTGCAACTTCAGTCAGCACTCCCAAAACATCTTCAAACCCAACTGAAATCCCAGTGGTGTCAACTACATCTGTGATTCATTCACCATCTTCAACGCAAGCTAGCAACACACATTCTTCGACCCTTCATACCAGTGTAACATCGCAAGTAGCAGTTGAACCTACAGCAACTACAAATAGACCTACGGACTCTAAAACCAACACTGTAACTCTCACAGAATTTGCAACAAATCCAACTTCTGCAACTTCAGTCAGCACTACTAAGACATCTTCAAACTCAGCTGAAATCCCAACGGTCTCAACTACATCTGTGAGTCATTCACCATCTTCAACGCAAACCAGCAACACTCTTTCTTCAACCCTTCATACCAGTATAACATCACAAATACCCGATGAAACTACAGTAACTACAAATAGACCTAGTGAATCTCAAACCAACACTGTAACTGTCACAGACTTTGCAACAGATCCAACTTCTGCAACTTCAGTCAGTACTACCAAAACATCTTCAAACCAAACTGAAATCCCAGTGGTGTCAACTACATCTGAGAGTCATTCACCATCTGCAACGCAAGCTAGCAACACACATTCTTCGACCCTTCATACCAGTGTGACATCACAAGTACCAGTTGAACCTACAGCAACTACAAATAGACCTACTGAATCTCAAACCAACACTGTAACTCTCACACACTTTGCAACAAATCCAAGTTCTGCAACTTCAGTCAGTACTACCAAAACATCTTCAAACCCAACTGAAATCCCACTGGTGTCAACTACATCTGTGAGTCATTCACCATCTTCAACGCAAGCTAGCAACACACAGTCTTCGACCCTTCATACCAGTGTAACATCACAAGTACCAGTTGAACCTACAGCAACTACAAATAGACCTACTGAATCTCAAACCAACACTGTAACTCTCACATACTTTGCAACAAATCCAACTTCTGCAACTTCAGTCAGCACTACCAAAACATCTTCAAACCCAACTGAAATCCCAGTGGTGTCAACTACATCTGTGAGTCATTCACCATCTTCAACGCAAACCAGCAACACACATTCTTCGACCCTTCATACTAGTGTAAAATCACAAGTACTAGTTGAAACTACAGCAACTACAAATAGACCTACGGACTCTCAAACAAACACTGTAACTCTCACAGGGTTTTCAACAAATCCAACTTCTGCAACTTCGGTCAGCACTACCAAAACATCTTCAAACTCAGCTGAAATCCCAACGGTCTCAACTACATCTGTGAGTCATTCACCATCTTCAACGCAAACCAGCAACACACAATCTTCAACCCTTCAAACCAGTGTAATATCACAAATACCCGTTGAAACTACAGTAACTACAAATAGACCTACTGAATCTCAAACCAACACTGTAACTCTCACACACTTTGCAACAAATCCAACTTCTGCAACTCCAGTCAGCACTACCAAAACATCTTCAAACCCAACTGAAATCCCACTGGTGTCAACTACATCTGTGAGTCATTCACCATCTTCAACGCAAGCTAGCAACACACATTCTTCGACCCTTCATACCAGTGTAACATCACAAGTACCAGTTGAACCTAAGGCAGCTACAAATAGAAATACTGAATCTCAGACCAACACTGTAACTCTCACACACTTTGCAACAAATCCAACTTCTGCAACTTCAGTCAGCACTACCAAAACATCTTCAAACCCAACTGAAATCCCACTGGTGTCAACTACATCTGTGAGTCATTCACCATCTTCAACGCAAACCATTAACACACATTCTTCGACCCTTCATACCAGTGTAACATCACAAGTACCAGTTGAAACTACAGCAACTACAAATAGACATACGGACTCTCAAACCAACACTGTAACTCTCACAGGCTTTGCAACAAATCCAACTTCTGCAACTTCGGTCAGCACTACCAAAACATCTTCAAACCCAACTGAAATCCCAGTGGTGTCAACTACATCTGTGAGTCATTCACCATCTTCAACGCAAGCTAGCAAAACGCATTCTTCGACCCTTCATACCAGTGTAACATCACAAGTACCAGTTGAACCTACAGCAACTACAAATAGACCTACTGAATCTCAAACCAACACTATAACTCTCACAGGCTTTGCAACAAATCCAACTTCTGCAACTTCAGTCAGCACTACCAAAACATCTTCAAACCCAACTGAAATCCCACTGGTGTCAACTACATCTGTGAGTCATTCACCATCTTCAACGCAAACCATTAACACACATTCTTCGACCCTTCATACCAGTGTAACATCACAAGTACCAGTTGAAACTACAGCAACTACAAATAGACATACGGACTCTCAAACCAACACTGTAACTCTCACAGGCTTTGCAACAAATCCAACTTCTGCAACTTCGGTCAGCACTACCAAAACATCTTCAAACCCAACTGAAATCCCAGTGGTGTCAACTACATCTGTGAGTCATTCACCATCTTCAACGCAAGCTAGCAAAACGCATTCTTCGACCCTTCATACCAGTGTAACATCACAAGTACCAGTTGAACCTACAGCAACTACAAATAGACCTACTGAATCTCAAACCAACACTATAACTCTCACAGGCTTTGCAACAAATCCAACTTCTGCAACTTCAGTCAGCACTACAAAAACATCTTCATACCCAACTGAAATCCCACTGGTGTCAACTACATCTGTGAGTCATTCACCATCTTCAACGCAAGCTAGCAAAACGCATTCTTCGACCCTTCATACCAGTGTAACATCACAAGTACCAGTTGAACCTACAGCAACTACAAATAGACCTACTGAATCTCAAACCAACACTATAACTCTCACAGGCTTTGCAACAAATCCAACTTCTGCAACTTCAGTCAGCACTACCAAAACATCTTCAAACCCAACTGAAATCCCACTGGTGTCAACTACATCTGTGAGTCATTCACCATCTTCAACGCAAACCATTAACACACATTCTTCGACCCTTCATACCAGTGTAACATCACAAGTACCAGTTGAAACTACAGCAACTACAAATAGACATACGGACTCTCAAACCAACACTGTAACTCTCACAGGCTTTGCAACAAATCCAACTTCTGCAACTTCGGTCAGCACTACCAAAACATCTTCAAACCCAACTGAAATCCCAGTGGTGTCAACTACATCTGTGAGTCATTCACCATCTTCAACGCAAGCTAGCAAAACGCATTCTTCGACCCTTCATACCAGTGTAACATCACAAGTACCAGTTGAACCTACAGCAACTACAAATAGACCTACTGAATCTCAAACCAACACTATAACTCTCACAGGCTTTGCAACAAATCCAACTTCTGCAACTTCAGTCAGCACTACAAAAACATCTTCATACCCAACTGAAATCCCACTGGTGTCAACTACATCTTTGAGTCATTCACCATCTTCAACGCAAAAAAGCAACACACATTCTTCGACCCTTCATACCAGTGTGACATCACAAGTACCAGTTGAAACTACAGCAACTACAAATAGACCTACAGACTCTCAAACCAACACTGTAACTCTCACAGGCTTTGCAACAAATCCAACTTCTGCAACTTCAGTCAGCACCACCAAAACATCTTCAAACCCAACTGAAATCCCACTGGTGTCAAGTACATCTGTGAGTCATTCACCATCTTCAACGCAAACCAGCAACACACATTTTCCGACCCTTCATACTAGTGTAACATCACAAATACCCGTTGAAACTAAAGTAACTACAAATAGACCTACTGAATCTCAAACCAACACTGTAACTCTCACACACTTTGCAACAAATCCAACTTCTGCAACTTCAGTCAGTACTACCAAAACATCTTCAAACCCAACTGATATCCCAGTGGTCTCAACTACATCTGTGAGTCATTCACCATCTTCAACGCAAGCTAGCAACACACATTCTTCAACCCTTCATACCAGTGTAACATCACAAGTAGCAGTTGAACCTACAGCAACTACAAATAGACCTACGGAATCTCAAACCAACACTGTAACTGTCACACACTTTGCAACAAATCCAACTTCTGCAACTTCAGTCAGTACTACCAAAACATCTTCAAACCCAACTGATATCCCAGTGGTCTCAACTACATCTGTGAGTCATTCACCATCTTCAACGCAAACCAGCAACACACATTCTTCGACCCTTCATACTAGTGTAACATCACAAGTACCAGTTGAACCTACAGCAACTACAAATAGACCTACTGAATCTCAAACCAAAACTGTAACTGTCACACACTTTGCAACAAATCCAACTTCTGCAACTTCAGTCAGCACTACCAAAACATCTTCAAACCCAACTGAAATCCCAGTGGTGTCAACTGCATCTGTGAGTCATTCACCATCATCAACGCAAACCAGCAACACACATTCTCCGACCCTTCATACTAGTGTAACATCAACAATACCCGTTGAAACTACAGTAACTACAAATAGACCTACTGAATCTCAAACCAACACTGTAACTCTCACACACTTTGCAACAAATCCAACTTCTGCAACTCCAGTCAGCACTACCAAAACATCTTCAAACTCAACTGAAATCCCACTGGTGTCAACTACATCTTTGAGTCATTCACCATCTTCAACGCAAGCTAGCAACACACATTCTTCGACCCTTCATACCAGTGTAACATCACAAGTACCAGTTGAAACTACAACATCTACAAATAGCCCTTCCCAGTCTCAACCTAACACTGTTAGTGTCACTGGCTTTGGCACGAATCCAAGTTCCGCAACTTTATTCAGGACTACCAAAACAGCTTCAAACCCAACTGAAATCCCAACAGTGTCAACTACCCAAACCAATGCCATAACTCTCAAACGCTTTGCAACAAATCCAACTCCTGCAACTTCACCCCACCAGACAACCTCAATGCCTCACCAGATGACCTCTCAGGCCTCCTCCTCAGCGCCTCACCAGACGACTTCTCAGGCATCCTCCTCAATGCCTCACCAGACGACCTCTCAGGCCTCCTCCTCAACGCCTCACCAGACGACAACCTCTCAGGCCACCTCATCAGCGCCTCACCAGACGACCTCTCAGTCCTCCTCCTCAACGCCTCACCAGACGACTTCTCAGGCATCCTCCTCAATGCCTAACCAGACAACAACTTCTCAAGCCATCTCCTCAACGCCTCACCAGGTAACAGAAACATCAGATATTAGAGTCCAAACTACAGCAACTACAAAAAGACCTACTGAATCTCAAACCAACACCCTAGCTCTAACACACTTTGCATCAAATCCAACTTCTGCAACTTCAGTCAGCACTACCAAAACATCTTCAAACCCAACTGAAATCCCAGTGGTGTCAACTGCATCTGTGAGTCATTCACCATCTTCAACGCAAACCAGCAACACACATTTTCCGACCCTTCATACTAGTGTAACATCACAAATACCCGTTGAAACTACAGTAACTACAAATAGACCTACTGAATCTCAAACCAACACTGTAACTCTCACACACTTTGCAACAAATCCAACTTCTGCAACTTCAGTCAGTACTACCAAAACATCTTCAAACCCAACTGATATCCCAGTGGTCTCAACTACATCTGTGAGTCATTCACCATCTTCAACGCAAACCAGCAACACACATTCTTCAACCCTTCATACTAGTGTAACATCACAAGTACCAGTTGAAACTACAGCAACTACAAATAGACCTACAGATTCTCAAACCAACACTGTAACTCTCACAGGCTTTGCAACAAATCCAACTTCTGCAACTTCAGTCAGCACTACCAAAACATCTTCAAACTCAGCTGAAATCCCAACGGTGTCAACTACATCTGTGAGTCATTCACCGTCTTCAACGCAAACCAGCAACACACATTATTCGACCCTTCATACCAGTGTAACATCACAAGTACCAGTTGAACCTACAGCAACTACAAATAGACCTACTGAATTTCAGACCAACACTGTAACTGTCACACACTTTGCAACAAATCCAACTTCTGCAACTTCAGTCAGCACTACCAAAACATCTTCAAACCCAACTGAAATCCCAGTGGTGTCAACTGCATCTGTGAGTCATTCACCATCTTCAACGCAAACCAGCAACACACATTCTCCGACCCTTCATACTAGTGTAACATCAAAAATACCCGTTGAAACTACAGTAACTACAAATAGACCTACTGAATCTCAAACCAACACTGTAACTCTCACACACTTTGCAACAAATCCAACTTCTGCAACTCCAGTCAGCACTACCAAAACATCTTCAAACTCAACTGAAATCCCACTGGTGTCAACTACATCTTTGAGTCATTCACCATCTTCAACGCAAGCTAGCAACACACATTCTTCGACCCTTCATACCAGTGTAACATCACAAGTACCAGTTGAAACTACAACATCTACAAATAGCCCTTCCCAGTCTCAACCTAACACTGTTAGTGTCACTGGCTTTGGCACGAATCCAAGTTCCGCAACTTTATTCAGGACTACCAAAACAGCTTCAAACCCAACTGAAATCCCAACAGTGTCAACTACCCAAACCAATGCCATAACTCTCAAACGCTTTGCAACAAATCCAACTCCTGCAACTTCACCCCACCAGACAACCTCAATGCCTCACCAGATGACCTCTCAGGCCTCCTCCTCAGCGCCTCACCAGACGACTTCTCAGGCATCCTCCTCAATGCCTCACCAGACGACCTCTCAGGCCTCCTCCTCAACGCCTCACCAGACGACAACCTCTCAGGCCACCTCATCAGCGCCTCACCAGACGACCTCTCAGTCCTCCTCCTCAACGCCTCACCAGACGACTTCTCAGGCATCCTCCTCAATGCCTAACCAGACAACAACTTCTCAAGCCATCTCCTCAACGCCTCACCAGGTAACAGAAACATCAGATATTAGAGTCCAAACTACAGCAACTACAAAAAGACCTACTGAATCTCAAACCAACACCCTAGCTCTAACACACTTTGCATCAAATCCAACTTCTGCAACTTCAGTCAGCACTACCAAAACATCTTCAAACCCAACTGAAATCCCAGTGGTGTCAACTGCATCTGTGAGTCATTCACCATCTTCAACGCAAACCAGCAACACACATTTTCCGACCCTTCATACTAGTGTAACATCACAAATACCCGTTGAAACTACAGTAACTACAAATAGACCTACTGAATCTCAAACCAACACTGTAACTCTCACACACTTTGCAACAAATCCAACTTCTGCAACTTCAGTCAGTACTACCAAAACATCTTCAAACCCAACTGATATCCCAGTGGTCTCAACTACATCTGTGAGTCATTCACCATCTTCAACGCAAACCAGCAACACACATTCTTCAACCCTTCATACTAGTGTAACATCACAAGTACCAGTTGAAACTACAGCAACTACAAATAGACCTACAGATTCTCAAACCAACACTGTAACTCTCACAGGCTTTGCAACAAATCCAACTTCTGCAACTTCAGTCAGCACTACCAAAACATCTTCAAACTCAGCTGAAATCCCAACGGTGTCAACTACATCTGTGAGTCATTCACCGTCTTCAACGCAAACCAGCAACACACATTATTCGACCCTTCATACCAGTGTAACATCACAAGTACCAGTTGAACCTACAGCAACTACAAATAGACCTACTGAATTTCAGACCAACACTGTAACTGTCACACACTTTGCAACAAATCCAACTTCTGCAACTTCAGTCAGCACTACCAAAACATCTTCAAACCCAACTGAAATCCCAGTGGTGTCAACTGCATCTGTGAGTCATTCACCATCTTCAACGCAAACCAGCAACACACATTCTCCGACCCTTCATACTAGTGTAACATCAAAAATACCCGTTGAAACTACAGTAACTACAAATAGACCTACAGATTCTCAAACCAACACTGTAACTCTCACAGGCTTTGCAACAAATCCAACTTCTGCAACTTCAGTCAGCACTACCAAAACATCTTCAAACTCAGCTGAAATCCCAACGGTGTCAACTACATCTGTGAGTCATTCACCGTCTTCAACGCAAACCAGCAACACACATTCTTCGACCCTTCATACCAGTGTAACATCACAAGTACCAGTTGAAACTACAACATCTACAAATAGCCCTTCCCAGTCTCAACCTAACACTGTTAGTGTCACTGGCTTTGGCACGAATCCAAGTTCCGCAACTTCATTCAGGACTACCAAAACAGCTTCAAACCCAACTGAAATCCCAACAGTGTCAACTACCCAAACCAATGCCGTAACTCTCAAACGCTTTGCAACAAATCCAACTCCTGCAACTTCACCCCACCAGACAACCTCAATGCCTCACCAGATGACCTCTCAGGCCTCCTCCTCAGCGCCTCACCAGACGACTTCTCAGGCATCCTCCTCAATGCCTCACCAGACGACCTCTCAGGCCTCCTCCTCAACGCCTCACCAGACGACAACCTCTCAGGCCACCTCATCAGCGCCTCACCAGACGACCTCTCAGTCCTCCTCCTCAACACCTCACCAGACGACTTCTCAGGCATCCTCCTCAATGCCTAACCAGACAACAACTTCTCAAGCCATCTCCTCAACGCCTCACCAGGTAACAGAAACATCAGATATTAGAGTCCAAACTACAGCAACTACAAAAAGACCTACTGAATCTCAAACCAACACCCTAGCTCTATCACACTTTGCATCAAATCCAACTTCTGCAACTTCAGTCAGCACTACCAAAACATCTTCAAACCCAACTGAAATCCCAGTGGTGTCAACTGCATCTGTGAGTCATTCACCATCTTCAACGCAAACCAGCAACACACATTCTCCGACCCTTCATACTAGTGTAACATCAAAAATACCCGTTGAAACTACAGTAACTACAAATAGACCTACTGAATCTCAAACCAACACTGTAACTCTCACACACTTTGCAACAAATCCAACTTCTACACCTTTCAGCACTACCAAAACATCTTCAAACCCAACTGAAATCCCAGTGGTGTCAACTACATCTGTGAGTCATTCACCATCTTCAACGCAAGCTAGCAACACACATTCTTCAACCCTTCATACCAGTGTAACATCACAAGTAGCAGTTGAACCTACAGCAACTACAAATAGACCTACGGACTCTCAAACCAACACTGTAACTGTCACACACTTTGCAACAAATCCAACTTCTGCAACTTCAGTCAGCACTACCAAAACATCTTCAAACCCAACTGAAATCCCATTGGTGTCAACTGAATCTGTGAGTCATTCACCATCTTCAACGCAAACCAGCAACACACATTTTCCGACCCTTCATACTAGTGTAACATCACAAATACCCGTTGAAACTACAGTAACTACAAATAGACCTACTGAATCTCAAACCAACACTGTAACTCTCACACACTTTGCAACAAATCCAACTTCTGCAACTTCAGTCAGTACTACCAAAACATCTTCAAACCCAACTGATATCCCAGTGGTCTCAACTACATCTGTGAGTCATTCACCATCTTCAACGCAAACCAGCAACACACATTCTTCAACCCTTCATACTAGTGTAACATCACAAGTACCAGTTGAAACTACAGCAACTACAAATAGACCTACAGATTCTCAAACCAACACTGTAACTCTCACAGGCTTTGCAACAAATCCAACTTCTGCAACTTCAGTCAGCACTACCAAAACATCTTCAAACTCAGCTGAAATCCCAACGGTCTCAACTACATCTGTGAGTCATTCACCATCTTCAACGCAAACCAGCAACACACAATCTTCAACCCTTCAAACCAGTGTAATATCACAAATACCCGTTGAAACTACAGTAACTACAAATAGACCTACTGAATCTCAAACCAACACTGTAACTCTCACACACTTTGCAACAAATCCAACTTCTGCAACTCCAGTCAGCACTACCAAAACATCTTCAAACCCAACTGAAATCCCACTGGTGTCAACTACATCTGTGAGTCATTCACCATCTTCAACGCAAGCTAGCAACACACATTCTTCGACCCTTCATACCAGTGTAACATCACAAGTACCAGTTGAACCTAAGGCAGCTACAAATAGAAATACTGAATCTCAGACCAACACTGTAACTCTCACACACTTTGCAACAAATCCAACTTCTGCAACTTCAGTCAGCACTACCAAAACATCTTCAAACCCAACTGAAATCCCACTGGTGTCAACTACATCTGTGAGTCATTCACCATCTTCAACGCAAACCATTAACACACATTCTTCGACCCTTCATACCAGTGTAACATCACAAGTACCAGTTGAAACTACAGCAACTACAAATAGACATACGGACTCTCAAACCAACACTGTAACTCTCACAGGCTTTGCAACAAATCCAACTTCTGCAACTTCGGTCAGCACTACCAAAACATCTTCAAACCCAACTGAAATCCCAGTGGTGTCAACTACATCTGTGAGTCATTCACCATCTTCAACGCAAGCTAGCAAAACGCATTCTTCGACCCTTCATACCAGTGTAATATCACAAGTACCAGTTGAACCTACAGCAACTACAAATAGACCTACTGAATCTCAAACCAACACTATAACTCTCACAGGCTTTGCAACAAATCCAACTTCTGCAACTTCAGTCAGCACTACCAAAACATCTTCAAACCCAACTGAAATCCCACTGGTGTCAACTACATCTGTGAGTCATTCACCATCTTCAACGCAAACCATTAACACACATTCTTCGACCCTTCATACCAGTGTAACATCACAAGTACCAGTTGAAACTACAGCAACTACAAATAGACATACGGACTCTCAAACCAACACTGTAACTCTCACAGGCTTTGCAACAAATCCAACTTCTGCAACTTCGGTCAGCACTACCAAAACATCTTCAAACCCAACTGAAATCCCAGTGGTGTCAACTACATCTGTGAGTCATTCACCATCTTCAACGCAAGCTAGCAAAACGCATTCTTCGACCCTTCATACCAGTGTAACATCACAAGTACCAGTTGAACCTACAGCAACTACAAATAGACCTACTGAATCTCAAACCAACAGTATAACTCTCACAGGCTTTGCAACAAATCCAACTTCTGCAACTTCAGTCAGCACTACAAAAACATCTTCATACCCAACTGAAATCCCACTGGTGTCAACTACATCTGTGAGTCATTCACCATCTTCAACGCAAGCTAGCAAAACGCATTCTTCGACCCTTCATACCAGTGTAACATCACAAGTACCAGTTGAACCTACAGCAACTACAAATAGACCTACTGAATCTCAAACCAACACTATAACTCTCACAGGCTTTGCAACAAATCCAACTTCTGCAACTTCAGTCAGCACTACCAAAACATCTTCAAACCCAACTGAAATCCCACTGGTGTCAACTACATCTGTGAGTCATTCACCATCTTCAACGCAAACCATTAACACACATTCTTCGACCCTTCATACCAGTGTAACATCACAAGTACCAGTTGAAACTACAGCAACTACAAATAGACATACGGACTCTCAAACCAACACTGTAACTCTCACAGGCTTTGCAACAAATCCAACTTCTGCAACTTCGGTCAGCACTACCAAAACATATTCAAACCCAACTGAAATCCCAGTGGTGTCAACTACATCTGTGAGTCATTCACCATCTTCAACGCAAGCTAGCAAAACGCATTCTTCGACCCTTCATACCAGTGTAACATCACAAGTACCAGTTGAACCTACAGCAACTACAAATAGACCTACTGAATCTCAAACCAACACTATAACTCTCACAGGCTTTGCAACAAATCCAACTTCTGCAACTTCAGTCAGCACTACCAAAACATCTTCATACCCAACTGAAATCCCACTGGTGTCAACTACATCTTTGAGTCATTCACCATCTTCAACGCAAAAAAGCAACACACATTCTTCGACCCTTCATACCAGTGTGACATCACAAGTACCAGTTGAAACTACAGCAACTACAAATAGACCTACAGACTCTCAAACCAACACTGTAACTCTCACAGGCTTTGCAACAAATCCAACTTCTGCAACTTCAGTCAGCACCACCAAAACATCTTCAAACCCAACTGAAATCCCACTGGTGTCAAGTACATCTGTGAGTCATTCACCATCTTCAACGCAAACCAGCAACACACATTTTCCGACCCTTCATACTAGTGTAACATCACAAATACCCGTTGAAACTAAAGTAACTACAAATAGACCTACTGAATCTCAAACCAACACTGTAACTCTCACACACTTTGCAACAAATCCAACTTCTGCAACTTCAGTCAGTACTACCAAAACATCTTCAAACCCAACTGATATCCCAGTGGTCTCAACTACATCTGTGAGTCATTCACCATCTTCAACGCAAGCTAGCAACACACATTCTTCAACCCTTCATACCAGTGTAACATCACAAGTAGCAGTTGAACCTACAGCAACTACAAATAGACCTACGGAATCTCAAACCAACACTGTAACTGTCACACACTTTGCAACAAATCCAACTTCTGCAACTTCAGTCAGTACTACCAAAACATCTTCAAACCCAACTGATATCCCAGTGGTCTCAACTACATCTGTGAGTCATTCACCATCTTCAACGCAAACCAGCAACACACATTCTTCGACCCTTCATACTAGTGTAACATCACAAGTACCAGTTGAACCTACAGCAACTACAAATAGACCTACTGAATCTCAAACCAAAACTGTAACTGTCACACACTTTGCAACAAATCCAACTTCTGCAACTTCAGTCAGCACTACCAAAACATCTTCAAACCCAACTGAAATCCCAGTGGTGTCAACTGCATCTGTGAGTCATTCACCATCATCAACGCAAACCAGCAACACACATTCTCCGACCCTTCATACTAGTGTAACATCAAAAATACCCGTTGAAACTACAGTAACTACAAATAGACCTACTGAATCTCAAACCAACACTGTAACTCTCACACACTTTGCAACAAATCCAACTTCTGCAACTCCAGTCAGCACTACCAAAACATCTTCAAACTCAACTGAAATC
The DNA here is from genome assembly GCF_951216825.1 of Electrona antarctica. NCBI lineage: Eukaryota > Metazoa > Chordata > Actinopteri > Myctophiformes > Myctophidae > Electrona > Electrona antarctica. The sequence goes on along the minus strand of NC_136795.1, from coordinate 7,809,945 downwards.
CCACTGGTGTCAACTACATCTTTGAGTCATTCACCATCTTCAACGCAAGCTAGCAACACACATTCTTCGACCCTTCATACCAGTGTAACATCACAAGTACCAGTTGAAACTACAACATCTACAAATAGCCCTTCCCAGTCTCAACCTAACACTGTTAGTGTCACTGGCTTTGGCACGAATCCAAGTTCCGCAACTTTATTCAGGACTACCAAAACAGCTTCAAACCCAACTGAAATCCCAACAGTGTCAACTACCCAAACCAATGCCATAACTCTCAAACGCTTTGCAACAAATCCAACTCCTGCAACTTCACCCCACCAGACAACCTCAATGCCTCACCAGATGACCTCTCAGGCCTCCTCCTCAGCGCCTCACCAGACGACTTCTCAGGCATCCTCCTCAATGCCTCACCAGACGACCTCTCAGGCCTCCTCCTCAACGCCTCACCAGACGACAACCTCTCAGGCCACCTCATCAGCGCCTCACCAGACGACCTCTCAGTCCTCCTCCTCAACGCCTCACCAGACGACTTCTCAGGCATCCTCCTCAATGCCTAACCAGACAACAACTTCTCAAGCCATCTCCTCAACGCCTCACCAGGTAACAGAAACATCAGATATTAGAGTCCAAACTACAGCAACTACAAAAAGACCTACTGAATCTCAAACCAACACCCTAGCTCTAACACACTTTGCATCAAATCCAACTTCTGCAACTTCAGTCAGCACTACCAAAACATCTTCAAACCCAACTGAAATCCCAGTGGTGTCAACTGCATCTGTGAGTCATTCACCATCTTCAACGCAAACCAGCAACACACATTTTCCGACCCTTCATACTAGTGTAACATCACAAATACCCGTTGAAACTACAGTAACTACAAATAGACCTACTGAATCTCAAACCAACACTGTAACTCTCACACACTTTGCAACAAATCCAACTTCTGCAACTTCAGTCAGTACTACCAAAACATCTTCAAACCCAACTGATATCCCAGTGGTCTCAACTACATCTGTGAGTCATTCACCATCTTCAACGCAAACCAGCAACACACATTCTTCAACCCTTCATACTAGTGTAACATCACAAGTACCAGTTGAAACTACAGCAACTACAAATAGACCTACAGATTCTCAAACCAACACTGTAACTCTCACAGGCTTTGCAACAAATCCAACTTCTGCAACTTCAGTCAGCACTACCAAAACATCTTCAAACTCAGCTGAAATCCCAACGGTGTCAACTACATCTGTGAGTCATTCACCGTCTTCAACGCAAACCAGCAACACACATTATTCGACCCTTCATACCAGTGTAACATCACAAGTACCAGTTGAACCTACAGCAACTACAAATAGACCTACTGAATTTCAGACCAACACTGTAACTGTCACACACTTTGCAACAAATCCAACTTCCGCAACTTCAGTCAGCACTACCAAAACATCTTCAAACCCAACTGAAATCCCATTGGTGTCAACTGCATCTGTGAGTCATTCACCATCTTCAACGCAAACCAGCAACACACATTCTCCGACCCTTCATACTAGTGTAACATCAAAAATACCCGTTGAAACTACAGTAACTACAAATAGACCTACAGATGCTCAAACCAACACTGTAACTCTCACAGGCTTTGCAACAAATCCAACTTCTGCAACTTCAGTCAGCACTACCAAAACATCTTCAAACTCAGCTGAAATCCCAACGGTGTCAACTACATCTGTGAGTCATTCACCGTCTTCAACGCAAACCAGCAACACACATTCTTCGACCCTTCATACCAGTGTAACATCACAAGTACCAGTTGAAACTACAACATCTACAAATAGCCCTTCCCAGTCTCAACCTAACACTGTTAGTGTCACTGGCTTTGGCACGAATCCAAGTTCCGCAACTTCATTCAGGACTACCAAAACAGCTTCAAACCCAACTGAAATCCCAACAGTGTCAACTACCCAAACCAATGCCGTAACTCTCAAACGCTTTGCAACAAATCCAACTCCTGCAACTTCACCCCACCAGACAACCTCAATGCCTCACCAGATGACCTCTCAGGCCTCCTCCTCAGCGCCTCACCAGACGACTTCTCAGGCATCCTCCTCAATGCCTCACCAGACGACCTCTCAGGCCTCCTCCTCAACGCCTCACCAGACGACAACCTCTCAGGCCACCTCATCAGCGCCTCACCAGACGACCTCTCAGTCGTCCTCCTCAACACCTCACCAGACGACTTCTCAGGCATCCTCCTCAATGCCTAACCAGACAACAACTTCTCAAGCCATCTCCTCAACGCCTCACCAGGTAACAGAAACATCAGATATTAGAGTCCAAACTACAGCAACTACAAAAAGACCTACTGAATCTCAAACCAACACCCTAGCTCTATCACACTTTGCATCAAATCCAACTTCTGCAACTTCAGTCAGCACTACCAAAACATCTTCAAACCCAACTGAAATCCCAGTGGTGTCAACTGCATCTGTGAGTCATTCACCATCTTCAACGCAAACCAGCAACACACATTCTCCGACCCTTCATACTAGTGTAACATCAAAAATACCCGTTGAAACTACAGTAACTACAAATAGACCTACTGAATCTCAAACCAACACTGTAACTCTCACACACTTTGCAACAAATCCAACTTCTACACCTTTCAGCACTACCAAAACATCTTCAAACCCAACTGAAATCCCAGTGGTGTCAACTACATCTGTGAGTCATTCACCATCTTCAACGCAAGCTAGCAACACACATTCTTCAACCCTTCATACCAGTGTAACATCACAAGTAGCAGTTGAACCTACAGCAACTACAAATAGACCTACGGACTCTCAAACCAACACTGTAACTGTCACACACTTTGCAACAAATCCAACTTCTGCAACTTCAGTCAGCACTACCAAAACATCTTCGAACCCAACTGAAATCCCATTGGTGTCAACTACATCTTTGAGTCATTCACCATCTTCAACGCAAACCAGCAACACACATTTTCCGACCCTTCATACTAGTGTAACATCACAAATACCCGTTGAAACTACAGTAACTACAAATAGACCTACTGAATCTCAAACCAACACTGTAACTCTCACACACTTTGCAACAAATCCAACTTCTGCAACTTCAGTCAGTACTACCAAAACATCTTCAAACCCAACTGATATCCCAGTGGTCTCAACTACATCTGTGAGTCATTCACCATCTTCAACGCAAACCAGCAACACACATTCTTCAACCCTTCATACTAGTGTAACATCACAAGTACCAGTTGAAACTACAGCAACTACAAATAGACCTACAGATTCTCAAACCAACACTGTAACTCTCACAGGCTTTGCAACAAATCCAACTTCTGCAACTTCAGTCAGCACTACCAAAACATCTTCAAACTCAGCTGAAATCCCAACGGTGTCAACTACATCTGTGAGTCATTCACCGTCTTCAACGCAAACCAGCAACACACATTCTTCGACCCTTCATACCAGTGTAACATCACAAGTACCAGTTGAACCTACAGCAACTACAAATAGACCTACTGAATTTCAGACCAACACTGTAACTGTCACACACTTTGCAATAAATCCAACTTCTGCAACTTCAGTCAGCACTACCAAAACATCTTCAAACCCAACTGAAATCCCAGTGGTGTCAACTGAATCTGTGAGTCATTCACCATCTTCAACGCAAACCAGCAACACACATTTTCCGACCCTTCATACTAGTGTAACATCACAAATACCTGTTGAAACTACAGTAACTACAAATAGACCTACTGAATCTCAAACCAACACTGTAACTCTCACACACTTTGCAACAAATCCAACTTCTGCAACTTCAGTCAGCACTACCAAAACATCTTCAAACCCAACTGAAATCCCACTGGTGTCAACTACATCTGTGAGTCATTCACCATCTTCAACGCAAGCTAGCAACACACATTCTTCAACCCTTCATACCAGTGTAACATCACAAGTAGCAGTTGAACCTACAGCAACTACAAATAGACCTACGGAATCTCAAACCAACACTGTAACTGTCACACACTTTGCAACAAATCCAACTTCTGCAACTTCAGTCAGCACTACCAAAACATCTTCAAACCCAACTGAAATCCCAGTGGTGTCAACTGCATCTGTGAGTCATTCACCATCTTCAACGCAAACCAGCAACACACATTATCCGACCCTTCATACTAGTGTAACATCAAAAATACCCGTTGAAACTACAGTAACTACAAATAGACCTACGGACTCTCAAACCAACACTGTAACTGTCACACACTTTGCAACAAATCCAACTTCTGCAACTTCAGTCAGCACTACTAAAACATCTTCAAACACAACTGAAATCCCAGTGGTGTCAACTGCATCTGTGAGTCATTCACCATCTTCAACGCAAACCAGCAACACACATTCTCCGACCCTTCATACTAGTGTAACAACACAAATACCCGTTGAAACTACAGTAACTACAAATAGACCTACTGAATCTCAAACCAACACTGTAACTCTCACACACTTTGCAACAAATCCAACTTCTGCAACTTCAGTCAGTACTACCAAAACATCTTCAAACCCAACTGATATCCCAGTGGTGTCAACTACATCTGTGAGTCATTCACCATCTTCAACGCAAACCAGCAACACACATTCTTCGACCCTTCATACTAGTGTAACATCACAAGTACCAGTTGAAACTACAGCAACTACAAATAGACCTACAGATTCTCAAACCAACACTGTAACTCTCACAGGCTTTGCAACAAATCCAACTTCTGCAACTTCAGTCAGCACTACCAAAACATCTTCAAACTCAGCTGAAATCCCAATGGTGTCAACTACATCTGTGAGTCATTCACCGTCTTCAACGCAAACCAGCAACACACATTCTTCGACCCTTCATACCAGTGTAACATCACAAGTAGCAGTTGAACCTACAGCAACTACAAATAGACCTACGGACTCTCAAACCAACACTGTAATTGTCACACACTTTGCAACAAATCCAACTTCTGCAACTTCAGTCAGCACTACCAAAACATCTTCAAACCCAACGGAAATCCCAGTGGTGTCAACTGCATCTGTGAGTCATTCACCATCTTCAACGCAAACCAGCAACACACATTCTCCGACCCTTCATACTAGTGTAACATCAAAAATACCCGTTGAAACTACAGTAACTACAAATAGACCTACTGAATCTCAAACCAACACTGTAACTCTCACACACTTTGCAACAAATCCAACTTCTGCAACTTCAGTCAGCACTACCAAAACATCTTCAAACTCAGCTGAAATCCCAACGGTGTCAACTACATCTGTGAGTCATTCACCGTCTTCAACGCAAACCAGCAACACACATTCTTCGACCCTTCATACCAGTGTAACATCACAAGTACCAGTTGAACCTACAGCAACTACAAAAAGACCTACTGAATTTCAAACCAACACTGTAACTGTCACACACTTTGCAACAAATCCAACTTCTGCAACTTCAGTCAGCACTACCAAAACATCTTCAAACTCAGCTGAAATCCCAACGGTGTCAACTACATCTGTGAGTCATTCACCGTCTTCAACGCAAACCAGCAACACACATTCTTCGACCCTTCATACCAGTGTAACATCACAAGTACCAGTTGAACCTACAGCAACTACAAAAAGACCTACTGAATTTCAAACCAACACTGTAACTGTCACACACTTTGCAACAAATCCAACTTCTGCAACTTCAGTCAGCACTACCAAAACATCTTCAAACCCAACTGAAATCCCAGTGGTGTCAACTACATCTGTGAGTCATTCACCATCTTCAACGCAAGCTAGCAATACACATTCTTCAACCCTTCATACCAGTGTAACATCACAAGTAGCAGTTGAACCTACAGCAACTACAAATAGACCTACGGACTCTCAAACCAACACTGTAACTGTCACACACTTTGCAACAAATCCAACTTCTGCAACTTCAGTCAGCACTACCAAAACATCTTCAAACCCAACTGAAATCCCAGTGGTGTCAACGGCATCTGTGAGTCATTCACCATCTTCAACGCAAGCTAGCAACACACATTCTTCAACCCTTCATACCAGTGTAACATCACAAGTAGCAGTTGAACCTACAGCAACTACAAATAGACCTACGGACTCTCAAACCAACACTGTAACTGTCACACACTTTGCAACAAATCCAACTTCTGCAACTTCAGTCAGCACTACCAAAACATCTTCAAACCCAACTGAAATCCCAGTGGTGTCAACTGCATCTGTGAGTCATTCACCATCTTCAACGCAAACCAGCAACACACATTTTCCGACCCTTCATACTAGTGTAACATCACAAATACCCGTTGAAACTACAGTAACTACAAATAGACCTACTGAATCTCAAACCAACACTGTAACTCTCACACACTTTGCAACAAATCCAACTTCTGCAACTCCAGTCAGCACTACCAAAACATCTTCAAACTCAACTGAAATCCCACTGGTGTCAACTACATCTTTGAGTCATTCACCATCTTCAACGCAAACCAGCAACACACATTCTCCGACCCTTCATACTAGTGTAACATCAAAAATACCCGTTGAAACTACAGTAACTACAAATAGACCTACTGAATCTCAAACCAACACTGTAACTGTCACACACTTTGCAACAAATCCAACTTCTGCAACTTCAGTCAGCACTACCAAAACATCTTCAAACCCAACTGAAATCCCAGTGGTGTCAACTACATCTGTGAGTCATTCACCATCTTCAACGCAAGCTAGCAACACACATTCTTCGACCCTTCATACCAGTGTAACATCACAAGTACCAGTTGAACCTACAGCAACTACAAATAGACCTACTGAATCTCAAACCAACACTGTAACTCTCACAAACTTTGCAACAAATCCAACTTCTGCAACTCCAGTCAGCACTACCAAAACATCTTCAAACTCAACTGAAATCCCACTGGTGTCAACTACATCTTTGAGTCATTCACCATCTTCAACGCAAACCAGCAACACACATTCTCCGACCCTTCATACTAGTGTAACATCAAAAATACCCGTTGAAACTACAGTAACTACAAATAGACCTACTGAATCTCAAACCAACACTGTAACTGTCACACACTTTGCAACAAATCCAACTTCTGCAACTTCAGTCAGCACTACCAAAACATCTTCAAACCCAACTGAAATCCCAGTGGTGTCAACTACATCTGTGAGTCATTCACCATCTTCAACGCAAGCTAGCAACACACATTCTTCGACCCTTCATACCAGTGTAACATCACAAGTACCAGTTGAACCTACAGCAACTACAAATAGACCTACTGAATCTCAAACCAACACTGTAACTCTCACAAACTTTGCAACAAATCCAACTTCTGCAACTCCAGTCAGCACTACCAAAACATCTTCAAACTCAACTGAAATCCCACTGGTGTCAACTACATCTTTGAGTCATTCACCATCTTCAACGCAAACCAGCAACACACATTCTCCGACCCTTCATACTAGTGTAACATCAAAAATACCCGTTGAAACTACAGTAACTACAAATAGACCTACTGAATCTCAAACCAACACTGTAACTGTCACACACTTTGCAACAAATCCAACTTCTGCAACTTCAGTCAGCACTACCAAAACATCTTCAAACCCAACTGAAATCCCAGTGGTGTCAACTACATCTGTGAGTCATTCACCATCTTCAACGCAAGCTAGCAACACACATTCTTCAACCCTTCATACCAGTGTAACATCACACGTAGCAGTTGAACCTACAGCAACTACAAATAGACCTACGGACTCTCAAACCAACACTGTAACTGTCACACACTTTGCAACAAATCCAACTTCTGCAACTTCAGTCAGTACTACCAAAACATCTTCAAACCCAACTGATATCCCAGTGGTGTCAACTACATCTGTGAGTCATTCACCATCTTCAACGCAAACCAGCAACACACATTCTTCGACCCTTCATACTAGTGTAACATCACAAGTACCAGTTGAAACTACAGCAACTACAAATAGACCTACAGATTCTCAAACCAACACTGTAACTCTCACAGGCTTTGCAACAAATCCAACTTCTGCAACTTCAGTCAGCACTACCAAAACATCTTCAAACTCAGCTGAAATCCCAACGGTGTCAACTACATCTGTGAGTCATTCACCGTCTTCAACGCAAACCAGCAACACACATTCTTCGACCCTTCATACCAGTGTAACATCACAAGTACCAGTTGAACCTACAGCAACTACAAATAGACCTACTGAATCTCAAACCAACACTGTAACTCTCACACACTTTGCAACAAATCCAACTTCTGCAACTCCAGTCAGCACTACCAAAACATCTTCAAACTCAACTGAAATCCCACTGGTGTCAACTACATCTTTGAGTCATTCACCATCTTCAACGCAAACCAGCAACACACATTCTCCGACCCTTCATACTAGTGTAACATCAAAAATACCCGTTGAAACTACAGTAACTACAAATAGACCTACTGAATCTCAAACCAACACTGTAACTGTCACACATTTTGCAACAAATCCAACTTCTGCAACTTCAGTCAGCACTACCAAAACATCTTCAAACCCAACTGAAATCCCAGTGGTGTCAACTACATCTGTGAGTCATTCAACATCTTCAACGCAAGCTAGCAACACACATTCTTCAACCCTTCATACCAGTGTAACATCACAAGTACCAGTTGAACCTACAGCAACTACAAATAGACCTACGGACTCTCAAACCAACACTGTAACTGTCACACACTTTGCAACAAATCCAACTTCTGCAACTCCAGTCAGCACTACCAAAACATCTTCTAACTCAACTGAAATCCCACTGGTGTCAACTACATCTTTAAGTCATTCACCATCTTCAACGCAAGCTAGCAACACACATTCTTCGACCCTTCATACCAGTGTAACATCACAAGTACCAGTTGAAACTACAACATCTACAAATAGCCCTTCCCAGTCTCAACCTAACACTGTTAGTGTCACTGGCTTTGGCACGAATCCAAGTTCCGCAACTTCATTCAGGACTACCAAAACAGCTTCAAACCCAACTGAAATCCCAACAGTGTCAACTACCCAAACCAATGCCGTAACTCTCAAACACTTTGCAACAAATCCAACTCCTGCAACTTCACCCCACCAGACAACCTCAATGCCTCACCAGATGACCTCTCAGGCCTCCTCCTCAGCGCCTCACCAGACGACTTCTCAGGCATCCTCCTCAATGCCTCACCAGACGACCTCTCAGGCCTCCTCCTCAACGCCTCATCAGACGACAACCTCTCAGGCCACCTCATCAGCGCCTCACCAGACGACCTCTCAGTCCTCCTCCTCAACGCCTCACCAGACGACTTCTCAGGCATCCTCCTCAATGCCTAACCAGACAACAACTTCTCAAGCCATCTCCTCAACGCCTCACCAGGTAACAGAAACATCAGATATTAGAGTCCAAACTACAGCAACTACAAATAGACCTACTGAATCTCAAACCAACACCGTAGCTCTAACACACTTTGCATCAAATCCAAATTCTGCAACTTCAGTCAGAACTAGTAAAACATCTTCAAACCCAACTGAAATACCAATGGTGTCAACTACATCTGTAAGTCATTCACCATCTATTACGCGAACAAGTAGCACATATTCTTCGACCCTTCATACTGGTGACACATCACTAGGACCATTTAAAACTACAATATCTACGAATAGCCCTTCCCAGTCTCAACCTAATACTGTTACAGGCGTTGGCATGAATCCAACTTCCATAACATCATTCAGGACTACCAAAACAGCTTCAAACCCAACTGAAACCCCAACAGTGTCAACTACCCAAAACAATGCCGTAATTCTCCCACGCTTTGCAACATATCCAACTCCTGCAACTTCATTCAGCACTAGCAAAACATCTTCAAACTCAGTTGAAATCCCAACAGTCTCAACTACACATGTGAGTCACTCACCATCTTCAACAAAAACCAGCAACACACATTCTTTGACCCTTCAAACCAGTGTAATATCACAAGTACCAGTTGAACCTACAGCAACTACAAATAGACCTACTGAATTTCAAACCAACACTGTAACTGTCACACACTTTGCAACAAATCCAACTTCTGCAACTTCAGTCAGCATTACCAAAACATCTTCAAACTCAGCTGAAATCCCAACGGTGTCAACTACATCTGTGAGTCATTCACCGTCTTCAACGCAAACCAGCAACACACATTATTCGACCCTTCATACCAGTGTAACATCACAAGTACCAGTTGAACCTACAGCAACTACAAATAGACCTACTGAATTTCAAACCAACACTGTAACTGTCACACACTTTGCAACAAATCCAACTTCTGCAACTTCAGTCAGCACTACTAAAACATCTTCAAACCCAACTGAAATCCCACTGGTGTCAACTACATCTGTGAGTCATTCACCATCTTCAACGCAAGCTAGCAACACACATTCTTCAACCCTTCATACCAGTGTAACATCACAAGTACCAGTTGAACCTACAGCAACTACAAATAGACCTACTGAATTTCAAACCAACACTGTAACTGTCACACACTTTGCAACAAATCCAACTTCTGCAACTTCAGTCAGCACTACCAAAACATCTTCAAACCCAACTGAAATCCCATTGGTTTCAACTACATCTTTGAGTCATTCACCATCTTTAACGAAAGCTAGCAACACACATTCTTCGACCCTTCATACTAATGTAACATCACAAGTACCAGTTGAAACTACAGAAACTACAAATAGACCTACGGACTCTCAAACCAACACTGTAACTCTCACACACTTTGCAACAAATCCAACTTCTGCAACTTCAGTCAGCACTACCAAAACATCTTCAAACCCAACTGAAATCCCATTGGTGTCAACTACATCTTTGAGTCATTCACCATCTTCAACGCAAGCTAGCAACACACATTCTTCGACCCTTCATACCAGTGTAACATCACCACAAGTACCAGTTGAAACTACAGCAACTACTAATAGACCTACTGAATCTCAAACCAACACTGTAACTCTCACAGGCTTTGCAATAAATCCAACTTCTGCAACTTCAGTCGGCACTACCAAAACATCTTCAAACCAAACTGAAATCCCAACGGTCTCAACTACATCTGTGAGTCATTCACCATCTTCAACGCAAACCAGCAACACACATTCTTCAACCCTTCATACCAGTGTAACATCACAAGTACCAGTTGAAAGTACAGTTACTACAAATAGACCTACTGAATCTCAAACCAACACTGTAACTGTCACACACTTTGCAACAAATCCAACTTCTGCAACTTCAGTCAGCACTACCAAAACATCTTCAAACCCAACTGAAATCCCAGTGGTGTCAACTACATCTGTGAGTCATTCACCATCTTCAACGCAAACCAGCAACAAACATTCTTCGACCCTTCATACCAGTGTAACATCACAAGTACCAGTTGAACCTACAGCAACTACAAATAGACCTACTGAATTTCAAACCAACACTGTAACTGTCACACACTTTGCAACAAATCCAACTTCTGCAACTTCAGTCAGCACTACCAAAACATCTTCAAACCCAACTGAAATCCCACTGGTGTCAACTACATCTGTGAGTCATTCACCATCTTCAACGCAAGCTAGCAACACACATTTTTCAACCCTTCATACCAGTGTAACATCACAAGTAGCAGTTGAACCTACAGCAACTACAAATAGACCTACGGACTCTCAAACCAACACTGTAACTGTCACACACTTTGCAACAAATCCAACTTCTGCAACTTCAGTCAGCACTACCAAAACATCTTCAAACCCAACTGAAATCCCAGTGGTGTCAACTGCATCTGTGAGTCATTCACCATCTTCAACGCAAACCAGCAACACACATTCTCCGACCCTTCATACTAGTGTAACATCACAAATACCTGTTGAAACTACAGTAACTACAAATAGACTTACTGAATCTCAAACCAACACTGTAACTCTCACACACTTTGCAACAAATCCAACTTCTGCAACTTCAGTCAGTACTACCAAAACATCTTCAAACCCAACTGATATCCCAGTGGTGTCAACTACATCTGTGAGTCATTCACCATCTTCAACGCAAACCAGCAACACACATTCTTCGACCCTTCATACTAGTGTAACATCACAAGTACCAGTTGAAACTACAGCAACTACAAATAGACCTACAGATTCTCAAACCAACACTGTAACTCTCACTGGCTTTGCAACAAATCCAATTTCTGCAAATTCAGTCAGCACTTCCAAAACATCTTCAAACTCAGCTGAAATCCCAACGGTGTCAACTACATCTGTGAGTCATTCACCGTCTTCAACGCAAACCAGCAACACACATTCTCCGACCCTTCATACTAGTGTAACATCACAAATACCTGTTGAAACTACAGTAACTACAAATAGACTTACTGAATCTCAAACCAACACTGTAACTCTCACACACTTTGCAACAAATCCAACTTCTGCAACTTCAGTCAGTACTACCAAAACATCTTCAAACCCAACTGATATCCCAGTGGTGTCAACTACATCTGTGAGTCATTCACCATCTTCAACGCAAACCAGCAACACACATTCTTCGACCCTTCATACTAGTGTAACATCACAAGTACCAGTTGAAACTACAGCAACTACAAATAGACCTACAGATTCTCAAACCAACACTGTAACTCTCACTGGCTTTGCAACAAATCCAACTTCTGCAACTTCAGTCAGCACTACCAAAATCTCTTCAAACTCAACTAAAATCCCATTGGTGTCAACTACATCTTTGAGTCATTCACCATCTTCAACGCAAGCTAGCAACACACATTCTTCGACCCTTCATACCAGTGTAACATCACAAGTACCAGTTGAACCTACAGCAACTACTAATAGACCTACTGAATCTCAAACCAACACTGTAACTCTCACAGGCTTTGCAATAAATCCAACTTCTGCAACTTCAGTCGGCACTACCAAAACATCTTCAAACCAAACTGAAATCCCAACGGTCTCAACTACATCTGTGAGTCATTCACCATCTTCAACGCAAACCAGCAACACACATTCTTCAACCCTTCATACCAGTGTAACATCACAAGTACCAGTTGAAAGTACAGTAACTACAAATAGACCTACTGAATCTCAAACCAACACTGTAACTGTCACACACTTTGCAACAAATCCAACTTCTGCAACTTCAGTCAGCACTACCAAGACATCTTCAAACCCAACTGAAATCCCAGTGGTGTCAACTACATCTGTGAGTCATTCACCATCTTCAACGCAAACCAGCAACACACATTCTTCGACCCTTCATACCAGTGTAACATCACAAGTACCAGTTGAACCTACAGCAGCTACAAATAGACCTACTGAATCTCAAACCAACACTGTAACTCTCACAGGCTTTGCAATAAATCCAACTTCTGCAACTTCAGTCGGCACTACCAAAACATCTTCAAACCAAACTGAAATCCCAACGGTCTCAACTACATCTGTGAGTTATTCACCATCTTCAACGCAAACCAGCAACACACATTCTTCAACCCTTCATACCAGTGTAACATCACAAGTACCAGTTGAAAGTACAGTTACTACAAATAGACCTACTGAATCTCAAACCAACACTGTAACTGTCACACACTTTGCAACAAATCCAACTTCTGCAACTTCAGTCAGCACTACCAAAACATCTTCAAACCCAACTGAAATCCCAGTGGTGTCAACTACATCTGTGAGTCATTCACCATCTTCAACGCAAACCAGCAACAAACATTCTTCGACCCTTCATACCAGTGTAACATCACAAGTACCAGTTGAACCTACAGCAACTACAAATAGACCTACTGAATTTCAAACCAACACTGTAACTGTCACACACTTTGCAACAAATCCAACTTCTGCAACTTCAGTCAGCACTACCAAAACATCTTCAAACCCAACTGAAATCCCACTGGTGTCAACTACATCTGTGAGTCATTCACCATCTTCAACGCAAGCTAGCAACACACATTTTTCAACCCTTCATACCAGTGTAACATCACAAGTAGCAGTTGAACCTACAGCAACTACAAATAGACCTACGGACTCTCAAACCAACACTGTAACTGTCACACACTTTGCAACAAATCCAACTTCTGCAACTTCAGTCAGCACTACCAAAACATCTTCAAACCCAACTGAAATCCCAGTGGTGTCAACTGCATCTGTGAGTCATTCACCATCTTCAACGCAAACCAGCAACATACATTCTCCGACCCTTCATACTAGTGTAACATCACAAATACCTGTTGAAACTACAGTAACTACAAATAGACTTACTGAATCTCAAACCAACACTGTAACTCTCACACACTTTGCAACAAATCCAACTTCTGCAACTTCAGTCAGTACTACCAAAACATCTTCAAACCCAACTGATATCCCAGTGGTGTCAACTACATCTGTGAGTCATTCACCATCTTCAACGCAAACCAGCAACACACATTCTTCGACCCTTCATACTAGTGTAACATCACAAGTACCAGTTGAAACTACAGCAACTACAAATAGACCTACAGATTCTCAAACCAACACTGTAACTCTCACTGGCTTTGCAACAAATCCAATTTCTGCAAATTCAGTCAGCACTTCCAAAACATCTTCAAACTCAGCTGAAATCCCAACGGTGTCAACTACATCTGTGAGTCATTCACCGTCTTCAACGCAAACCAGCAACACACATTCTCCGACCCTTCATACTAGTGTAACATCACAAATACCTGTTGAAACTACAGTAACTACAAATAGACTTACTGAATCTCAAACCAACACTGTAACTCTCACACACTTTGCAACAAATCCAACTTCTGCAACTTCAGTCAGTACTACCAAAACATCTTCAAACCCAACTGATATCCCAGTGGTGTCAACTACATCTGTGAGTCATTCACCATCTTCAACGCAAACCAGCAACACACATTCTTCGACCCTTCATACTAGTGTAACATCACAAGTACCAGTTGAAACTACAGCAACTACAAATAGACCTACAGATTCTCAAACCAACACTGTAACTCTCACTGGCTTTGCAACAAATCCAACTTCTGCAACTTCAGTCAGCACTACCAAAATCTCTTCAAACTCAACTAAAATCCCATTGGTGTCAACTACATCTTTGAGTCATTCACCATCTTCAACGCAAGCTAGCAACACACATTCTTCGACCCTTCATACCAGTGTAACATCACAAGTACCAGTTGAAACTACAGCAACTACTAATAGACCTACTGAATCTCAAACCAACACTGTAACTCTCACAGGCTTTGCAATAAATCCAACTTCTGCAACTTCAGTCGGCACTACCAAAACATCTTCAAACCAAACTGAAATCCCAACGGTCTCAACTACATCTGTGAGTCATTCACCATCTTCAACGCAAACCAGCAACACACATTCTTCAACCCTTCATACCAGTGTAACATCACAAGTACCAGTTGAAAGTACAGTAACTACAAATAGACCTACTGAATCTCAAACCAACACTGTAACTGTCACACACTTTGCAACAAATCCAACTTCTGCAACTTCAGTCAGCACTACCAAGACATCTTCAAACCCAACTGAAATCCCAGTGGTGTCAACTACATCTGTGAGTCATTCACCATCTTCAACGCAAACCAGCAACACACATTCTTCGACCCTTCATACCAGTGTAACATCACAAGTACCAGTTGAACCTACAGCAACTACAAATAGACCTACTGAATTTCAAACCAACACTGTAACTGTCACACACTTTGCAACAAATCCAACTTCTGCAACTTCAGTCAGCACTACCAAAACATCTTCAAACCCAACTGAAATCCCACTGGTGTCAACTACATCTGTGAGTCATTCACCATCTTCAACGCAAGCTAGCAACACACATTTTTCAACCCTTCATACCAGTGTAACATCACAAGTAGCAGTTGAACCTACAGCAACTACAAATAGACCTACGGACTCTCAAACCAACACTGTAACTGTCACACACTTTGCAACAAATCCAACTTCTGCAACTTCAGTCAGCACTACCAAAACATCTTCAAACCCAACTGAAATCCCAGTGGTGTCAACTGCATCTGTGAGTCATTCACCATCTTCAACGCAAGCTAGCAACACACATTCTTCAACCCTTCATACCAGTGTAACATCACAAGTAGCAGTTGAACCTACAGCAACTACAAATAGACCTACGGACTCTCAAACCAACACTGTAACTGTCACACACTTTGCAACAAATCCAACTTCTGCAACTTCAGTCAGCACTACCAAAACATCTTCAAACCCAACTGAAATCCCATTGGTGTCAACTACATCTTTGAGTCATTCACCATCTTCAACGCAAGCTAGCAACACACATTCTTCGACCCTTCATACCAGTGTAACATCACAAGTACCAGTTGAACCTACAACAACTACTAATAGACCTACTGAATCTCAAACCAACACTGTAATTCTCACACACTTTGCAACAAATCCAACTTCTGCAACTTCAGTCAGCACTACCAAAACATCTTCAAACCCAACTGAAATCCCATTGGTGTCAACTACATCTTTGAGTCATTCACCATCTTCAACGCAAGCTAGCAACACACATTCTTCGACCCTTCATACTAATGTAACATCACAAGTACCAGTTGAAACTACAGAAACTACAAATAGACCTACGGACTCTCAAACCAACACTGTAACTCTCACACACTTTGCAACAAATCCAACTTCTGCAACTTCAGTCAGCACTACCAAAACATCTTCGAACCCAACTGAAATCCCATTGGTGTCAACTACATCTTTGAGTCATTCACCATCTTCAACGCAAGCTAGCAACACACATTCTTCGACCCTTCATACCAGTGTAACATCACAAGTACCAGTTGAACCTACAACAACTACTAATAGACCTACTGAATCTCAAACCAACACTGTAATTCTCACACACTTTGCAACAAATCCAACTTCTGCAACTTCAGTCAGCACTACCAAAACATCTTCAAACCCAACTGAAATCCCATTGGTGTCAACTACATCTTTGAGTCATTCACCATCTTCAACGCAAGCTAGCAACACACATTCTTCGACCCTTCATACTAATGTAACATCACAAGTACCAGTTGAAACTACAGAAACTACAAATAGACCTACGGACTCTCAAACCAACACTGTAACTCTCACACACTTTGCAACAAATCCAACTTCTGCAACTTCAGTCAGCACTACCAAAACATCTTCAAACCCAACTGAAATCCCATTGGTGTCAACTACATCTTTGAGTCATTCACCATCTTCAACGCAAGCTAGCAACACACATTCTTCGACCCTTCATACCAGTGTAACATCACCACAAGTACCAGTTGAAACTACAGCAACTACTAATAGACCTACTGAATCTCAAACCAACACTGTAACTCTCACAGGCTTTGCAATAAATCCAACTTCTGCAACTTCAGTCGGCACTACCAAAACATCTTCAAACCAAACTGAAATCCCAACGGTCTCAACTACATCTGTGAGTCATTCACCATCTTCAACGCAAACCAGCAACACACATTCTTCAACCCTTCATACCAGTGTAACATCACAAGTACCAGTTGAAAGTACAGTTACTACAAATAGACGTACTGAATCTCAAACCAACACTGTAACTGTCACACACTTTGCAACAAATCCAACTTCTGCAACTTCAGTCAGCACTACCAAAACATCTTCAAACCCAACTGAAATCCCAGTGGTGTCAACTACATCTGTGAGTCATTCACCATCTTCAACGCAAACCAGCAACAAACATTCTTCGACCCTTCATACCAGTGTAACATCACAAGTACCAGTTGAACCTACAGCAACTACAAATAGACCTACTGAATTTCAAACCAACACTGTAACTGTCACACACTTTGCAACAAATCCAACTTCTGCAACTTCAGTCAGCACTACCAAAACATCTTCAAACCCAACTGAAATCCCACTGGTGTCAACTACATCTGTGAGTCATTCACCATCTTCAACGCAAGCTAGCAACACACATTTTTCAACCCTTCATACCAGTGTAACATCACAAGTAGCAGTTGAACCTACAGCAACTACAAATAGACCTACGGACTCTCAAACCAACACTGTAACTGTCACACACTTTGCAACAAATCCAACTTCTGCAACTTCAGTCAGCACTACCAAAACATCTTCAAACCCAACTGAAATCCCAGTGGTGTCAACTGCATCTGTGAGTCATTCACCATCTTCAACGCAAACCAGCAACACACATTCTCCGACCC
Organism: Electrona antarctica; assembly: GCF_951216825.1. Lineage (NCBI taxonomy): Eukaryota > Metazoa > Chordata > Actinopteri > Myctophiformes > Myctophidae > Electrona > Electrona antarctica. The sequence continues at coordinate 7,791,605 of NC_136795.1, read as the reverse complement.
TTCATACTAGTGTAACATCACAAATACCTGTTGAAACTACAGTAACTACAAATAGACTTACTGAATCTCAAACCAACACTGTAACTCTCACACACTTTGCAACAAATCCAACTTCTGCAACTTCAGTCAGTACTACCAAAACATCTTCAAACCCAACTGATATCCCAGTGGTGTCAACTACATCTGTGAGTCATTCACCATCTTCAACGCAAACCAGCAACACACATTCTTCGACCCTTCATACTAGTGTAACATCACAAGTACCAGTTGAAACTACAGCAACTACAAATAGACCTACAGATTCTCAAACCAACACTGTAACTCTCACTGGCTTTGCAACAAATCCAATTTCTGCAAATTCAGTCAGCACTTCCAAAACATCTTCAAACTCAGCTGAAATCCCAACGGTGTCAACTACATCTGTGAGTCATTCACCGTCTTCAACGCAAACCAGCAACACACATTCTCCGACCCTTCATACTAGTGTAACATCACAAATACCTGTTGAAACTACAGTAACTACAAATAGACTTACTGAATCTCAAACCAACACTGTAACTCTCACACACTTTGCAACAAATCCAACTTCTGCAACTTCAGTCAGTACTACCAAAACATCTTCAAACCCAACTGATATCCCAGTGGTGTCAACTACATCTGTGAGTCATTCACCATCTTCAACGCAAACCAGCAACACACATTCTTCGACCCTTCATACTAGTGTAACATCACAAGTACCAGTTGAAACTACAGCAACTACAAATAGACCTACAGATTCTCAAACCAACACTGTAACTCTCACTGGCTTTGCAACAAATCCAACTTCTGCAACTTCAGTCAGCACTACCAAAATCTCTTCAAACTCAACTAAAATCCCATTGGTGTCAACTACATCTTTGAGTCATTCACCATCTTCAACGCAAGCTAGCAACACACATTCTTCGACCCTTCATACCAGTGTAACATCACAAGTACCAGTTGAACCTACAGCAACTACTAATAGACCTACTGAATCTCAAACCAACACTGTAACTCTCACAGGCTTTGCAATAAATCCAACTTCTGCAACTTCAGTCGGCACTACCAAAACATCTTCAAACCAAACTGAAATCCCAACGGTCTCAACTACATCTGTGAGTCATTCACCATCTTCAACGCAAACCAGCAACACACATTCTTCAACCCTTCATACCAGTGTAACATCACAAGTACCAGTTGAAAGTACAGTAACTACAAATAGACCTACTGAATCTCAAACCAACACTGTAACTGTCACACACTTTGCAACAAATCCAACTTCTGCAACTTCAGTCAGCACTACCAAAACATCTTCAAACCCAACTGAAATCCCAGTGGTGTCAACTGCATCTGTGAGTCATTCACCATCTTCAACGCAAACCAGCAACACACATTCTCCGACCCTTCATACTAGTGTAACATCACAAATACCTGTTGAAACTACAGTAACTACAAATAGACTTACTGAATCTCAAACCAACACTGTAACTCTCACACACTTTGCAACAAATCCAACTTCTGCAACTTCAGTCAGTACTACCAAAACATCTTCAAACCCAACTGATATCCCAGTGGTGTCAACTACATCTGTGAGTCATTCACCATCTTCAACGCAAACCAGCAACACACATTCTTCGACCCTTCATACTAGTGTAACATCACAAGTACCAGTTGAAACTACAGCAACTACAAATAGACCTACAGATTCTCAAACCAACACTGTAACTCTCACTGGCTTTGCAACAAATCCAATTTCTGCAAATTCAGTCAGCACTTCCAAAACATCTTCAAACTCAGCTGAAATCCCAACGGTGTCAACTACATCTGTGAGTCATTCACCGTCTTCAACGCAAACCAGCAACACACATTCTCCGACCCTTCATACTAGTGTAACATCACAAATACCTGTTGAAACTACAGTAACTACAAATAGACTTACTGAATCTCAAACCAACACTGTAACTCTCACACACTTTGCAACAAATCCAACTTCTGCAACTTCAGTCAGTACTACCAAAACATCTTCAAACCCAACTGATATCCCAGTGGTGTCAACTACATCTGTGAGTCATTCACCATCTTCAACGCAAACCAGCAACACACATTCTTCGACCCTTCATACTAGTGTAACATCACAAGTACCAGTTGAAACTACAGCAACTACAAATAGACCTACAGATTCTCAAACCAACACTGTAACTCTCACTGGCTTTGCAACAAATCCAACTTCTGCAACTTCAGTCAGCACTACCAAAATCTCTTCAAACTCAACTAAAATCCCATTGGTGTCAACTACATCTTTGAGTCATTCACCATCTTCAACGCAAGCTAGCAACACACATTCTTCGACCCTTCATACCAGTGTAACATCACAAGTACCAGTTGAACCTACAGCAACTACTAATAGACCTACTGAATCTCAAACCAACACTGTAACTCTCACAGGCTTTGCAATAAATCCAACTTCTGCAACTTCAGTCGGCACTACCAAAACATCTTCAAACCAAACTGAAATCCCAACGGTCTCAACTACATCTGTGAGTCATTCACCATCTTCAACGCAAACCAGCAACACACATTCTTCAACCCTTCATACCAGTGTAACATCACAAGTACCAGTTGAAAGTACAGTAACTACAAATAGACCTACTGAATCTCAAACCAACACTGTAACTGTCACACACTTTGCAACAAATCCAACTTCTGCAACTTCAGTCAGCACTACCAAGACATCTTCAAACCCAACTGAAATCCCAGTGGTGTCAACTACATCTGTGAGTCATTCACCATCTTCAACGCAAACCAGCAACACACATTCTTCGACCCTTCATACCAGTGTAACATCACAAGTACCAGTTGAACCTACAGCAACTACAAATAGACCTACTGAATTTCAAACCAACACTGTAACTGTCACACACTTTGCAACAAATCCAACTTCTGCAACTTCAGTCAGCACTACCAAAACATCTTCAAACCCAACTGAAATCCCACTGGTGTCAACTACATCTGTGAGTCATTCACCATCTTCAACGCAAGCTAGCAACACACATTTTTCAACCCTTCATACCAGTGTAACATCACAAGTAGCAGTTGAACCTACAGCAACTACAAATAGACCTACGGACTCTCAAACCAACACTGTAACTGTCACACACTTTGCAACAAATCCAACTTCTGCAACTTCAGTCAGCACTACCAAAACATCTTCAAACCCAACTGAAATCCCAGTGGTGTCAACTGCATCTGTGAGTCATTCACCATCTTCAACGCAAACCAGCAACACACATTCTCCGACCCTTCATACTAGTGTAACATCACAAATACCTGTTGAAACTACAGTAACTACAAATAGACTTACTGAATCTCAAACCAACACTGTAACTCTCACACACTTTGCAACAAATCCAACTTCTGCAACTTCAGTCAGTACTACCAAAACATCTTCAAACCCAACTGATATCCCAGTGGTGTCAACTACATCTGTGAGTCATTCACCATCTTCAACGCAAACCAGCAACACACATTCTTCGACCCTTCATACTAGTGTAACATCACAAGTACCAGTTGAAACTACAGCAACTACAAATAGACCTACAGATTCTCAAACCAACACTGTAACTCTCACTGGCTTTGCAACAAATCCAATTTCTGCAAATTCAGTCAGCACTTCCAAAACATCTTCAAACTCAGCTGAAATCCCAACGGTGTCAACTACATCTGTGAGTCATTCACCGTCTTCAACGCAAACCAGCAACACACATTCTCCGACCCTTCATACTAGTGTAACATCACAAATACCTGTTGAAACTACAGTAACTACAAATAGACTTACTGAATCTCAAACCAACACTGTAACTCTCACACACTTTGCAACAAATCCAACTTCTGCAACTTCAGTCAGTACTACCAAAACATCTTCAAACCCAACTGATATCCCAGTGGTGTCAACTACATCTGTGAGTCATTCACCATCTTCAACGCAAACCAGCAACACACATTCTTCGACCCTTCATACTAGTGTAACATCACAAGTACCAGTTGAAACTACAGCAACTACAAATAGACCTACAGATTCTCAAACCAACACTGTAACTCTCACTGGCTTTGCAACAAATCCAACTTCTGCAACTTCAGTCAGCACTACCAAAATCTCTTCAAACTCAACTAAAATCCCATTGGTGTCAACTACATCTTTGAGTCATTCACCATCTTCAACGCAAGCTAGCAACACACATTCTTCGACCCTTCATACCAGTGTAACATCACAAGTACCAGTTGAAACTACAGCAACTACTAATAGACCTACTGAATCTCAAACCAACACTGTAACTCTCACAGGCTTTGCAATAAATCCAACTTCTGCAACTTCAGTCGGCACTACCAAAACATCTTCAAACCAAACTGAAATCCCAACGGTCTCAACTACATCTGTGAGTCATTCACCATCTTCAACGCAAACCAGCAACACACATTCTTCAACCCTTCATACCAGTGTAACATCACAAGTACCAGTTGAAAGTACAGTAACTACAAATAGACCTACTGAATCTCAAACCAACACTGTAACTGTCACACACTTTGCAACAAATCCAACTTCTACAACTTCAGTCAGCACTACCAAGACATCTTCAAACCCAACTGAAATCCCAGTGGTGTCAACTACATCTGTGAGTCATTCACCATCTTCAACGCAAACCAGCAACACACATTCTTCGACCCTTCATACCAGTGTAACATCACAAGTACCAGTTGAACCTACAGCAACTACAAATAGACCTACTGAATTTCAAACCAACACTGTAACTGTCACACACTTTGCAACAAATCCAACTTCTGCAACTTCAGTCAGCACTACCAAAACATCTTCAAACCCAACTGAAATCCCACTGGTGTCAACTACATCTGTGAGTCATTCACCATCTTCAACGCAAGCTAGCAACACACATTTTTCAACCCTTCATACCAGTGTAACATCACAAGTAGCAGTTGAACCTACAGCAACTACAAATAGACCTACGGACTCTCAAACCAACACTGTAACTGTCACACACTTTGCAACAAATCCAACTTCTGCAACTTCAGTCAGCACTACCAAAACATCTTCAAACCCAACTGAAATCCCAGTGGTGTCAACTGCATCTGTGAGTCATTCACCATCTTCAACGCAAGCTAGCAACACACATTCTTCAACCCTTCATACCAGTGTAACATCACAAGTAGCAGTTGAACCTACAGCAACTACAAATAGACCTACGGACTCTCAAACCAACACTGTAACTGTCACACACTTTGCAACAAATCCAACTTCTGCAACTTCAGTCAGCACTACCAAAACATCTTCAAACCCAACTGAAATCCCATTGGTGTCAACTACATCTTTGAGTCATTCACCATCTTCAACGCAAGCTAGCAACACACATTCTTCGACCCTTCATACCAGTGTAACATCACAAGTACCAGTTGAACCTACAACAACTACTAATAGACCTACTGAATCTCAAACCAACACTGTAATTCTCACACACTTTGCAACAAATCCAACTTCTGCAACTTCAGTCAGCACTACCAAAACATCTTCAAACCCAACTGAAATCCCATTGGTGTCAACTACATCTTTGAGTCATTCACCATCTTCAACGCAAGCTAGCAACACACATTCTTCGACCCTTCATACTAATGTAACATCACAAGTACCAGTTGAAACTACAGAAACTACAAATAGACCTACGGACTCTCAAACCAACACTGTAACTCTCACACACTTTGCAACAAATCCAACTTCTGCAACTTCAGTCAGCACTACCAAAACATCTTCGAACCCAACTGAAATCCCATTGGTGTCAACTACATCTTTGAGTCATTCACCATCTTCAACGCAAGCTAGCAACACACATTCTTCGACCCTTCATACCAGTGTAACATCACAAGTACCAGTTGAACCTACAACAACTACTAATAGACCTACTGAATCTCAAACCAACACTGTAATTCTCACACACTTTGCAACAAATCCAACTTCTGCAACTTCAGTCAGCACTACCAAAACATCTTCAAACCCAACTGAAATCCCATTGGTGTCAACTACATCTTTGAGTCATTCACCATCTTCAACGCAAGCTAGCAACACACATTCTTCGACCCTTCATACTAATGTAACATCACAAGTACCAGTTGAAACTACAGAAACTACAAATAGACCTACGGACTCTCAAACCAACACTGTAACTCTCACACACTTTGCAACAAATCCAACTTCTGCAACTTCAGTCAGCACTACCAAAACATCTTCGAACCCAACTGAAATCCCATTGGTGTCAACTACATCTTTGAGTCATTCACCATCTTCAACGCAAGCTAGCAACACACATTCTTCGACCCTTCATACCAGTGTAACATCACAAGTACCAGTTGAACCTACAGCAACTACAAATAGACCTACTGAATCTCAAACCAACACTGTAACTCTCACAGGCTTTGCAATAAATCCAACTTCTGCAACTTCAGTCGGCACTACCAAAACATCTTCAAACCAAACTGAAATCCCAACGGTGTCAACTACATCTTTGAGTCATTCACCATCTTCAACGCAAACCAGCAACACACATTCTTCAACCCTTCATACCAGTGTAACATCACAAGTACCAGTTGAAAGTACAGTAACTACAAATAGACCTACTGAATCTCAAACCAACACTGTAGCTGTCACACACTTTGCAACAAATCCAACTTCTGCAACTTCAGTCAGCACTACCAAAACATCTTCAAACCCAACTGAAATCCCAGTGGTGTCAACTACATCTGTGAGTCATTCACCATCTTCAACGCAAGCTAGCAACACACATTCTTCAACCCTTCATACCAGTGTAACATCACAAGTAGCAGTTGAACCTACAGCAACTACAAAAAGACCCACGGACTCTCAAACCAACACTGTAACTGTCACACACTTTGCAACAAATCCAACTTCTGCAACTTCAGTCAGCACTACCAAAACATCTTCAAACCCAACTGAAATCCCATTGGTGTCAACTACATCTTTGAGTCATTCACCATCTTCAACGCAAGCTAGCAACACACATTCTTCGACCCTTCATACCAGTGTAACATCACAAGTACCAGTTGAACCTACAACTACTAATAGACCTACTGAATCTCAAACCAACACTGTAATTCTCACACACTTTGCAACAAATCCAACTTCTGCAACTTCAGTCAGCACTACCAAAACATCTTCAAACCCAACTGAAATCCCATTGGTGTCAACTACATCTTTGAGTCATTCACCATCTTCAACGCAAGCTAGCAACACACATTCTTTGACCCTTCATACTAATGTAACATCACAAGTACCAGTTGAAACTACAGAAACTACAAATAGACCTACGGACTCTCAAACCAACACTGTAACTCTCACACACTTTGCAACAAATCCAACTTCTGCAACTTCAGTCAGCACTACCAAAACATCTTCAAACCCAACTGAAATCCCATTGGTGTCAACTACATCTTTGAGTCATTCACCATCTTCAACGCAAGCTAGCAACACACATTCTTCGACCCTTCATACCAGTGTAACATCACAAGTACCAGTTGAAACTACATCAACTACTAATAGACCTACTGAATCTCAAACCAACACTGTAACTGTCACACACTTTTCAACAAATCCAACTTCTGCAACTTCAGTCAGCACTACCAAAACATCTTCAAACCCAACTGAAATCCCAGTGGTGTCAACTACATCTGTGAGTCATTCACCATCTTCAACGCAAATCAGCAACACACATTCTTCGATCCTTCATACTAGTGTAACATCACAAGTACCAGTTGAAACTACATCAACTACAAATAGACCTACGGACTCTCAAACCAACACTGTAGCTGTCACACACTTTGCAACAAATCCAACTTCTGCAACTTCAGTCAGCACTACCAAAACATCTTCAAACTCAGCTGAAATCCCAACGGTCTCAACTACATCTGTGAGTCATTCACCATCTTCAACGCAAACCAGCAACACACATTCTTCAACCCTTCATACCAGTGTAACATTACAAGTACCAGTTGAAACTACAGCAACTACTAATAGACCTACTGAATCTCAAACCAACACTGTAACTGTCACACGTTTTGCAACAAATCCAACTTCTGCAACTTCATTCAGCACTTCCAAAACCTCTTCAAACTCAGCTGAAATCCCAACGGTCTCAACTACATCTGTGAATTATTCACCATCTTCAATGCAAACCAGCAACACACATTCTTCGACCCTTCATACCAGTGTAACATCACAAATACCAGTTGAAACTACAGCAACTACATATGGACCTACTGAATCTCAAACTAACACTGTAAATCGCACACACTTTGCAACAAATACAACTTTTGCAACTTCAGTCAGCACTACCAAAACATCTTCAAACCCAACTAAAATCCCAGTGGTGTCAACTACATCCGTGATTCATTCACAATCTTCAATGCAAACCAGCAACACACATTCTTCGACCCTTCATACCAGTGTGACATCACATGTACCAGTTGAAACTACGAATAACCCTTCGCAGTCTCAACCTAACACTGTAACCTTCACTGGCGTTGCCACAAATCCAACTTCTGCAACTTCATTCAGGACTACCAAAACATCTCAGACTTTATCAAAAACAAAGCCTCCAAAAGTAGTAACAACTGGACCTACAACCAGTGTACCAAAGACTATCGCCACGGCTTTGGCCGCGAGGCCCTCGACGACAGCTTCTCAGAGCACATTTCAGTCTGTATCAACAACAATAACCAGACCACAGAATACACCAATAACTAGACGACCGAATACACCAATAACTAGACCACAGACTACACCAATAACTAGACCACAGACTACACCAATAACTAGACCACAGACTACACCAATAACTAGACCACAGACTACACCAATAACTAGACGACAGACTACACCAGTAACTAGACGACCGACTACACCAATAACTAGACAACAGACTACACCAATAACTAGACGACAGACTACACTAGTAACTAGACGACCGACTACACCAATAACTAGACAACAGACTACACCAATAACTAGACGACCGACTACACCAATAACTAGACAACAGACTACACCAATAACTAGACGACAGACTACACCAGTAACTAGACGACCGACTACACCAATAACTAGACAACAGACTACACCAATAACTAGACGACCGACTACACCAATAACTAGACAACAGACTACACCAATAACTAGACGACAGACTACACCAGTAACTAGACGACCGACTACACCAATAACTAGACAACAGACTACACCAGTAACTAGACGACCGACTACACCAGTAACTAGACAACAGACTACACCAGTAACTAGACGACCGACTACACCAATAACTAGACAACAGACTACACCAATAACTAGACGACCGACTACACCAATAACTAGACAACAGACTACACCAGTAACTAGACGACCGACTACACCAGTAACTAGACAACAGACTACACCAGTAACTAGACGACCGACTACACCAATAACTAGACAACAGACTACACCAGTAACTAGACGACCGACTAAACCAGTAACTAGACAACAGACTACACCAGTAACTAGACGACCGACTACACCAATAACTAGACAACAGACTACACCAGTAACTAGACGACCGACTACACCAGTAACTAGACAACAGACTACACCAGTAACTAGACGACCGACTACACCAATAACTAGACAACAGACTACACCAATAACTAGACGACCGACTACACCAATAACTAGACAACAGACTACACCAGTAACTAGACGACCGACTACACCAGTAACTAGACAACAGACTACACCAGTAACTAGACGACCGACTACACCAATAACTAGACAACAGACTACACCAATAACTAGACGACCGACTACATCAATAACTAGACAACAGACTACACCAGTAACTAGACGACCAACTACATCAATAACTAGACGACCAACTACATCAATAATTAGACGACCAACTACATCAATAACTAGACCACAGTCTACACCAATAACTAGACCACAGTCTACACCAATAACTAGACCACAGACTACACCAATAACTAGACCACAGACTACACCAATAACTAGACCACAGACTACACCAATAACTAGACGACCGACTACACCAATAACTAGACCACAGACTACACCAATAACTAGACCACAAACTGCACCAATAACTAGACGACCAACTACACCAATAACTAGACCACAGACTACACCAATAACTAGACGACCAACTACATCAATAACTAGACCACAGACTACACCAATAACTAGACCACAGACTACACCAATAACTAGACCACAGACTACATCAATAACTAGACGACCAACTACATCAATAACTAGACGACCAACTACACCAATAACTAGACCACAGACTGCACCAATAACTAGACCACAGACTACACCAATAACTAGACCACAGACTACACCAATAACTAGACCACAGACTACACCAATAACTAGACCACAGACTACACCAATAACTAGACCACAGCCTCTGGTAACAGCTACATCTCAAACAACTACCAGAACTCCATTAAGTACAAGTCCTCAAGCAACCATGATTCCAACAACAACTTCAACTATTAAAACTCCAATAACTACAGCTACCACCTTATCAAACACAACTCCAACGTCTACAAGTGCAAGGCCACCTACTGCAACTACAACAATATCTCAGGCATCCACAACTCCAAGAACCACAAACACCGTAAGGAATAAATGCACAATTATTTTAGACAAACAAATGAATTAATATATTTTATCAGAATCCAAAACAGGCAACACGTATAAGTGATTCTGAATTTCTGGTATGTTGAACTCGGAACTTGGGCTTTAGAAATTACTGAGACTGTCCCTAACACATACATCTGCTTTCAAAGCTATTAACAGCCCAAACTGCATGTGTTTCTAAAGATGGTTATCTAATAGACACATGCTGTTGGGTAACCATTGGCATCAACACAAACACATCAGCATCAGATCATTGCAGAGTTGTATATTTTATGATTTGCACCTTTGTTGAGATACGGTGATTCGTATTATTGCCATCACCTGGGCGGGTGAGTTTCCCGATGTTAAGGAATGTATGTGTTTAACAACACAGCCATGCTCAGTGGTCCAGGCACCTTGGCTGGTAATCCAGTCTGGCAGTGTACCGCGGGTTCGACTCCCGATCCCGACGGCCTTTACTGCATGTCTTCCCCCCATCTCTCTCCCCATTTCCTGTCAGCCTACTGTCTGTCCCTCCATAAAGAAATATAAAATAAAGGCGAAAGCCACAAAAAAACCCATTTAACAACACAACCATGCAGCCATGGATGTGGATGTGTTGTTAAACACATACATGTTAAAGAAGGAGTGCAGTGATTCCCCCCAACCCCCTAAAACATGGTCATCAGGTACTATGTATGATTATACTAGGAGGAAGATGTTTTTCAAAAAGTGTACATAAAGTGATCAGATTAGTTTTTGAGGGGTGCTATAGGCCCTCCTATAGGCTATACAGCTTTTTGTCATAACTCGTGTCACATTTGCCATTGACAATGAAAGTAGAATTTACGTAATATGTGTCTGAGCACACCCGTGTGAAGTGAGGGGCGCTAATATATTAAAGTCTAACTCATGTTGCTATGATTAGGTGATGGTAATGGTGATGTTAAACAAACGGTGTCAAAACAAACATTAAATTGTCTTTATTGTTAATGGCATTTAATGTTTGTGTTAGGGACAAGATGACGTATATTTTCCCTTCATTGTCAATGGCGTTTTTAAAACAAACATTGAACTAAAAACAAACATTAAACCTGTATATAGGAGGGGCTAGCGCCCCTTCAAAAATACACAGGGAAGACATATTTGAATATTCTAACCACACCTGGGGGTCAGTTAACCTACTGCCACCATCTGGCGGAGTCAGGTTAGGGATCTATTAGAGTAATGTGAACTCGCTCCATCTTTAAACACATAAACAACCTAGAAAATACAGACCATTTTCTGGGTATGTGGAATCTGTTGCTTATGGCTCATAGTAATTATGGCTTTATTATGGCATTGGACACTCACTGTTGGGTTGAGATTGAATATACTTCAAGAGTTGAGGACTGTCTTTCTTGGCAAGTCACAGACATGTGAGGGATCCTCTATATCCATTCAAATACATTTCCATTTTCAGATCTCAGCAGAAACAACTGTCCCAAGTGCAGACACAACCACCGCAGAAACCGATCGTCCACAAAAAGGCTTTCTTATAATGGAGTTTCAGCTCAATCGTGAATTCATCCCAGAATATTACGATCCTACCTCAGCTGAATACCAAGAGCTGGTTGCTAATATCACAATAGAGGTAAGAAACCACAAGCAACCGTTAATTTGGAATCTGTGTTTGTTGTTTTTTTCCATACATATAGTAGGGAATTAATGTATGTTATTGGTTATAGAACAATATTAACACTAGGGAAGTAATGTATGTTATTGGTTATAGAACAATATTAACTAGGGAATTAATGTATGTTATTGGTTATAGAAAAATATTAACACTATATGTGTTTCCTTATTATTTAGCTTAACAAAGCATTCAAATTGGCATATCCAACGACTTTCCTGGAGCCGTTTGTCATACGGATATTGTAAGTAGTATAAATATTCTCACACATGCTTGGACATATACAGTATGACATACTTAAATTCTGAAATAAATACCAATACTCTGACTAACTCACATATTTTGTTTCAACAGGCCGGGTTCTGTCAATATACAATGCAATTTGACCTTTATCAACTCAAATGTGGTTCCTAATGGCACCCATGCAGTGAATTCACTCGAAACAGCTCGCAATACGTCAGTTTCATTCCTTGATATTGTGCCGAACACTATCACAACAGGTTAGTGTTCTTCGCATAGAATCTCTGTTACACATCTCTGTTTGTTTTACTGGGGAAATATGAACTGAAAATAAGTGTTATGTCCTGTTATTGCAGGTATCCCAAATACAAATACAACTGTACCAATAACAGGGACAGCAACAACTGTAGTAACGACAACTACAGCAGCAACTACACCAGCAACTACACCAACTACACCAACAACTACACCAACTACACCAACTACACCAACTACACCAGCAACTACACCAACTACACCAACAACTACACCAACTACACCAACTACACCAACTACACCAGCAACTACACCAACTACACCAACAACTACACCAACTACACCAACTACACCAGCAACTACACCAACTACACCACCAACTACACCAACTACACCAGCAACTACACCAACTACACCAACTACACCAGCAACTACACCAACTACACCAACAACTACACCAACTACACCAACTACACCAGCAACTACACCAACTACACCAGCACCTACACCAACTACACCAGCAACTACACCAACTACACCAACTACACCAGCAACTACACCAACTACACCAACAACTACACCAACTACACCAACTACACCAGCAACTACACCAACTACACCACCAACTACACCAACTACACCAGCAACTACACCAACTACACCAACTACACCAGCAACTACACCAACTACACCAGCAACTACACCAACTACACCAACTACACCAGCAACTACACCAACTACACCAGCACCTACACCAACTACACCAGCAACTACACCATCAACTACACCAGCACCTACAGCCCTGACAACTGATCAAGCGGTATTGAGCCTAAACAGAGCTACGACTATGAGAAGACCCCTCAATGTGTTCACATTACTACTCTTCTCATTTGCCTACACTGCATTAAACAGCCTGTTTTAGAGACAAAATCTAAAGAAGATAACCCTTTTTCATGAAGATTACTAACACTATTCATTTTAAGATTTTCTTTAAATTTTAAACAAATTAATTAAGCATGCACTTGTTGTGCATGCACGTACAGCAAGGATATATTTACTTCAAATTGAACTTTTTTTACTATAAAAGTAAAAAAAGAAAAATAATTATACTTGCAGCCAGTGAGGCTTGTTTTTTTTGTTGTTGTTGTTTTTGTTTTGGGAATATTATTTTATTTGTTCTATATTGCACTTATTTTAATTCTTTGACTTTTGTCTAATTTTATCATGTTCAGAATAACGTTTTTCATTCATTCGTTCAACTTGAACACTATGCAGAAACGTTAACCCTCAATTCAGTTACTGTATATAGTTTCAGAATTATAGAATAGAATAGAATCTATTCAGAATGAGAATATGATATATGAAAATTATATATTTTGCCATGTATGTTTGCACATAATTAGGACTTTGCTCGATGAGCTTGGTCCAATAGTGAACATTTACAATACTACTGCAAGCCTGCCGCCACTTTTTATTTATTTTCAAACTAAAGACCTTTCTGTTCTGAGTTATTGTAATCTTTTCTCTCTTTTCTTTTCTGCTCTGCACTGAAACTGTATCTATTTATTTATTTATGTATGCATCCTGATGTCATTTTATAATTGTATTATTGTTTCCTTTGCTTGATGTTTTGTGTAAAGCACATTTAATTGCCTTGCTGTTGAAATGTGCTATAGAAATACAAATGTTTACACAGTACATTCTAATATATATAATTCTGTAGTATAGAGGTAATAAAGCACATGTGGATATGGATGAATAAATATAAATTATAATTGTGTATTACATTTATTATTATTGAATTAAGCAATAAGAAAAATCACACCCATGTGAACTGAGCGGTGCAGGCTGCTCAACAACACCACTGGCTAATCCTGGTCTCTAAACTACCTCCCCCTGGCCAGCCGGGGCGCCTGATGGAGGGGAAAGGAACTGGTCGGAATAACATGTTCCTTCCACACGTAACAATTAAATACAACATAAAAATCCATCGAAGAAAATTGTAAATAATTAAAAATAAATTATTTAATTTAATTAAACAGTGCCACTTTAGTTCACTGCAGCTGTTCGTACTCCAGACAGACAGACAGACAGACAGACAGACGCTGGCAGTCATTGGAGCGGTTAGGCACCACTCATAAAACGATATGCAATACACACAATAAGCCATAGAAACGTAGAACACTGAAGTTGAGAGAAAGAAGACCATACAATTAACAAATGAGCATTTTAAATAGCCGACCCTAATCTAACCTCAGCTGAACCTAACCTTAACCATAACCCTGACCTCAGTAAAACTGTGTTAAACTTATCCGTAACCCAAAAAGCCCTTTGAACGCGTCGAGCAGCTGAGTGACAGCCCCCTCTCAGCCCTTGATGTGCGCCCGCTTATTGCGCGTATTGCATATAGTCTTCTTATTGCTGCATTCCTTGGCCCCTCTTATCGCTTCTTGCAGCTATATATACATTTGTATTAATTATTTTACAAATTTCTGCACGTACAAAGTGACAGATGTTCTGCATGAGTCAAGGGACAAATTCCATGGCTTTTAGCCAAACGAGGCATGAGTTATGCCTGTTCAAAGTGCCTGTTATCGCTGCTTGCAGCTATATATATTTCGTTTTTTTGTACAAATCTTGACACACAAACTGCTCTTCCACAGATTGTATCCACTGATTGTGTGTAGAATGTTTCGCACAAATTGCTCAAAAATTGCGGGAAATCTAAGGGCGGAGCTTACTAGTCAAAGTGACACATGTGTTCCGCATTAGTCAAGGCACATGTGTATTGTGTATAGTCTTTTTCATATTTCTGCATTCCTTGGCCCCTTATCGCTGCTTGCAGCTATATTTTTTGTTTACAAATTTCTTCACGTACAAAGTGACAAATGTGTTCCGCATGAGTTAAAAATGTACATGACTTTTGGCCAAACAAGGTACGAGTTATGCCTGTTCAAAGTTTTCATTTTCAAATGATTGCTATAGCGCCCCCATTTGGCCAATTGGAGTAAGACTATATCAGTGCTATTTGGCATACTGTAACGTTTCATTAACATGTTGGATAGGGGCAGAAGAAGAATTTTCATAAAACTGCAATTTTCATTGGCTCATAAAAAAATAGATATTGGTCATAAGTTTGTGTGTTGAAATGTTTGTGCATTTTGCTCAAATATATAGTAAAATAGCTTGACTGTTTTTCATATAATTCAAAAAGGTGGGCGACAGCCCTCTCTCAACCCTGAAAGGAAAGGAACTGGTTGGAATAACGGGTTCCTTCCACGCGTTACTAGGCATGTAACGATACACTCAACTCACGATACGTAACGTATCACGATATGAGGTTCACGATACGATTTTTCACGATATTTTCAACACAATTATTTTCCAGACAAATGACCAAAAAATAATGATTTATCTTCCCCCCCAAGCTTTTTTCCACCGGAGAGACGGGTGGCAGCCGGAAATTAGACGGCACCCGGGAGCAGTATGGGTTGGCGCCCCAGCCTGTGTCTTCCGTGAGGAAGAAGCCCAACAAACCCACGGTGAGGCCTTTAGGAGGGCCATTCGGGCCTCAAGCGGAGCCTGCGGCACCACCAAGGGCAAGGTGGAGCCTGCGGAACTGTTGCGGCTCGAGAATCCACCATTCCTGAATGAAGTGCCTGGTGCTGGGAGTCTGGTGCAACGCACAGGGCCTGACCTGGTGAGAGCAGGAGTGGACCATGGTGAGACGTAGGAGGGGCCCGGACAGGAGTCAACCCACAGAGCCTAGTCCTTCCACGCGCCAGAATGGTACCTCCCAGTCCCGGCAGAGTAGTTCAGGAGGAACGGATTGTGTGGCCCTGGTTTTTCCCTAATGGGACTGATCGAGGGTAGCTACTGGGACGTAAGTCGGGACTTGATCACCCCGGCTGGGTCACCTGAGTGAGGGGTATGATGTTGCGAGACCCGAAACCCCGATGACCTTGGGATACATCACTGAGGATACGTCCCAGGTGCATCCATGTATGTATGTATTTTGTTTAGTTTTCACAATTTTTATTTAACTACATTGCAAACATAATTGCCTTCCTTGATGTATTAATGAGCATCAATAACGACCATCACCTGGGCACAGTCACAGACACATACAGCTCCCCTCTGCAGGCCTCTACTACTGAAAGTGACTGCATGGAGTCTGCCTCATTTCTCTCCAAAAGCATGTGAATATGATGGAATATGATTACAGCTCACATTTCATATCACACACTAGCCCCCCCTAAAAAATATATTTTTTTATTTTATTTTATTTTTATAAATCGATACATATCGTCGTGATATAATATCGACCCCCCTGTCAGGTGGAAAGAAGCAGCTTGGACTCGTCATGCATTTTTGAGTGGTGTAAACCACTCCTACAACTGGCTTTGTTAGTCTGTGCAGAAAAAATGAGCATGGTTGCTACGGTCACCCAGTTCACCCGGGTGTGATTTCATTACGTCAGACATTACGTCAGATCAGAGATGATCAGGCTATATAAGACCTTACACCACTCAGTTCACACGGGTGTGATTTTTAGGAAACATGGGGTCAGTCAGTTGCTCTCCCCAGGTTAGCAGAGGGAGTGTAAAAATGAAAAGTACCGCTGTGTGACCTAAAGTGGCATTGTTAAGCAGCCTAAAAGGGCCATGTGAGTTTTCGTATTGCTTGGCCCCGTCTTATCATTGCTTGCAGCTATATTTTATTTTTCCATTGACTTGAATATGAATTGGGGGATGATAATATGGTATAGACATACACACAAAGCCAGACGTTGGAGCGGTTAGCAGTGCACCACTCAAAAATCACACCCAGTGTGAAGTGAGCGGTGCTTTGGATTACGTAATCGCTATGTCACTGAAATAGACTAATAGACACAGTAGCCACAGTGACCGTGCTGAAATAGACACCCACACACACGGTCAAATGTGTGTCCAATCCAAAAATCTAAAAAGAATTGTGGATCTTGGTAGCCACTCCACATGGGAATGGTGCAGTGGCTCCAATGTGGATCTTGGACTTCATGTGGCCAGCGTCATCTGTGACATATTACTCCAAATGTGGGCAAGGTTTCAGCCCAATCTAAATGCCATTGACCTAAAAGTTTTATATTTAAAAATCACACCTGTGTGAAGTGAGGGGTGCTCTTATTATCATATATCATCATGACGTAAAATAGCCACTATGCCTATTTGCTCAGACATAATTATGACATCAAATTCTCCATTCATTGTCAATGGGAATTTAATGTTTTTTCAATATGAAGTTTGTGGACGGTAACTAAAAGCTGGATGTAGAAAAAAAGAATACAATATACGTGAAAACAAATAGTATGTACTTCTGTGGCCTACTGGCATCAACGTGCATACAAAGTTTGATTCTCATATCATAGACAGCTAGCCTCTTGTAGAGCCACTTAAAAATAATTGTCCCCTGTTGTGTGTCTATATATGCTTCATGTTAGCAACACACTATCTCATATTCACCTCAGCACAATACTGCTGTCTTCTTGGCCTTCTGTAGTGGGATGGTGAAGCAAGGGAATGAAACTGGGTGGTTGGGGTGCGCACGCTTATCCGACATACCATAGGACCGACATGTGGAAAACGACCGGATTAAGGTTGGCGAACATGCGTTAACGTTGGCAACTGGATTAAGGTTTGCGAACATGCATTAAGGTTGCCGAACATGCGCTGCTCCGTGCTTGCGGTTATGGTTTGAGGTAGGTTGTCGTTGTCGGACCAATAGTATGTCGAAACTAAAGCCTGTACCCTGGGGATTAGGGCCTTTAAGAGTATGCACTGCAGACTGGCTTTGACTGTTCTGGCCATCTTGTGCATGTCTTAACAGCTCTAAATCTCTACGTCCAACATATTTTTCCTCTCCCTTTACAGTTTTTTTTGTTTTGTTTTTGCTTAGGGCAGCAGTTGCATTGGTATAAGTTCAAGAAGGTACCCTGAGGGTTTCTTTGCCAAGCAGGAACTGCAGGATACGGTCCACCAGTAGAGTGGCAACAAAGTCCACCACAAGCACCATGGCAATGACTAGTTTGAACTCAGTGGGAATGTCTACAAGAGAAAAATATTCATTGAATTCTGCTGAGATACCTGTCAACAGTCCAACAATGGCGAAACCCGTTAGGGCAATACTCTGTAGTAATGGTTTATTCTCAGTGAGGGACTCCATGAAAGGGTGACCCTTGTAGTTAATGACAAATGTAGCCATCTGCATGGTCATTGACATAATGTATACAGTGCTGTTGATAAGACTGGGCTCAAATTCTTTAGATAGATCCACAAACTGTTCCACCCGTGGAGGACTTCGGCTCTGTGCCCCTAGGTAAAGATATACCAAACAGCAGAAGTGAACAGCAAACTGTAGCAGCACCGTTAACACTGTATAGAGATTGAAGATGTTTGGTAAGGGCCGCTCTCTGGATAATGTTTTAAGTGGCTTTGACCTTGATATGAAGAGGAAACAGCCAGTCAACAAAAAGCCCTGCAGGGTATACTGGAAATCACTGAACATGACCCCCTCGAGGTAGAGCACAGACTGGCTGAAGGCCAGAACCAGGGCATTCAAGGCAAGGATCTTAAACATCTGCAGTGTTGTCACTAGAGTACAACGGCCCTGCTTTATCACATGACAAACACATTGAATTGAGGACAGTTTGGAGGTGAAGGGGGCAGCAATGGAGGCATCGCCCAGCTTCACTACTTGTATCTGGTCCTCTTCAAGGTCTTCTAAGATTGTTGATGCAGGCCGGTTGTTACTCAATTGTTGTGCTGCGAACAGAGCAACACCTATGTGGGCATGTTTCAGAGCTCCGATGTCGTTTGTTCCATCGCCACACATCAACGTCACATAGCCCAGGCCCTTTAGACTTGTGATCACTAACTCCTTCTGTTTTGGGCTGACCCTGGCAAACACTCTCAGATAAGGCAGTAGGGTGTGTAGAAGCTGTGTGTCACTAGCCAGTCTAGTCAATCCCTCCCCTGTCACACACAGATCATACTGATGGACGAAAGAGGAGATCGAAGGAGGGGTCATTTGTATATGCACGCTGCCATCTATGGACTCCCACTGCCACTCACCTGGATTGCGACCTGACTGTAATATAAGTGTATGGTCCTTCTGAATGAAGTGTAGCTCCTTCGCGACATGACATGCCGTCAGCGGGTTGTCACCTGTGATCATCACCACGTGATGTGATGCCTCCTGGAGCTCTCTGATGACAGCCTTGCTGTCGCTCTTGAGGGGGCATGACACCACCATGAACCCAACGAAACGCAGGTCACACTCCAGTGTATCACGATTCATTTCCCTTACCCGTTGATGGCTGAGGTGTCCAATCTCTTTGTAGCCTAAGGCCAGAACTCTTGCTCCTTCTCGGGACATCTCCCTGTGGACCTTGTCATAGCTCGCGGGACACACTGAGAACATTTCCCTGAGTGTCTCTGGTGCTCCTTTGACAGTGGAAATGTAGCAGAGCTCAGTGGAACCCTTCTTTTCATAGGAAGCCAAGACTGACATTCGTTTCAGAGCACTGGCAAAGTGGAAGCGCTGGTGGATCTTTAGTCCCTGGGTTTTGATGCCACGAGCAAAAACCTTCTCATCTTTGGTGAGCACCCAGTCTGCCGCAATCATCATGGCCTTCTCTAAAGGATCCCCCACCAACTGCCCATCATCCAGGGTGACCAGCGAGTGGCAGGTGGCCACCACTCGGTGGGTCTCCACTGGGATCTCAGACATAGGCATCAACTTGTTCCCTTCTCTGAGGCCTGCCACTCCTCGTACCACCAGACTGTCACTGGTCAAGGTTCCCGTCTTGTCAAAGCAGCAAACCTCCACTTTCCCTGCAATTGGTATCCGGAAGGGCTCTGTACAGGATACATACAGTTTAGAGAGGGCGATGAGAGAGGCATTGACTGCCAGTGACAGCTGGATGGGGAGATCTGGTGGGATCACATTGGTGAGGATTAGGGTGCACTCCAGAAATAACTTGTACCGGTTACGGCTCACGTCCTTGGTACCCTCCACCCACACGTACCTAGCTGCAGCAATGGCAAACACCAGTAGGAAAAGAATGAAAATGAAGGTCTCCAGATTGTTTTCCGTCACTCTCTTCACCCCAAAGAGGATGGTCCGCAATAGTTTACCCTGAGAGGTGTAGAATCCAGTTCTTAGTACATATGCCACACAACCATTGTCTACAGGCTTGAGACAAGCATTGACTTTTGGAGGGGGGCTATGCTGGATCACTTTAGTCCCACCATAAATTACATGGAGACGAGAGTCTGTCTCGAGGTCCAAGATATGTTCTGGGTCCAGGTCCTCCACTGGCTCCTTCATCTGGGGCACGGACTCTCCAGTCAGCATGGACTCGTCCACAATGCAATGTCCTCCGAGCAGCAGCACATCACACGGTACCAAGTTGTCCTGAGATGACCGTCCTATTGAGACAATGTCTCCAGGGACAAGCTCATCGCTGGGTATGAATCTCCACCTCCTGTTGCGATAAACCTGGATCATGTAGCGCTTGTTCCTCATGCCTCGGATCTCAGACATGTTCCTCATTTGCTGCTTGACCAGTGAGGACTCAAACGCCACCAGTGTGAGAAGTGTGAATACACTGTAGTACCAGTACACATCCAGACACCACAGTGCCACACAGAACACCTGGAACACAAAGAAGGGAGCAGTGGCTCTCTCTTTGAAGAGCTCCGCAAAATCAGGAACCACCATCTCAACACGATTGGTGCCGTAGCGTCTTTCGGCAGCTCGCACGTCCGCTTCCTCGTGGTAGCCATGCCATGCCTGATAGTGGCCAATCGGATGTCCGATGGGAAATGCCACCGTGTGGAAACATTCCTCCTTGTTGTCAAAGACATAGCAGATCCTCTGAAACTCAAAGGACAGAATCTCCTCACCATCCTCAGCCTGGTCCCTCTGAAGTGCCACAAGCTCGGCAGAACCATTGTTCGGGGTGGGTGTGACCTTTGCCAGCGTAGCCTTTCCTGGGTTTGGTTCCTTGGAACAAGTGAGCCAACAGTGCGCGTGCACAGACCAATAACCAGACAGCACTAACAGGATGTGTGTGATTCCAATTGCAGCCAGCACCAGCAGGCCTGCCTCCGGGTGCTCAAAAGCTCCTCCTAACCAGATGTAGAGCCAGCCGGGGTAGAGAACAGCCACAAATGGGAACACAGTGATATGTAGCAGCCAGGGTCTTCGCTTGTACAGGGTGACTGCGCTAACCAGCTCGTCACTGGTGCTGTTGTCATGCTGGTTGTTGTTCATAGACTGGGCCTTTTGTGGCACACCCAACCCACGAATATGGGCCTTTTGTGGCACACCCAACCCACGAATCTGAGCCATATTATTCCCTTCTATTATATTCCTTGTTTATTGCACATCCAAAACCTTCCAGGCCAGTCAGTTTAAAATGTAATCCACAGACTACAGTGTCTGATGCTGCCTCCACGGATTCCTATATATGCATCATGCATCATGCATCATCAACATATGCAACTAACCCTGTGACATAATCATGACACATGGGCACCAAATATGAAGAGTGTCATATAATAAATAATCACACCTGTGTGAAATGAGGGGCGCTCTTGTCATCGTACATCAATTTATGTTAGTGAACATACATTGCTACATAAGGTAGCAATGTCCCTTCAATTCTCTTCAATGTCAATGGCAGTTAATGTTTTGATGTTTAATTTTCGTCATATTTAGCGGAATTCTGACGTCATTTCTCCGTTCATTGTCAATGGCAAATCTTGAGACGTGTGGCAACAAAAGCTGTTTATAGAATTTGGTTGATGTTGTGACTTCATGTGGCCAGTCGATGACATCAGTCATACATATCTGAAGTATGACCCCGTATTTGGGTAAGGATCTGCTGGATCTGATGCCATTGAATTCTATTATAAGATTAATGGGTAGCTTTGTGTGTTCCCCCTGTGACATCATGTGGCAGCCAAGTCTATGGACTTTTTATCAACAATTTATTCCGTACAAACCTTCAGGCCAAGGCAATGGAAAAATAAATTGACTTTACTATGACGTAGTGGGTGCCACAGTCTATGATGTGTATCATCATCGATCATGATCATGATCGACATCAGCTTGTGACTGCTGTTCGCAGATGACTCTGCACTGCTGGTCTCGTATAGGAACAAACTGCATGTTGAAAAGGCCCTCAGCTCTGAACTTGGTAGAATCTGCACCTGGCAAACTATGATAACTATCTTTACACCTGGATCAAATAGTAATCTCAGCAAGGCTGATGGCTTCTCAGTTAACAATATTATCACACGAAGATGAAATTACCTACCTATAGGTTTCATCCTGGAGGCCAATCTTTCCGGTGATAAAATGGCCACCAACGTAATAAAAAAGTCAACCAAAGAACAAGATTCCTATACAGGATCTCCTCACTGGTCAACAAAAACACCTTGAAGACCCTAACAGGAGTTTCTTTGACTATGCATGCAACTCTTGGTACCACAGCACCTCAAAGGCCCTTAAAACAAGGCTCCAGAGTTCCCAAAACAAACTGAAACCTCAAACCCACCTCACCCCTGCCCATTTTGACAGGCTGGAATGGCTTTAGGGTTGACGACAGAGTACAGCATCTTTTAAGTCCACAAAATTCGTTACTCCACAAAGATGTACCTGTCTAAATACTTCCTTAATGTCAACGAAGTTCATACCGAAGTTCTACATACAACATGGTTGTATGTAGCATTTGAGCTGCCCTGAGACCAGCATTCAAATGCTGCCCTCAGGGCAGCAATTTAACATTGGTGTATGTATAGCATTTGGCTGCCCTGAGACCAGCATTCAAATGCTGCCCTCAGGGCAGCAATTTAACATGGTTGTATGTATAGCATTTAAAGGAGGGGCTTGCTAGTTGGGGCAAGCAGAATGACTACAAAAAAAAGAGGACACAATGACATATCATAAAAGCATAATACAAAAATCACACCCGTGTGAACTGAGTGGTGTAAGGTTTTATATAGCATGATCAGCTGTGGTCTGACGTAATGTCTGACGTAATGAAATCACACAAAATATGTTAAGTAAAAAAAGCTATCATTTTTGATAAATGTATGTATCACACCTGGATGTGATTTCACAACTGGCTGTTTTTGCGCAGAGAAAATGACCACGGTTGCTACGGTCATCCAGTTCACCCGGGTGTGATTTAATTACGTCAGAAATTATTTTGAACATAGCAACCATGCTCATTTTTTTCTGCACACAAAAGCCAGTTGTAGGAGTGGTTTACACCACTCAAAAAGTGAACAAGAATAGATTTGCATGAAGACACACATGGACGTAAGCAAATCCACAGTTCAATAAAATCAGGTCTCAGGAATCAGGAACAGACCTTTCTAACAAAGAACATGTTAGAAATTGCTCAATTGTGTACCATAAAAAGACATCATGAAACATTATTAACAAATAAGTAGCTTTGAAACTAAAGGATTCCTATGTTTCCAACAACATATTGTACAAAATAAGGCATTTCCTTCCTGTGTGTGTGTGTGTGTGTGTGTGTGTGTGTGTGTGTGTGTGTGCGCACGTTCTGCAACCGCATATTTGTCTCTTGCTGACCCCACCCTCCCCACTACCTCCATCGATAAAAATACTATTTAGGGACAGGGATTGACTATTTCTTGTGTTAAAATATTTATATAATATATATTTCTTCATAGCATGACTAAAAACAAAACAAGGAACAAGTCGGGTGTGGAGTACATGAGAGGTTGTAAGAAGTTTATAAAGTGGAGTGCGGAGAATCACTCCATTACTTCGCTGGCTGCTACGGTGGTGACAAGCTGGAGAGGAATCTCAGCGTTGGCCAGGATGTCCTGGGCGTGGCTGGAGCCCTGCTGGATGTTGGTGAGGATGAGTGTGGTGATGATACTGTCCGAGGACCCCGCAGACTCCATCGAGGCGACCACAGCACCGCCAGAGTGCGTTTTAATGCGTTTTAATGTGCTTCGCCAGGTGGTCACTCCGCATGAACCGCTTGGAACATTCCGGGCAGACAAACTTCTTCTCCCCTGCCAAGGACGGAAAGAAAGAAAACAGAGTTGGGGCAGAGATACAGAAATTGAGGACCCGCCGCTATTTTTCTATGTCTATCTTTTTCAAATATTAGGTGGTTGGTAAAAAAAAAGAAAGGAACATAAAGTGCGACTGAATACAATTAATACTAAAGGTCTGTAGTCTTGATTATGATTTTCACGTCAGATAATTAACCCGTTACAGCATAGAATTACTATGAAGGCCACTCTCAATCACTCTGATCAACATCGTCATTGATTGTAATACATGGGCCAACTGGAGAAAAGAAAAGGAAAAATCTACTTGGTTAGTACAATGTAACAGGTAATTGTTAATATTTAAGCCTTTGAGGATAATGAAATGCTACTGTAGTCTGTATTGACTGATTACTCTCTTTCAGCCAATAAAGCGAACACATAATACATAATTTAGACAATTAGCTGACATCTTTATCCAGAGCGACTAACAAAGTGCATGATTTGAGTAAAACACACACACACATGCACAGCACATGTGTTTGTGTGCGCCTCACATTTGGCTTATGGCTGTTTTTAAGTTAGTCTTTGCCTAGTGTTAAGTAAACAAACCATTGATTATTGTTATTTTATTTATTTGGATGGATATTTTAAAAGCCAATACTCTATTATTAAGAATGCATATTACATAAATAGAAAGATATAGTGCACAGATTTGGCAGATAAGGACACATATTTCAACATACTGATCAACCTTAAAACAGCATGCTTTCAAAGTTTGCATAAGTACACTGCTTTTGCGTTTCATTGAACCCTGGGCAAGATAAACCAGACAAACATCCATTACGGACATTTTAACAGGTAAGCCAAGATAACCTCTGTTATTTCATGCTCAAACCACATTTGCAGGCCGCACCATTAAAACATTCCCCATGCACAGTCGAGGTGTTTGAAATCACAGCAGATTCCGACATGCAGCGCTATAGAGCGTCGCAGTCCCGCCCCCCTACCATGGCCCAGGAAATGATTCTCCGTTCATTTTCCTCATAGACATTTCAGAAAGTATTTATTTAAAGACGTTTACGCCGCGGACAAAGCCAACTCGAGTCGTGACAAATCATGACAACAAACACAATTCTTTGGGCCGAACAAATAATTAGAAAGAAGAAAGAAACGGCAGGTTACAAGAGTTTTTTTGTTGTTTTTCTTCTTTGTAATTATTTGTTTGGTCCAAAATATTGTTTGTGTTGTCATGAGTTGTCACGACTCGAATTGGCTTTGTCCGCGGCGTAACCGTCTTTAAATAAATACTTTTTTAAATGTCTATGGGAAAAATGCATTGGGATTCATTTCCTGGGCCATGGTAGGTGTTCCGGAATCTAATATTTTCACCTTTATTGCTGCTTAATTAATTGATTTGTTCAATCGTGCACAATTGAGGTATTTATCAGACCTAAGGCCCTGGAATGGCCTATAACGACTAAATGGTTACTACTAAGCAAAGTACTCGGACATATACTGTTTAATGCTAAAGCTTGAAACTGTTACTCCAGTGTTTAAATAATCCAAACCAGTGTCTCTTACATTATTTATTGGTCATTTCTTTACACATATAATTAACGCACACGTTGGTAGGACTATGATTACAAATGGATGGATTCAGTTTGCCTGTAGGCCTAAACTCTAGTTTATGAGAATAGCAAGACTCAAGCAAGACAGTAATAGTTGGTTAGACTGTGTCAGTCAGACTTTTGTCAGGTAATTAAAACCTATAAGGATGACAAAAGAAACAGAGCAAATAGCATATTATGTTTACAGCTAATTAACTGATATTTAGAAGTTAGATCGTGTATTTACACGGCTCAATCTTTGGTTGCAAAGGCCTAAGCCTTGGTCAGTTAACTAAGACTTCTGCCTCGGTTGGTGGTTTTACAGAAAGAGGCAGAAAATAGCTTTTCCCTTGCCATATAACCTCCTGAGAGGCGGACCTACCCAGGGGGTCGGTTTCAGGCTGGCTAATTTGGTAACTCATGGCTTCATAGGGTGCCATGGCTAATCTGATGCATGCAACTTATAGCAAAAGGCATCAAATGGTATGAATAACT
This sequence comes from Electrona antarctica, assembly GCF_951216825.1. Taxonomy (NCBI): domain Eukaryota; kingdom Metazoa; phylum Chordata; class Actinopteri; order Myctophiformes; family Myctophidae; genus Electrona; species Electrona antarctica. The sequence goes on along the minus strand of NC_136795.1, from coordinate 7,764,485 downwards.
CCACACCTCCCACTCGGTATTCTGTCTGTAAAGACTAAGAAAACCGCTAACAACCTAAATTAAGTCATTGCAACTAAAAGGTTATACTAATAAAACAATTACACATTTCACCCAAAAGCTAAATAAAGAAGCAAATACATATTGTCCATAAAAAGGTTCAAATATGCTAAAAAAATGGGGCGGACGCTTGTTGACGTCTTCCGTGTTGCCAGTACCCGCATAAGAATGCACCTATATACGACCCCCAACTAAACAGTCCCGCCACACAAGTCCACACGGCGGTGGGCTTGTGCATCAGTCCTGCTCAGCGGTAGCCGTATGAGCTGCACCTGTAAGTACTGGCTTCTCTGAAGCACACTGCCAGCCGGCAGTGGGAAATCTTTCTTAGTTCATTGTTCCTCTACTGGTAGAAGAACCACCAGCCTCCTAACATCTCTGTGGAGGGTGGTTGTGGGGCAACTCCTAACGAGCTGTTCACGTTTGGAGTGGCCTGTGGTGATGGGAATGCTTTGGCACGTCTTCACCTTTACGTCTCGGACGACTCCTTTTCCATCTGGACATGCCTCCACGACTCGGCCTAGTCTGAACTGGCCTCTGAGCGCATTCTGGTCTGCCATCCAGACTAAGTCTCCTTCTGCGACGTTCCTAGCTGGTGTGTGCCACTTCTTCCGGATGAACAGGTCTGGCCCTGCCAGCTGGCTCCAACGTTTCCAGAACTTGTCCACTTCGTTTTGAATCGCTCTTAGACGGACGAAGGGGTACACAGGAGACTCGAATCCTCGGGTGTCTCCACTGTGTCCAGTGCGTCCCAGCAGGAGAGAGTTGGGGGTGATAACCTCAATGTTTTCGTCCATTAGCTGGGCTCTGGCTCCGATGGGCCTCTCATTAGACAGGTTGGCAGCTAGGTATAGGAGTGTTTGGAACTCCAGTGCTGTCAGGTTGCCTTCTTCTCCCACGCTGCTCAATGCTTTCTTCATTATGCGAACTGCTGCTTCTGCTGCTCCATTTCGATGGGGAGAGTCTGCTGGGTGTATCACCCAGGACCAGTCGGTTCCAGTCTCTGCTGCTTTCTTTTGTACTTTTTCCTTGTCGATTCCTGCCAGGAACACGTAGAGTTCTTTCAGTGCTGGCCTAGCTCCCACAAAGTTGGTTCCAGGGTCAGACCAGAGCTTTCTGGGATGGCCTCTCAGAGCGGTGAAGCGTTGGAAGGTTTTCAGGAAGCCTTCAGTCGAGAGATCTTCTACCATGTCTGCATGTATTGCTCTTGACGCCATGCAGCAGAAGACTATCCCCCATGCTTTCTTGCTTGTTCTTTTCTTCACTGCGTCTCTGATGGTGTACGGGCCGAAGAGATCCAGCGTAGTGTATTCAAATGGTGCAGCCGGCTCTGTGCGTTCAACAGGGAGATCGCTCATGACCTGTTGGCACATTTTCGCTCTGTTCTTACGACAGTGCATGCAGGAGTCGATCACTTTTCTAGCAATTCTTGGTCCTTGCACTATCCAAGCTTTCTTCCTTATTCTTAGGAGGGTTCCAGGCACTCCTTCATGATTTAAACTGTGGGCTTCCTCTGCCAGAAGGGTGCTGATCCGCTCACTGTAGGGAATTAAGGGCACTCCAGGCCTTCCTGCGGCCATGCCTTGGACTCGGCCACGGCACAGTAAGAGTCCTGAATCTTCGTCCTTGTGAACCACGAGTCTGTTTAGAGTGGTTACAGGAAACTCTGCTCCTTCCTGTGCTGCGAGGCACAATTCTTCGAATGCAGTTTGCCTCTCTGCCACTGACAGTACCTCCCACTTTGCTGGTGTACGGGCTCGCGTCTTCCTGTACAACCAGATCTTCAGTACTCTTCTGATGGCAGCGATAGCACAACAGAGCTCTCGTAGTGAGCTGTATTTGCTTAGGTTGACTTGATTTACGAGGGCCGCGCCCCAACGTTTCTTTGGTTCTTTGTCTGCTTCCACTAGTGAGACAGCGGTGTCTGGAGAGCCTTGTGGTACGTCATTTTGGTTTCTGACTTTCTCTTTTTCCTTTTCAGGACTGTCTGTTGTCTGCGTCTTTTTGGCTTGTGCTCTGGTAGTGACGGCTGAGAAGGCCTTCCTTTGCAGCTTGCTCACGACGTCTCTGGCAGCAGTAGCCACTTCAGATGCAGATTTCATCGGCCATTCTTCTTCAGGATCGGCTAGGAAGTCAGGACCACGTTGCCACTTGGAGTTCTCCCCGAGCAGTTCAGGGGAGCAGTTGCCTCTCGTGACTAAATCGGCGATGTTGAGGGCTCCAGGTATCCACCTCCAGTCTTCTGCGGGGCCAGCCTTCTGGATTTCTCCGACGCGATTAGCGAAAAAGGTTTGGAATCCGTAGCTCTCTCTCTGGATGGCACCTAGCACAGTTTGGCTGTCCACGAAGTGGAACCACTTCTCAACTTCTATCCTTCCATGTTTCAGCATGTAGCCCTTTAGACGGGAGGCGTACACAGCTCCACAGATCTCTGCTTTGGTTGGGTCGCCTCTCTGGTCAAGAGGGGTTAGTTTTGCCTTGGACTCTACCAGCCTGGTGACTATTCCATCTTCAGTCTTCCATCGCAGGTACAGTACGGCTCCATAGGAGTCACAGCTTCCATCTGAGAAAGTGATGCCCCATGGTTTGCCCAGCCAGCTGGCGGGCGTGATACTTCTTTGAAATTTGATGTTGCTCAGTCTTGCGTACTCTGTGAACAGTTCTACTGCTTTTTCACGGAGCTCTTCAGATAGTGGCTCGTCCCAGGTGTCTTTCGTCATCTTGCCGGCTTCTTGGAAGGCTCTTCTTACGAGTATAACTCCCTTCTGCTTCAGCGGTGACACAAGGCCAATCGGGTCATATATTCCAGCCACCTGACTTAACAGCATTCTTCTAGTCAAAGGGTTTGGCGTTTCCTCTATGACTTCCTCTTCGTTCAGGTCAGCTCCCATCCTCATTTTCTGCTTTCTTTGGGAGAAATTGATGGAGCCCATGATGAAGAGCTTATCGTCTTGGACGAGGTAGCCGACTCCCAGAGCTTTGCTGTCTTCTCCCGTGAGTTGGTTAGGCAGAATCAGTGTCTCTGGTTTTGTTTCTGTCGCACTGGGCCTCCCACTTTGACCGGATCGGACCCAGGGCTTGAGGTGGAAGCCACCGGTTCTCAGGATGTTTTCTACTCCCTTCAAGGTCTGTTCCAGCTTGTTCAGGTCATTGTTCGATGAAAATATGTCATCCTTGTAGCTGTTGCATTGGATAACTTGTCTTTCTTCTGCAAGGTGAGCGAACTGAGGCAGATTAGCAGTTTCCCTCATGGCCACTTGCGCGATGCACCCAGCTGGTTTGTCGCCCATGTTCACCCTCACGACGGCATAGTCTTCAATTTCCTCCTGTGGCGAGTCTCTCCACAGGAAGCGGTGAACGTGGACTTCTTCCTCTTCAAGCCACACTGAGTGGTACATCTTCTTGATGTCTCCAATGGCTGCATGAATTCCTTCCCGGAATCTGAGCAATACAGCTCTGATGGGGTTAAGCACGTCTGGTCCTTTCAGTAGGATGCTGTTCAGGCTTACACCTCTGTATTCCTGGCTGCTGTCCCACACTATCCTCACCGGTGTGGTGACAGAGTGCGGGTTGGGTGCTGTCAGGTGACTCACATACCAGACTGCTCCATTCCAATCTTCCATCATGGATTTCGTTAGCTTCTTGGCAGCTCCTCTTTCAATCATCTCGTGGATTTGCCTGGTGTAGGCTTCTTTCCACTTTGGATCCTTCTGGAGACGTTTCTCCGTCCTCAGGAATGTCGATTCCACTGCTTTGCGGTTGTTGGGGAGCGATGCTGGTGACTCCTTCCAGGGATATTTCGTGTCCCAGTGGGGTTCTCCACTGTGTTCATCTTTTTCCTTGTAGGTCAGGCCAGCTTTGATTATTTCGGTCTCCCTTTCATCTGCCAGCGACATCTCTTTTCCTCCTGGCGGGCAGCTACCACAGCGGCAGCCTCCACAGGCAGGTATGCAGGCAGCTCCAACGCTGTCCCACTTGAACCAGGCAAAAACGTCTTTGCTGCTGGCCGATGTGGTTCCTATTTTCACATCGTGCTCATTTAGGTCTGTTGTGGGGTATTCCTCCACTCTGACGGCAGTCGTTCTCATAGAGCGTGCAAAGTGAGTTGAGGAGTAGCGTGTCATCATCTCTACTTCTTCAAAGAGGTCTGGATGAGCCCCCGACACTGTTTTCCCCAAAGGCCCATCCCATAGCACAAGGTCACCTGACATCTTCATTCTTTGTGGTGCCAGGCGTCCCTCTCTTGTACTGATGAGTAGGTCAATCCTCCCTGGACGGGTTAACTCTCCCGGCTGGGTTCCTGGGAAGAACTTTTCCAGCTTCTCAGAGTCTATCACTCTACCTGCTGTGGTGATGTCTTCAAGGCCATAGCAGATCATCTCATGAAGCCTCAAGGTTTTTCGTGGGGTCCACACTTTTATCTTCACAAGGTATCTTCTTGTTTTGACTTTGGTTGCCATCTTTCCGACACCATACACGACCAGTGTGATGGCCTCTCCGGTCAGCCCAAGTCTTTCTGCAGCTCGGTGTGTAATATAGTTGGTGTCTGAGGCAAGGTCTATCAGGGTGCCAACGCAGTCGCCTCCGTTCGTTGTGACGTTCAGTATCATCATCAGGACTGGGAGCTCTTTTACGCTTCTGTTCTGTGCCAGGGAGGTTCCCTCCTTGGCCTCTCTGGCGTCCTTCTTGCCTGCTGTGGCTTGTAACTGAGGCAGAGTAGGAAATGATGGTCAGCTGGGCCACCTCTTTTCCTGCACTCTTCTTTCGAGCAGAGAAATCTTTCCTCGCACACTCCGTCAGCTTTGTGTGAGCGCAGGCATTTGGGGCAAAGTCCAGCTTTCTTCACTTTAGCTCTTCTCTCTGTCGCGTTAGCCTTCCTGAAAGCCTGGCAGTTGAAAAATCTGTTTCCATGTGTCACATCGCCGCACATAATACAGGGGTTTCGCTTATACTCTGCTTTTACTTCACTGGCAGTGGACTTTGTGTACGACGACCTCTCTCTTCCTCTACCTCTGGGCCGATCATTTTGTTGAGATTTTACGGCCGCGGCAAGGTTTGTTGTTGGAATCAGATCATCATCCATCATCTCTAGAACCTGCTCTTCTCTCTGCAGGAAAAGCAAGAGCCTGTCAAAGTAATTATCAGGTGTGACGCCGTTGTACTGATCTTGCTGGAAAAATAGCCACTTCTCTCTGATGTTCACAGGCAGTTTTCCCTCTATGGAATTGACAGTCATCGGATTGTTGATGGCGTGCTCCAACTGAAGATCTCGTAGGTCACTCAGTGCTCTTTGTATCAGTTGGATCAAGTTTATAGTTAGCCTTGGTTGGTGGCCCCTGATGGTTGGCACTGCATCCAGGTCCTTCATTATCAGACGGGCCGTCAGCGTTTTGTTGCCATAACGGTTGTCTAGGAGTCGGAAGATATCAAGTGTCCCTCTGCAGTGGTCCAGTCCAAGGTCTCTTCTCAGTTTTCCATCCACACTGTTCAGCAGGTAGAACTTCCTGCAGTCATCTGAACCGGACGGATCGCCTTGATCAAGAACATTCTGCCATTCTTCGCGCCAGCGCCAGTAATCTCTCCTGTCGCCGCAGAATCTTGGTGGTTCAACAGCAGCAAGTTTTATCTTAGGCCTCGTGACCTGGGATCCCCCAGAACTTCCTTGCATCATGGTTTGGCCTCCAGAGGGCGCTGCGTGGCTGTATGCTTGCGGTGTGCTGCCAGGATAACCCCACTGGCTTTGTGCTCCGCTGGTGGGTGGTTTCACATCGGATCCAGACTGGTACTGTGATGAGAGCGTTTGGCCTTGACTGGCTCCGCCCATCACCCTCTGTGAAGACGTTGCAGCTTGAACATGCATGGCCGGGCCTCCTCCTGCTGTCATATATGTCACAGCTGGAGTTGTAGGGTACTGCTTGCTACTGTCGCCTTCCGGATGCCCTTCTTCTTCACCTCTTTTAGACCATCCTCGGAGATCTTGTCTAGGTGGGAAACTGAGGACCGTCGCTTGACTCACTCCGGATGAATCTGACCCCTCATCGATCTCCATTCTCTCCCACTGGCTAAACATATTTTCTTTTGCTTGCTTTAAACGGGCATACACCTCTTGGCTTTTTATAGCATGCTCTGTGGGGATCTTATCTTTCCATTTAGCCACCTGTTCCCCCAATTCATATAGTTTACCTTCCAAATCATCTCGGTTACTACGCCTGACCTCTGCGGTCGCAGGGGTGGCGCAGAGAGCTTTGATGAGGTCTATATTTTCCTTGGCACTGCTTTCTACAGACTCTGTCCATGGTTTTGCGTGATACTCCCACACTGCTTTTCTTGCCTTTATCTCCACATCTCTACATCTCTGGGTACAGATGGTTAGCTTGCCATGAATCTCCTCTATGGCAGTGGCATTAGCGTCAGCGTCTACCTCAGTGAGAGCGTCGATATAGTCAGTCGTAGCATCGGATAATTTTGCATAGTCTTTTCGCAATGTTTGCCATCCGTTAGTTAAATCATCCTCTGAGGTATGCTCGCTATTAACGCTTGTTTCCAGTTTGGTAGCATTCCTGGAGAAACATGATTGTGCTGTGGCTCTACTCTTTTTAAGCGTTTCTAGTTCAACTTGCGCCATGTTTGTTGTTTTACGCTATTATGATTTAATAGGTGGACAACGGATAGCAATGTCAAAATAGGCCTATTTAGAAGTCTTGATGCACAGTATAAAACAATCAGTAGCTGCTTCCTGGATTTAGATGCCTGTATTGTGAAACAATGTCTGATGAACACTCTAGCTGTGCAAAAGTCACTATGTAATATCCAATGTCAGCTTTAATGACCCTTTTGTACTGGTGATGGCAGTGGATTATAGGAGCAAAGTCAATTCAAAGACAGTTTGGTTCTTGAAATGAATGCAGCAGGTCTACAAGCTCACTCAGCGTGAGGTCACTTCAAAGTCAGTTGGTGGCTAGCAGCTCACTGCTAGGCTATCTCCCTGCTAAGCTATCAGTAGCTAAAAGCTAGTTGAATATAGCAGATCTACTAGCTCAACGCTAAGCTATTCTAGGTGCTGCTACCAGTCAGCTGCTAACAGTTTACAACTCTCTTGCCCCAGAGTAGCTAAGTCAACATGGCAAGAGGCAGTCATAAACCCCCTGCTGTGAGCCCTGGTCAGGCAGTTGGGGGGGGGGGGGGGGGTAGAGCAGTTCCTTCTCTCCCTCCGAATTCACTCAAAATGGACTTTATTTTGTCCAATATGAGATTAAAACAGCTTGTTCACTTCCCTTTACGTAGAGCATACAAGCTTGTCAACGAGGTTCAGCGTGGATTGGATCCAGGATCTGGGGTCTCCGCTGTCCAGGCGTGTAGGGCAGGAGGGCCGCTCCCTGGAGTGGTTGGTGAGAAGGTGTCCTTTGTCCTTCAGCTGTCCTCTGTGCTGACTTTCCTCTTTAAGTCGCTTTAATAGCGCTAGGAGGTTTTAATTACTGTTCCGGAATCTAATATTTTCACCTTTATTGCTGCTTAATTAATTGATTTGTTCAATCGTGCACAATTGAGGTATTTATCAGACCTAAGGCCCTGGAATGGCCTATAACGACTAAATGGTTACTACTAAGCAAAGTACTCGGACATATACTGTTTAATGCTAAAGCTTGAAACTGTTACTCCAGTGTTTAAATAATCCAAACCAGTGTCTCTTACATTATTTATTGGTCATTTCTTTACACATATAATTAACGCACACGTTGGTAGGACTATGATTACAAATGGATGGATTCAGTTTGCCTGTAGGCCTAAACTCTAGTTTATGAGAATAGCAAGACTCAAGCAAGACAGTAATAGTTGGTTAGACTGTGTCAGTCAGACTTTTGTCAGGTAATTAAAACCTATAAGGATGACAAAAGAAACAGAGCAAATAGCATATTATGTTTACAGCTAATTAACTGATATTGTACTAATAAGCAATGATATAATGTTAATACAGAAATAGTCTCATACCTTTAGTCCATTTAGAAGTTAGATCGTGTATTTACACGGCTCAATCTTTGGTTGCAAAGGCCTAAGCCTTGGTCAGTTAACTAAGACTTCTGCCTCGGTTGGTGGTTTTACAGAAAGAGGCAGAAAATAGCTTTTCCCTTGCCATATAACCTCCTGAGAGGCGGACCTACCCAGGGGGTCGGTTTCAGGCTGGCTAATTTGGTAACTCATGGCTTCATAGGGTGCCATGGCTAATCTGATGCATGCAACTTATAGCAAAAGGCATCAAATGGTATGAATAACTCCACAGTAGGGGGCGGGACTGCGACGCTCTATACGGGAGTAATAAAAAAAGAAGCACTGCACCTGTGTGTGTTCTCCTGTGCCTCTGAAGTGCATCGCTGCGTATGAATCTCTTCCCACAGAACATCCAGCTGCAGACGAACGGCCGCTCCCCAGAGTGCCAGGGCAGGTGTGCTCGCAGGTGGGATGTCTGTCCGTACACCTTCCCACAACCAGCGATGTGGCAGATGTGTTGCTTCTTCTTCCCCATGCTGGAACCTCTGAGAAACACAGACACATCTCTGTGTATGCCCGCGCAGAAGGAGTGTACAGCGTCTTGCACAGTGGGTCGGGGTCACATTTTTGTGGGTCCCTTTATTTTTTGTTTCCCTACATTTTGATTTTAATTATTATTATTTCAAAACACATTCCCCAAAAAAAGCAAAGGGTTTCATGAACAAGAATCAATGTCAATGATTTTTTTTTCCAGTAATTTCATGAAGAAGAAAGAAAGAAGAAAAATCTAAGAAATTCCATAAATTAGAAAACTAGGTCATGTTTAAGAAGTAGTGAAAATGGCTGATCTACAAGTTGTGTGCTTGTCTGCTATTTTCACTAATTTGGGTTCCGGGCAAACATCTAATCTCTCTTTTGGATCACAGGCTAAAAGGTGTGGGAACCACTGGTGTAGAGCAGGGGTTCTCAACCCGTGGGTCGCGACCCCTTGGGGGGTCGCCAAATTATTTTAGGGGGTCCCCAAATTATTTTAAAAAAAACGAGAAAAAAAACGATTATTTTTAAATTTTTATTTTCACGATTTTTCAAAAATAGCAGACCTACAAGCTCGTAGCGCGCCACTCGGTGGCGCGCTATGAGCTTGTAGATCTGCTATTTTTCAATAGCTAAATTATAACAATGCTTAAAACACCAAAAGGGGTTCCCGCCCAAAATGGTTTAAGGTTATTGTAGCAGTCAATTTATATTGGGGGTCGGGAGGGGGCGGGGCGGGGGTCCCGAGACATTGCCAAAGCATTTCCGGGGGTCCCCGGCCAAAAACGTTGAGAACCCCTGGTGTAGAGAGTTGAGTGTCGTCTTGCAGAGCTGCAGTGTGTAAACTCACCTCCCCCCAGACTCTTTGCAGTTGGGGCAAGTGCACGCCACTCTCCTCAGCCTCTTGCCCTCCTGGCCGAGCTGGTCATCCTCTTCCACCAGCCTCACTCGTAGGTGCGAAAGATCACTTTCGTTCAGGGTAGAGTCTGTCCCCAGCTGCCAGTCCTCAGAGTCTGGCTCTTGCTTTATCTGGATGTCTGGGCGCCAAAGCAGAGGAATCAGTTATTGGATCAATATCAATAAAAGCTCTGATAATAACGTGCCAAATTGCCCACAAAATGCACTGTGAAAAAAGTGCTTCCCACCATTCCTGGTGGGAAAGGTTAGTCAATTAATTCAGACAGTCTCTCAGTAGACTATGGACAACTTGATGCAAAGAAAAATCAACAGTTGTTGAGAATTCAATATAATTAATGAATTACTTATGTAATAGATTGAGGAGGTTTCAAGAAACTTAGAAGAAGCTACGTGTTCTGTAGCGTTGACACACAATCAACAGGCAATGATTGTACCACTGGCAACAGTACCCTACATTATGTACCAAGTTTGGCCTTCCTCTAAGGGCTAGGCCATGTTGTGTAGATCTCTAGACAAGATGATCAGCTGGATGGAAGGATAAACGGCTCACCTAGCCCCTGGAGACAGTGACTTAGCTGTAGACTTAACACATAATTTGCGAACCACGTATCAATACGTCTTTAATTAGCCATGCGTCCGCTGCGGACCACGTATCCATACGTTTCTAGGGCTTTTTTATTGAATACTTTCATTCATCTTTTTACCCACCCGGACAAAAGCCACTGATAATGTGGGCACCACAGACCAAACTGTAATAAAAAGGTTTACATGACTTTCTGCCTCAGTCCGTATATAGCGAGCTGTATTGAATAAGTAGAGAACAGAATATGGGACAGAGTTGCACCACTTACTTCACAAGGGTGTGATTTTTATTATTACAGTAGAAGTTTACAGACCAAACTGTAAATAAAAGGTTTACATGACTTTCTGCCTCAGTCCGTATATAGCGAGCTGTATTGAATAAGTAGAGAACAGAATATGGGACAGAGTTGCACCACTCACTTCACAGGGGTGTGATTTTTATTATTATTACAGTAGAAGTTTTTTTCTTATGAAAGCAGAGAGTCTTCTGTTTCATTCAGAGTTCAGGTCCATGTCTTCTCTGAAGTTATCTCTGGTGGGCGCAAGTTGCAATCAATAACCAATTTCTGACAAACATGGGATCAATGTGTACTGTAAGTAGTAGGATAAGTAGTAACTGTAAGTTTAGGATGTAAAAGATTTCCACCTGACATCAACAATATGAGCACCTGACCTCTCCCACTCTGGGAACACATTCGGTAGAAAAACAAAAACAAACACCATCTCAACCTGAACAGAGAGACTATGAAAAAAACAGAAAAATCTCACATACAACCTGAGATTCTATTAAGAGCTACAATTGCCCCACATTCAAGGATGGCTGCCATGAACACTGATTTGAATAATCTTTCACAGTACCTTCTTCTAACTATACCACCGGATTCCTTTTAGCACTGACAACGTATGTATACAAGCATCGACTGGTATTAAGTGTATAGGACTATCTTTGAAAAGTCAACGCAAAAATCTAAAATGAGTCTTGACACAGATGCAAAAACCTAAATATTGACACAAATGCTTCCCTGGTTGTAATGGGAATCCATCCTCTTCCTCTTCTCTTCACCTACATCTCCTCCATAACCTGTTAGGTCACAAAAGGCACAGAAAAACGCAGGTGATTAAACTGAAAATATCCCTGCTGTGTATTGAAAACAAATAAGACTAACACTAGACTAACACTAAAACATTCCAGGTGACTAAAATGTGACTGGAACTAAATGAAAGCTATTGAAGAGACTATGACTAAAACTAAAATCTAAATTTGCTGCCAAAAACAACACTGGTGTCTTGCAGAGCTGCAGTGTGTAAACTCACCTCCCCCCAGACTCTTTGCAGTTGGGGCAAGTGCACGCCACTCTCCTCAGCCTCTTGCTGAGACAATACTGGATTTGTGTAAGAGAAAGAACATAATATAATAATAACATAATATTAAAAACACCTAATATCATGATTGGAATCGTATGGTGAGTTGAACGAATGGTTACATTTCTACACTCTTATTCAAAGTATAAGGCCAATTAAATACCATAGATATGATTAGTCATCAGTTTTAAGACATTTTACTGAAAGCACAGTTGGAATAGACTGTTCTTATTTGATTGGTAGAGGAGGACAAATACATGTGTTTTCTTAAAACACAAAACGGAGCAGAGAGATAAGAGAGCAGTGGAATGCCAAGTCAGCAATGTGATGATCATTTACTAAATCTAGGATGTTGTGGAATTGTTGTTATAAATGAATAAATAATGACCTGCTGCAGGAAGCAACTCTGGGGTCAACAGTTGTTCCATCAACCTCCTTATTCTGCACTTCATCTGGACCTGAAGGACACGTCAAGGTCATTATAGGAAATGAAAACAGAAGATGAGCTGTCTGGTTTGTAAACTAAATTAAGATGAGAAACAACGGTGTTTAATGCTTACGTAAACATTATCGTTGATTTGATTTGGTCATCTTGACATCATCATCAAATTATGTGATCCCTCTACGTTATTATTTAGACTCTGACACTGTCATATTGGATTACACTGAATTATAAGCATTCCACAAACCGGAATCAGAAGTGCCCCAAATGCCCACAAAAACAAAGCGACGCAGAAAAAGCCGGAAACCACGAGGATAAGAGTTTTTTCCCCCATTTTTTTATTTAATTTTATCATCCCGTCAAGACCGGATCACACAGTGATTTAGAAACACAGACCAGGCTTTCCTCCGAGGTGGAAAGCCTGGTGACCCGAGGTTAATGAAAAATGCAGTAGCTGTTCACTTAACATAGTTCTCTCTGTATGAAAAAAATGCATTTCTTAAATGCATTTTGAACACAGCATTTGCTACAAACTAAACATTTCCCTCACCTCTTTGAGTCCTCCTCATGTGTCTATTCAGAGAACTCTTTCGACAGAATCTTTGTCCACATTTTGTACAAGCATAGGGTTTTTTCCCCCCGGTATGAAACCTCATGTGTGTCTTAAGAAGTTCCTTTCGATTGAATCTCTGTTTACAAACTGTACACACATATGGTTTCTCCCCTGTGTGAATCCTCATGTGTCTGTTCAAATGACCCTTGTAACCAAATCCATTTCCACAAAGGGTACAACGAAAGCCATTGTTCTCTGTGTGACTCTTCGTGGATAGCTCTTCCCGTTCTACTTGAATCTGTGGAGGTTCTGGATTAATCTGGACCAAATTAATGCTCATCTCCTGCTGTTCAGGGGAAACCTCCTCTTCACACACAGGGAGGAGATCTAGAAGGAGGAGAGAGGAGATAACATCAGCAGACATAACCACTTTTTATTGGATAAGATTGATACTATTACTGTTTTGTAATAATAATCACAAGTGCAAAAATGCGTATTTTTTTCAAAGCGACACATTCATTATTTGGTCCTACTTAACCCATTCTGACCTGAGATCAGATTCTAAAAATGTCTGTTTGAAAATGACAGTTTTCTGAAAAAGCTGTTTCTATGTCAGTGGTTCTTCGATTTTTCAAAAATAGCAGACCTACAAGTTCATAGCGCGCCACCGAGTGGCGCGCTATGAGCTTGTAGATCTGCTATTTTTCAATAGCTAAAGCATAACATAATGCTAACACCAAAAGGGGTTCCCGCCCAAAAGGGGTTAAAAGGTTAAAGGTTGTACTTTGTTACATCTTGTGTACAGGTACATAAGAGTAAAACGTATTTTTGAGACAATGCGGCAGCATAGATAACATTCAAAACAACAAAAACACAGCAAGCAGAGCAAACAAAGGGATAGAATAAAGAGTGCAAGAAAGAGCAATCAAAGGGTAAAATCACACCTGTGTGAAGTGAGCGGTGCAACTGTAGTGTGTGGGGGTCCCCGAGGGCAACATCCAGAGTCCAGACCCCCAGGAATGCGCCCAGAGAAATGACAGTTATCGTGTTGCAGCTTTCCGTGCTCATCTGTGCTAGGACGCGTAGACATACATACATACATGCATGCATGCATGCATGCATACATGCATACATGCATGCATGCATGCATACATGCATGCATACATGCATGCATGCATGCATACATGCATGTGCATGCATGTATAGGGACACAGGGGACCCCTGGAACCACGTGAACATGGACAGGTGGCCGCCCTGGTTCTGGCGAGCCTTCCCGTGTCCGAAACGGTCGAGTAATGACAGAGTTATCGTTTTGCAACTTTCCGTGCTCATTCCGTGCTCATCTGTGCTGCTGGGACGCGTAGACATACATAGGGACACACATAGCTGCGTAATGGAGTGGAGGCACCGCTCAAAAAAAAGTAACATAATGTACATGTGCATGATTTTCCCTGTAGTAGCAAAGTTAGGTAAACTTTTTTGTGAACAAATTCACAGTACTGACAGTAGGTTATGTTCGATAACACAATTTAATTTAAGAAGGTGCAATTTGAGGCTATTATTCCATATACAGCTAATTTTGTTTAGAAAGGTGCAATTTGAGCATGATGAAGTGCAAAATGAAGTGTCGCTAGTAATTAATATACACTTTATATATGTATATATATATATATATATAAAACAGGAAATCATGTAGGCCTAAGGAGGTATAAGATTACCTACCATTTTGTTTTAAATGGTATTTTTGGTCATGGGTGGTATGGCCGACTTAATTGGTACTGTAGCCTAGGGGATATTTGTCATATTATTTTAACAGTTTTAATAAAAACACAACTTGCAGGAAAAGAGACAATGAGAGCGCTTTACAACAGAAAGCCAACTGTTAGGGGACTAACTATTAGGGCCTTTGAACACTGATGCCTGCCAGTCACAATGTGGGACGGGTCTCAATTTGTGGGACGCCTGAATAATCTTGGAAATGACTCAAACGAGGGACTGTCCCACGCAAAGGGGGACTTCTGGTCACCCTAGTGTAGTGATGTGTACCAACCTGTTCTGTGTAGTTTGATGACTGGCTGTAAAAGCAGCTTCAGTATTCTGCTTTTCTGCTCAATGTGTTGCTTCAAGCAGACACCTTCTTCCTCATATTCTCTGACAGTTCTTTCAACCTCTCCAAAGATCTCCTCAGCAACCACTGACTTCTGTAAACGCTGTAGAAGCAGCTTCAGTCTCCTGCGTTTCTGCTCAATGTGTTTCTTCAAGCAGATCAATGACTTCACTGTTTGTAATAAACTCATGTTAGAAGACGTAGTGGTGTCAGAAAGCATGGGGGCAATTAAATATACTGCAAGCTGTCTGTGTGGAGTTGTGGACACGTTGGTTTTGTTTTGTTTCTGACATGTCGAGTTAACGCAAGCTCATGGTGTGTTAATTTTTACCGCCACCTGCTGGTGAAGAGTTGCTCAAATTCCTCAAAGTGATCTTTTGAAATAGGCTAAATACAATTCAACTTTCAATGGTTTTAAATCACATTGAAAACTCCATGAAACAAGAGCAGTGCTTTTTGGTTAGAGCTTATAAGGCACTTCATAATCATATATTAAGGCATCATCATTTAATTGGCAGTGGGTTTTAGAGAACATGATTAAAATGTAACTATAGACTGTTTCTGCCTTCTTCTGGGAACTTTTGGCGGTGGGCCTGCAGCACCTTTTGCTTAAGTGTTTTCTTTTAACTACTCTCCTAAAGCTAGAATGATTACTGGCAGTAGGCTATCTATGGTGAGCGATAGATTATAGTGTTCGGATTTAGCAGACTTTGACTTTCTGGCAAGTGACCTCACCATTGCTTCTTTCGAGTGTGCAACAAGTCCGCTAGTTCTCTAGAAAACTGCAGAGGTTTGCTCTATTCTTGATTTTTTTGAAAGAGGCGCAT
Source organism: Electrona antarctica (assembly GCF_951216825.1). Taxonomy (NCBI): domain Eukaryota; kingdom Metazoa; phylum Chordata; class Actinopteri; order Myctophiformes; family Myctophidae; genus Electrona; species Electrona antarctica. Next base: position 7,749,117 of record NC_136795.1, on the reverse strand, counting down.
ATGCTTGTTAATCAGTCATTAAAAAATGAAAAGCCTCATCCACAGATGGAATTGAGGAGATAGGCCTATAGGCTATAGATAGTATTATAGTAGCCTATATTTAGATGTAATGATGACTCTGTATTGTAGGCTATTTCCTTCTTTTTTTTGTGTGTGTGTGTGTGTGTGTGTGTGTGTGTGTGTGTAGACATCACTACACTACACCACTTAGGCCTACATTACATAATGTGCTCATACTCATAGGAAGACAGAACACCTGCTGTGACAAAGTGAAGATGTCTATACGTCCCCAAACCTTTCCCAAACCTTTCCCAAACTTTTTCATGTCAAGGACCCCTAAATCGACATTTATTAGCATACGGCCTGGATCCAGCCCATAGACCCCGCCCACTCTCTGAGTGGACTAGAGTCTGATAATTAGGCTACGGACCCCCATTTGAAAATATATGCCAGGGACCCACATTTTTATTATGGTTCTTCTAGCAGTGCATGATTCTCAACCATTTTCATTTCAAGGACCCTTAATTGGACCTGCATTAGGCTACGGACCCCCATTTAATGGCATTTTTATCTCTGGCTCCCCAATTTATATGTAAAATCAATGTTAATTTAACTCTGAGAGTGTTTGTTTGTTTGTTTGTTTGATTGATTTATTGATTGAAGAATGTATTAACAGATTGGAGAATTACAGTACATTTCAATTCATCATAACATATAGAGACGTAGGCTACAAATACAATTAAAAAAAGTATATATGCCATAAACAGGAAATCATCATAGGAGGTTAAAAAAAGGAGAAAAAAAGAAAAGGGTTTTGTTTTGCCAATGGGTTCCCAGACTGGGGAACATCTGCTCGTTTCTACGGAGACGGCTGACGCGATTTCAGGTTAATCTGATTTCATCCAAAACTGATACACCGGCCCTTGTTTCGCGACCATCTGCCGCGTTCAGTTTGATCCTTGCAACTAGCCGTAGGGAGAGCAAGCGTTGCCCTAGCAACGGATAGCTTATTCGCTAAACCTCAGTGGGCTAGCTCTTAGCTTTATTGACAAGAGGAAAAACTGAAATAGGATTCATGTGCTCGTTTATTCACACCTTCGTGTGATTACAGTGTTACTACACGAAGCAGTGATGGCTACAAACAACCCGTCGGTGTTTCTTCTCATGGTCAACGGACAAATCGAGGGAGCGAACGTGAGTGGTCTGGTAGCCGTAGTGTCCTCCATGTGTGTGTCCTCCAGAGCTGGTTTATCCTTTTAGATAATTCAATGTTTGCTGTTTTTGTTTCAGTTTCCAGATTACGACGATTTGTACTGTAAATACTGTTTTGTCTACGGGCACGACTGGGCTCCTACGTCGGTAAGTACTCTAGTAATGAATCATGTTAGCCGCAATTTGCAACTCTAGGGATTGTTTTATAATGGGATGAATGTAGAGTTGCAACTTGCAATACTCCCCACTCATCCAATTTGCTTTTGTGATCTGCTTGTATTAAACGACGTTAAACTCACCAACATTGCAGCTGTAGGGAAAGCTTGAATGATCCTCTTTCAATCTGCCAAGCTTTTGTTTCATAAAAATCCACCATAGAGACATATGAGCTACTTTCTGTCAAGAAGGTGCAGGTGATTATTTTTCTTGTTGGCGTTTGGAAGCACTCGTTTTTATTAACGGGTCGCACTGCTGCCTCCTGCATTATGTGCAAACAGGTCCGTTTAGTGACTTTGACGAGTGCATCCAAACTCCAACACTTAGAAAACGAATCACCTGCAGAGGATGTCTTGACAGAAAGTAGCTCATAAGTCATAACATGTCTGTGGATTTTTATGAAATGATGTGCATCCCAATGATGAATGATCCCAATGTTGAATGTTCCCATGTTGAACTTTCTCCAACCCTCCTCTTCCTCTCTAGGGATTGGAGGAAGGCATCTCTCAGATCACCTCTAAAGGCAGTCACCCCCCTCACAGACTAGTGTGGAACTTCCCTCTGGAAATTACTTTCAAGAGCACCAATCCATCTGGCTGTGAGTAGCGTGCGCGCTACACTCACTCACTCATTCACTCACTGACAGCTTTTTGCACCCCTGGAATAAATATAAATTACAACCCTACCCTATTGACATATTATTTTGATTGACAACCAATAAGTAAAACAAGACAAAGAATATATAAATTACAACCCTATTGACATTAAATTAATTGATATTACCAATAAGTAAAACAAGAACTAATGAGCAAAATTAGTAACAATAGGTATTTCTCTTTGTGTATGTCCCAGGGCCTCAGGTGGTGGTGAGTGTATACGGCCCGGATACGTTTGGCAATGATGTGGTCCGGGGCTACGGAGTCACACACATCCCCATCACCCCTGGACAGTCAGTATCGCTTCCTCCTTCTCTATCCTTCCCACCCTAATATTCACAGACAGACAGTTGGCGCAGCCACCCCATATAATATTATTACTTTCATGTGTGCATAATAGAGGTGCTCCTTTGTGTTTTGGAACCGATCAAAGTACGATTTGTCACACACATTACCGCAGTGAAAGTTGTTCTCCGCATTTGACCCATCTCTTGGAGCGGTGAGCCGCAGCCAAGGAGCGGTGAGCTGCAGCCGTGACGCGCTCGGGAATAATTTGATTAGTTGATTTGACCCCCCAATCCAACCCTTTGATGCTGAGTGCCAAGCAGGGAGGCCGATTGTTTTTCTCACGATCGGCCGATAACGATCTTGTGCGTAAGGGTAACATTTGTATATTTCTCAAATTATTATATTATGTCAAAACCCACGTCCTGTGTGTGGGGAGGAAGGGGAGAATGTTTAGGCCTGTCACAAAGATGAAAAACAATATTATAATATATATCTGTTTGACTTTTATACCACTTAGATGGTATTAACCCATTTTGGGCGGGAACCCCTTTTGGTGTTTCAAGCATTCTGTTATACTTTAGCTATTGAAAAATAGCAGATCTACAAGCTCAAAAACTTGTCATGATTTAGAAAACTTTTTTTTTAAATTTCGACGTCAGGCCTGAATGGGTTAAAGATCGCTTTCCCCAGATCAGGTAAATTGCCGATCACTGATCGAGTCATTTGGAGTGAAAATCGGCCGAGCACCGATCAGTGGCTGATTGATCGGGCCACCTCTAGTGCTAGCCGCAATTTGCAACACTAGATTATTTTTTATAATGGGTTGAATCTAGAGTTGCAATACCCTCCAGTGACAGCCCATTGATTCAGATCGAATTTCCGATCTGCTTGTATTACAATGTTAAACTCGGCAACATTGCAGCTGTAGGGCAAGCTTGAATTATCCTCTTTCAATCTGCAAAGCGCTTGTTTCATAAAAATCCACCGTAGACAGAGTAGACATGTTATGAGCTACTTTCTGTCAAGAAATTCTGTGCACATGATTACTTTTCTAAGTGTTGGAGTTTGGAAGCGTTCGCCGAAGTCACTGAACGGCCCTGCGTACCGCCTGTTTCAAATGTCCACATAATGCTGGAGGCAGCAGCACAACCCGTTAATAAAAACGAGTGCTGCAAAACAAAAATATCACGGCATGGAATTTCTTGACAGAAAGTACCTCATAACATGTCTACGGTGGATTTTTATGAAACAAACCCTTGATTGAAAGTGGATTGAAAGTGGATAATTCAGGAGGCTTGCCGTACACCTGCAATGTTGTTGAGTTTAACATTGTTTAATACAAGCAGATCGGAAATTTGATTTGAATCAATGGGCTGTCAATGGAGGGTATTCTCTAGTCTAGATTCATCCCATTATAAAAAATAATCTAGTGTTGCAAATTGTGGCTACCCTAGTGCATAAGAAACATAAATAAAGGCAGTAGAGGCCGAAACGTTGTGTTTTCCACTGAATAAATACATATTCTTGGGCACATTTAAGATGGTGTGTTCTCCTTCTCTATTAGCAACATAAAAAACACCCACAGTCCATTTAGATACAATGCAGGATAGACAGACTGGCTTTAGTGCCCAGTATGAGGTTCATTCTGCTCTGCTTCTCTGTAACAGATTACAATAGGAGCGCCGAAGTCCTGACGTCACTCGCTCATCCCCTGGTTCACAGAAGTAATTTCTCTATGGAGAATAACATGGGGTCATCTTAAAATCGTCTCATATAAGCATTGTGGTCCAAAAATAAACAAAGTGTATCGGCGAAATTGTCAGAGGTGGCTCTGTGTCGTTTACGACTCATATTTGATACCGTCTGTTTCTAGCGAAAATGTAACTAATTCAGCAGCAGTAACATTTGCGTTTTCTCTCAGTCAGTTGATTCTTCATATCCATATGAGTGAAATGGCCAGGATGACATGTTTATTTTTCAAAAACAGTTCTTATATGAGGCGATCTAAAAATCCTCCTATGGGGATTACATTGCAAATAAAAAGTACATGAACCCGTGTGCCCTCTACCGATATTGACGTCAGACTTCGGTGCTCTATAATATGCTGCTAGCCTGTGCTCACAGTTACACCACTGCCTCAACCTCCAGTCTAATCTTATCCCTCTGTCTTCTGTCTTCTCCATTCCCCCATGCTCTCATTGCGTCACATCACTTCTACCCACTGAAATATTCATCAGTACATTAATCAAAGTCATTTAAAAAGAAGTCGCTTCACTCTAACATCATCTTGGGCATTACACCTACTGGTAGCTTCTGACTGAAGCCGGATTCATGCTTTGTCGTAAAAGTCGAAATTATCGAAATGAACCAAACAAGTTCACAATGCATCACTAATGTGACATGTCTGAGCTTGTAGATCTGCTATTCTCAGCCTGTGACTCTGTTGTACGAAGGAGGGAAAAAAACATTTAAATTTCCATTACATCTTTACTGATGACTTGTATGCAACACAGAATGTAAAATTGTGTGCTCTGGCTCAATATTAAACGGGTCTCTGGATTAGTATCTCACCTAAATAGCTTAATGGATAATGACGTCACTGTTGGTACATTGGACTCTTTCTCCTGTTGTCCACATTTCACACCATACAACTCCTGTCCTTATCTCGCCTCCTTCCTTCATACACAGTCTGCTTTGCAAGCACAGCCTCAGCGTTCATTTAACCCATTTTAGGCGGGAACCCCTTGGTGTTAGCATTATGTTATGCTTTAGCTATTGAAAAATAGCAGATCTACAAGCTCATAGCGCGCCACCGAGTGGCGCGCTACGAGCTTGTAGGTCTGCTATTTTTGAAAAATCAAAGAACGACTGACATAGAAACATAGCTTTTTCAGAAAACTGTCAGGATGTAGAAGACATTTTTAGAAGTAGTCAAAATGGGTTAAACTCTTGAGCATGTACAAAATGTACCAGTGGTGGTTCAATTTGTAAACGCTCAAGAGGTACAGATGAATAAATGAACAGCGGCAGATTGTGCGCGTTTCAAAACACTTTTGAAATGAACCTCTCTTTATTTATCAGACACACAAGAACTATCCCCATGTTCGTTCCCGAATCCACGTCGAGACTTCAGAAATTGACCAGGTAAGACGAAGTGAACAGTCCTTGAAGTTTGTGCGAGTGTTATCCATGAAGCTTTTTTTTTTTTGATTGATTGAAATATTTATTAACAGTTTGCAGAATTACAGTACATTTCAAGCACAAACTCAATACAAAGACTGTTAACTGTGAGTGGACGACCCAATTAAGCATTACACTTGTTTACAAGAGGGTCCACCATGTTCAATTCATCAAAATAAAGCCTGAGTGATCTACACAGAATACATGCCGATATTCTTGTAATGTGTAATCATTTTATTGATTTTCTATTCTTGAAAATGATCACTCAAATGTTATCAAACTCTTGCGACAAATATGTAGATGTAATGGAGGCTATATGAATGGCTATGAATCCCCCATATACACACATAATATATATATTTTTTTTTTAAACAATTAAATACTGTGACATATTGGAGAACATTATCTATCTGTGACAGCCAACATAATTTGTCTGACGGATATGTTGGTCAGACTCTAGTATATTACAGTAGTTGCACTAGTGTAAAGCCTGCAACTTAAGCACATTCCCAGACACTCAAATGAAGATGAATCCCCTGTGATGGTGGAACCCCCAGTGCCCTCTTACTGCAATGTCTCCCTCATAACATTACTAGTATTTATACTGTTGTAATTCACTTGTCTCATACAGCTGGCTGCTCGGGCGGCGTCCTGAATACATAGATCCTAAAGTGGTGGCCCAGGGAGAGGGCAGAGAAGGTACGTATGTAACCTGAGGGAGCAATGTCCTCCTTTCCACAATTCATGTCGATATCAGTGATTCTCAACCTTTTCAATTTCAAGGATCTCAACTTTGACATGCATTATTAGACCAGTGGATCTCAAACGTCTTTAATTTCAAGGACTGGAAGAGTAGGAAAAAGGTGAAAAGGTGTCTTACACTTACAAAACTTTTATAGATGCAACATTTCGGTCGCTCGTACAGGCAGGACCTTCAATAAAAGTGAAGACAGTGTGCAGGACTCCCCTTTTTCCTACTTTTCCAGTTCATTGCTCCGATGCGCCTGTCCCTCCGTAGATGTGCGTGTGCCAAAGGATTTCTTTCTTCTAATTTCAAGCACTCCCATAACTCAGAATGTGTGCAAATACGGTTCTATTTGTTCCATTTGCACACTTGCATAGTTACAGACCTGTACATCTCCATTTGGACCCCCTCGATGAATAGAGGGTGGCTGGACCAGACTTAGAGAACCACTGCATTAGGCCACAATATTTTACATCTCTGATATAGTTTTTGTTCTAGAATTTTTACTTTCCATGTACTGTAGGTATAGATACAATGGTGAAACTTTGATGATATTTTTTTAACAATGTACTTATGCATGTAATAATGGTAACCTATCAATCATTTAGCTGGGGACCCCAAACCACTGGGCTCTACACCCGATAACACTTTGGCCATGACTCGAGTGAACAACATATTTTCAGATGGGGGTCCGCAGCCAAATACAGATAATTCGGGGGGTCCTTGATGTGAAAAAGGTTGAGCACCACTGACACAGAAAGATAGGTTTTTCAGAAAACTTTTAGGATTTAGAAGCCTTTTTTCTTTTCTTTTTTTTGAATCGGCCTCTGGTCTAAATGAGTTAAAAAGTAATAAACCCTTGTGTGTCTTCTGTCTCTCAGTGACGCGGGTTCGCTCCCAGGGCTTCGTCACACTGTCCTTCAACATCATGACCAAAGACATGAGGAAACTGGGATACGACACCACACCCACGAACCCCGCAAACACACTGGCACACTCTGCCTCGTCTGGCCTCGCGCCGCAAGAACAGCTGTACGGCACCTGAGGGCTACATAAGGGGTCCCAGCTTTAATCACTGAAAATAGCCCGGTGCGGTGCACAGTGAAAATAGCCCACCTACAGGCTCACGCGTTGTGAGCTTATAGGTGGGCTATTTTCGTTGCGCAACACCAGCATACAACAGGGCATATAGGCCTAGGCTGAACTTTCGCCTATGACATGCCCAAAATAGTGATACCAGGATATGATTAATTATGGATTGGTGCTCTTATCGGATTTAGTCGGTGTAGTTCCAGACTATATAGCATTCAGAGATTGTGGAATAGTTGTCTGGCTACGTGAGACTATATCCATTCCTTGCAGACATGTCCTCACCATCGTGTAAGCATAATGGATGAAAGCATCACTATCAGTCTTAGTGATGGCAGAAAAGTGTGTACACTACTAGCGAAGTTAAAGCAGATATAGTGGCAAAGGGGACCTCTGACTTAACACCCATACAGTACCATACCCACATACAGTACCATACCCACAGAGTGTCTGACTTAACACCCATACAGTACCATACCCACAGAGTGTCTTATAATAGGAACGTGTATGTAGGGTGGACAAATCATGCCAATGTCTCCTTTAGGCCATGTTTTTTGTCATGAGAAACCTGTTTGCAAGCATTTGATTTTTTTTATATTTTCTACTGTATTTTGTATTTTTTAATAAATTTGTACTTTGACTTCATAATTCTGGGCATTGTAACACCCCCAACATTCTGGAACAATTGTACAATAGTTAAGCTAGTACTGAACTGAACCGAAGCCCCTCACTCTTAGCATCATGCATTGACATTCCTAGGGTCTGTTCTCGCCCCACCCATTTTTATACAAGAGCCTCTGGACAATGAATGCCACAGACGAAAAACAGTCTAAGTCCACACTATTGATCCATAATGTATAAGGGTTCAGGACAACGAGGCCTTTTCGTAGCCTGGCTAATAAGCCAGACCGAATCAGCCGTTGGCAAAAAAAAAATTGCCTGCCGGCGGATTACGGTCTGGAGAGGCTCAATTGTACGCCCATTTCCTACACCAGAGAACTGGTGTGGCCAATCGGGACACGGTATGCAATATGGGCGGGCTTTGGTACAGTGACGTTCAATGCTTGAGACCTTTGACTGACTGTAGCTCTGACCAATTGCGTCAGAGAAAATGTTTGAACCCGCCCCCCAGGAAACAAGATCCATACACAGCATCTCCAGAGTCAAATACCACACGACAGTGTGATTTGAGTCTGGCTTATTAGCCAGGCTAGCCTTTTCGTGGAGGGGTCAGAATGAAATTTGGACTTAGACTGTTTTTCGTCTGTGGTACTCTTAACCTAAACCTGCCAATTGTGCAAAGATGTGAGCGTACACTGAGAAAAGAGTTCCAGAGCTGAAGTGATACACATTTTTTATTTTTGAACCAATGCAGCTACAGTTTGTCATAAGTCGTCCATCACGGTTTCCACTGCGCTCTTTTTTTGTAGTTTTGTTTTTAGATGCTGTTAAAATACCACGGTGACTTTCCTACAAAAACCCATTACACAGAATAATAAGGTATACAGAAGAAACAGTATGTTACAATAGTACAAATGATAAATTATATTATACAGTTATAATGCCAACAAGTTTGAGCACGTATCCAATAAAAAAGCAGCCTGCTCCCAGTACTATGAGAAGGGTAAATAGACAGACGGACACATGGAAAAGAACGAAGGTGGCTGTTTATGCATACAGGACAAGGTAGCCCATAATGTCAGTTTAGTCCTCTTGATAAAAGCATAGTGAGTACATTGTAACACAGAGGAGCTAGCTAGCTACACATAGGCCTCATTCCCACTGCCTCCACCATGTAGCGCGTGTAAAAGAAGACTTCCAGGCTCTGGAAGACAGAGCAAAGGAAAGGAGTCTAACACCAGGGCTCCACCGGGCGCGTCAGCGTCGCGTCTCCGTCAGGGAATGTTCCCTTTTTAATCAATGAGGGGTGGCTCCACTCACTGCCCGCGTTGCGTTGCGTTGCGTGACGCGACGCGTGCATTAAAATTGAACCGGTGCGTTTTTTGACGCACGCGACGGAGACGCAACGTGTCCGGTGGAGCCCTGGCGTAATATACTGGAACAGTTTCGGTGTGCTGTGAAATCTATTGAATGGTCCGGTAGTATTGTTTACCTCATGTAATTATAACCGTGTTAAAATTAAGTGATGATGCAAACATTTTTTTCCACAACCATTAAAAAGAAAAAAAAAAAGAGAAAAAAGGTTTTAGGCCACAGTGAAAGCGAGACCAGTGAAGGCTAATTTATACCCTTGGTGCACAACCTTTTTGACAAGTCTAACAAAACAAAAAAAAGAACATTGCGATAAAAATGGTGTATAGTCAACTAAAGTGGCGACACAACATTTCTCCATTTTTTTTTAAAATACATTTGTGTCGTCAAAACGGTTGTGTGACAAAGTATAAAATATCCTTGAGAAAGTAACAGACACCGTCTTGGCTAGTACAGTATATCATAGTATAGCATCTCAATAAACAAGACTCAGTATCAGCAAAACTAAGTTTGCAACAACCAACACACGGTCAAGCGTTAAAGTCTTTATCGTTTCTCAATTATCTTTACCACAAATTCCAATTTTTGCATATATTTAGTTAAGGATAAAACTGGTTTGCTGGTCTTACATCCAATCATTCGTGACCCCCCACATCATTCCCATCATCACATACAGTCCGAGCCGCCCCCCTCCCTTTGCCTGAGAGAAATGAAGGGTCTGTCTGAATTACAGCAACAGACCAGGGGAGGGCGCCAGCTCACACCAGAGCAGGAACAACAAAAATCATCATAACCCTTTCCACAGAAAGAACATTGGCAGTGATCAACAGAATTTAAGAAGGGAAGAACGACACAGAGACCTAGGAGGCGTGGGGTCTTCATGCCAGGGGGAGATCGTGTTTGTCATCATTCATGTCATCGTTTCGCTCGACTTGCCCAGCAGGAGGTAAAGGAGAAACGCTCAACTTGATCCTGATAAATGTTTTCCGACACCCAAAACCAACTGTAAAATAGTCATGGTTTATATAGGTAGGTATATAAAATAGTCTTTGATATTATGGGCAAGTTTTACATTTCTCTCTCTTTCAATGAAGCTTCAGCCACATCATTTCAACTACGCATAGTTTTTGTCTCCCCAGAGCTCAGTCGCCATGACTTTGGTAACAGTTGTGCTTCTAGAGAAGAGGAATATATACCCAATGGGTGAAAGAGGAAAAACACAAAGAGAGAGAGAAATACAGTGATACATCATCGAATAGCTAGTATAGAGCCCCCCCCAACACAGAAAGGTTTGGCTATGGATTTCAACAAAGGAGTAAAATCATAACAAAACTAATTAAAAAAAAAAAAAAAAAGTTAAACACTTTATTTGTTAACATGATGCCAGGTCGAACTGCTGTGGGATTCCCTGTGCTATCAATAGCCCAAACACTACAGGAACGTGTGTGTGTGTTCGCTGGCTAATGTTCTTGCAAGTAGATTAGCTGCGGTAAGTCCAGAGCTCAAATCTCTCTACCATGATACAGAGTGGCTTACCATGTCTTCTAAACACAGGGCTTTTTTTCCCCTACAACCGTTGTCACTGTAGTAACAGCCCTTGGGGTGTAGTCTGAATGTCTAGCTAGCACGCACGCAGGCACGCACACACACGCACTCACACAGAAACAGTTGGCATTACCTCTCACTTTGCTGACCTCATGTTTTGTGTGTGTGTGTGTGTGTGTGTGTGTGTGTGTGTGTGTGTGTATAACTTATCTCTGCACTTGAAGTCAACATTCTGTCCCAATGTACTGCATGGCAAACAGGCAGACCCACTAGTTAAAGTACACTTGGAGGTTAAATGTATTTCACTCGAATAATACACACACCTGGCTCCTCCCACTTCCCTTTGACCCCTAAAAAAAACCCCTACAAGCAGTGGAATACTGACGCCATCACAGCAGTCATTTTGCCTTTCACAATGTGTTGGGGGAAGTAGACTTTTACACCTCTCGATAACAAATACGCGTTTGCTTCAGATCCTTTTAAAGAGCAACTCTCAAATCCGGGGACTGTCCCCCTTGACCAGTGTTCAGAGTCCCCCCCCCCCCCCCCAAAGGTCAAAGTTCATCTAGGAGGGTCATTGGGAGAAGGTCAAAAGGTGAAGAGTAGGTGACCTGGTGAGAGTTGTGACTGAAGTGAGCGATACCACGGTACCATGGAGTGACGTTTGAACGGCTAAGCTTCCCTCTCCAGAGCTAAGGTCTAACGGTGAACCCAGCAGTCACAGAACCAAAACAAAAAAGCAAAGTGTGCAAAATCCCTGCTTAGTAACACTCTCTCTCTCTCACACACACACACACACTACACAAAACATACTCGCTACTGAACGGCTAAATCATCGTTATTCCAGGGTGTACACTCAAGCTGCCTGGAAAATACACAGTGTAAAAGCGTTCAGACGTATGTATAAAGACACGCACAGTGTCGCACACGAGCACACACACGCACACACACACGCACACACGCCCGCCCATACACACACACACGCCCGCCCATACACACACACGCGCACAGGGGTTAGAAAAGGTTAGCTGTAGAGAAGAGATAAGATCCTGGTGTTAGTACAGTAAAGAGTATCCAGTCTAAAAAAATGTCTAGGAGAGAGGAAGGGAGGGAGGGAGTGTAACAGAGAGAAGCAGAGGAGGAGGGCGACGCTGTCCCGTCCAGCATCTAGTGGGAAAACTGTAAACACTGCCACTACCTCCAGAGGGTCTGTAGACAGATGGAACGTCTACGTCGTCATCATCATCAACAAGACAACATTGTGATCATACACGATCAGATCGGGAACACGGGACTAGGCAGCTCGTAGCAGAGAGAGAGAGAGATAGAAAAAGAGAGACAGAGAAGGAGGAAGAGTGGAGAGCTGAAGGAAGTTTGTGTGGCTGTGGGGAGCCAGGAAGGGTTTGTGTTTGTGGGAGGTCGTTTTGGGACTAAAACCTGGCTAGGAGTTGGTTGCACCCCCCACCCCCGTCCATCCTGGAGAAGCTTCTTGGGGAACCACAGTGAAAGAGAGGCGAGAGCCCAGTGTGTGGAGGGGGGTGTAGGCCGCACACCCCCACCTTCCCCCTTCTCCTCTCTCACAACAGGAAGGGGTTGGTGGTTCCGGGCGGCTGCGGCTGTCCGGGGGCCATGGTGCTGCTCATCAGGGGCTGGGGCATGGACATGCTCACACCCATGCCGTGCCCCATGCGGCCCATGGGGGCCATGCCAACCAACGGGACCATGGTGATGGACTGGGGGGCCACGGAGGACAGCGACATGGGCTCCGCCACGGAGGATATGTTGCCGAAGCCGACGGGCATGGGGCTCACCCGCATCTGGTTGAGGGTGGGCGGAGCCGGCTGGCTGATCTGGAAGGGGTTGGCCTGGGCCGCTGGTGCTGCTGGGGCAGCAGAGGCTCCTGTGAACACGGAAGAGAGAGAGAGGAAATGGGCATCAATAGGGACCGCGTTGACAAGGAAGATGCCAACAAAAAACACCAGAACACACGGGGGTTTGGAACACGTTCTGAATTGTAACAAATGTATTATAGCAAAGGGTTCTGTAAACCGCGCAACACACAAAATATTAACAGTTCTAATCTAAGCCCAAACCCACACTCGATGAAATATAAAAGGATAGGCCCATTGCCAGTGTTTTAACATTCGCTACCAGCACAGACATACTGTAAACCACAATTGTCTAAATGTTTTATCAAGTATAGAGGGTTTATGCGGTGCTGAATTTGCAAAGCGAATTATAGTCCTAGAGACTCTCTCATTGCCTGCAATCCCCCAAGAACATACAATTCAGGGAGAGCCTCCTGTTGGCTCTGGCATAAGAGAAAGGACAATAGCTGGAAGCCTGGATGAGAGGGGCAGTGATCTGGCCAATCACGTAATCACAACACCCAGTGTTGTGGTTAACCCATTCTGGGCGGGAACCCCTTTTGGTGTTAGCATTATGTTATGCTTTAGCTATTGAAAAATAGCAGATCTATAAGCTCATAGCAGGTCTGCTATTTTTGAAAAATCGTAGAACGACTGACATAGAAACATAGCTTTTTCAGAATTTTTTTTAGAATCTGATCTCAGGTCAAAATGGGTTAAGGGTCAACACTTGAAGGCGGATGGGGACCACCTGATGACCTCTCTTCCAGGCCAAGGCTTTATCCATTACAGATGGATTATATTCGCATCGTTGATGCATTTACAAACAGCAGCTCAACAAAAGCTAATTTGCCCTAGTTCACGACGGATCAATTTAAAAAAATAAGAATCATCTTCCCATCACGATAATCGAAAATAAGAATCATCTTCCCATCCCTACTGTGTCCGCGCGTGTGTGCGTGCGTGTGTGCACGAGCGCGCATGCATGCATGTACATTGTACACTAGTACACATCTCCTTCCTATACCTGCTGAAGCCAGGAAGGGGTTGACGATGGGCGCGGGCTGCGCTGGCCTGGTCACCAGCGAGTCCAGGTTGACCAGGGCGGCGTTGGGGCCCAGGAAGGACTCCGGGGTCTTCCTGATGAGGTTGGAGGTGGAGGAGAGGGACATGGGCAGCGGGTCAAACATGTCCAGACTGCTGCTGCTGGCTAGAGACGACGAGGCCACGCCGCCGTCACCTGCCACCGACAGAGAGGATGGTACTGGTATTACAATCCGTTAATAAATATGCATTAAACAACAATTAGCACAAGTAGCTGAATACACAGACCAACGAGAAAATATTAATAACCACCGTGAAACACCAAATCACCGTAGATACATACTTGGGAGAAAAGCGAAGAAGACAAAACAAGAATGACACTCGTAACGGCCAGGTGCAGCAAGCGCCGCTGCTTGGCCGTCTCCATCCACCCCCCCCCACACACACACACACACACACACACACACACTTTGTCTACATTCTTTAAATCAATATTCATCACTATTATCTATATAAAGTGCTCTAGGTCAGTCAGTATCCGTGGACTCCCGCAAAGCAAAGCATACAACAGTATTGGGGCATGCTTGCTGACGTCACATAGGCTCATAATTTGATGTAATAAAATGATGAGTAGATGTCATTATGTGAAGAGCAGAGAGACAGACAGCCAGGCTCCTTGTTTCCACGGCACAGCTGCAGACAATATCAATAATTGCGCAGGCACGTGCAAACCACACGCACGCACACATGTGTACACACACACACACACACACAGCGAAACCCCCAAAGGATCTATAAAAGAGAGGCCATTTAAATTCAGCGCACACAGAGGGTCACAGTTAAGTAAGGACTATGCTCAATCGTATTGGTGCCGCTCCGACGCTGGACACGCTAGCATTAGTTATACTAGTATGGCCACAAAAGGTACTTGCTTGTAATTGGCTGTCTGTTACTGGGACACGTCAAACATAGTCCCGTAAACAGTTTAGTCAGCATTTTAAATCAATTAACCAATTTTGACCTGAGATCAGATTATATAAATGTCTTGCCAGTTTTCTGAAAAAGCTATGTTTCTGTCAGTCGTTCTTCGATTTTTCAAAAATAGCGGACCTACAAGCTCGTAGCGCGCCACTCGGTGGCGCGCTATGAACTTGTAGATCTGCTATTTTTCAATAGCTAAAGCATAACATAATGCCAACGCCAAAAGGGGTTCCCGCCCAAAATGGGTTAAACTGCATGTAATCATAACAGTAATCAACAGACTGTAGCGGTTGGACAAGAAAGTCACTGCCAAGACAACACAGCTTTTGTTTACCGTTTTACTCCCGATTATGAAAAATATAAACACAGCCTCTCAGTACAGTAACTGTACTGTACACACCTCGGTGTGCATTGCTGCTTGTTGTACAACACTTTGGGCAGTATTATGCGTGTCTTAAGTACCAGGTCTTATTACTTAACTTAAGACCTGGATGCGTGATCAATGCCATTTGGCTATTCTGAGTGGCCAAACAGCATTGACCACGCCTCCAGGTCTTAAGTTAAAGGGGAAGACCACCCATTTTCAACATTTTACTATGTCATTAATATACCTTAGAGCTGTTGTGTGGAAATAATAAAAAAGTCCCCCCATTCTGTGTTTCCGAGAATTGTAATTATGAAAAAAATCATTAACATGGTGAAACACATCTTGATGACATCATCAAGATGTGTTTCACCATGTTAATGATTTTTTTCAGACCTCTAGTTCTAGGAAACACAGAATGGGGGGACTTTTGTATTATTTCCACACAACAGCTCTAAGGTATATTAATGACATAGTAAAATGTTGAAAATGAGTGGAATGCCCCTTTAAGTAATAAGACCTGGTACTTAAGACACGCATAATACTGCCCTTTGCCTCATACTCATCTGATAAGTATGAGGTGTGAAATCAGCATTGGCCTCTGGACAAACGGTAATCAATTTTAGCTGGGCGGTGGCTGGTGAGATTGTTCGTTTTAAACAATATCCTGATGACATTTTTGTTTTTTTACTTGTATGAATTATACATAATGTATCTTCAATTTGGCCAACTCTACCAGACCTCTCCCCTGATTAGAGGCCATCTGTCTTAGGTGAACAGTAAAATAAACCGTTATTAGGACAGAGGAAATGAGGCAATTGCTCCTTTGCTGACAATGAACTAGAAACTAGAAATCCTAGAATCCTAGAAAGGATACAAGTACGGTTGGAGGCCATCGATATTGTCCTTTTCTTTTTGCTGAGGTTTGCGTGATCTGCGCAAAAGGACAGTTAACCCATTTTGGGCGGGAACCCCTTTTGGTGTTTTAAACATTATGTTATAATTTAGCTATTGAAAAATAGCAGATCTACAAGCTCATAGCGCGCCACCGAGTGGCGCGCTACGAGCTTGTAGGTCTGCTATTTTTGAAAAATCGTGAAAATATTTATTTCAGAAAACTGGAGGATTTAGAAGGATTTTTTTTTTCAGGCCTAAATGGGTCAAATGATAAGGGACAATATCGGTGGCACCCAACTGTATGAAGCACCACTATGCAGGCATGGGCATGGTGTCCTCTCAACACTCAACAAATGGATAAATGAACACAGAGGATTTTACTGTGGATGTTATTACTATCTATCTATCTATCTCTGCTGTCGGGAAGAAACCACCAAACTCCCAAATTTCCATTTTTTTTAAGGAAATGAAAAATATACAATTTTCAGGAAATGAAGACAACCGTATAAAACAACACAATACTGCCTGGTCAAAGTTGGTTCTTGTGACTTTATATATTGTCAATTACTTCCATGAGAGGGAGACAGGTGGTGGAGTTAGTTGCTTTAGCCAATGGAGTTAAGAGGTTTTGTTTGGGTTTTTACTACTTTTCATTGGTTCAATATTTTCGAAAACAACACACAGACATAAAGGGTGTTCAATAGAGCGTCGCAGTCCCGCCCCCTACCATGGACCAGGAAATGATTCTCCGTTCATTTTCCTCATAGACATTTCAGAAAGTATTTATTTAAAGACGTTTACGCCGCGGACAAAGCCAACTCGAGTCGTGACAAATCATGACAACAAACACAATTTTTTGGGCCGAACAAATAATTAGAAAGAAGAAAAAAACACTTTTTTGTTGTTTTTCTTCTTTGTAATTATTTGTTTGGTCCAAAATATTGTTTGAGTTGTCATGAGTTGTCACGACTCGAGTTGGCTTTGTCCGCGGCGTAACCGTCTTTAAATAAATACTTTTTGTCTATGGGAAAAATGCATTGGGATTCATTTCCTGGGCCATGGTAGGGGGCGGGACTGCGACGCTCTATAGCACTGATTTATGCAAAAAAAAATCGAAAACCTCAAAAATGGAGTTAGGTGGCTTCCTCCCGACAGCAACAAAAATAAGTATATAGCTAGGCTTATGATGAGTTCATACAGTAAACTAGTATATCATAACCATAGGGCTAAGCTAAGCTTTGCCACAACTTGTGTCAATGTTGAATTTATTTTATTTCACACTAAAAGACAACAGCACAAGTCAGCGCTCCCTTTCCTCAGCCTCTCAACTCGTCCTTGACGCTAGCAGAGACATGTTTATGTGAGGTAGAGAACGAATACACCACCACCACCCTGACCCTCCACGCTCAGCCACGCACTGGAGGAAAACATACATTCCACACACACACACGCGCGCGCACAAACACGCACGCCGTTTCCAGAGACCATCTCGATTCACACGCATTTGGTGTTCCAAACGGGTGGAGTGTGGCCTCTCTGAAGAGATTCAATTGGTTCCACAGAAAGCAGGCACGGTCAATATAGCATTTGGATAATGGATTTGAAGGAGCTTTCACGAAGCGGTCAACCCAGGTCAGGTGTTAATGCATGAAAAAAAAACCATCAAAACATCAGTGGCATAAGGCTGGAATACACAGATGACACCACAGTGACACGAGGACGAGACTAGGGCAAAACACGGAGCAATTATTGAATTGAAGCGTGTGAAGATAATGCCAGTTTAATTTAATTTTCAAATTGAGAGCATGCAAAGTTGAGTTCAACCAAGCACTCCTCCTCTGTATTTTGCCAAAGTCTGGTGGTGACATGACTACATAGACAAGACAGTGTGTGTTTATGCCAGTGCTGCTGCAAAACCCCTTAAATTATCTGGGGAAAAAGTGCTAGAGTTTCTATTGTACCTTCCTTCAATCTTGTGGTGAGTCATCATGTATTTACTACATTACTTAAATGTATGCCAAGGAAAACCTTGAGATGAGCATGTTGTTTTTGACACTCGGGAAAAGTTCTAATTGAACTCTACCAGAGTGTAAAGAACAAAATGTACACTCTACCAGAGTGTAAAGAACAAAGTTCTAATTGAACTCTACCAGAGTGTAAAGAACAAAATTTGAACAAGGGAGAGATCCAAAATGAGACGCCCAAGGCACTATTGAGGGTACAAATAGAACCAAATGGAACCATGAGTTAAACACTCATATTCCAGTGTAGCTTTTAAGCAGGTGACTTTAAAATGTATCGTTTAGCGCAATTTATTGCTTGGGCAGTTTGACACACAGGAGCAGAATGTGAACAACCGGCGCTAAACGGCGGGGGGACTTAACCTATCACAGCACAGCCAGTGCTCTGTAGTTCAACTTTTGAGAAACGTATTACGTATTTGTACATTGTGAACTCGTAAATCAGCTATGAGACATTTGTTTAAAGCTTACGTTCTACTCAGGGACATCATTGTGCCTAGTAATTCTCAGTCGACCGAGTCAGTTTAAACTAGAGCCATCAGTCTTCGGAATATAACAAGTATGTTGTTTGGAAACTGGTGGGACAACTAAGAATCCCTTGGGTTGGGGCAGTAGACAAACATAATGTACCGTACTGATTCCAAATGTGTGTTCGAATTGTCAATGTTTGTCGTTTGTAAATTGCGCTGCTGACATGCTTGTCCTAATGTTAATGTAAAATAAAATCTTGATCACAAATTTTTGGTCAGATATAGAGGTTTGTGCAGGATGGCAGACACACACACACACACACGCACACGCACACACACACACAGACTCCATGAGGTGTCATTAGATGCAGTGGTTCTCAATCTTTTTCATGTCAACGACCCCCAAATTGATATGTATAGAAGTATAAAATATGGCTAAAGTGGCTAAAATGATTGTGATGCTATATTAACTCATTTAGCCACGGGTACCCCCTGGAACCCCCGGAAAGGAGCCCTGGGGGTCCCCCTCGGGCCGCACTTTGAGAATCACTGCATTTGAAGGCACAAGGACAGGGTGAGTACCAGTGGGGACAGAGGAGGAGGAACGCAGGCTGTCAAACTCTGAGAAGTCCTCTTTAGACGTACCGTTGGACGTACTGAACAGGTCATAGCTACCTGGAAGGGGACCACAATACACACACACACACACACACACACACACACACATGGATGGACAGACACGCACGCACGCAAGCACGCACACAGAGCAGATGGATAGTGGAGGAACAAAACAAGAGAGATGACAATGGATGAGAATGGGAACTTTGGACAAAATGGGAAACACAACAGAAATGCAAGCTATGGAATTTCCCCACTCTCATGTGCACCGTGAAGCCCGATTTATACTTGGTTGTACGATGGTGTCCCTCGCCAAAAATGGCTTGTATTTTCGCCACCGTCGCACAAGAGCATAGTCTGCTGAGTCTGTTGTAAAACGAACTGTGCATATTTTGAGTCATCCATGCATGCGTTTGTTCACCTGCGTTGGAGGTCTTGGGGCGGGCGCCCCAGGGGTCGGCGGCAGGAGCAGCGTTGGTTGCCCAGGGATCAGTGCTCTTCACAGGGGGAACAGAGGCAGTTCCCCATGGGTCCACTGGAGTGGCTGGCTTAGTTGCCGAGCCTGGAGGGACAGAGAGAGAGACAGAGAGACAGAGACAGAGACAGAGAGACAGAGACAGAGACAGAGACAGAGAGAGAGAGTAGAAGTATTAGAAATTGGAAATACTGAAGTAAAGTGCAAATACCTCAATTGTACTTAAGTACAGTACTGAAGTAAATGTACTTAGTTACTTTACACCAGTGCATTCCACACCCTGATTAGCCTCGGTACCAGCCCAGGCTTTCATTTCCGTCGCAAAAAATGAAAGCCTGGAGGAACGAACGCATTGGCCGCTCTGGTCTAGAAGTGGGAGTCAACCCTTCCGGGTGGGCGTCGCTCCAAATGATGTGACGTAGCGCTGCACTGGGGGGGGGGGGGGGGCTTCATGCCCAATTATGCATCCCCGTTTCTCCATTTTCCCTCTCTCCTTAAACCCCCCCCCCCCCTCTCGCTCTTTGCTCAGTAATGCTGCTGGCCCAGAGAGGCAGCATTCCTATTAAACAAAGCCTCCCAGTACTCTGCAGGTGAGGTCTACACACACACACACACACACACACGCACACACACACACACACACAAGCGCAGAAAAGTTGTGCCTGCATATGCACACAAACTACTAGTTAAGGCTACCACTTCAAGACATGCTGCGTGCGTGCGTGCGTGCGTGCGTGCGTGCGTGCGTGCGTGCGTGCGTGCGTGCGTGCGTGCGTGCGTGCGTGCGTGCGTGCGTGCGTGCGTGCGTGCGTGCGTGCGTGCGTACCGTAGGAGTGCCAGGGGTCTGCTGGCGGGGCAGCTGAAGCCCCGGCTCCCCAGGGGTCAGGCCCTGCAGAACTCCCTGATTTGCCCCCCTCTGGAGCATCCATGAGATCCATGAGAGACGACTGGGGCTGAAAGAAAGAAAGAAAGAAAGAAAGAAAGAAAGAAAGAAAGACTAAATTATTGCCCTTTTCACAATTCACTGTCAGAGAAATGACATGGAATGGAAGATGATGTAAAGTAAGATCTACATTATTATTGTGTCATGTAAAATCTGCCCAGCAGTAGGGCTTGACATCTGCCCAGCAGTAGGGCTTGACATCTGCCCAGCAGTAGGGCTTGACATCTGCCCAGCAGTAGGGCTTGGTGCAATAACCGCAATACCGCAGTTGTGTAAGGCAAACCGCGGTATCGAGTTCATAACCGCGATCGTTATGGTTTTTATTTAAAATTGTATCCCGCGATTTTTTCACCCGGTGCTAATTGTCTCTAAACTGTAATCCTGGGCGCTACTCTCCCTCTGCCAACCTGGGGAGGGCCCCGAACTAATACATGAGGAGTGAGCAGGTCGCTTACTGTGCTCCTTATAACAATTATTATATATATATATATAATAATAATACTTTTGAGGTATCGCTCAATAGTATTGACAATACCGCGATAACAAAAAATCCATACCGCCCCAGCCCTATAGAGCGTTGCAGTCCCGCCCCCTTACATGACGCCGAGAGACCCAGAAATGAATTCCCCGTTCATTTTCCTCATAGACTTTTCAAAAGGTATTTATGTAAAGACGTTTACGCCGCGGACAAAGCCAACTCGGATCGTGACAAATCATGACAACAAACACAATGTTTTGGGCTGATCAAATAATTAGAAAAAAAAAAAAAAGGCAGGATACAACACTTTTTGTTTTGTTTTTCTTCTTACAAATTATTTGATCAGACCAAAACATGTGTTTATTGTCATGATTTGTCACGGTCCGAGTTGGCTTTGTCCGCGGCGTGAACGTCTTTAAATAAATACTTTTTGAAAAGTCTATGAGGAAAATGAACGGGGAATTCACCTCTGGGTCTCTCGTCGTCATGAAAGGGGGCGGGACTGCGACGCTCTATTCAGCAATGTGATCCTTAACCCATTTTGGGCGGGAACCCCTTTTGGTGTTTTAAACATTGTTATATTTTAGCTATTGAAAAATAGCAGATCTACAAGCCCACGAGCTTGCAGGTCTGCTATTTTTGAAAAATCGTGAAAATAAACTGGAGGATTTAGAAGATTTATTTTTTAATTTCGAGGTCAGGCCTAAATGGGTTAAAGCTGCAATCCACAACTTTCATGTCCAACGCAGGATTTAAAATCCTGGTCTTGCGTGAGAAATAGCAATAGTTCTACCGCTCTTCCAAGAGCCATCAACTGTCCTACCTGACATCATCTCAACAGAAGAGCAGGGAAACCACCTCCGACCTCTGCAGATGTGACAGTTATATTGTTTTGGGAAAAATATAATTGTATTCACTAAAATATCCATATTGTAATATCCATATTGCAGCGTTAAAGTCTGGTAAGACATCTATTAAATCAAGGTATGCTGTAAGCCAGCCAGCCGTGGCTAGGCTAAGGCAGTGTAATGATGTTGACAGCTACAGGCCTTGTTAGCTGCAGTCAGACAGAGCATGGGAATGAGGAGAGACAGCACTATTTCAGGATCCCATAAACAACTGACTCGCTCGAGGATTGTTGAGTGGATGTGCAAAAAGTGCACATTCGGTTCTTGCTTTGTGTAGGATGTGTACCATGCAGAAATATGCATTGTCTGTTCATGTGCAGAAATACGTTATGTCCGTGCATAATTTGAGCCTACGGTATGTGAGTGCACAGGTACGCATGTCTTGCAGCGTGCGCGTGCATGTGTGTGCGTGTGTGTGTTCACCTCTTTCTTCTTCTTGGCAAGTTTCCCTGAACTTGGTCCCCCCTTCTTGCTCTCCTCCAGGGCCATCTGTAGTCTCAGGTCATCTCCTCTACGCATGCGATCCTCCTGAAATGCACGACGTTCAATCACAGTTAACCACTTAACTAGTAAACCTGGTAAACCTAGTAAACCTGGTAAACCTAGTAAACCTGACCAGAGCTGGCTCTGTACTTGGTCCTGTCTTTTTATTCCTCCACTTTCCCCCCCTACACCAAATCTCTTCACCGGAAGTACCATCCGGTGAAGAGGGATCTACAGGCTCACGATGCGCTGTGAGCTCGTAGAATGTAGCAGTACCATAGTAGTCGCCTGTCGGTGATCTCCCGAGTTCACTCGACTGCCAGTCTGCAGTGATCTGTAGTAGTCTGTTTGGTGGAGAGCTGCCATATTAGGCGTCTCCCAGTCTCTGCAGCTCTTTGGTAAACATAAAATGCATTTTCAGGGTTGGGATTACAAATGTTATCCAATCAGGAAGAGAGAACCCCCACACGGAGTTGCACCACTCACTTCACACGGGTGTGATTTATAAAATAATAATAATAATCCCAAGTGAAATTACCCATTATGTACAATATCTGTGTTCTCATGCTCTACCATGTTAGTGTATCCGTGCGTGCGTGCGTGCGTGCGTGCGTGCGTACCTGCTCTGCAGCCTCTCTGCTCATGGCCAGGGCCAGTTGTAGTTGTAACTCCTCCTCGCCGCTGGTCTGGGGTCTGGCCTGCTCCAACTCTGACCCAGCATTGGGAGATGTGGCTGAAACACACGCATAATAATAACATTATTCTAACATTATTCGGGTGGGCACTGGGCAAAAACACATTTGCCTGTGTGTGCGCTCGCGCGATTATAGCCCTTTGGCTGAGCCTGAAGTGGACATTTCCCTCAAGACAATTGGATTAGATTGGTCTGTAGAAGCGCAGAGACAAATGTCAAATTTACTTTTCATTTTGAGGGCATTTCATTTTTTATGTATTTATATGAAACAGCAACTCTGTTTTGGGTGAGTTTGACCTTTTGCAGGTGAGCTAAGGTGTTGTGCTGTGCACGGAAGCTATTTATGTTACAATAAATGAGCCATAGCAGTTGAGAAAACTATAACAACAACAGCATTCTCTTCTCAGTCCCGACAGCTTTGTTCCACTTTGAAGCTTGATCAAATAGAAGCGTTCCAAAAGACGGTTTCCAACTGTCAACCTTCTCTGTTCTTCACTTGTCATGACTTGCTCTCAAGAATAAGGACATTCCCCAACACACACCAATAGAGCAGGGGTTCTCAACCCGTGGGTCGCGACCCCTCGGGGGGTCGCCAAATTATTTTAGAGGGTCCCCAAATTATTAAAAAAAAAAAAAAAAAAATGTTTTTTTTTAAATTTTTATTTTCACGATTTTTCAAAAATAGCAGACCTACAAGCTCGTAGCGCGCCACTCGGTGGCGCGCTATGAGCTTGTAGATCTGCTATTTTTCAATAGCTAAATTATAACAATGCTTAAAACACCAAAAGGGGTTCCCGCCCAAAATGGTTTAAGGTTATTGTAGCAGTCAATTTATATTGGGGGTCGGGAGGGGGCGGGGTGGGGGTCCCGAGACGTTGCCAAAGCATTTTCGGGGGTCCCCGGCCAAAAAGGTTGAGAACCCCTGCAATAGAGGATCACATTTAGGATGTTGACTATACTAGGTAGTATACATTGTGACACTCCACCCGACCCCAGCATCCACCCACTGGACTGGGGTGGTCCTTTTCACACCGTGAAGTTCATGCAACGATGCAAATGAATGATGCAAGTAGAGAATTTGCTTCACGTCCATCGTGCACACACCTTGATACACAGCAGGCCTTCTTATGACTCAGCTGTGGGCCTCATCTGTCCCCGTTTGTCACCACAGTGACAGTCAGAAACATACATACAGTTTATTGGTCACTTAGATCTCCTTATAGCCTGGCAAGGATCTGAATGGCTGGCACATCACTCCTTAAAGGAGAATTCCATGCTAGAAGGCTTTCTATATGCATAAGGCCTACAGGGTTTTTGTTTCCTTTGTATGTGTATATTGATAGGTATGGTATGCTATGCTATAGGTTAGGTTCTGCTATGTCCTTGTTTTCTTCTTTTATCGTATCTATTTATTTTTATTTTATTTTATGTCATTGTTTTTGGTTGTATTTGTCTTTATGTTGTCGTAACTGTTTTTTTTGTTTTTTGTTGTTGTATTTGTATGACCACACCGTGGTCATACAAATAAGGTTAGAAAGGTTAGAAAGAAGGCTTCCTAACCTTTATTTGTAGTGGTTACGTCCCCACCAAAGAGGTCCAGGTGTTATTTTGTGCAAAAGTGCATTATTGGCTATTTCCCTCCCCTAATATAAGCCCCTCAATGGGGGTTGGGTTTTTGTGCTAATTCGCTTATTCCCATCGAAATATGTAGTAAAGTGTACCGCTTGGGATACTATTTACATTATGAAGAGAGGATATATACAAAAAGAATTGATTTTTGAGCGATGGAAATAAGCGAATTTTAGCACAACACCCCAATGCCCCATTCAATTCAATGCAATTCAATTAATTGAGGGCTTATGGTAGGGGAAATAGCAAATAATGCGCTTTTGCACAAAATAACACCTGGACCACTTTGGTGGGGACGTAACAACTACAAAGAAAGCCTTCTAGCATGGAATTCTCCTTTAAAAGGAAGACTTTCAAGATATCTTCATATCATTGGTCCTCACTACTACTCATGATAAAATGGTACAATTTATTGTACTACTCGTCTCATAAGAGGGCTGTGGACACTTCAGAAACCTGAGTTTCAACTGCACTTATAGGCCAGTCAATCTAAGATTTGACCCAAAAGAATTTGTAATAGAAATCATTCAAGGTTTTAGATGATCCTTAGGGTCATCCATATAACATATTAAAAATTGATTATTATATACATTTTGGATCATGGGGTACCATTGAAAACCTATACAAGGCAAAAAATAAAAATTAAATAAAAATAAAATTTGAATTATGCTTTAAGTAGCATGTGACAAACAAGCTATTCATGATTCTGAACCCAGTCCAAGCATTAGTTTTGTACGAAAAACACTCCTTGGGCTAAAAAGCCGTCTCCACACATGTGATGAGGTCATCACATTTGGGCACATTTGGGCAAGTTTCTTTTTTTATATATTTTTTTATCCCACGATTTTGTAACCCATTTTTCACCCCTGTGCTAATTATTTGTAACCCATTTTTCACCCCTGTGCTAATTATCTAATGTGATCCTGGGCTCTACACACCCTCCGCCAACCTATGGGGAGAGCAACAGACTTGAACTCATGCCTGAGTGTCCAAGTTGCTCCTTTACACCTGACAGGGGGGAGTTTCCCTGGTTGGACGTAGCGCGTGGAAGGAACACGTTATTCCAACCAGTTACTTTCCCCTCCATCAGGCGCCCCGGCTGGCCAGGGGGAGGCAGTTTAGAGACCAGGATTACTGCATGTTTTTTGTGAGGGTACCTACCCTAGGGGACACGGGGAGAACATGCAAACTCCACACAGAAAGGCCCTTTCGCCAACCCCGCCTTGGGTATGGGCACTGATGACGCGGAGGAGGATACACGCCGCCAGCACCCACAGTGTCCCGAGCGGGAATCGAACCCAGGACCTTCTAGCGAGGCGACAGCACTACCAACTGTGCCACCGTGCCCTTGGGCAAGTTTCTATGGCCGTTTTTAGCCCAAGGAGTGTTTTTCGTAATCACATGCTACATGGTTTTTAATGGTACCCCAACGTTCAACCCCTGAATTTGCCATGATCCAAAATGTATATAATAACCAAATTTTAATGTTATTTGGATGACCCTAAGGATCATAAAAAAATCTTGAACGATTACCATTGCAATTTATTTTGGGTCACGCCCCTTTTTAGCTTAGATTGACTGGCGTATTACGCCTTTTTGACTCTACACTAAAAACAGTCAATCTACGAGCTCACATCACCGCATTCTGAGCTTGTAGATCTGCTATTTCTTCTGGGGTTCAAGTTGGTTAAAAGCCCTATAGGACAGTATGGCATGAGCCAGTATGGAAACTAATCACTGTATTTCACTTCTGCAAACTAAATGACTTCTCATTTTAGTCACCAAACCCAATTCTCTATGCGATGATGCAATCATACTTGAGTGAATCTACTGTCACATTACTAGTTAGTACCGTGATAATTAGTATTATTATGGGTAGAAAGTAAAGCGGAGGAAAAAATAAAGCAAGACAAATACCACACAGGGATGAAAATAGTCACCACCACACCGCCATTGGAAACACTGGTGGTTAGTTTCACTATGACACAATGCTACTTTTAAAATAGCCTCCGACTTTAAACATTGCTGTTTCTTCCTTCAGCAGGCTTACCCAAGCAGATTTCTAACACTGATTAAGCAACACTATTTCGAAACGAATTAAGTGTGTTTTAAGTGTGTGCATTTTTTGAATCAAGGATTAGATCATGATATTTTGTATACTCACTTGTAGATGTATAAAATAGTAGCAGACAGTGGTTTTTTTTCTATGCATCTGGAGTAAAGCCACGTTTAAAGTATTGCCATTTTCAGAACCATTAAGCCTGATTCATACCTTGTTCAAGTGCAATGTGCTGTAAGCTCATATATCTGCTACTTCTGGTGAGCAACGCCATTGGACGTCAGAGTATAAATGATGATCTTTCTCCTGTTGACTCCTCTCCTCTCTCTAGGCTCCTTAGACCATAGCTATTCCTTCCTTCCATCCTCGTCTTCTGCCCTGCCCATAACCAGGCCCATAACCTACCCTACGTTCTTCTATGTTCTTCTGCCCTTTTCCAACAAGGCTGTGAATGCAGAACACAGAGACAAGCCCTACAGAAATCCCTGGATAATATTAGACTAGATATTCGCTTTACAAAACAACAATGGATGGGTGCTACACCAGCTTGACCAGAATGCTACATATGGTACTGATCGTCAAACAGGATGGACATCCCATTCAGCCCCATTCATGACGGCCTTTGCTGCGTGTCTCTCCCCTTCTCTCTCTCTCCCTCTTTGCTGCGTGTCTCTCCCCTTCTCTCTCTCTCCCTCTTTGCTGCGTGTCTCTCCCCTTCTCTCTCTCTCCCTCTTTGCTGCGTGTCTCTCCCCTTCTCTCTCTCCCTCTTTGCTGCGTGTCTCTCCCCTTCTCTCTCTCCCTCTTTGCTGCGTGTCTCTCCCCTTCTCTCTCTCCCTCTTTGCTGCGTGTCTCTCCCCTTCTCTCTCTCCCTCTTTGCTGCGTGTCTCTCCCCTTCTCTCTCTCCCTCTTTGCTGCGTGTCTCTCCCCTTCTCTCTCTCCCTCTTTCCTGTCAGTCTTCACTTGATACAATCAATAAAAAGGCAGAAAAGCCAAAAACAAATCTTTAAAAAAAAAAAAGGACACCCCACACCATATCCACCTATACGGTACTTGGATGTGCTAAAGAAAGATGCCGGTGTGGAAAGCACAAACGAGCAGAAGGGCAGATGACTGGAGAATGGAGATGCTGATGGAGGGCTCGTCTAATAACTAGGTAGAGAGATCCAAATAGCTGGCTAGTCTCTCAGCCTTGCCTATCCTGTCCTCTTCTCTCTCCCCCAGTCCACTTAACCACTTAAACCCTATGTTGATTAGGGTTCCCTAATCCCTTAAACCCTATGTTGATTAGGGTTCCCTAATCCCCAGCGATCTAAACTAGGTCCCCTCCCTTTTTTTCCCTCTCAAAAGCAACTGATCTACAAGCTCACAAGCTTATACTATAGATGTGCGTGCCGTGCATGCGTGCCCTCAGGGAAAGGGATCGCCTGGGGGGGGACCAGGGGGTAGAAGTGTGTTTGGTTAGCTGGTAGGACATGAACCAGTAGCCTGACCACTGGCCTACATTCCATCCTCCCCGTCTCAAATGGACAGAAGAGAAGACACAGACGCAGCTCTAGCCCCTACATTGGAGTCATAATCGTCTTAATCCCATTCTGGCCAAATAATGAATGAACATCATTTTATAGTGTAGTGCCTTAGCATAGCATCTTCTAGCTCAAGGTGTTTTAGCCACGTTCAACCTGGCAACCCCATTTTGGGCATGCGGAAGGTTTCAAATGTTTTCAAAGTTTCTCAATTTAATTTTTTTTTTGTGAAAATAGCATATCAACAAGCTCACAGCTCCAGCCTATTTTCACTAGTACTAATACATAATATATAATAATATAATAAACAGCACAACTGCCTGATAAGAAACAGTACTAACGGTTCACAAAAAAAACTAGATACAGAAAAGCAGAATAACACAACACGTAAGGCTGAATGCTGAAACAAGCCCATTTCTTAACTCGTATCATGGGAACTAAGCATACCATATATGGATAATCGGTATTTTAGAGATGTCTGGATTGCCCGCAACTAAATTAAGCTTAATGTTAGCCTATATGTACACAGTCACACACATTTTAGTTCTTCATTTGAATCCGCAAATTACAACTAATTTTACAGGGAAACAAATACAACAGGGTGGGGGGGTTCATGGGCACCTAAGGGCACCCTCTCCTCCACACAGACAAACTTATAACAGCCGAAACAGAGCAGTATTTAAGTGGCAAGTTGTTAAGCTTTGCGCTTTGTCATGCCAGCTATTGTTGGGCCACTCGTGGTCAGTTTATGTACATGGTCCAGGCTTCAAATATCAGTATGACGAATCTACATTGATACCCGAGGTTTGTTATGATTCTAAGTAATGGTTGGTACTTAGAATCACACATACACTCAAGGAAAAAAATAGGCCTGTATATCTTTTCTACGTCCGAGCATAGACATGGTAACGCCTCTGATTGGCCTACCGACACTGCCGGCCTTACCAGAGTTTCCTCCGAGGTGGAAGATACATGCTGGATAGTCTACCGCGAGGTTACTCTGTGGTGGGAAATAAATAAATAATACAAGTACGATATAATACAAGAGAATGACAGCTTGGCACGCGTGACAGTAACTTTTGTAGAAGAGGCAAACTAATATTGTTTATGCCGTTGGCCTGTTTATTTGTATACATGTGTAAACTTGAAACATTATTGTACTGTAAAAAGGTCTCTTTCCCCTGACTATAATTAGATTAATACACGATAATCAACACTAACACTTTAATTTAGAACACAGCCAAATCAAATCATAGTACATACGTGTTCAATCAATTATTCAATCAAAGCAAACGGCACGAACAATATCAGTTTGCCTCTTCTACAAAAATGTACTGTAAAGTTACTGTCGCGTGTTGCCATTCTCTTGTACTTGTATCATTTCCCACCACGGAGTACCATGTCTATGCTCGGACGTAGAATAGATATACGTGCCTGTACCACTCAAATTCAAAGGAGCTTTATTGGCATGAGAAAACGTATGTTTACATTGCCAAAGCAAAAGTGGAACTGTACCACTCTCTGGAATTCCAGGCCCAAATCTGAGAGAATCTGAGCTGTGAGAAGTAATCTTAGAAGTTAAGAGAAATGGCCTAAACACCGGTGCTGTCATGTGTGGCAGATTTATATGATGATAGAAATGCGGAGGGTTTGCTTTATCCACGGGTGTCGACCGCTAAATACCACCACCGTTATAGAGACACTCAATTCTCTCTCTCCGTGGAGCAGGGGGCGGGGCCGTTTCCTAGTCTGGTGTCAAGTCTGGAGGACCCTTAACCCATTTAGGCCTGATGTCGAAATTAAAAAAATGTCTTCAAAATAGTTTTCTGAAAAACCTTATGTTTCTGTATCAGTGGTGCTAAATATTTCCCAAAAGGACCCCAAAAAATGATATGTAATATGCCTCCGCCCACCCATCTGAAAATATGTTGTTCCAGGGACCTCGCCAGAAGCAAAGATTTGAGTTAAAATGCTCACTCTGTAATAATATATATTCAAAGATTTGAGGCACATTTTCACGATTTTTCAAAAATAGCAGACCTACAAGTTCATAGCGCGGCACTCGGTGCCGCGCTATGAGCTTGTAGATCTGCTATTTTTCAATAGCTAAAGTATAACATAATGCTTTAAAACACCAAAATGTGTTAAATTAATGCTGTGAAATCTCATTTCTGTATCCATCCATCCATCCAAAACGGCCATCCATCATACTGTCTGTCTATGTATCCATCTATGGGTCTATCCTCTAATTTCCAGGGGATTTCCCTGGTTTTAAGGGAGGCTGAGGTGGTTGAAGTGTCACCAGAAAAGCAAGAGTGTTACGCAGAAATATGAGGCTGAAGATCCAAAAAGGAGCCTGAGCAGGGCCTCGGGGAGCCAGACTGCAGGGGTATGCAGACAACCAGCGGACTACTTAAGGTGGTGCACGCAGGAATCTGGGACTTTACGACCGAGAGACACTCTAAAAGGTGGTGCAGTGAGGAATCTGGGAGTTCATCGGTTTGGGTAACGGTGCTTCGCCCCTCAAAAATGTAGAGCATTCCCTTTCACAATAAGCTAGTCTTAATTAGCCTTTAATATGAGTGGATATGTTGCTGAGTTCCGGTCAGTGTCCACTGACTGTGGCTGCAGATTGTGACTGGGCCAATATACCTTGTATTGTGTGTCAAAACTAAGGCTGTCAAAGTTAACGCGTTAATCGTGCGTTAACTCAACGTCCTTTTAACGGCGTTAATTTAATTAACGCGCGATTAACGCACGGTGAAGTTTGACAGAACGGTTGAGAGACGCATGCATCTGAATGCAGGCAGGCAGATTCCAATAGCCCCGCCTCTCTCTCATCCCCACCCTCTCTCTACCATTCCCACACTCCGGACTCCGGACCGTCAGTACTATAGGGCAGTTGGGCTGTGAGCAGAGGCTGAATGCCTCCGTAGGCTCCGTTGGGCTCGTTATTAATTAATTTGCTTCACAATGTGTTAGATCAGAAGCTCTTTGAAGTGGGCATTGGGCAAAAGCAAAACTCTGGCCCTTTTGGTTGACAAACATAGTTAGTTAGTTGTGAAAGCTTGATGCTAATCATGCTACACAGACCATGCTAATGAGTGCTAAAGCTAATGTTGACTTGCAGGAGAGAGAGGGGCAGGGGCTCGTGTGTGTGTGTGTGTGTGTGTGTGTGTGTGTGTGTGTGTGTGTGTGTGTTGAGTTTATTTTGTTTCCCTCTTCCATGGCATTTGCAATAAAGCAAGCATTCTCCCATGTTGAGTATTTAAAACTTGAAAAGACCACCAGTGATCCCTGAGGGGATTCCAGGTGGCCCACAGCTAAATGATGGAGGGTTGGTAACCAAATGAACCCTTATAGATCTTTAACTCTCAAGAGTTGAATAATTGTTAAACAAATGCATTACTTAAAGTTAATTTACAAGAAGTCTACACAATTAGAGAACTTAGAAAACATGTTATTTTGATCAACATATAGCCTGTTATCTCTCCTAATGGTACCAACATCAATACAGTTCTTTAGTTTGGGTCTGGAAGGCTAAATGTCATCAAATGGTGGTCCGTGGCTCAAATGCAGAATAAATAATGGACCTTGATATGAAAAATCTTGAAAACCACTGATTTAAGGTATATTTAGAATGGATTAAAAATATGCGATTAATTTGTGATTAATCGGCGATTAACTATGGGCAATCATGCGATTAATCGCGATTAAATATTTTAATCGACTGACAGGCAGGCCTAGTCAAAACCATTACTTTTCAGACCATGGAAAAAAGAATATCCTGTGTTCCAATGGAACCAAGAATGTAGCCATTTAGTCAAAAGCTGCTAATACTTTTGATTAAATATTTATTTATAGAATCCATATTAGACAATCTCTCTGTTTTGGTTTTTGTTATTACAGTATAGGTAATAACCTAATAACCTGTTGTCGGGAGGAAAGCTCATAACTCCAAAATGTTCATTTTTCAGGAAATGATTCTTTTTTTAAAGAAAACCTTATATTTTTAAAACAAAGCAATACAGCCTCATCAAAGTTAGTGTTGTAACTTTATGTATTGTCAATTACTTCCATGAGAGGGGGAGAGGTGGTGGATTTAGTTGCTTTAGCAGACATTTTGAGGGTCCAATGGAGTTAAGAGGTTTTGTCCAAACTCCAAAGCACTTTTTACTACTTTCCATTGGTTCAATATTTTTGAAACAACACACAGACGTAAAGGGTGTTCAATAGCACTGATTTATGCCAAAAAAAAATCTAAAGCCTCAAATTTTGTTATGAGGTTCCCTCCCGACAGCAACGATTTGTCAAACATAGCAAGTTTTAAACGGGAAACACTTTTTTCCCCATTAAAATCTGTATTGCAGCATTTGAAGATTGTGTGCAAGGGTTTTTTCTTCCGTGCTGATCAGTCCTTTTGCCTTCTCTGATGCACCTGTCACTTTGTCGGGAGTGTAAATGTCTTGCTTGTCTACTACTGTAGGTATCCGAGATGTAGAACCAGGGGATGACATAACAGAAGAGAAAGGCATCGTTAAAAAAAACTAGACAGGACAAGAACACAGACAAACCGGCTTGTGGTGTCGGCTGGTTAACCTCGGGGCTATAGCCACAGAGTGGTTGTGGGTCACACACACACACACACACACACACACACACACACACACACACACACACACACACACACACACACACACACACACACACACACACACACACACACACACACACACACACACACACACACACACACACACACACACACACACACACACACACACACACACACACACACACACACACACACACACACACACACACACACACACACACGTGGGGGTGTGGTGAGAGAGTCACCGTCAGCAGGTCATTCACACCCAAGCTCAACTATAACAATGCCCGGAAACTTCCGCTGGAATCCCAAAAATCCCTGTGGTGACACCCTGTGGTAACACCCTGTGGTGACACCCTGTGGTGACACCCTGTGGTAACACCCGCCCGGTAACACCCGCCCGGTAACACCCGCTCGGTAACACCCGCCCGGTAACACCCGCTCGGTAACACCCGCCCGGTAACACCCGCGACGACACGCCAGTCTCGCCCCCATTGGCCAGCCTGCCCTTCCCCTCCCCTCCCTCAATTGATGAGTCAGCGGCTACAACTTCCTCCCTCTATGTCAAACACACACACACACACACACACACAGAATGACTGGACACAGCGCATGGCACTAAACCAAGGCATATTACATTGAACTCTGAACATTAACAGATGTAACCTTGCATCTGCACACTCTCTGGGTTACAACTTGATAACTTAATCACTTCCACATTAAAAAAAACATACCAAAGACAAAAAAAAAATGGGAACCAGTGACTTCCTGCTTGGCACTCGGCATCAAGGATCACGGGTGAAGTCTCTGTGACCTACTAGTGTCATCCGGGTGTGGCTGGGGTGGGGGATGTACTTGCACATCATGGCTGAGGGATGTACTTGTACATGATGCCTGGCGGGTGTACACAAGCCGCCTTACGCTACAGAAACAGGAGGTATGCTCCTGCCTCATGGGCCACATGGCTCGGCAAGGCTTACTACATTCTAAAACACATACACATGACAGTGATAGACAATAAGACATACGACTACACAGTGACCACGTGGTGCATCCTAAGGTCAAAGGTCAGGGGTGAATGCGTGTCCCCGTGTGTGAGGTCATAGGAAAGGACAGGGGTGACTCTTTCATGTAAAACCTCTCCTTCCTTCCTCTCCCCCCTCTTTCCATTTTGTTTTACAACTCTCTTCTTCTCATCTAATGACTTATTTTCTGTTCCATTTCTGTCTTTATTCTACAACAAAGTACATTTTCAAACAAATTGATTGAAAATGAACTTGAAGTACAGTTTGATGGGATATGAATTCCAGTTGAAGATGTATCATTTTTGTCAAGAAAGAGTCTTTTTCTTGAGACGAAATTAAGAGGCGAAATTAGAGGCGAAATGGACAAAAACAAATATCACAATACGTTTTATTATGATAGACAGGCTTCTTGTGTCTAGTCACAATATAGATTTTTTTATATATTGCCCAGCCCATACTTCAGTTGCCATGATTCCGTTTTACAGAACACAACACTTTCATGCAGTCATCATTGTTCTCGCTAAATTGGAATGAGGTTACCACAGCGGGCCGGGACCATTTTCTAGAAACCAAGGTACGAATAATCAATGATTATTCTAAGTAAAATAGTCTCACTTGGGGAAGTTGTTTGACATTTGTTTTTCAGTGAAAGAAAAAAACGTGTTTGACAAAATTATCGTCCAAGAATTCACTGCAAAAACGTATAAACATTTGAGTCCAATATCAAAGTCATCTGCACAGCCAACATGAGTTTTAATGTGCTTCTAAAAACCGCTCTGTGGGAGAAGACCACCCCCTCCAGGTGTGCCACACATTCCTGCCGATGTGATTCTAGCCAACGTTGCTGTGGTGTGATCACCTCCTAACAGCTCCCTAAAGGTCTCCTCTCTGTCTGTCTCCTTCTCTTCCTCACCTCTGGCCAAACTAAACTCTCACTTAAGAACCAACTTAAAAGACATTACTAGCCTTCTTTCTCTCTCTCTAATCTCTCAGGAGAGATGGTTGTCTCTCTCTCTCTAATTTCTCAGAAGAGATGGTTGTCTCTCTCTCTCTCTCACTCTCTCTCTCTCTCTCTGGCTAAAAAAGCAGATTCCTCCGTCATGTAGAGAAGGAGGGGTGAACTCTACTTCCTCCTCTGCTCTGTGTGTGTGTGTGTGTGTGTGTGTGTGTGTGTGCTCGAGCAATTGTGCACGCGTGGAAGCTGAGGAATGCAGCCTTACTGTGGGCCTGAAAGCCAGAGAAACAGCAGGAGGAGGGGCTCATTTCAGGATGTAGGCCAAAGTTACACAAACTGGGACAGAGAGAGGGGTGTGTGTGTGTGTGTGTGTGTGTGTGTGTGTGTGTGTGTGTGTGTGTGTGTGTGTGTGTGTGTGTGTGTGTGTGTGTGTGTGTGCCATCCTTTGCCCATGTGCTTGAACATATGGAACAAGTGCATGTGTGCGTGCGTGCGTGCGTGCGTGCGTGCGTGCGTGTACTCACATCCGTGGTAGGAGGCAGGAGAGCCCTCTGAGCGTCCGTACTCTTCGCTGTAGGAGGTGGAGAGGTTGGGCTGGGATGAGCCGCGGCCGAAGCCCATGGCCTGGGCCTGGCTGCTCCCTGTGCCCACCTGGGCCATGCGCTCCTTGGTCTTCAGAGCCGAAGACCTGACCGGACACAATGCCATGTTATTGACATTGAGAGACCCTGAGACCAGACTCTACAAATGTCTTCTAAATCCTGACAGTTTTCCGGGGGAAAACGTATGTATTTGTATTGGTGAGTCTCAAACTATTTCATGTTAAGGACCACCAAGATTATATGTATTATGGCCGCCGACCCCCCCATCTGAAAATGTTTTGTACCAGGGACCCCCCCCAGAAGCAAAGATACGAGTAAAAGAAAACAACATTTGCTGTGAAAGAAAATATATTCAAAGATTTGCACACGTTTTCATGATTTTTCAAAAATAGCAGTTCTACAAGCTCGTAGCAGATCTATGAGCTTGTAGAACTGCTATATTTCAACAGCTAAAGTTTAGGCAAGTCTTATGCACTCTGAGACGGGTGCGTAGGCAGGGCTCAATGTATTCAGGCATCTCAGATGCCTGAAGAAGGTCTTTGACCGAAACGTTGCCTAATATAAAGTTCGTATTGCAAGTGCAGACGGTGTGCGGGGCTTTGTGCAACAGCTAGTTTAAAATAATGGTTAAAGTGGTTAAAAGCTAAGGTAACACAGATGCGAGCCAGAGTCTAAGGCCACTGCGCGTGGAGATCAGTCAGTGTGTTTTATATGTTTGGCTTGGGTATTGTTGTGGGTTGTTCTTAGGAATCAGGAGCAAGTGTGCCCATTGTACAATAATACAATTAGATCTAAATGATATCATATTATACCAGTATTGATGCTGGGATTAGCTGTTGTAGGGCATGACATCATATTTCAATTGGTAAACGTATCACAAATTATACTCAATCAATAATCAAACAAACCCGTCTTGATCACATGACTATGGAGAGCATGTGTACCGATTTGCGTGAAATTTGGATAACATCTGAAGGAGTAATATTAGAAAATGTGCTTTACATATGTCAGCCTCCTGGTGGCGCTATAAAGAGCAGATGTGAAAAATTCCAGGCAAAGGTTTTTCCTTGGCCTCTAGGGAGTTGGCATACAAAGTAAAAAAAAAAAAAGTTAAAACACTTTTCGGCCAGTTATAGCGCCACCATGAGGCTGAGTTGAAAATGTTCACATGGCATTTCTTCCTCGGCCTAGTGGGAATGTGCGTGCGCAATTTCACGGAAATCACACGTTGTGTTCATGATTTGCAGAATTTTGTTTGAAACTGAGCACTCCTGCGAACTTTGGAAGCCAATCTTAGCTAATCAGGATGGAGTCTGAGAAATCTGAAAGACCCGTTTCGTTGTATGGCTCTAGAGAGACTGTGTACCAATTTGCGTGATGTTTGGACAAAATATGTAGGTGTACTGTCCAAAAACTTGTTTTGCACAAAGCGGCCTCCTGGTCGTGCTATAACAGGCCGTTCTGATTTTTTTTGGCATCTACCGGGTTAACGGTGCCGGAGATTAGCTGTTCACAGACGGACGGACACACGGACGGACGGACGGAGTGCAAAACATACTCTCTCCCCATGCCTTCGTCCTGGTGGAGACAATAAGTATTTTGGTCTAAATGTTACTCCTTTTTCTTTTAGTTTCTGTTACCTTGTAGGTGGTTGTACTGTTAAGTAAATTGAACAATAACCCTAAAGTAAAAACCGCATGAAAGAGTCGTGATACTGCCTGAAAAAATATTGTTACATTATATTTTTCCATGTCGCCCACCGTAGGCATGCCTGTGTCTGCGTGCCTGCATTGCCCGTGCATGCGTCTCTCACCTCTCCCCTTTGAGCCGGTCCTCGTCCTTGAGCAGCACCACCAG
The DNA here is from genome assembly GCF_951216825.1 of Electrona antarctica. Taxonomy (NCBI): domain Eukaryota; kingdom Metazoa; phylum Chordata; class Actinopteri; order Myctophiformes; family Myctophidae; genus Electrona; species Electrona antarctica. The sequence continues at coordinate 7,711,685 of NC_136795.1, read as the reverse complement.
CTGCTTACTCTTCTCGCGGACGTTGATGCCCTGGTCCTTGCCGTCGCGGTCCACGAACTGGAAGTCCTTGAGTGTCTGGATGGCGAAGATGTTCTCCTTGCACTGCAGCGCCACGCGCTCCGAGCCCGTCTTGATCAGGTAGTCGAGCAGCGTCAGCGCCTTGTAGACGTGCCGCCAGTTCTTGCCGTGGTCGTTGAGCCGCTTCCAGATCATGCTCATGATCTCGCTGAACGCCACCACGTTGTACGTGAGGTCGGCGATCTCCGACATGAGCGACGACGACGGGCCCCACGGGTCGTTGGACGTGGACTCGCGCACCTTCTTCTCCGCGTCCGAGTAGTTGTTCACCATGTTCTTCATCTGCCGGCGGATGGTGGAGCTCGGCATGGTGGCGGAGGAGGGAGGGGGGGGAGACGGGGAGAAAAGGGATGCAAGGTACACTCTCAAGACAGGAGAGTAGAGTCAGGGTAGACTCACAGGAGTCACGGGCAGGGAGGGTTTTTAGTGAATCCGTCACTCACTGGGTCGAGTGTTTGAGTGCATGCATGCGCTCACTCCGAAGGGCGATGGTTGCGTTAATACACACACCCGTGTCCGTTGTCCCGGCACGAAGGCGGCCTGTGTGTGTGTGTGTGTGCGCGTGTGTGTGTAAAAGCACGTATCGTATGCCTGTTGTGTTTATTTACGATGCCTCTCCAACCCGAGTTCCCGAGTCCTCCAGAACAGCTCCTGTTAAAACCATCTCCACACGCAGAGCGCTGGCTGCACACACGACCAAGCCATCACCTAGGGAAGCACAGACAGAGAAGACAGCTGGTTGGTGAATGAGAAGAGACAATCAATGAACGAACAACACGGCTCACTTCTTGTGAGTGACATGTGTCTTATCCACCCACCTCATTTTATGTTAATATCGTGTATTTAAACTCAATCACACATTGTTTTGGCTCGACTTTCTAACCGTAGCTTAAATTTACAATTTAGGCATTTATCAGACCGTCTTAATCCAGAGCGATTTACAGTAAGCAAGAACAACAAATAGTTGCAAACAACCTAGCATCTGTCTAAGAGTAAAATATGTGTACAGTGGAGCTATGAGTTTAGCCTTTGCATACACCTGTGAGGTCGTTGAGGCTAGTGCAAGTGCTACGACAAGTGCTACGGGCTAAGATGGAGTCTGAAGAGGTGAGTTTTTAAGACTACAGCGGAAGATTAGGAGGGAGTCTGCAGTTCTGGTTGCAATGGGGACTTCATTCCATAGTTTTGGAGCCAGAAGGTAGAAGAGGCTGGGACGTGTGGAGTGTTGTCCTGGCCATACCTTTGGTTGCTTTGTAGGCCAGTATCAGAGTTTTGTACTCTGATACTGCGGGGCAGCAAGTGGGAGCCAATGGAGGGAGCAGAGGGGGAGACATGTGAGCATTTTGGCTGGTTAAAGCTGCGGCATTCTGGATCAATTGGAGAGGCTCAAGTGCACATGCCGGTAGGCCAGTAAGGAGAGAGTTACAATAGTCAAGTTTTTATATGACTGATGTCTGGATAAGGGGAGCTGTGCTCCTGAGAGGACTCCTGAGAGGAAGGGTCTAAATCCTTTGAATGTTATAGCTTCACTTTGCATTCTGTTTTGCGCAAAAATATAACAGCTTGCTTATCGGGTAAGCAAAACACAATTGAGGTAGACAATGAAGAATTAAAACAAGCATTGATTTACCACAGACAGGAACATGTCCTTGTTCTAATCAGCGTACAAGGTAAATGTTACCCGTCATCGACTGATAGCAAGACATTATATTCTGTCTATATTGTCTAAATACAGGCTCAACCACAACTTCTGCAGCTCAGAAATGCAGTGTCAGTGTATACCCAGAATGCACTAATAGGGTCAAATATATAATTAAATCTAGCAACCAACCACTATTGACTTGGGAAGGCAACCAGCAACAGAAGAATAAATTAATGACAATCGTGCCCACCACCCTATCGTACACCTGCCGCAAAAGAGTGCAGAGCAGGTGTCATTACTAACCAACACAGTTATTCTCACACCAGTGCTGTGAGAGTACCAAATGTACTTGCACCCATGGTGTTAAAATGTGGTGTGGTCAGGCAAATTGTTGGTGTATCCTGCTATCTGTCTTAAGGGGACTGAGAATAGTCACAAAGTGATTGCACTGATCAGAGTTAAAAACATTCACTTTGAAAGAATATATATTCAAAGATTTGCGCCACATTTGTACGATTTTTCAAAAATGGCAGACCTACAAGCTCGTAGCGCGCCACTCGGTGGCGCCCTATGAGCTTGTAGATCTGCTATTTTTCAATAGCTAAATTATAACATAATGTTTAAAACACCAAAAGGGGTTCCCGCCCAAAATTGGTTAAATCCTGCCTAACGTCAGGTGCAGTTCCCGTGCACAGAATTGTCCTGCTATTTAAAGGGTGCATTATATGGGCTGCATACAAAGTGCACACTCTCTCACTCTCACAGTCAACTGAACTGCTATTTTTTGGCTAATGTTCCCCCCCAGAATATGGATGTTGGTGTTCAAGTGGTTAAGCGTCTACTTGCATCAGTGATGTTGAACAGTTTTTCAAAGTCGTGAGTCACAGGACCCACGGGTGGACATTTTAAATCTAATCTGAAAATTAAAGAAATAAAATCCCAAATCTTAAATTATTACTTTCTTTGTAAAATAAAAATCACACCCGTGTGAACTGAGTGGTGTAAGGTCTTATATAGACTGATCAGCTGTGGTCTGACGTAATGTCTGACGTAATGAAATCAGCATCAACCAATCAGCATCAACCATGCTCATTTTTTGGTACGAACAGACGGACAGACACGTAAACTAACAAAGCCAGTTGTAAGAGTGGTTTACACCACTCAAAAATCACATCACAACATACTAATTAATAATCGACAAAGAATTGTGTGACAATATAATCTAACATAGCGAAGTATACAGCACAGCACATACTAAATATAGTTTTCCATCTGTATATACATTTAGAATATAAAGTATAGTATAGTCAGACACAGCCAATATAGTATACTACATGTTCTGTTTAGCTGCAGAGATTGTCACTGAGAAATGCTGGTCCACCTTAAAGGACCACTTCACCACTTTTCAACTCCTCTTCCTATAATTGGTCCTCACTAATGTTCATGATAAAATACCACAATTTCTTTCTACTCAGTCTGTGTCTCATAGGAAGGCTGTGGGCAGTTCAGAAACCCGTCCACCAGTGACATCATCGATGGGGAATTCAAGCTAATAGAAACTGCAGGCTTTCTTTTCCTGAAAAGTTGCAATGCAAAAATGGAAGCCATCGTTCTCACGATAATACAAATCTAAATATATTTTAAAACAAATCTTGTTTTAAATCTGCCTAACGATGATGTCACTGGTGGACGGGTGTCTGAACTGCCCACAGCCCTCCTATGAGACACAGACAGAGTAGAACAAAATGGTTGTGTTTTATCATGAACATTAGTGAGGACCAATTATATGAAGAGATGTTGAAAAGTGGTGAAGTGGTCCTTTAAACTCCACCTGCTTCGGCTGCTTGTTAGCTCCGTCAAAAGAGCAAAAGGCGGAGTTGGTGCCAAAGAAATATGTGACAGTCAGATTTGGGAATATAAACCAATCGATACGAAAAGGCGGATGGATATCATGCGCTTCCATTGCAAGCTTTACAAAGAGTTGTACCAGTGATGGAGTCTCAAAATCACATCCATAGAATGTGGGTGAGAAGGCAGCCAGCCAGGCAGGCAGGAGAACGGAGATTATGCATTATTGATTTGAGATTCACTCATCTCGTGCTCGGATTAAATGGAGTTCTGCAGGCGGACATGCCGCTACACCACCAGAAACATGTGTAAAAGTGCCTACTGCAAAACTGACACATCGCCTGAGACTGCAGGAGGAACAAATGGTCCAAATGGACCATATTTAAGACCTGAACATGAACAATGAGGGCATGGGGGAATGAGGAACAACAGAACATGTCTAGGAATATGTAAAGTAACATGCAAGGTTTGATACGCATTGTCGATTTTATTTATCTTTTTTTCTTTTTCATGTTTGTTTGTACTGTTTGTCTTTTGCCATTGTTTTCATTGTTTGTTTATGTGTTCAAAAAATTAATAAAAATCTAAGTGATAAAAAAAAGTGCCTACTGCACTGACCATATTCAATGGAGTCCACCACCAATGGGAGGGAGGTTTTAGTATGATTTTAACAACATCATGGATTTGTTTTAACAATGTAGCATCAGAATGAAATGGTGCGCGTCCCGCAGACACAGCTATAGTTCTGTTATCAGAGATGCAGGACACAGTACAGCACCTACTATAACAATGTTGCTGTTAGAAAAGTCCTTCATTTTACGAATCAAAAGTGCCACTGTGCAAGTCACCACATTTACAGTAGATGTGTGATTAACCCATTTTGACGTGAGATCAGATTCTAAAATGTCTTCTACATCCTGACAGTTTTCTGAAAAAGCTATGTTTCTATGTCAGTCGTTCTTCGATTTTTCAAAAATAGCGCGCCACCAAGTGGCGCGCTACGAGCTTGTAGATCTGCTATTTTTCAATAGCTAAAGCATGACATGATGCTAACACCAAAAGGGGTTCCCACCCAAAATGGGTTAATTGTTGTGAGTATCTATACCACCCACATATTAGGCCTGTGCATGGTCAGGGTGTGCTTTCAATGTGAACCGTGTTTTTCCACTTTGATAAATCTCACTTGAGTTTAAAGTAACCTGTCTGAACGGTAAATTACAAGGCAGGGTGAGGGTAGAGAAGAGCTGATGGCAGCTCTATGTGATCAGGGCTTTCCCTGGCTTTCGGGGAAGCTTGAGGTGTTAAAGGGTTGATCTACTCTGGGTACGTTTCAATTGCAGGGACAGGCCAAAACGGAGGTTACTGGAAGCCATGTTCACAAAACTAAAGACACCATCCTGCTGGCTGATCAAAGCATCAAGTCTTGAGTCAGATAGAACTCGCCTCTCTCTCTCTATCTATTATTCAACAGCGCCATATCCCTGTGAACTCTGCACACTTTTAAAAGTATGTACTGCAAATGACCCAGCATGCACCTCGGAAAGTTTAAAACACGGCTCGGTTGTATTCCAAACATGCGTGCTGTTCTGTGGCAGTAATAATAACCTGCACATTCATTTTTTTAAACTATCCTGCTACCGTATATTGTAAAAAAAAATCACACCCGTGTGATCTCTCTCTCTCTCTCTCTCTAAAAATGATGAAAAGCTGAAATCAAAGAAGATGGCTTCATCCTCTTGTAGCCTGTTAACCCTTGCTGAGAGCAGAAGTGAAAGAATTTCAGCGGTGCATTTATTTTGAAATATGTTTTGCATAAGCAAAGAGTCTGCATACTAGTACGTGTTGGGCTTAAATTCTCAGTCAGGCGACTGAACTCGCGAATAGGAATGGTTTATATTCACACTGTGATAAGCCCCAATGACCAAGTCTTTCCATTACAATTCTAAATTAAAACGTAATGTTTCTAACTTTCTATATCGAATATCGATAGATTTTCAATACTGGTTGATATGGCAATAGTCCATGATTGCTAATGCCAACTGTGGAAAGTAAAGTACAGTGAGAGAAATACAATGTTCCGTTTTACACAGTGAATGTTCCTTCCAGCCCACACACACTGTTGAGGGCTGGAACAATAGTAAAGTAAAAAAAAAAATGAACTAAGCACAATCAAATGACTCAGCTCTAACCAGTGCCAAGTGAGTAAATAAAGTGTTTCCTCTAGTTGAGGGCTGTCAGGCTCGAGTCAAAGCATTTGAAGTTGAAACTTGAAAATGATGAGTCCCGTCATGCTCGAGTCCCGTCTGCTAGATCAGAAGCCCAGCTGGTACTACTCACTTCCTGACCCACGCACAGCACCCAGCCACCCACACCTATAGTACAGCGGATTACCAAAAAATTGTGCACTTTTTCAAAAAAGCATGAAACTTTTACCATAGTTAGATGATACCATGAGGTGTATTTTCAGATGTGGAGTCAAGTCAGATTTGACCCCTGAGGCCCGGTAGAGCATAATATGTGACCAATACCCATAACATCCTATATAAGGCAAAAAAGTCCAAATTTCATCATTCTTTAAGTAGCATGTGACATATGAAACTAGGGTGATTTCATGATGCTGAATCCATTCCAAGCATTAGTTTTGCAAAAAAACACTCATTGGGCTAAAAACGGCCAATGCCGTCATCACAAATTGATGATGCCAGCACATTTGGGCAAGTGGGCATGGCCGTTTTAAGCCCAATGAGTGTTTTTTTTGCAAAACTAATGCTTGGAATGGATTCAGAATCATGCAAACACCCTAGTTTCATATGTCACATGCTAGCTACTTAAAGAATGATGAAATTTGGACTTTTTTGCCTTATATAGGATGTTATGGGTATTGGTCACATATTATGCTCTACCGGGCCTCAGGGGTCAAATCTGACTTGACTCCACATCTGAAAATACACCTCATGATATCATCTAACTATGGTAGAAGTTTCATGCTTTTTTGAAAAAGTGCACAATACCTCTTGTATTGGGGTATAAGCCGCTGTACTACTAAGGGAAAGCGTACGCTCAGCCACAGCTGTTTGCCCTCCTATAATAACCTCACGCCAGGGGTTACCCAGCCCATGATGCGTACGTAAAGGGCACACTCAGCAGTCTGGGTAGAATTCATATGATAGCAATGGAAACAAAGTGTAGACAGTGTTTTGCCACGCGTGCGAACTGTGAAGCGACCGTAAAGACCATAGATATATATAAACACTAGATAGCTCACCCGCGCTGTTGGCCAATGGAGAGCGACGTCGTTACGTGGCGGCCATCTTACCTCGGGACACATAACATTGTGTCTATGGGGCATGTACTCTTAAATGACCATAACTTGCTCAATTTTCAACCGATTTTCAAACGGTTTGGTTTGTTATAAACGTCAGAGACGTCCGCATACTTATATGCTTTTATACGACGTTCATATAAAAAACATAAATTAAGCAGATAAGCGTCCTGAATCATAGCCACGTTGACAACGTTTGTAATAAACCAACCCGTTTGTAAATCCGTCAAGATTTGAGTGAGTTATGACTGTTTCTGTTTGAGCTGCCATTGAACATACTGTACTGTAGCCCCGAAGTAAGATGGCTGCCGGGTGAACGACGTCAGAAACTCCGCCTTGAGCCATCTAGTGTTTATATATATCTATGGTAAAGACAACTCTAAACATAACCTAGTCATGATTGGCTGCCTTCTAAGCCAATGGGAGTCGGAACGGCATAAAAACCCATACTCTGAACGCCGCAACGCGGAGCGAGTGGCAACAGCTGCTAATGTGAGCTGACTGGAGCTACAGGTAAGACATACGTTTCGGCCTATGTACATACATAGGCTGAAACGTTGCCGTTTCCTAGTAGTTTATTTAAGGAAAGAAAGAGCACCGTTTATGTTTCCTTAAATAAACTACTTCACTGCATTTGAAGACGGTGTGCGGGAGTCCCTTCTTTTTTCAATGGTGAAACATTCAAATCAATGTAATATCATTGTCTGCTATGGAGCTGACCTGTTCTGACATTCCATATGTTGATCCTTCCCCACGCGTCCTTCCTCTTCGATCATGTTCGATGTCTCCCTTTTGACTGATACCTGTCCATTCAAACTCTAGACGGGCCCGCCCCAGAGTTAGTAGTGCAGCCGGCGAAAAACTAAAGTTCTCAACAGGCCCGAAAATGAAGGCCCGGCCCTACCTAGTACCTGGGCCCTCATCAAACCCTGTACACTCAAGACACTGCCCCCGCTGCCATCCTTAGATCTCCATATATGGAGCTGACCTGTTCTGACATTCCATATGTTGATCTGACCCCCCATGACAAAGCGCCAACGCTCGCCCAACAGTCGTCGCTTCTTCTTCTATTAACACCAGTAATGGTGTGTTAATATCTGTATCATAATCAAAATCATACCATTAACTATGGAGCGCAGTCAGAGCAACATTTTGATGAACACAAACTTTATGGAGAACAGAGATGCACAGAAGACGCCGGTAGAGACATTGGAGAAGCTCAGACAGTTTAAGCCTTTCATTCAGGTGCTAGTACAAGAAATGACTGACGTTTTGATCTTACAATCCTCCTCAGAGTCATGAGGCGGTAGATAAACTAATATCTACATTCTCCGCCGCTGTTGCTCATGCTGTGGGGCTCCATGAACAGACAGTACGGTGCACATAGTGCTTTTTAGTAGCTAGCGATAATATCAAAATGTTATGACATTTCATTTCTTTTTTTTCCTTTTTTGTATTCAGACAGCCAGCCAGATTAACTCTCCCAAAAATCATTTAGTCTCTGTGACACGTCTAGGGGCCACATTCAGTCTCTGTGACACCTCTAGGGGCCACATTCAGTCTCTGTGACACCTCTAGGGGCCACATTCAGTCTCTGTGACACCTCTAGGGGCCACATTCAGTCTCTGTGACACCTCTAGGGGCCACATTCAGCCTTCTCTGTGACACCTCTAGGGGCCACATTCAGCCTTCTCTGTGACACCTCTAGGGGCCACACTGTGACACCTCTAGGGGCCACATTCGGCCTTCAAAGATGAGGAATAATGCATGAATTTGACAGTCCACGTCCTGATAAGTTAGTCATTTGCGGGCGGGAAATTTTGGACTTAATTATATAATGTGCACAATCCATGCCCAAAATTAAAGTGGAACGTAGTTGAGCAATGGCGACGTTTGATTATGTACAAATCAAACAAACCAAATGTGTAGTGTTATCCTTCAAGTGTTTGACTGTACTCTCTACTCTGTACTCTGACTGTTTCCATTTGCATTTCTGTCTAATAAAGTATTCAATCAAATTGATCAATCAAACCATGAATGCACGAGCGATGAATGTTCTGCTCACACAAAGCGTTGTTCTCAAGTAGCATCAAATCATATTACAACTTCACTATTCAGCAAAGGAAATGTGAATATATTATAAACATTTGGTCAATACAATCAAGACAGTATCAGTCCACTATTTCTCCAAGTGCATAGCTCTAGGAAGGCCCAACAGTGAGTTATCCCAGTCATTTGATTGATGCAAAGTCACGGCACGCACACGCGCCCCGCAACCAGGCAATTTTCACATTAAGAGGAAGAGTTTGTTTGTGCATCTGTCATATGTATGTGTGTCTCTATATAGTACTGTATGTTTGCAGCACAGAATTCAGGGCAACAAGTGCTCCTGTGTGCGCGCGGGCGTGTGCGCACGGTGTGCGTGTATGTCAAAGCTTCCTGCTAGGCCATGCTGTGGAATGACAGCTGGGGGGGGTGCGAGAAGAGGGGCACGGGGGAACGGGGGTAACAAAACAACTTGGCACATCCCGTAAATTCACTTAAAGCCAGTGAAATGTGAGTCTCCTTCTCCCCCCTGCATCCGTATGAATACAACTCAGGCCTAATGACACATCTGCTGCTATAATCACCTATTCACCCACAGCAGACAAGAGGAAGAGAGGAGAGCCTGTCCCATCTCCTCCCCCGGAAGCCCCACAACCCTCCCTGGCTCCCCCTCCCTCCTCCCCTCACCTCCTCTCTCTTATATCGTCCCAGTTTCAAGGCCTGGAAGACTGCACACAGGCAAGATCTGTCTATGTGAAGTGTTCGTTGCACATTCATATGTGGCAGTGGCAGAGGAGTGTCCTTCAAATCCTTGTCAAATACCCCTGCCTGTCACCTTTCTTGCATGGCTATCGGCAACAGCATCAGACAAGAAAAGTAAAAGATGTAAAAAGGTAGGGGACGCAATTATGAGAAAATCTGAAAATTAGAACAGATTGCAGGCGAGTGTTTTTCAAGAAAGAAAACTTAAAAACGTACTAGTCTGACAAAGCTGCTTTTACTGAGGTGCGTGTCTGTCCACCATCTCATTCTCCTCATGCTGGGTCGCTGTGCATGTTGAGTGTCAGCACTCAGCTCATCGCCTCAAAAGCAAAAAGGTGAATACATTTTCTTTCTTTTTTAGTATGTTAACTAAAGCAGGATAATGCAGATCCCAGTCCTAACATGGCCGCCGGCTGAACTCAGAGTAGACACTAGTCAGACTCAAGAGTTCAACCTGTCATCAACATCGAATGTTTTTACATGCTGCCCGACCCGACACTTGCAAGAAAGGGGTGTTTCTCAATTGGTGGACAAATTAGTAGTAGGGAGCCTGGGGAGTTTCTCGGGCAAGACATAAACCAATTTGATTGAAAAGTAGTCGAAATGTGAACTGAGAAGACTATTATATGAACTGTACTTTAATTTGCCTGAATAACCCTCGCCTAATTATTTCCATTATGTATTTATTTTATTTTTTTCCCACTTTTGTCATACTGTGTTTCTTTCTATTCTGCTTTATTTGTTTCTACATTGTTGCATTTTTTTTTTTACTGTACCCTGTTTATTGAAAGTTATGACAGGGACTAGCGGCTAGCCTAAACTTATTTTAGTGGTCTGGTCTGTTTATCATACGTTTTTATTGTCTTAGCTACTTTATAAGTGACCTTGTCCACTTACTCCCTGCAAATTTTCACCCAGAAACACAGAATGTAGTAGTAGTAGTGATGAATTCAAAGGACTTAGATACTTCCAGTACCCTATCAAATTTGTCCATGAAAACATAAAGGACAAATTATTTGCATTGATGCATACACAGAAAACAAGCCAGTGTCTCAGGTGATTTCTGCTTGTGCTAATGATGACCGCAGCAGGGTCAGAGCAGTGGCCCATTGAGCCGGCTGCTAAACAGATTATGAATGAGTCTGGTTCAGCTCCAGCTCTTATTGAACACAGACACCACCAACCTCATCTCCATTGCCTTTCTCCCTGTATGCATGTCTCTCGTACACAACAGATAGAGATGGAAAAACATACCGGTACTATAATCAGTGTGACTCTCCTGCCTCTTAATAATTCCAATGGGATAATTTCTTTGTCACATTTGCTGAACAAAAATCCATATTACTACTCGTCTTGTATTTTGAGGAGCGACATATTTTGAGGAGCAGACGTTTTTTGTTTTCTTTTGGCTAAATTTGAATCGAGACAAATTCAGGCGGAAAGAGTACAGGTATTTCAATTATTTCTCAGGATTTTTTTTTTTTTATTAAATCTTGACTTGATACAGTTGATAGGATGCGAATTTCTTATCTTTTGAATATCAAATTAAAGAATATTTTTTGCTAAATTAGTAACTACCTGGTGGTCATTACAGGGATCTGACTGTTTTAGAACTATGATTCACTTAAAGGACCACTTCACCACTTTTCAACTTCTCTTCCTATTGGTCCTAACTAATGTTCATGATAAAATACCACCATTTTTTCCTACTCAGTCTGTGTCTCATAGGAAGGCTGTGGGCAGTTCAGAAACCCGTCCACCAGTGACATCATCGATGGTGAATCCAAGCTAATAGAAACGGCAGGCTTTCTTTTCCTGAAAAGTTGCAATGCAAAAGTTGAAGCCATCGTTCTCACGATAATAACAATCTAAATATATTTTAAAACAAATCTTGTTTAAAAAAAATCTGCCTAATGATGATGTCACTGGTGGACGGGTGTCCGAACTACCCAAAGCCCTCCTATGAGACACAGACTGAGTAGGAAAAAATGGTGGTGTTTTATCATGAACATTAGTGAGGACCAATTATATGAAGAGATGTTGAAAAGTGGTGAAGTGGTCCTTTAAGTCCATTTGAAATTAAACATAGTCTTGCCAGAAGCACCGTCACAAAACAACTACAATAGTGGTTTGAGCTGAATGCGGGACTCCCTCAGAGTGCAGCGGCAGACATGACACTCCTCCAGATCAGAAACATTATATTAGGAGCACTGAACACAATCAAGGACCGAGTGTGTGATCAAGACATGACACTCCGCCAGATCAGAAACATTATATTAGGAGCACTGAACACAATCAAGGACCGAGTGTGTGATCAAGCTAATCCAAAACTAGATTATGCACTCGGATGTTTAAAGAGTATCACATTTGTGCATCAATAATGAACTGACCCAGGGGCGGCAGGTTCCTATAACGGCAGTGGGTGCCCCCCGCCTTGCCATCCCGCCTCCCTGCCCGGACGACGACGACACAGATTTATTTATTTATTTCCCCCAGATGGTCTAACAATGTCATGATTTGTATTACCAATCTCATACACCATTGCTCACGAAAGCAAGATCCGTGACCCAATTACAGCCACTGCATCTTACCTTTTAATTAAAGTAAAAGTAGTCTGAGGAAAAGGAACAGTTCTGTTCCCCGGACATTGTTTTGGGATATTTTGGCTGAGATGGCTCTGTTTGTCAAGTCTCAAGTCAGTGTGGAGATTGGCCGGCGGCGGTGTTGCTGCCCTCCCCTCCCCTCCCCTCCCGACTCATGGCTCTTTACAGACGGGCCGACGGTACACTACACAGACAGCAGCCTCGCCGCTGACTGTGTTAGTGTTGTGTTGCTGCAGGAGACGGAGTGTGAATGAACCGTGCGGTCACTGGAACAAAGCCACCGTATTAGCATTTGAATACCTGTTCTGTGAACACCGTAAAGGTGTGTGCCTACGTGACAAAATGACCAGGGGGAGGGGATCTTCAGCCTTAATCTCAGTGGGTGCTATTTGGCTTATTCTTTTTTCAGTGGGCGCCCAAGCCCTCAGGCACTTCCAAAGTTGACGCCGTTGAACTGACCCCTGATTAATGGTTACATCCCTAGTATTTACAGTATGATGGCAAAGTTGTGAAATGAATGCTGACTGTGTTGGCTGCACCATACATTCAAACAACACCACCACACAACAGCATGGAATGTGTTCTCCGCTAGATCCAACGGAAGGACATGCAAATTAGGCCCACATTCTTTTCCATATTGACTGTAAAAGGCTCTTCTAGGCGAAATCCCACATTCAAGATACTGACTAGTCAACTGTATGCCTTTAGTTAACATTGTGTGTGTGCTGGACAACAGAATATTCCTCCATAAGGGGCGGGCTCTAAAAGTGGCGTTTGGCATGCCACTCCACAAAAAGTGGCATACCACTTTGAAAAGTGCCCTCCCTCTATTATATCACTTAATGTATCACTGTGAGCAGGGTTGCATAGGTATATAACTGTATCACAACGTTGTTTTAGCAAGGCAAACTATTGCAGGCCAATCCATAGTCCCCCACTTAAAAAGCATACAGCGATTGTTTATTGTAACAGTGACCTACTTTTTCTATGTGATACACTGGCTTCACTGGCTACCCATACCATTACGGTCATGCTAGATAATATTCTCCGGACAAGATCTTCTAGACCAGGGGTGCCCACACTTTTTTGACTTGAGGTCTACTTTTAAAATTGCCAGCTCAAGGTGATCTACCAACCAAAAGATAATTATCCCTTTGCTTAAAATACTCAAAATATGTACCTATATGGCGAATAAATAAATAACATTAAGGCATTAGGACTTTCAAAATCTAGGTTTCAAAATCAATTCTATTTATTTATCTTTTCAGTTTCCCCGCATTGCAAAGAAGAGACTTAATTTCTGACTTTTTCGGATTTTCTGACTTGATCTGGCCTGTTAACATTTTCATAGACCTGGTTGCTTGTTTCTCTCTCAGTCACGAAATGTGGCAACCGTCAAAGCTAGTCCTAGTTGGTTTTGGTTGTGAATTTGTGATGCATGGATGATGGCATCATGATGCTACCGCACAGACCACACAGAGACTACCGTGGAGGCGCGGACCCCCACGCAGACTATCACGGACCCCCACGCAGACTATCGCCGACCTCCGTGGGGGTCCGCGTCGACCTCCGCGGGGGTCCGTGCCGACCTCCGAGGGGGTCCGCGCCTCCGCGGTAGTCTGTGTGGGGGTCCGCGGATAATGGGGGTCCCCGCGGAGGAGTCTAGTCCATTTATTTTCTCCTTCAAAGCCACCGGCGCGCCGCCGCCTGCCCGAGGCGAGGATTGTTTTTCTTTTTTCATGGCAAGGCCAAGCGGTCTACCTGCGCAGCGCTTGCGATCGACTGGTCGACCGCGATCGACGTAATGGGCACCCCTGTTCTAGACAGACAGAGGGGGTGCAAACCAATACCTCCCTCCACTCCGATTGGGGGCCCATACTGGTTACTTCAAAGTTCAACACTTTAGATTAAAATTGTTAATAGAAGTTCCAAAAATCATGACATTCATAAGTTTAGCTATGACCACTCAATCATGCCGTCTAAGTGATGGTGTTCATTTGACTAAAATGCAATAGTATTTATTTAAGGCGTGCTTGAACATATCTTCAAAATAAGTAATAGTGGAGTAATAAATAACAAATGTAATTTACGACGCTTTGATTAATCCATTGAGACCTGGAACGCATCCATGTCACGTTAGCGTTTAACCACATTAACCTTTTGGTGTTTTAAACATTGTTATAATTTAGCTATTGAAAAATAGCAGATCTACAAGCTCATAGCGCGCCACCGAGTGGCGCGCTATGAACTTGTAGGTCTGCTATTTTTGAAAAATCGTTAAAATGTGCCTCAAATCTTTCCGAAAATTGTCATGATTTAGAAAACTTTTTTTTTTAAAATTTCGACGTCAGGCCTGAATGGGTTAATAGTGGCGTGAAAATGCCCTGGTGATTAGCCGAGTGAGAACCATTAGTGGCACAGCCGCCGGAGAGGGGGTCATTTGGGTCTGAATGTCCCGCACTAATTGGGGAATAACTGGTCTTTATTTATTTATTTTCCCCGGCCGGCGCTGGTGGTCTCTCTAGCGCCGATCCCATTTTGTTGTGCAATCTTCGTCGTGTATTCGTCGGCTAGCCAATGACCTGGCTAGCCTACCCTACGTGCAGTAACTGCAGTTGCTCTCTAGTCTCAATCTCGAATATTGTCCCCCCCACTTTTTTTACGTCGTCGCCCCTGATTAGTGGTTAACCTAACTCCACTGGACTCACTCTGACCCTCGAGCAAAAAGGAGTGAGAGTGAGTGACCACTGGCAGAGTCAGCAACACAAAACACACCCATTAATGATGTCCAGCCAAAACTACCCTAACTAAACTGCATTGTGTGTGTGTGTCTGAGTGTGTATGCGTCTTGGCAGAGTTCAGGTAAACTGTGATCAAGGATTAAGAAGCAGTACAGCTAGAACAGGCCTGCCCTACCAGGTTCAAACAGCAAGGATAAATCTGATGTAGAGATAAAGATTGCATAATCGTGTGTGTGACGTGCGTGCGCTGTCAGAGCCAAAGAGTGCAAAAGAGGGACGTCAAGTCAACTAGCCAGTTCATGATTCCCAAGAACTGCATGTCTGTCAGAATCTATTCAGATGAAGAGAACTCAAGTCATGTACCCATTCCATTCTCAAATGCTTCTCAGTTTTAAACACTTTCCAGCCAAATGGTGGCCACAAGCACCATGTAAACATTCCTTAACCACAGTGTGAGGATTAACCTCCTACAAGCTTAAGAGTTGTATAAAGTGGGATCCAACCCCAACCGGGCAGCCAGGCCAGCACATGTGAGAGAATAACAGTGTCTCTCTGAGCAGTACTAGTACACATCACTGAACATCAGTGGTGGAAAGACACCAATATACTTCCCCTTTTGCAACCAGATCTTATTTTAACCCATTTTGACCTGAGATCAGATTCTAAAAATGTCTTCTACATCCTGACGATTTCGATTTTTCAAAAATAGCAGACCTACAAGCTCGTAGCGCGCCACTCGGTGGCGCGCTATGAGCTTGTAGATCTGCCATTTTTCAATAGCTAAAGCATAACATAATGCTAACACCAAAAGGGGTTCCCGCCCAAAATGGGTTAATGATGTTTGGGAGACAAGAAACACTTTCCTGGGTGTTTTATGTGGGCAAATTAGACAATACGTGTTTGTAGATATTTTTGTATTTTGTGCCAGTGATGTCACGGACACTGGTCTCACTTCCTTCCTGGAAGACAGCCCTCTCCCTCTCCACAAGGTGGGGTGAGTGAGTGGCAGTGCGGTCATTGTAGTAATCCAGCAGTATGTCGTCAATGACATCACAGACACTTTGAAATAATAAAATATCTAAAAACACAAATTGCCCACATTAAAACCCAAGGAAAGTGTTTCTAGTCTCCCAAACATCATTAAAATAAGATCTGGTTGCAAAAGGGGTGAAGTGGCCCTTTAAGTACTATACTTACTGTAAGTAGGCTACAATTTTGACGTATTTGTAGGCCTACTTTACCGGAGTATTTCCAATTTCCAATACTTGTACTTTTATCTACTCCACTACATCTCAGAGGCAAATATTGTACTTTTACTCCACTACAATTAGACCTATTTGAAAACTGTAGTTACTAGTTTCTTTGTAGATTTTGATCATTCATTATTACAAAACACCCACTTACCGCCCTATATACATTTCGGTGTTACAAGCTCACAATGCGTCTTGAGAGCTCGTAAATAGATCTGCGATTTTCAAAAGATTTGTATACATTTGAAAACTTGAAATGAGACATTCTGCATAATGATTACTTTCTACTTTTGGTACTTTGAGTACATTTTGATGGCAATACTTTTGTAATTTTACATTTTGAATTCCAGACTTTCACTTGTAGTAACAGTAAGAGTTATTTCTACATTGCAGTAATGATACTTTTACCTAAGTCAAACATTTGAGTACTTTTTCCCACCACTGGAGACGAGACAGGACAAGACACCCCCTTCAGATCGACACGTCATCCAGCCTTTTGTCCGCCCTGGTCCCGGGGGAGAGACAAAGCCAGTGAGCAACGGGACGGGAGGAGGACGGTGATAATGCATCAGTCACCCACTGTGACTGACTGATCACCCTGACAGTGACAATAGACAAAAGCCCAGCCCCTGTCTCTCTCTCCTCCGGCCACGGCACGTTCATAATATCATACTATACACTACATGTGTACTCAGTCAGTGTGTGCAGCCCAGGAAACAGCTAGCAAAAGGTTGAGCTGCAACATCACCACCCAGGCCAGCCAGTCATGCATTGCAAACAGTAATCACAGTCAGCCCGGAGTCACAGTTAGCCAAATACCAGCAGCATTAACTTAAGAGGGGTCGAAACGGCGCTCGCTTAACCCGCCTAGACATTTCACATGTTCACCCGAAATATGTCAGGAAAGCTTCGATTTGGCCGTGAATTTATTTTGTTCATTAATCTTAGTTATTGTCATGACTCGTCGTGCATAGGACAGCAGTAGGCGCTACGGAGTACTGACAACGTCCATCAGAGTGAAATAAATCACAGCACCGCACAATTCCTTCCTTGATGACTTGATATAGTATGCAAAACAGAATAGAACCACTACAGTCGTTGGACTGTTGGCTACTATTAGCATGTGAGCTAATAAACTGCTCCAAAAGGAATGGTACAACTTTAAAAAATAAATGCACCAGTGAAGTATCGTATATGTACCTTTCCTTTGGACATAAACCTATGATGAATGCGGACGAAAATAAAAGCCATGTGTACCGAGGCTATGACTGCAGGGCAGAGCTTATCAGCATCTCTAAACAGTTTGTCAGTAATGTGCTTAAACCTGTAAA
>NC_136795.1:7681562-7689062 GCF_951216825.1 Electrona antarctica | reverse complement strand
TAGCAGTCGTCCCCCTCCCTTTTCTGCAGCCTAAAATCCTCATTGTTTAGTTAATTCTGAAAAGTGTACTGTATAGTACAGTGTAAAACATTAATTACAAATAGCTTCAAGTTCAAAGTTTGATCAAGTTCAGATCAAAGCAGAACAATGCTGTCTAGTTTCAGTTTGCCAACATCATTAGAAATTAGAACAAGATAGCTTTTAGACAAATCAGGGTTGAATTCAAATAAAATATATAATGCGTCGTCATGCATTCTGCAAAATGTCCTACCTTTAGCAAGGAATCACGTCGTCGTTGTGTCCACACAAAGTTCACAAGGGAAAATGAAAGCATTTATAGCCGCAACAAAGATGGATATATCTTATTGTGGAGGCTGGGTTGGTCACACCATGATGTACTGTATAGAGAGTTTTCATCTGGATCCAGTTTTCCCAGTTCATCCTCACATCAGCTTTCAGATGGTAAATACCTCAGAGAGTTGGTTTCTGTGGGGTCCCACGTGATTGGGGTGGGGGTTTCGGGGTGGGGAGGAGTGGGGTGTCCCCACTCCTCCCCACTAGGAAAGACCAGTTTAGGGTTGTATATTGGATAAACGTGGAGTATGGCTGTTTATGGGCACGTCAACAGCAGGTTGAAAAGGTTGGCCTTTTCAAACTGCACGTTGAAAAGGCCCTCAGCTCTGAAATTGGTAAAATCTGCACCTGGCTCGCTGATAAACCAAACTGGTAACACTTTATATTAAGGTTGTCTTTATAATGCATTATAGCCCATTTATAATGCATTATAATGCGCCTATAAGGCATTATACCACTTGTTATAAATGTTTATAATAACAACTTATAACTACATTTATAACATATTATAAGTGCTAGTCATAATGCATTATTATGCTCAGTGGAACAGCACATTATAACTATTATAACTTAGGTGGTTATAAAGGCACATAGAGAAGTGCTGTAATGTCTGTGTCATAATGCATTATAACCAATGTGTATTAAATGGAATAATGTCTTATAAACATCAATAATATGCTATAGCAGGACTTTGAGACCTTTAAGTAAAGTGGCAACATACTTTAATGGTTATTAGCAGTTGTATCATTTTATAATACCCTATAGCATGACTTTGTGACCTTTAAGTAAAGTGACAAAACTTTGTATAATATGCTATAGCATATTATTGATGTTTATAAGACATTATTCCATTTAATACACATTGGTTATAATACATTATGACACAGACACTACAGCACTTCTCTATGTGCCTTTATAACCACCTATAGGACTAGGTTATAATAGTTATACTGTGCTGTTCCACTGAGCATAATAATGCATTATGACCAGCACTTATAATATGTTATAAACGTGGTTATAAGTTGAGGTTTTGTGTATTGTAAGGCTCTAAGAAGCCAATGCAGATGCTATGAATAGATATGAAGGGAGGTGCCACAAAAACATTGTAATAGGGAGATATCAATAGCTGGCTAAAACAAGATGTTTAAAGAGCTAGATAGAGATGGTTAAAAATAGGGGCAGGTACCCAGGCGCCACATTGCATCACACGATCACACGTCACATGTAATAACATCACAACTTAATCATGTGTACAGGTGAGAATTATGCCAAAGCCCTGTCAATCTGCTTGTGGATAGAATACGACTACTAACAATAATAACAAAACATCAATAATGTGTTACCAATCATAAAACAAATACAAGGAGGCAATGCATATTAAAATTACTGTAAGTTTGCTTTGAATATGTTCTAAGAAACATTCGAACATGGTTTACTAAACTCTCCATTTCTCTCTCTCTCTCTCTCTCTCTCTCTCTCTCTCTCTCTCTCTCTCTCTCTCTCTCTCTCTCTCTCTCTCTCTCTCTCTCTCTCTCTCTCTGTCTGCCTGTCTCCCAATGTTTTTAATTTCTATAGCACCAAAGCGTGTTAGAGCGTGTGTTACATTCACCCATTCATGGAGACATTCACACAGACATTAAGATCAGGGAGCATTTAGGGGTTCAGTGTCTTGCTCAAGGACCGGGAACCTTCCCGATCCCACATGGCTGGTAGATCAGACCAGAACCTTCCCGATCCCACATGGCTGGTAGATCAGACATCCCAATGATGTCCTTCTCTCACCTTCCAGATCCCACATGGCTGGTAGATCAGACCAGAACCATCCCGATCCCACATGGCTGGTAGATCAGACCAGAACCTTCTCGATCCCACATGGCTGGTAGATCAGACCAGAACCTTCCAGATCCCACATGGCTGGTAGATCAGACCAGTCACTGGTCCAGTCACTGGTTTAAGTCCATTTGGACACGCGACTGACTGCCCTCGATGACATCAACCAGAGGTCAGAGTTTGGTGCATTCCAGGTATGATGTTATCAGCATACCTAAAGGCATAGTTGCTTCTCATCTACAGTCCCGGAGACTCAGAACACTGCTGGTTTTCATTCAGGGGTCTCAGGGTTGAATTTAAGAATCACGTACTGCCCTAGGATGTAACTTTGCAGAGTAATTCACTATACAGTATAGTTCATTATCTTCGCTGACCTGAAGCCCAGAGGCTAAGATTATGTTTTGCTTGTGTATTGCTGGGCCAATCAGCCCCACACTTTTCATCAGGGACGTGCACACATAGACATCAAAGGGGGCTTCAGCCCCTGCCCTTTTACCCGTCTGTAAAACAAGTGCCCTTTCCAGACCACGATTTACTATGGCGAAAGAAATGCAAATGCCACTCCTTTCCATGCCATGCCGGAAGGCAGCATTCAGGAGAATTCTTTTTTTTCCCGAAGTCTCCTGAACTTGAACGCAGCATTTTGCGTTGAACAAATTTGTTTAGAAATCCAGCTCGTACACACCGCATCTCCACTAGCTAAAGAGTGCTGGGTTGCGCCCCGAAAATAGCTGATCTACAAGCTCTTGAACTTGTAGATCTGCTATTTTCGCTATTTTTGTCCAAAAGTGCCCTCTAACGCAGCCCCTGCCCCTCTAACACTCTCTGCACGTCCCTGCTTTTCATGTAGGAAGCCAGTAGGCCAACAGAGTTTTTTCACATAGGCCACATGGTGGCCAATATATATAAGCATATGTGTTTAAAGTGGGCTATACCAGCCCATTTGACATTTCGGCCTATAACTATAAGTCTTGAATCGTATGTCGTAAAATAAAATATTATTGGATTCCTTGGATTATGATGCAACTAGTGTTGGACAAAGTACTCTAATACCTGAGTCAAAGCATAGATACTGATGGCCAAACTGGTCAAATTACTCCTGAAGTACTACTGAAGTAAATATACTTAGCTTACTGTCCTCCCCTCTACTACACAACGCAGCACCAAAAATTAAAGCTCTACTACGGAGTGCCAGTATGTCATCCATTTAGGATGTGTTGTGGGAATGTTTAATATTTGTCTGGTTTGGTCATGGTGGATGAAGACAGTTCAACAACAGAGAGGATGGCAGAATGTGTCTATAGCGGGAGGGTGGTGTCTCCGTGTGGGAGTTGACTCATGGTGCACCATTATGAAGTGAGATGTCTGTCATCATGTTCAGGCAATGATCAAAGTCATAATATTACACATTATATCGCCACGTTGCATCACACGATAACACGCCTCACGTAACATCTCAGCTATAGTTGATTGATTGATTGATTGAAGAATTTATTAACAGTTTGCAGAATTACAGTACATTTCAAGCACAAACTCAATACAAAGGCTGTTAACTGTGAGCGGACGACCCAATTAAGCATTACACTTGTTTCCAATAGGGTCCACCATGTTCAAATCATCAAAACATTTAGAGACGTACAAATAGACACTTCTATAGACAGAACAGGAATTCATCATAAAGGAGGTAAAAAGGGAAAAGAAACATATACAGTGAGGGGAAAAAAAGGGGTGGGCGGTGGGGGGGATTCACTTTCAGCTCTGTTAATTTGTTTGTTTTCCTTGGAGGAGCTGCGTTGGGTCCCCAAGTCGGCTCCGTGGCCGTACCTTGAGTTGGCTGTGTGGCCGTGACCGTCTCTTGTGTTGTCCTTGCGTTGGGTCCCCAAGTCGGCTCAGTGGCCATACTTTGAGTTGGCTGTGTGGCCGCGACCGTCTCTTGTGTTGTCCTTGCGTTCGTGTTTGAGGGATTCCGATTTTACAGGGGCCAGTTTCGAATTGCAGCCGTCCGTAGGTGCCCTTTGAGAGCGGTTTTGAAAGAGTCAAGGGATTCGCATGTCTTAATGACAGTTGGTAGGGCGTTCCACATTTTGGTGGCATAGGAGCGAAAAGAATTTAGTCCCTTGTTTGTGCCGAATCTGGGTTGTACATGGTTCGTTGCACTCCCTCTGGTGTTGTGGGTGTGGACTTTGTTAACATTAAGGAAGTATCTAGACAGGTACAAGGGTATCTTGGTGGTGTATCGAATCTTGTGGACCAGACCCATTGCAAGATGCTGTACTCTGTCGTCGACCCTAAGCCATTCCAGCCTGTCGAAGTTGGTGTGTACAGGTGGGAATTATGCCAAAGCCCTGTGTCAATATATTTCTTTTTTAAGATATTCTTTGCGGCTTTTGTATGCCTTTATTGATAGGTACACACAGTAGTCTGACAGGAAATGGGGAGAGAGATCAGGGGGTGACAGTCCAATGGCGGCTCTTCTACATAGACTTCTATTGGCAAAGGCCTGAACCGTTAGTTTATAGAATACATTGGAGTCTATGGGCTTCACAGTGACAAACGAGTTACATGAACCACGTGACCGGGCTGTTTTCTGCCCCCTCAATGTCGTAACTCTGTCTTACTCTATGGCTCTGGTCGGGATCAGCACTCGAACCCACGACACGCTGTCACACTGGACCAAAAGCCTAGGTGCCCAGACGTCTACGCCAGCCGTTCCGGGCCCTGTCAATACATTTCTGCTAGTAGATATTATACGACCACTTCCAATAATAATGATTTACCAATCAAATCAAATACACATTCAATTGTTATCATAAAAACAAGAAAGATGAGGCAATGCATATTCAAATGAACGTAAGTCTGCAGTATTAAGAAACATTTAAAACATGTTTTACTATCCTAAACTCTCTCTCTCTCTCTCTCTCTCTCTCTCTCTCTCTCTCTCTCTCTCTCTCTCTCTCTCTCTATATTTACTGTAAATGTGTTGTTGGAATGCATTGTTAATATTTAGCTGGTCATGGATGAAGACAGAGAGGAGATCGTGGTGTCTTCATGTGGGAGTTTGTCGACTCATGATTGCACCATTAGGAATAGGAAGCGAGAAGAATGACTCAACATATTTGTCATCATGTACAGGCAATGGTCAAAGTCATCACATTATATTACCATGACAAAGTTTGTTAAAATGTGTTAACCGCTAAACCTTCTAGTCTTCGTGAAACAGACCTGAGTTGCAACTGGACTGCTTTTGCAATATTCTATTGAAATGAAAACTTGCCCAAGCTAACATGAAAAATAGGGTTCTGTTTGAACAGCATGACACCGGCATGAAACTAGGCATAATGGAGGCTTAAGTTGTTCCAGTCAGAAGGAGCTTTGAACATAAAGGCTTTCAATGGCTATATTGATTCGGAAATTACGGGAACATAACAGTGTTGTTTTCGTCGACTAAAACTAAGACGAAAAATGTTCGTCGACTACCCTTTTTCACTGACGAAAACTAAATGGAAACTACATGAAAACTAAGCTATGATGACTAAAACTAAGACTAAATATACTGAAAATTTCGTCAACAAATAAAAACTAGACTAAAATGTTAGGAAGCGACTAGTGGACTAGAGATCCAGTATAAGTCATTTTACACTTGGTTGCATGCTGAAAATAGCCGATCTACAAGTTCACAATGCGTCGCAGCGCGACGCATTGTGAACTTGTAGATCGGCTATTTTCAGCAAGTGTAAAATCAGTCATTACGACGGCATCAAGGCCCACCAAAATACATTTTAGTCGACTAAATCAACTGTCGATTTAGTCGACTAAAATCGCATGACATTTAGTCGACTAAAACTAGACTAACACTAAGGCATTCCAGGTGACTAAAATGTGACTAAAACTATATGAAAACTATTCAAAAGACTATGACTAAAACTAAAATCAAATGTTGCTGCCAAAAACAACACTGGAACATAAAAATAGAGCTGTGTGAAGTGTCTCAATTGGTAGTATCGTTTTACCATACAACTGAAATGTTGAGAATTTTTGAGAAAGTAAATCTGGTTATTTCCATACATTGTACAGTGATATAAAGAATGAATCTGCATAGTTTATTGTAAACTGATTTGTGAGGAATTAGATTAGTTTGGGATGCAGCCTGATACACAATATCAGCAGATTCAGCAGCATAATTCAGTATCGGTAAAACATAATGATGATTGTAATATGAACAGAATTTAAAGCAGTTTCTGGAACGGTACACAACACCAATACTGAGGCAAATATCCTGAACAATTTGATCAATATTACATTTAAATGACACTTCAGTGTCAAGCCAACATTTCCAAGGGGGACCCATTAAACATGAACAGGATACATAAAAATACATTTATAAATGAAGAGAAACCAATCAATGTAATTGCCTTCTTGATTTAGGCTGCAGCCAATTGAGCGAGTTGTACATGAAGCATGATGAGTATCATATGGACATGAAATGAAATGAAATGAAATCTATATTTACCCAGGGTATCTGGGCTAAGCTCAAGAACTTGTTTCCAGCCCGGCCCTGCTCATAGAACACATTTCATCGTAGTGGTTGATGCCTTGTTCAAGGGCATTTCAGCGGTGGTAATTTTAACGTGTCGGACGGCTGATTCGAACTGGGAACCTTCCGGTATCTAGACCGCGCCGCTATCCGTTCGGCCACCGCTGCCACATTTCAATGCAAACCTGCACAGGGAGTTATATTATATAAGATATTGAAGGCCCACTTCACCACATTTCAACCTATCTTCATATAATTGGTCCTCACTAATGGTCATGATAAAATAGCACAATTTGTTTCTACTCAGTCTGTGTGGGCTGTGGGCAGTTCAGAAAACCATCCACCAGTGACATCATCGATGGGGAATCCAAGCTAATAGAAACTGCAGGCTTTCTATTCCTGAAAAGTTGCAATGTGAAAATGGAAGCCATCGTTCTCACGATAATACAAAAAAATATATATTTTTTAAATGTTGTTTAAAAAAAATCTGCCTAACGATGATGTCACTGGTGGACGGGTTTCTGAACTGTCATGAACATTAGTGAGAACCAATTATAAAGATAAGTGGTCCTTTCAGGGGCTTAAGATGAGAGTCTGTGGTGTTCCGATACATGACATTTGCGTAACCCATAATAGGAAGTAACATTTGAGAGATTATTATTTTTCTAACATAAATTGAAAAGAAATTAATTGAACGATAGAGTGAGCTCAGGCAACCATATGTTTATGTAATAATAATTTAGTCTAAAGGCCCGGGTATTTGGTGTGTTCAACTCTTTGCA
>NC_136795.1:7664062-7676562 GCF_951216825.1 Electrona antarctica | reverse complement strand
TGTTACGCAATGTTTGTGTTTGCACAAACACTCGAAGTTGTCCATTCATTGTCAATGGCATTTAATGCTTGTGTTGGGACAAAGTTTGTGTTTACACACACACACTAAAAGCAGGACATAGGAAAAAGTGAGGCCAGGGGAAATGTTTCTCTCTCTCTCTCTCTCTCTCTCTCTCTCTCTCTCTCTCTCTCTCTCTCTCTCTCTCTCTCTCTCTCTCTCTCTCTCTCTCTCTCTCTCTCTCTCTCTCTCTCTCTCTCTCTCTGTGCCACTGTGCCTTCATGTCCTGTGGTTATGAGATCACTGAGTGTTTACTGGTAGTCAGTGTTGCCAGATTTTGTGAGAGAAATAAGCGACCAGCTCTATGAAAACAAGCCCAAAAGACGTGACCACATGAGCTCTTCAAACCTATATATACTATCATCAGATAGTCATCTTCTACAAGCTCACATAGCATGTCACAATATGTTGTGAGCTTATAGATCTGCTATTTTCAAAACATCTGGAGAAAAAAAAAGTGGAATGTTTTTTAGTTGGAAGCAAGCCCAAATAAGTAACTACACTTTAGGAACTAGACAAAAAAAAATCGCAACTCACAACTATCAATATTTACAAGCAACTTTACAGGACAAACAAGCCCAAATTCGCTTATAAATAAGCAGTCCTGGCAACACTGCTGGTATAGTGAGTCAGTCTACGTGTTGAGTCGCAGCCAGTGGCTTCCTCCCCACATTGTGTCACATTGTTTTCATGGTTAGGTGACAAGTGGGGAAGACGACAGACGGCAGAAGACACAAAGGGACTATTCTATATGGTCCTACTTTGATGCTCATGGTTCCAAAGAAGCAGCCTGTTATCAGTGAAGGACATGGTAAATGGTGCATTTATATAGCGCCTTTATCCAAGGCGCTTTACATAGATGGGTGCATTACATTCACCCATTCACACACACATTCATACACTGATGGCAGCGAAAACCATGCAAGGTACCAACCAGCACATCAGGAGCAATTAGGGGTTCAGTGTCTTGCTCAAGGACACTTCGACACTAACTCTGGGGGAGCCTGGGTTCGAACTGGCGACCTTGCGGTTGCCATCCAGAGACTCTACCCCTGAGCCACCGCCGCCATGCATATAATGAGGTTAATGCACCTCCCAACCCTATAGATGATGTGCATACACTACATGCACACATGTATATAGTATTAGTGGCTCATCTCATCCTTGTGGTCCTTGTTCCTTGTTCGGATCTAGATGGAGACTTGTGTTGCATATAGTTTACTGTCTCCCTATGCCCTTCTATATCTAAATGAAGCAACAACAACAACAACACAGCCTAAACAGAGCCATGGTGGTGTGTGTGGTGGTGCACACGATGACACAGCCTTTGTCTTCTCATCATGGCCAATGGCCATGATGGGACTTTGTTAAGTTCAAACAGCTGTGTCCTTTTTTTTGGGGAGTGGGGGGGGGGGGGGGGGGGGGCTGCGAAGCTCTAAAAACACAACACTAAAACAAGGGGACGGGCCTTTCCCCTTGTTTGTTTATGGTTCATCCTCACAGCTAATTCCACAGCAATCCGGTCATCAGTTTTGAAGATATCTTGTTTAGGACCAAAGTGTCGGACAGACAGACGTACAGTAAACATTGCCATCCTTAAGCCTAGCTCTTAAGCCTAGCTCTTAAGCCTAGCTCTTAAGCCTAGCTCCCTTATGAGCACTCTGAGATTCCCTGTGAATGAAAAGTGCAATACAAATAAAAACTGGGTAAAAAAAAAAATTGGCCCTGACATTTTGCCCAGACCGGCTCACTATACTACCGGAGATACTCTACCGGCCCACTCCGTCGAGGCACACATATAAGCCCTAATACCACCAGTTTTACTGGAAAATATGCCTCCGCATGTTCTGATAATTTCCATAATAATCCTAAAGTAAATCCTAAGTAAAGTATATCTTTTTTGCTCCATCCAAAAGATCGTGGCATAATATAATGGACTGTATCCCTTGTGAATACAATACATGTATGTTACATTCCAAGTTGGACATTTTCTATAAAATCTGGGATCCATATTTAGTTTATATTGGACCTACGTTGGGGGGATTTCCATACCAATTACCAACCGTAGCTTCCCTATATGCCAGCATTGTGTCCTACTGCTCTGCTTTTGGGTGTGGGGAGGAGGGGTGCTCTGCACTCGACAGGGAAGTGGCCGGGTTGTTGCCGCCTTGGAGTAGAGTGTTTGGGGGCCTTCATTTGAATGGTTGTGTGCCTCTGGTAACTAATATTGTTGTGGTTTGGAGGAAAAACTGCTTTGAATTGCTATTATTGTTTACACACAACAGAAACCAAGGATTATATATTTCAAGGGTGAGAGATCACAATAAAAATCCTAACCATTCTTCCTCCACACTGGGAGAACAACAGCATCTGAAAGTTTGATGGTGCATTTTTACACGTGAGTGTAGTAGCAGTTAGAACCTTTCCATTGCATCTCATGAGAGGTGCATGGGGTTCATGGGGCGCCGGGCCTGCTCGCACATGTTGGTGCTTATCAGTGTGACGTCGTCTGATAAGGTGTCTGAGTACTTTGTCCACCACTGCTTGTAACCATGACAACCTAAACCAGGGGTGGGCAACTGGCGGCCCGGGGGGCACATGCGGCCCCCACCTTCACTTAATGCGGCCCGCATGTTAATATCAGAATACTGATATAGTATTGATATCAGTTGTTACAATCTATAATAAAACTAGAAAAAGTGCCCTTCCGGGCACAGGTCTCCACCAGGAGGATAGGAGTGTGTGTGATGTTTGGCAAAATGTTTAGGAGGATGTTTTTTTTTATTTGTTTTTGCAATAATTTTCTTCATTTTGTTGAGGAAATGCAGAGCCAGATCACTCATAGCATCTCTAAGGATAGAATTCTGGATGAGCAGGACATGTGCAGCATTTTGTACAAAACGGGCCACTCCTGAAAACTTTGGAAGGCAATCTTAGCCAATCAGTGTACAATCTGAGAAATCCAACAGACTCGTCTTGATCACATGACTACAGAGATCATGTGTACCGATTGCCATTTCTTCATACGCCTTTGATGGCAATTGGATGATTTGAGGCATTTTGTTCCAAAAATGTGTTTTGCAAAAATCAACCTGTTGGTGGCGCTATAACAGGCCAATGTGAAAAGGGTGGGATATATTCCTCAGCCTAGTAAGAAAATGTGTGAAAGATTTCACGTAAATTGCATGCTGCGTTCATGATTTGAGGCTTTTGTTCAAAACGGGGCATTCTTGCAAACTGTGAAAGCCAATTATAGCCAATTAGGATGGAATATGAAATATCGGACAGATCCAACTTGAGCACATGACCATAGAGATACTGTGTAACGATTTGTGAGATTTTTGGACAGAATCTGGAGGAGTAATATCAAAAAATGTGTTTTACAAAAGTCGGCCTCCTGGTGGCGCTATAAAAGGCAGATGCGGAAAATACAGGTAAAAGGTTTGTCCTTGGCCTCTAGGGAGTGTGCATGCAACGTTTCACGCAGATCGGTGCAGTTTTAGGTAAAAATGTGAAAAGCTGCCTCATGGTGGCGCTATAACAGGCCGTTCTGGAAAATGTGGGGCAGAGGTTCATCGTTGGCATCCAGGGAGTGTGTGTGCAAAGTTTGGCATCGACCGGGTTAACGGTGCCGGAGATTAGCTGGTAACGGACGGACGGAAGGACACACGGACGGACACACACACACACGGACGGAGTGCAAAACATACTCTCTCCCCATGCCTTCGGCCTGGTGGAGACAATGACTAGTACTTAATGTCTACTATAGTATTAAAATGTTAGTCTTTTTGTGTCCAAAGTAGTTATGTTAACGGTTCATAAAGTTAACATAACTATAACTAAATGCATTTGAAATTCAATAAAAAGGTTACTTTTCAGGTTTCCAATTCAAAAATAGCAAAAAAACTAAATTCAGGTTTTCAATTCAAATATAGCAAAAATAGCTGATCTACAAGCTCAAAACGCGTCGCATCGCGACGCGTTTTGAGCTTGTAGATCGGCTATTTTTGCTACGACAGTAATATGCACTGTGGCCCCTCTGGAGTGAGTGTGGAAATATATTGGCCCTCGCCATCGTCAAAGTTGCCCACCCCTGACCTAAACAGTTGCAGACAACAAGACCATTTCCCAGTAACTCTGTAGCATGCATGTAGCAGGTTTAAAATCAGCTAACTTTATTGTACAGTCGTTAGCAGTGGTTTGCATCCTTTCAGTCCGTGACCCCCAAAATAATCATAATATTTGAACTTAGGAGTTAGGATACCCCCCTTCCTGCTACTTGGAATTATAGGAGAGTATCCATTTCCACAATGTTTGCCTCTTTCTTGTTATTTCACAATTTAGCCAATGTT
Source organism: Electrona antarctica (assembly GCF_951216825.1). Lineage (NCBI taxonomy): Eukaryota > Metazoa > Chordata > Actinopteri > Myctophiformes > Myctophidae > Electrona > Electrona antarctica. The sequence goes on along the minus strand of NC_136795.1, from coordinate 7,672,153 downwards.
TAACCAGTTGTTACAGACAGTGAAGTTTGTTTTAGCTTTTGATGGAGTTTTTTTGTAGGTATTAAAAAGGTCTTAAAAGTCCTTAAATTGTCACTTCACTGTCATCTGGGGAATGGGGAATAGTTTTCAAAGCATATTTTTTATGTAATATAATGTGCAAATAAGTCATGGTGTTTTTAAAACAAAACATTGAATAATGAGTTTTCATTGTGATAACAATGAATAATGCACTTCAAGCATTCTAATTTCTTAATCCACCTCCTTAGCTAATATAGTTTATTATAATGAATGTCTCTGAATGTGCTTCACACTGAAAGACACTTTGAAATGACAACACCAGTAAACTAAACACATGGATTATATTTCTTTCATGCTCTTTTATTGTGGAGACTCAGTACAGGTCAGTGAGAGTTGAATGCATGCTCCACTCAACAAGGACATGTTTATGTATGTATACACACAGAAGGAAATCCAGTAGAACATGGGTAGTCATTCCATAATTGTTGTTTGTTTGTCATCACACATTGTTCACTTGTACTACTACTTGGCTGACCACTCTGCCACATTGTGTAGTTCACACTGGAGCCATCAGACCACATCCATCCACCCTCGAAGTAGAAGTCGTTCAGTCCAATCCAGGTCCATCCCTGTGATGGATCATATTGCTGGACGAGGGTCAGAACAAAGTCGTGTTCCTCCTCGCTGTGGATGGACACCAGGTGGCCACCTTGAGACTGGCAGTTCTTCTCTGCGTTGTTCCAGGTCAGCGTTGGTACGTACTTGTAGCAGCGACCGTTGAATTGGAACCAGAACATTGGACAGCTCCCACGCTCCAGCTTCACCTCAGCAGAGGGACTGGTGGTGCCTATACACGCACACACACACACACACACACACACACACACACACACACACACACACACACACACACACACACACACACACACACACACACACACACACACACACGAAAATAAGGTGCCAAATTAGAGTGATGCCATAGATTAGCCATTTTGTTTCCAGAAATAAAAAAACAAAGAAAATTGACCAAAGACATTTTTATTTTAATGGTTCTATAAAGATCCCAGGGGTCTCTTTTTCCCCTCTACACCAAAATATCTTTGTCGAAAATAGCAGAAGTGAAGGTCTGCGGGCTAATGTCGAACGGGGGTCCTTAACACCATATGGAAGCATATATGAAACAATAAAAGAGCAATTTTATTACCTAGTGCCATGAGGCCCAGCAAGCACAGGAGTTGAGGACTCAGCAGCATGTCAGCCTGAGGTGGTCTCTGTGTCCGTGGAGCTTGGTGGTTGGGGTCTTCTAGAAGGGTGTGTGTCCGTGGAGCTTGGTGGTTGGGGTCTTCTAGAAGGGTGTGTGTCCGTGGAGCTTGGAGGTCGGGGGTCTTCTAGAAGGGTGGTGTGTTGCTGTCTGTGTCTGTCTTTTTATGTGCTCCACACGAGGGTGTCTTCACAGCTGGTATCATTTGATTGGTCATGTTACATTAGCAGCTGTGTAGTTCACACACAGTCAGTGCCGTGATGTCAGGTGAAAACCTCATGTGTCCGAAACTGTTGCTTTTCACCATTAAGATTCGAATTCAGCAAAAATAGCAAATCTGCAATGCGGCACGTTCTGAGCTTGTATTCCTGCTATGTTTGTGTGACGTTGTAGTGTCATCAAAGAGGAAGGTATGAAAAAAACACAAAAAGTTAAAATATGGAGATAAGAGGATTCTGATCGACAGCAATGATACTTGTTTGACTGACAGGCAGGCAGGCAGGCAGGCAGACAGGCAGGCAGGCAGACAGGCAGGCAGACAGGCAGTAGAGGCAGGCAGGCAGGCAGGCAGGCAGGCAGGCAGGCAGACAGGCAGGCAGGCAAGGCAGGCAGGCAGACAGGCAGGCAGGCAAGGCAGGCAGTCAGGCAGGCAGGCAGGCAGGCAGGCAGGCAGGCAGGCAGGCAGGCAGGCAGGCAGTCAGGCAGACAGACAGGCAGGCAGGCAGGCAGGCAGGCAGACAGACAGACAGACAGACAGACAGACAGACAGACAGACAGACAGACACAGAGCTATGACATTGTGGATACAGATTTAATGATTTTATACATTTTCAACATAACATTGCATTTTGTAATAATCTACAACTAGTAACTAAAGTTTCAAAATAAATGTAGTGGAGTGAAAGTACAATATTTGTACAGTACACCACTGCATATCTCTCCTCCTGTTTCCTGTCAATCTCTACTATAAACTATAAATAACTGCTAGTACTGTGTGTGTCGTGCGTGCGTGCGTGCGTGCGTGCGTGCGTGCGTGCGTGCGTGCGTGCGTGCGTGCGTGCGTGCGTGCGTGCGTGGGTCAGTGTGTGTACCTGCGTGGCAATGTGAACACCACAGGTGCAAGATTAATGAACCACTAGCATGTCGGATGGAAACCTTGTATGTCCATAATATAGACGTATTCATAATTTATTTTCATCTTCTTTTAAATAGTGAAATAGTACATAAGTATATATAACAGTCTATAAGCTCACAAGTTTGGATCAGCTTTCACTACTTGTGTGCGATACTCCTGTATGATGAAGTAGGACAATATTTTACAAAAAAACATATAGTCAAAATAAGGAGATAGGTGTTTTCTGCCTTACGGTGATGTTATGCAGTAGCTAGCTATCCAAGAGGACGTTTATTCATTCAACTGTACAGTCACCTACACGCAAGACACACATAGAATATTACATTTAACGTTTATTAACCCATTTTGACCTGAGATCAGATTCTAAAAATGTCTTCTACATCCTGACAGTTTTCTGAAAAAGCTATGTTTCTATGTCAGTCGTTCTTCGATTTTTCAAAAATAGCAGACCTACAAGCTCATAGCGCGCCACTCGGTGGCGCGCTATGAGCTTGTAGATCTGCTATTTTTCAATAGCTAAAGCATAACATAATGCTGTAACTAATTGAACTCTGACTCATCTTTATCCAGTCAGTCTACTCTAGGACTGCTTAGTAACTAAGCAGTCCTGGACATGGCCGGCTGGACTGGGTCAAAATTGGACCTGACATTTGGCCCAGACCGGCCCACCACTAACCGGCACGCAGATAGCAAAATATGCCTTTATGTTCTGATAATTACCATTATAATCCTAAAACTGGGCAAGTAAAGTATATTTTTGTGTGTGGGGGGGGGGGGGGGGGGGGGGCACTGGCCCATTCATTGCTCGGCCCCACCGGGCATGTGTCTGGTAGGCCTACATCAAGTGGCCAGTCCAGGCCTGAAAGCACTTCAGTAATCTTTTTTTATTTATTTTTTAAGATATGTTTTTGTGGCTTTTGCCTTTATTTTATTTATAGAGGGATAGTAGTAGGCTGACATGAAATGTGGAGAGAGATGGGGGGGTAACATGCAGTAAAGGCCGTCGGGACCGGGAGTCGAACCCGCGGCACACTGCCAGACTGGATTACCAGCCAAGGTGCCCAGACGGCTACGCCAGCCGCCCGGGACTTCAGTAATCTTTTTTTGTCTGTGAATTTTGCGGAGGGCCGCTCTTTCTCAACTTCTCAAGTCTGCTCGTATGCAGACTTACATGGGACAAAAGCTTGCTGTATGTCATTAGAATGCCTTACGGCCAAGCTACACCAGGCTTTTCGCGCACAAAACGCACGCGTTTACCCCCGCGCGTGCGTTTAATTTACATCCAGTCCTATTTTAAAAAACGCACGCGCGGGCCGCGCGTTTAGGGTAAACGCGCGAGAAAAGCCTGGTGTAGCTTGCCCGTGATTCTATAGACACTAACGTGCGATGTTTGGAAAATTCCTTTACACCCAAAATATGGGTGTAAACAGCTTAGTGCATCGATCCCATTTTATTATTAAAGATTTGTGAAGAGACTAAACAGTTTGAAGCCTGATTTATACTTTGGTGTACGACAGTGTCGTGTACAAAACTAGAGCGTATAGATCTGCTATTTATGGAGCATAACTTAAGCATAAGAACATTGCGGAACGGTCTGAATTATCCTCAGAGCCAGCCACTCAAAACATGTGAGCTGTAGCCTGACCTCTTGTATTTTATACTTTAGCTATATTCAAAAATAGCCAATCTACAAGTTTGTGGCGCACTGTGAGCTTGTACATCTGCTATCATGAAAGACCGTGAAAATATTTGAATTTGTTGAGCAATTTAGAATTCGTCTTTGATATTTACTTCTCTCCTGGCACAACATCTTTTGATGGGGGTCTATACGGGTAAAAATGTATACATCAAACATGAAAAAGTTTGAGAACCACTGTTGTAATAGATGGGGGGGGGGGGGCATAATGTTTGGGTGGGATTCACTCTTTGCCAGCAGCATTGGCACACACACAGCAGAGGGATAGAGCACCGAAAGCTCCCCTGGAACAGCAAGCAGAGCATGAAACAGGATGAAGCCTATAATCCCACATCCACCCTGCCAACTTATTAGTGATATCTCTTCACACATGAATTTACACTGTAGAATCCTGAGTGTTTGTGATTCTAACCCCCGAGAGAGAGTGCTCAAAACGGAACCGAATGGACCTTTGGGTCCATTCGGTTCCAGGAATGTGTGCACTCCCAGAGTTAAAAGGGAGTCCTTCTTTTCAGTTCCATTTGTACACGCACAGTTAATCTAACACTCAGGAGTTATGCATTGTAGTTTTATACCAGCGTGCGGGGGAGGTCCCCAGTGGGGACACTGCCTGGAACAGGTATAGCAATCACAGACGAGAACAAGAGAGGGAAACCCCAAACCACTAGTTATACCAGTTATACCAGTGTGCGGGGGAGGTCCCCAGTGGGGACACTGCCTGGAACAGGTATAGCAATCACAGACGAGAACAAGAGAGGGAAACCCCAAACCACTAGTTCCCCCTACGGCGATGAGATAAGTTTTGTTATGAATTCCATTTCTCTTTTTCTGTGTGCCCCCCACCACCCCTTTCTTCAAATGTAGTTGTCTGACTTTATCCACACAGTCACTGTTCACTCCTACTGGTTGGTTTTGTCACATTTCTTAAAGGTATATTCAGTGATTTCACTTAATTCAAATATCACTTATTTTTTCTTATTTTATGGATAATCCTCCCTACTATAAAGTGTGCTGACCATATAAGGAGTTCCTCCCTGTCCCCAGTTAACCCCTGGGATCAAAAAACCCTAGTTTCGGTTTGGGCTTTGGGTGGCAAAGTCTTCATCCAATCAGGATGAGAGGGGCCTTCCTCCAATCATGATCGAGTGGGGCGGGCCTTGGTGCACATGCTGTTGGTCTGTTGTACTTCCCCCACTGTAGAGCGTGTGCATGTGCACATCTTGTTACCGGGTGGACCGTTTTTTTTTCCAAATCACTGAATGCTCCTTTAAGTCTCAGGTTAAGTCTCAGGTTTTCAAACTGAATGCTTGTCTCATACTGTAGGTGGGGCAACGAGACTTTATACGGCATTATATCTATTGCTGCATGAGGCCACAGGGCATGCGTAGGTGGGAAATGTGAATCTGCACTTATACAGTATAGCGAGACCACTTGCCGATGGAACAAATCAGTACTCATGGCAACAAGGAAGGAAGGTATAGGGAGAAGAGAGAGAGAGAATGAGAGGAGCAAAAGGCAAAGGTGAACATGATGAACAGAAAGAAATGAGAGGGATTAATGACTCATTCATACTTTGCTTCACTCCATCGTAGGACGAAGCAGATTATTATAGGCCTATACAACAGGTCGTTTTAGAGGAAGCAATCTGATTGGTTGAATAGCCTTCTAGCCGTGCTTCAAACGAGCATGACGGAACGCCAAACCAAAACATAAAAATCGGAAAGGGTTGCTAGGCTAGCGATTTTCTAAGGACATAGTATGATTTTGTATATATTTGAATATCTTAGTTGTATTAAAATGTTCCTGCAGCAACGCAGGCGTGCCATTAATGACATTAAAGCACACCCTCTCATGTAATATTGCTTAAATGTAGTCTCACGGGAATCGAAAGAGAGCTGTGTGTGTGTGTGTGTGTGTGTGTGTGTGTGTGTGTGTGTGTGTGTGTGTGTGTGTGTGTGTGTGTGTGCGCTCATTGTTTTTTAGAGGAAGCTAAGCGTCTTTGGGCCCACCTGATTTTCCTCTGCTGCCCACTCATTTCCGCTGTGAGCTCAGCTCAGCTATGCCACACACACACACACACACACACACACACACACACACACACACACACACACACACACACACACACACACACACACACACACACACACACACACACACACACACACACACACACACACACACACCTGTGCATTATGCATTAACTGATTTCTTTCATGCTTTCTGCATCACTTCCCAGGGTGTATGAACATTGTCGGTCAGCCAGAAAAGCACTTAGTGTGCCTGTGCGTGCGTGTGTGTGTGCACGCGCACACGTGCTTGTGTTTGTGTATGTGACACAAAGTTTTGCACTTCAAAAATCTCTAAAATGTTTTCATTTTTTTGTTTTTAATCCACACACTATAGGTCCCCCCCACCTCCCATGAAGAGGTTAAGAATCAATTGATTTTCATGTTTGTATGTTATGATATTGTCAAGAAATTAGTGTTGACTTGCTGCTGTCACATCACATCACACACTAACATCACTAATACCTATAGGGTTGTCTCGATCCGATCACATGATCGGGAATCGGGGCCGATCACGTCATTTTCAAATGATCGGAATGGGATCGGGAGCAAAAAAATAAAAAACGTGATCGGAACATATCCATATCATGATATTAGACTGGATATTGTCTGTGATATTGTACTTTTGTGATATTGCATATTGCAAAAAAATCGGTATCGGCAGATAATCAAAATCAAATGATCGGAATCGGACCGGGAGCAAAAGAACGTGATCGGGACATCCCTACTAATAACATATTACATTTAGCTTTGGTTTGTTGAAGGAGTTTAAACTGATATACTGTAATAGCCATAATGTCCTAATAACCTGCGGTGAGTACCACATAAAATTGTAAATGTTGCATTTATATAGCTCTTTTATCCAAAATTCCAAAGCGCTTTACGTAGATTCTGCATTACCAGGGCTCTATACTCTTTGCCGAAATTTGCATAGTTAGATCTATATACCTGTCAATTGATCGGGTACTATAGTGACGCGACACATTCAAGATGGTGCCCGCCCCCCAAATTTTCATACTAAGGTGTGCAAGCCCTACAGTATATTACCCCAATTTTCACCCCCAGTCAGAATATAGCTTATAGTTTCAAGTGGTTAAAATGCCTCAGAAAGTAATCGTGACAAGTGATGTTCCACTTTAATGAAATATCTGTTGACTCCTTGCCACACATCGTCAGTGGGGAACGCTAGATCTTAGTTGGCAGCACAGTCAGTATAGAAGATGAAGTGTCACTGTGGCTGAGGAGTGACAGATTGTTACTTAGAGCTGCTGGGAGTTCCACTTCCTCTCCTCCTCTTCCCCTTCCCCTCCTTCATCTCATCCTCCCATCCTGTCCTCCTACTGCAGCCCCTCGTCTCTCTGCCTGAGTCAGAGGACAGCTGACCGACCGACCGACTGACCGGGGACTTCCTGGATAGCTCTTCTCTTCTCTTCTCTTCTCTTCTCTTCTCTTCTCTTCTCTTCTCTTCTCTTCTCTTCTCTTCTCTTCTCTTCTCTTCTCTTCTCTTCTCTTCTCTTCTCTTCTCTTCTCTTCTCTTCTCTTCTCTCCTCTCCTCTCCTCTCCTCTCCTCTCCTCTCCTCTCCTCTCCTCTCCTCTCCTCTCCTCTCCTCTTCTCTTCTCTTCTCTTCTCTTTGGCCCGTTTAGAAGAAAATGCCTCAAATCGTGAACGCACGTATACATTCCTACTAGGCAGAGGAATAAATCACGCCCTTTTCACATTGGCCTGGCCCTGTTATAGCGCCACCAGCAGGTGGATTTTTGCAAATGGCACCCTTTTCTATTATTGCGCCACCAGGAGGCCACAATAACCTACCTGACCTGGCTTAGAACTGTGGTTGGAGGAGCACTATTTCTAGTCTCCACTCCACTCTTCTCTTCTGTTTCACAAACTGCTGTCTCCTCCACTTGT
>NC_136795.1:7654062-7661562 GCF_951216825.1 Electrona antarctica | reverse complement strand
ACTTGGCAAACATGGCAACCACATGATATGACTTGAACCACTTGAACTCTCCACCAGTTGGTGGTCAAACGTTGTTGTACCAATAAGGCCGCGTGCCGTGTACCCTCATTTGAAGATGTTTTGTGCCAGGGAGGGACCCCCCATGAAGAGAAGATGTGTGTAAGAACAAAAATCTAAATCATTAAATAATGTCCAAACACATTAGATATTTTTTCAAATATTTTCAAAAATAGCAGATGTACAGAGAGCTTGTATATCTGTTCTTTTTGAACAGCAAACGTATCACACTTGGATGAAGCGGTTATACTGATTGTGATGCTCATGTTATACTGATTGTGATGCTCATGCTGACAAATTGGCTGGCTCTGCCTTTTTCAGTCTGCACTCTCTCTTTATATATAGCTCACAATGCGTCACAATTTCGCCTATAGTGAAATGACCAAAGTTGTAACGCCAAGATGAGATGAGATGTGGTTAACGTAGGACAGGGTTCCCCAATAGGCGGCCCGCGGGCCATTTGCGGCCCGCGGAGCGCCCCCTTGCGGCCCACGGAAGAATTTCAAAAAAATACATATAAATGGCATTAAATGGGGGTCAGTAGCCTATGCATGTCAAACTGGGCATCCTTTTCAAATGGGGTCCTGCCCTGAAAATGAATTTTCAGGGCAAGACCTCGACCTCACGCGTGCGGACTCGGCCCCCAGCCTGGTACCCTAGTCAAAATATGGCCCTCGAGGAAAATTAATTGGGGAACCCTGACGTAGGACATTATATGGACATGTACACTTGTTGTGTTGTATCATATCGCTGTCATAGAAATAGGTCTTTTGTGGAGACACAATGTTGAGTTTATAAGAGTTTCATTCAGGATTCGTACAGGTGTTGGAAATCCTTGAATAAGCTTGAATTAGAATGTAATTTCTTAAAATACAGGGACTTGCTTACAGTTGAAAAATAGTGAATAATAAAATAATTGGTGTTGGTAAGCAGTGAGTTTGTAGCAGTTTTTGTATAAGCAGTTTTGTGTCTCTTTACCTGCAGGGCTATCTTCATATCATGATATAATATTAGGCTCGATATCGTCTTGGATTTAGAATTTCATATTGTCGTGATATGGCTGATAAATACTTATTTTACACAAAAGTAACCGATCTACAAGCTCACAACGTGTTGCACTGCGACACGTTGATCTCACAGTCTGTATTGTTGAAGTGTCCAACCCATTTTGTGCGGGAACCCCTTTTGGTGTTAGCATTATGTTATGCTTTAGCTATTGAAAATTAGCAGATCTACAAGCTCGTAGCGCGCCACCGAGTGGCGCGCTACGAGCTTGTAGATCTGCTATTTTTGAAAAAATGACTGACATAGAAACATAGCTTTTTCAGAAAACTGTCAGGATGTAGAAGACATTTTTAGAATCTGATCTCAGGTCAAAATGGGTTAAGTTTAGTTTTTCCAAAGGGTGAAATGAAATGAAATGATTACTATATTTACCCAGGGTATCTGGGCTAAGCTCAAGAACTTGTTTCCAGCCAGGCCCTGCTCATAGAACACATTTCATCGTAGTGGTTCAATGCCTTGTTCAAGGGCACTTCAGCGGTGGTAATTTTAACGTGTCGGACCGCTGATTCGAACTGGCGACCTTCCGGTATCAAGACCGATCCGCTATCCGTTCGGCCACCGCTGACAGCACAAATGAACACATTTCAACAGCTGAGCATTCCCAAATGCATGTGTATTATAGCAGGGGTTCTCAACGCTTTTGGCCCGGGGACCCCCGGAAATGCTTTTGCAATGTATCGGGACCCCCGCCCCGCCCCCTCCCGACCCCCAATATAAATTGACTGCTACAATCATCATCATCATCATCATCATACTATAATCAACCAAATGTCTGAATGTGTGTCTGTGTGTCTGAATGTCTGTGTGTCAGAAACACTGCCGTAGCTCCTCACTGCCTGCACCAATCACTCCCACTTTTCACACAGGCATTGACCATAATAATATGGAGGTCTTAACGAAGCCCTTTTTCCAATTTGAACCACTATTCAAACTTCAAAGTATACACTTCACAACTAAATGTATACACCCAATTAAGAGGAAAGCTGGAAATGCATACGTTAATCTCATCTCATCTCATCTCATTGTCCCGTACCAACATGCTTCTACAATTCCCTCCAAACTTCAAGTAAAATAGCCTATATACACTCACCGTTCACTGACGGACTTGTTGTATATTATGTATTGTGATGATTATTCAAATCACTATAACATGTCACATAACATTCACATGACTTAGCAATAGCACAGCTGCTATTACACACATAACAAAAATACATCGTCTGATTTGAATGATTCTCTAATATTAGAGGGTATGCGCATGACATCATCATCATCATACCCGGAAGTCATGCAGGAACGCCTACTAAGTGGCAAAAAAACCCTACTTTCTGGCCTTGACAGCCCATACTGTCTATCCAAACAGAAAAGTCCTATCTGATTGCATTAAATGTTGTTAAATGACGTTAAACTCACTTTGCCACTCGATTTGCCACTCACCCTGTGGCTCAAGCGGTTCGAATCCCGGCTCCTCCTGTCTACATGTCGAAGTGTCCTTGGGCAAGACACTGAACCCCAAATTGCTCCCGATGTGCTGGTTGGTACCTTGCATGGCTTCCGCTGCAATCGGTGTATGAATGTGTGTGTGAATGGGTGAATGTAATGCACAATCTATGTAAAGCGCCTTGGATAAAGGCGCTATATAAATGCACCATTTACCATTTACCATAATGATGCGAGGTGCTGGAGCGTACACCAACCGTAATTCATATTTACTGTCTGTTAATATTTCATGTGACATGTAGAGTATGGGCGAACTGCTCAACTGAACTTACCACGAAGTGCACGCGACAATAATGTTACATCAAAGTCTTGGCTTAAAGGGCCACTTCACCCCTTTTGCAACCAGAGCTTATTTGAATTATGTTTAGGTCACAAGACTCAACACTTTCCTGGTGTTTGTATGTGTGTAATATGTTGTTTTAGATATTTTAGTCATGACGCCATGTTCATGACCAAAAACCTGTCATGAAAATGTGGTCTCACTTCCTTCCTGGACTACAAAGTCACACCTCCCTGCAGCCTCCTCCCTCTCCACAAGGAGGGGAAGTGCACTAAAGCATTCTGGGCATTGTAGGAATTCAGCAATCCAGTCAAAAACCTAGTCAAACACAAACACACAGACTTAATTATTTTTCAGGCCATAAGGTGCAAATTTCAAATTGTGCTGCTGTTATTTACTACAAATACTATGACTGGCAGTTTCTTACAGCGGTGAAATGTCCCTTTAAACTATTTTTGGGGTTTCATAATGATTTTTCCTGGTCCTGGTTTTGTTTTATCGTAATTAAATCTTTGTCTTTGGATGATGACATTTTATGTTGCATAACAACACAGCCACTTACAAGGACCGTACAAGGACATGATCAGCACAGCTAGCTGAACTAAATCCTCAGTGTTCATTTCTCCATCACTCTGAGTGTACAAATGTAAGTAAATGGTCTCACAACATGTGTAATTGTGTACACTCTCATAGTTAATTGTGACAGTCTTTAACAGATTTTACAGTGTATTCTATTAGCCCACGCGCTGTCTCTCCAGACACAACCTATATTTGTACTATCTCCCACAAGCTATATACAGTCTAGGTCTGGACTCCATATTGCTTCAACTTGTATAGATCCCGTCAGTGGAATGTGTTGCTATAGAGGGAACAGCTTGTGTACAAATGTATTTTATGTCAGAATACAGATATACAACAAACACTGCAACAGGAAATACACTTGGACACGTTTAGAATCTTTAGGTTTGTCAATTGCATTTTCTTTTTGTTGAATTCAATAGTGCGTGCGTGCGTGCGTGCGTGCGTGCGTGCGTGCGTGCATACCATGGATATAATGGACCCATGATGAGGTCCATTTGGTAACAGATGTAGGCTACACACTCTTGACTGTGTTCAGAAGGCCATGGTGGCATCATGGCTCCAAACAGTGCAAACATATACACTTTCAGTTGACCACACCGGAGCGGAGAATGTACAAAGTCAGATAAAGTTGTCAATAACAAAAATATACTGAATATTCACTTCCACACAGCTTTCCTGCGATTGTCCATGTGCAGGAACTCCTTGTTTCGTCCTGTATCTTGAACCCCGACCACTTGGCAGTTGGCACCTCATGATTACAATAAAACAAACCGCCATGGGACCCATATAGGTCTGTCAGGGAGACGTCATTGTTCTGTTTTGACATCATTATGGACCTTAAGGGGATGGAATGCCAGAGATCATTCAAGGACTATACTCTTGGCTTTTGGTCTGCTGTTACAATGTGGTATTGTACAGGATACTATGTTCATATTGTATCCTATCCTTTGCACTGATGGACTGAATGTTGTGTGCGCCTGCGTGCGCATCTGTGTGTGTGTGTGTGTGTGTGCGTGCGTGCGTGCGTGCGTGCGTGCGTGCGTGCGTGCGTGCGTGCGTGCGTGCGTGTCTATAGATTACCAACATGGAAGATGATCCAAACTGGTACACTGCCGAACTCCACAACAGAAAAGGCTTCGTTCCCAAGAACTACATCAACCTCAAGCCACACGCGTGAGTAGACACGCACACGCACACACACACACACACACACACACACACACACACACACACACACACACACACACACGCACGCATACACACATGCAATGTCTTAGGGGTGCAGCTTACGATATTTATTTCTCGACCATCTCTCTCTGTCCCTGTCCCTGTCCCTGTCTCTCTCTCTCTCTCTCTCTCTCTCTCTCTCTCTCTCTCTCTCTCTCTATACACACACATATATATACACTTATCACTTCACATATGTCCATTGTATCTATGGTAACTGTTTCACACTGTGTAAAGCCCTCATCATCAGTGAGTGTGTATGTGGCCCCGGGCGCTTTACTGCTCTGCTTTGAACAGCTGTACTCCCCGAGGAGCACCCACTCACTGCCTTACATAATCACATACATGATACATGCATGCGTGTGTGCGTGCGTGCGTGCGCACGTGCATGTGTACACGCGCGTTTAACAGAGTAAGCATGCACGCCGAAACTTCCCATCAGATGTCGTTACACCAGCTGGGCACTATACCGTCTGTCTGACGAACACCATCACAGATATGATGAAAGGGACACTTCACCCTTTTTGCAAAGAAATATATGTTAATGACCTTTAGAAGATTTAGAACACTTTCCTGGGGAGTCTTTATGTGTGTAATATGTGGTTTTAGATATTTTAGATTTTAGCAGTGAGCCCAGTGTCTCTGATGTCATGGACAATGGGCTCACTTACTTCCTGGACTACATCAAGGAAGCTTTGAGAAGGAAGAGAAGTGGTCACGTGACTGGGCTGCACCATGACACTTTCATGGACGCTTTTATGGGAGCCAAACTACCCGGAGGTTTGGCAGAATGCACTGGAGTCAATGAGAGCTCAGTGACCAGCTGATGAACAGACATTATTTTATTATGAATGACTGACCTTTTGTAAAGTAATCACTTCTGGAAAATAACAGAAGACATGTAACACATTATTGTCTGCTGTGTTGCTTTTCAATGTGGGCTACACTGTGTAATTTCTATAGAGGTATGGTATCTAAAGAGCACAAAGTACCTTTCTGAACGTACCAAGTATCGCAAGACTTCCCACCGCAAGACTTCCCACCGTTTACTTGGAAACAAGTGTAATGCTTAATTGGGTCGTCCACTCACAGTTAACAGCCTTTGTATTGAGTTTGTGCTTGAAATGTACTGTAATTCTGCAAACTGTTAATAAATTCTTCAATCAATCAATCAATCAATCCTGTCTGGCAGCCAAATCTCGCGATACTTTGGAGCCAGAAACGATACCTGCTGCTGTTTAGATCCTCAGATAAAATTATATTCTGTGCACATCGAAAAGTAAGTGATTAGAAAACAACCTATATTCCTGAACCGATTATATGACAAAGGTCTCAATTGTTCATAAATAATGTTTGTCCAGCCGGCTCCATTCACTGCCATGTATTCATTGCACTTCCGGTGTGAGTTTGGCTCCCATGAAAGTGTCCATGAAAGTGTCATGGCGCAGCCCAGTCACGTGACCACTTCTCTTCCTTCTCAAAGCTTCCTTGGACTACATGTTGTCTCAGTAAGGCCCAATCGCCTCCCTCAAGCCCTGAGCCCTGAACCCTTATTGATTTTAGTGATGTCAGCTGTAAGTGCTTGAGGGTGAGAGGCTGCAAGGGTTCCAAATTGTTGTGAAAGAAATGGGACAGCACTTTGAAGATGAGTCCGCCATTCATGACACGCATCACCTTATAAAAACTGTCCTTATTCACAGCCAGTGCCTACCTACATGCTTGGCCTATTTATACATGTCTACCACATCTATTTTAGTATTTAAGCTGAGTTTTATTATTAGTTTCATAAATACACTTTCCTGTGTGATAGGGGTTGTAATATTCAATAATATTCATTATAAATTGCATTTCCATATTGTTTTACTTTGCTCATTAGTCATTTTCTCATCATGTTTCCCTTATTATTATTATTGTTATTAAATATATAGCCTTCTTTCCATTCCGTCTCCCTTTGAGAACAGCGAGAAAGCACTATTGTGTTTGTTGACATTCTAACCGCGATACATAACTAATTTGCATACTTAAATGATTGACGTTCGGAGGATCCCCCTCATTCCCCTGGTAACGCTAAATGAACTGTGGGTAATTTCTTTGCCAAAGTCAGCCAAAGTCAGCATCGATGCTGACTTTGGCAAAGGGCACATAAAGGGGCGGGGCTGAGCCCTCGCAGACTTCACATGAACGCGCAGCTAAGTCAGTGAGGGCTCATTGAGTCAGCAAGGGAGCGGATTGGGATTGCGCCTTAGACAGCCCTCCCCTCTCAGGAAGAGCAGTGCACCAAAGCATTATGGGATTTGTAGTCGTGTGTTCGAGTCCCGTTCATGGCGGCCTTTGCTGCCGTTCCGTTGCGTCTCGACCCATTACGACATTTCTATTCTGTGGGACCCACTTCCAACTCGCATCAAAAAACCTTTTAAAACTGCGCTCTAATCCTATTTGTTCTTTTCTTTAGTAGTCTTTTTGACTTTTTCTTTGTACTTTTTCTGTGTATTTGGTTCCATTTGTACACTCTCAGAGTTAAATTAACATTGATTTTACAATATAAATGTGGGCGACCCAGAGATAGAAATGCCAGTAAATGGGCGTCCGTAGAATATTGCATGTCAATCTGGGGGTCCTTGAAATGAAACGGGTTGAGAATCACTGCTGGAGCTGTAAAAACCTTCTCTTATGGTGGTCCCATGTCTCTTCAAATGTGGGTCCGTGGGCTAATTAGTGTCAATTTGGGGGTCCTTGACATGAAAAGGTTTGGGAACCAGCTGTTTTAACAATGTCTCTCTCTCTCTCTC
>NC_136795.1:7649062-7651562 GCF_951216825.1 Electrona antarctica | reverse complement strand
TGCTTGAGTACAAAAGTATTGGCATGAAAATGTACTTAGAGTACAAAGTAGAAAGTACTCACTATGCAGAATGTGCCATTTCAAGTTTTCAAATGTACAAGAATCTTAAAAAGAAAAATGTCTGAAATGTATAGAGGGCTGGACTGTTTAATGCATGTTTTGTAATAATAATCAAAGTAACTAGTAACTAATGTTTTCAATTAAATGTATAGTGGAGTAAAAGTACAATATTTGCATCTGAGATGTAGTGTAGAAGTAAAAGTATTGGAAATTGCCTTGTAAACGCTCTGAACTGGTTCAATATTAGACAGGAAAAAGAACCGAACCAGTTCAGCCCCGGTGGAAATGGGCCTTGAAGTCAACTTGTTTTCGGCTAGCCAAAACTCAACAAGAGGACTAGACTATGGTTTTATAGCCTACTACGTGTCAGGATGCAGAGAGAATTTAACCCAATATGCAGAGTCACAGGAAACAGTGTCGATTTCAAAGTATTTAATAAGGAAATTGGCAAAATCTTACACTGAAGTAGAACTCAAGGCATAAGTCTCACACTTGAGTAGAACGCAGGAAACAGGAATAAATCTTATCCTGGAGTAGAACATAGGAAACAGGAATAATTCTCACTCAGGAACCAAACAGAAAATGACATGGTAGTCAAACTGGAAACATGCACCGACGACGTCAAACTATGAACTGACAACTGAATGTTTGCAATGAGTCCAGTATTATAGGGGGAAGGTTGATTGTAGAATTGTTCACAGGTGGGATGACGAGGGAGTTGGAGACAGGTGAGTAAATGGGACTGCAGTGTGGAATGGAAAGTGGGAGTGGCCAGGGCTGACATGGTCTGTGGAGAGACAGACCCTGACACTACGTTGACTAAACGTCCCGGTCTGGCCGGGATTGTTCCGGTTTCAAGCTGGGTTGAAGTCTAAAAACATATCCCAATCTTCAACATTCATGACCGAATTGTGACTTGTTTTAGTGAAAATTCAAAAATGTCAAATGTCATTTTCTGAAAGTAGCTTTCTATTGAAATTGCGTGGCAGGCTTGAGTCCTTGGCTGTGGCAGTGACCCGATGATGGGTTATTCATTAGCTTATTCTGGGAAAATGGAACACAGTTACGTGATGTCCATGAAGTCAGACCTCTATGGAGAGAAGGAAAGGGGAAACTTAGCCGGGCTCTCGGGACGTGACTCAGACCTCCACTGGTCCTAGACACAGTAAATTCATTTAACTCAGAGAGAGAGAGTGTACAAATAGAACAAAACGGACACTTACGAGTCCATTTGGTTCCATTTATACACGTGATTTGGATGCGCTTTTACTATATAAGTAGGCTACTCCACTCAAAGTGTTCCTAACATGCTATATCTGTGTGTGTATATAGAGCAGCATTCACAGGCAGAGTAGCCAGGTTTCATTAGTTTGACAGTTTGTAAGGAAAAGAGGGTAATGGAAAAGAGGGTAAAGGAATTCATAATTCTGCTCACTTGGGCCTACATTTTGGTGAAAGTTGCAAAGTGATTTGTTGTTTTAGACTCTGGACGGTTGCTGTAGCGTCACCATTAGGACTATTGGCCCACAACGGCAGTTGAGGAAGTAATTGTGGACCTGCGTGTGCCACATTTTGTTTATTTTCATGCATGAAAGCAGATTTCCTCTTCTTCTCCTGGCTAGATAGAAGAAGCTGCAGTAGAACAGTACAATTCTCAGTGTTGATTGAATACATTTACAGGTCCATGCGTTTCAATAACACAGCTTAAAGGGTAAGACCACTTTTGTAGAGGTTTGGGTTGTGTAGTTACCTTGCCATGATGTAACTCCAAATGTGGACAAGAAATCAAAAATAATTTCTCCAGTGATTAGAAATTGATAATTCAAAATATGCTCCTCATTGACTTACATTGTACGCTGAAACAGCTCTCAAAGTCACTCTTTTAGTACGTAAACAAACACAAACAAAGTTGTTTCAGACAATATGGAGCAACACCAAAACTCATGTGGTTTTATTTTTTCATAAAAATGTTAACTTCCTGTTGATATGTCCATTTTTATTCAGAAGAAAACCCGGACTGGATCCATGGATCCGGATCCAGATCTTCATATAGTAAAATCAACAGGAAGTTACCATTTTTATGAAGAAATAAAACCACATGAGTTTTGGTGTTGCTCTATATTGTCTGAAACAACTTTGTTTGTGTTTGTTTACGTACTAAAAGAGTGACTTTGAGAGCTGTTTCAGCGTACAATGTAAGTCAATGAGGAGCATATTTTGAATTATCAATTTCTAATCACTGGAGAAATTATTTTTGATTTCTTGTCCACATTTGGAGTTACATCATGGCAAGGTAACTACACAACCCAAACCTCTACAAAAGTGGTCTTACCCTTTAATCTCAGCACGGCAAAATGCTGTGTCATCATACCTCAGTCTGGTTTCGAATTGCTGTGAACACGTTCAGTGGACTTTACAGGTCTGCCAACTAGTGAAGTTG
>NC_136795.1:7556562-7644062 GCF_951216825.1 Electrona antarctica | reverse complement strand
AGGGAGATATCACTGGCACTGCTTATTCAGGGAACACGTACAGTCTATGAATAGCTTTATAGAGCAGAGAAATGCACTGAATGAAGCCATCGGCTCCCCCTAACCAATTCCACCAGTGTCTAGTCTACTTTACTCTGCACACACTGCTAAACAACCCCACACCCTTCTTACACACCTCAGTGTGTTCTTCATGCACAGCAAGGGTTTGATGCTGTTGCTGTCGGGTGGAAACCTCGTATGTACAAAAGCATTCCATGTATAAAAAAAACAAGTAAATATACTGTAGCCGATCTACAAGCTTTAGAAGTTCAGCACGTCACTTTGTGTGCTTGTATAGGATCTGCTATTTTCACTGCTTTTGTGCGACACTCTTGATTGATGACGTAGTAGGGCATTCATTTATAAAAAAAAAAACATACAAAGTTGAAATTTGGAGCTAAACAGAAAAACAGGAAGGAGAGGCATGGTCTTTACCCCCTATACCAGGGGTTCTCAACGTTTTTGGCCGGGGACCCCCGGAAATGCTTTGGCAATGTCTCGGGACCCCCGCCCCGCCCCCTCCCGACCCCCAATATAAATTGACTGCTACAATAACCTTAACCCATTTTGGGCGGGAACCCCTTTTGGTGTTTTAAGCATTATGTTATAATTTAGCTATTGAAAAATAGCAGATCTACAAGCTCGTAGCGCGCCACCGAGTGGCGCGCTACGAGCTTGTAGGTCTGCTATTTTTGAAAAATCGTGAAAATAATTTGGGGACCCCCCAAACTAATTTGGCGACCCCCCGAGGGGTCGCGACCCACGGGTTGAGAACCCCTGCCCTATAGCAAACCCAACCCTTTTCATACCGAGACGCTGTATGTCATTTGTGCAGAACACACAGACATTTCCATTTGTAGTTAAAATAGTAGTATAGCAAAAGAGAATGAGTGATTGTCTTGATTTGTATTATTCGTATGAAGAATACAATAGAGTAGAGTAGAGTAGCATACCATCAATATAGCTGTTGTTTCATGCCTCTCGTTAATTGGGAAGTAATATAGCATTCCAGACAGATCACGACAACAGAAATCATGGTGGTTCTGTGTCGTTACTAGTATGCCTGTTTGTTAATGAAGGAGCGCATTTAGAAAATTGGATTTTAAACCAATTCACAGTTACAGCTTAAAATATACAGTGCTAAACAACAATACTTATACAGTACATCCATCATCTATATATTATGGCATTTGGACCACCAAAAAAGTGGATTCAGTCTCTATTGTGTGTTTGACAAACACACGATAGAGTATCAATTGTGTTTTATATAGTATGTATTTACACATTATGACAGTACAGCACTTTAAACATTTAAATAAAACACAGCCAAAGAACATAACAACATCGATATAAGACAGAAAAAGTAAAATAACAAAACCATCCATAACATCTTCATGGTTAAATGACTCAATGTTTTAATGATGAGCTGGCATGGAATCATAAGATATCTGTCACCGAGCATGGACCAGAGCCCAGGAGTAGACCAAAGAAAACTGAAATGGATGGAGTTAAGCCTACAACAGATGGCATTTTCATACCCATAGGAGGCCTTTGCTATGTTTCACCAGTTTCAATTGAAACGGGCCTCCACCCTCAGGGGGGCCTCACACTCACTCACTCACTCACTCACTCACTCACTCACTCACTCACTCACTCACTCACTCACTCACTCACTCACTCACTGCCTTTCTCTCTCCCACGATGTTAAGTTACACCTATTTCCTGTTAATAACCTGTGTAAAATGTGCGACATTGGGAGTTAAACGGGAGACACTTTATTGTGAAGGGACAACAGGATGAGGTGTTGTCGCTGCGTAATTGTCGAGAGTAATGGCTGAGCGCGATATTGAACAGTCTGAACTATTTGTATGAACATAATTATAATCATAATCAGTCATATATAGTTATATATGGGGGCCTCATATTTGGTCTTGAAACGTGCCTCCAGATTCCTGTTCATACCCTCTACAGATTTTTAGGAGCGTTTTTCCTCCGGTTTTCCGAAAAACGCGTCCAGTCTGCAAGGACCATAACCACTGGTACAAACTCATCACTTACATTTTTTATGGTCATTACTATTCATGTTTGTGCCACTGCCAACTTACTGATGGTCATTACTATTCATGTTTGGGCCACTGCCAACTTACTGTCTGATTAACAGTTGATATGAGTTGATATATGATTTTACTGGTACTGTAGGCTATATGATAAAATGCATATGACCATGTAAAACCTGTATACTCTGTTGACCAGGGTTCCCCAGGGCTCTATACTTAGTCCCCTCCTTTTTCCCTTCAGCAAATCCTTTTGCCGAAAACATCGAATCTACAAGCATACAGTGTGTTGCAACTACGACTATTGTACGACTATTGTGAGCTTGTACAGTGAAAAATGTAAATAAGAGACATGTATTCGGTGACAGTATCACCGAATACAATTATTTCAAACTTGTATTGAAGTTTGAAATAATTCTATAGCCCAGAACTGGGCTATAGGATAATGTTAACGGCATGGCAGGCTCCCCTGTATAAATATGTATATCTCTCCGCAACATTAGATTGTACTACCTGGACTGTCAGTCCTGTGTTGTTTGGTGAGAGGGTGGCCACACCAGCATGGGTTAAATTGGAGAAATATAATTTATCCCACTCCATTCATTATATATATACAATAAGATACACTCTTAAAGCTATTACCAATTTTTTAATATACATCATACAGTTGAGTGTTATAATTATCATGCCTGGAACAACGCTCGTGTCCCCAAAGATATTAGAGGCAGGATTACTAAAACATTTAGAACAAAGAGAATCAGAGAGACTAGAGACTTGCATAATCAAAACGTTTTTGAAGACTTCAAAAGTTTGAGAGAGAACTTCAACTTACCATGATGTAATTTAATGGAATTGGGTTAAAATTGGGTTAGAATTGGGTTAAAAAAAAGAACAGCAACAGCAATCCTTACATAACTCCAAAATAAATGGGGAAAAAGACTTTCAACATGAATACGCCTTGAATGAATGGCAGTCACTACTTCAGGACAGGATGCTCAAATAACTCTAACAAATACCAAACACAGGTTCATTCAATTTAATATCTTGCATGAATTATACACCATTCAGACCATATCAATTCAGCCATGAGACATCACACCCAAGTGTCTTAGATTCCAGCATGGAAAGAGAGACCTATCCATATGGTTTGGGCCAACTATCCAAAATTCTTGCAAAACAATTGATACCCGCATAGCTATCTTGGTTGATAAGTGTAATCTGTTTGCAATATACTGCAAAAAATATGTCATTGAAAATCTGAAACCTCACGATTAAACACTACCTACCGTACCCCAGAGAAAATTATGTATCACATGAAGGGAAAACCATTAGATTTCCAAATGGTTTGGGGTCGGGAAATTATCCCAAATATGGGAAATGGATTAGAGCAGATTATTGGAATATCAGTAGGCAGTATGTACTGTAAATGCTCATTATTTCTCTCTCTCTCTCTCTCTCCACCAGCTATGGGGACCATGTCCAGCATTTTAAAGTTCTCCAGGATCGTGCAGGCCAGTATTTTGTGTGGGATGAACTCTTCTCCTCTCTTAATGAGCTGGTGGACTTCTACCATAGCAACAGCATCGCTAAGGAAAGGACCGTCTTTCTGAGAGACCCAGAACAGTTTGCCAGGGTAAGAACTGAACTACATTATAGTTTCTGTGTCTGTCTCTCTAGTCCACTGTTTCCAAAACCCAAACAGTGGGTCGTGGACACATTGTTATGTGTCCCCTTAGTTTTTGTTTCCTACATTTGGTTTTTAATAAATTAATATTTCAAAATCAAAACATTTTCAAAAAACATTCCCAAAAAAGCAAAACATTTCATGAATTAAAAACTATATTCAAGGATTTTTTTCAGTAATTTCATGAAGAAATAAAAGAAAAATCTAAGAAGTAGTGAAAACAGCCGATCTACAAGCTCACAACGTGGCGCGAAGCGATGCGTTGTGAGCTTATAGATCTGCTTATAGATCTGTCTGTCTGTCTGTCTGTCTGTCTGTCTGTCTGTCTGTCTGTCTGTCTGTCTGTCTGAAGAATTGCCTCTTATATAAGCACCCCTCTTCCCCCGAATTATCTCCTCTTCTCATTTTTCACTTCTGTCCTCATGTTCCAGAGACCGTTTAAAACCACATCTGTAACTTAATCTGGGTCAGTGGAACTCAAACGGTTTCACACGAGGGAACCACATTTTTCTCACGTATACATGAACGTGAAATGAAGACCCTGAAATTCTTAAATAATACAATATTCCTCTGTCAAACTGTCATGGCCCCTGCATCTGAGCATGGCACACACTGCTGTGTGAGTCATCGCCCACTGGTTAGGAAAACTAATCTAGGTCAGTGGTTCTCAAAGGGAGTGCCAACTCCAGGGCACGCTAAGTGTGCCGTGAGACAAGTCCAGGTATACCCTGGGATGGTGTGACAACAGCACATTATTACAATTTACAATTTAGGCATTTAGCAGATGCTCTTAATCCAGAGCAATTTACATTAAGCAATAACAAAAAGCATGGTAATACATCACATACATAAAAAGTAGTTATCATGAAACATGCGTAAGCTAAGAACGTAACAGTGGAATATCTATGTAATGAAACTATACATACATACTACACTATACTATAAAGTGCTATGACTACATAAAATGCAATTCTAGTGCTGTCTATACGTAACATGCTATAAGTCTGTATAACATGCTATCTAAGTCTTATTATTGCAATAGAGATTATAATTCAATTCAAACTTTATTCCAGACACACAGGGGGTCCATAGAGTATCGACGTCATCGACGTCACATATAACAAAAATAAATATAAAACCATGAAATCATAAATAGAGGCCGAAGACAGCTCTTCCCAGGATTGATTATATCCTCAAGTTATACAACTAACATTTTTTTTTATTTCATTTAACGCCCGTTTATGACATTCTACCACAACACACAAACTGCATAGTGTGCCGTGCCTACAGTATGCTTCGACCAACGCCGAACCACAACAGAAACTCATTTCATTTAACCACTTTGTGTGCACTCGTCATCTCCCAATACAGAGGCTATTCTATACCCTATAGGCCTAAAGCTAAACAATGGCATCTCTATTTTGCACACATCTTTATAGGTAAACAACTAAACATGTAACATTTTAAATTATTCTTTCATTTGACATTACGTTAGCAAATGTTCACATTTTAGTTGTGGAGTTGTAGATCTGCTATTTTCGCTACATGCACACAGCCACAGGTGTGCCTTGACATTTTTAATTTCACGTTGGTGTGCCTCAGGCACAAAAACTTCAGAAAGCGCTGATCTAGGCCATGCAGAGTCATTGAAGTGATAGGAACCAGGAAGAACCTGTTTACTAAAGCAGATGACGGAGATGAGGATGTTTGCCTTTAAGCAACGTCCCCTGACCCAGTAGCTGTGTATCAAATCTAGGGTAAAGGTACTGCCTTAAATACCACAACGGTTGTGGTAAGGGGAAGGTTGTGGGCTTGTGGCACAACCTTCCCCTTTATTTGCAGATGAAACAACCATTTATTGAGTAAAACAACCATCAGTTGTAAACCTTTTAATGGGCAAGTTGAAATGACAAGGAACACCTCTATTCATAGCTAAAATAGCAGATCTAGGCTACACCATTTTTGGTACTTTTGTGAAAACATAGCCTATACATTTTCATAAGATTGTCACCAAATGACATGCTCAAAATAAGGACATCAGGTTTAAAGTGGTTACAATGAATATATTTTCTAGTGTGTAAAGAAAATAAAATGAGTGTGTGTTGATATGGGGGCAGACGTTAGTCTGATGTACCAACAGTCCGACATGCGTGGCCGGTTAAGACTCACCCGTGGCTCCGACAGGCGGCTCCGACATTACGGGTCCATTTGGTTTCAGTTAAATTATTGTTAAACATCTGCGTTACTAAAAGTTAATTTACAAGAAGTCTACACAATTATAGAATGTAGAAGAATTGTTATTTTGATCAACGTTTGCCTGTTGTCTCTCCTGTGGTACCAACTGTGGACGTATTCTTTAGTTTTGGACTAAATCTCATCAGATGGTGGTTCCGTGGCTCAAATGCTGAATAAATGATGGACCTTGATATGAAAAGGGTTGAAAACCCCTGATGTACAGGATGTGTGGTGGTCGAAGCCTGCTGTACAGTACAGGATGTGTGGTGGTCGAAGCCTGCTGTACAGTACAGGATGTGTGGTGGTCGAAGCCTGCTGTACAGTACAGGATGTGTGGTGGTCGAAGCCTGCTGTACAGTACAGGATGTGTGGTGGTCGAAGCCTGCTGTACAGTACAGGATGTGTGGTGGTCGAAGCCTGCTGTACAGTACAGGATGTGTGGTGGTCGTGGCCTGCTGTACAGTACAGGATGTGTCGTGGTCGTGGCCTGCTGTACAGTACAGGATGTGTCCTGGTCGAAGCCTGCTGTACAGTACAGGATGTGTGGTGGTCGAGGCCTGCTGTACAGTACAGGATGTGTGGTGGTCGTGGCCTGCTGTACAGTACAGGATGTGTGGTGGTCGAGGCCTGCTGTACAGTACAGGATGTGTGGTGGTCGTGGCCTGCTGTACAGTACAGGATGTGTCGTGGTCGTGGCCTGCTGTACAGTACAGGATGTGTGGTGGTCGAAGCCTGCTGTACAGTACTGGATGTGTCGTGGTCGTGGCCTGCTGTACAGTACAGGATGTGTCGTGGTCGAGGCCTGCTGTACAGTACAGGATGTGTGGTGGTCGTGGCCTGCTGTACAGTACAGGATGTGTCGTGGTCGAAGCCTGCTGTACAGTACAGGATGTGTGGTGGTCGAGGCCTGCTGTACAGTACAGGATGTGTCGTGGTCGAGGCCTGCTGTACAGTACAGGATGTGTCCTGGTCGAAGCCTGCTGTACAGTACAGGATGTGTGGTGGTCGAGGCCTGCTGTACAGTACAGGATGTGTCGTGGTCGTGGCCTGCTGTACAGTACAGGATGTGTCGTGGTCGTGGCCTGCTGTACAGTACAGGATTGATTGATTGATTGATTGAAGAATTTATTAACAGTTTGCAGAATTACAGTACATTTCAAGCACAAACTCAATACAAAGGCTGTTAACTGTGAGTGGACGACCCAATTAAGCATTACACTTGTTTCCAATAGGGTCCACCATGTTCAAATCATCAAAACATTTAGAGACGTACAAATAGACACTTCTATAGACAGAACAGGAATTCATCATAAAGGAGGTAAAAAGGGAAAAGAAATATATACAGTGAGGGGAAAAAGGGGGGGGGCGGTGGGGGGGGATTCAGATTTTACGGGGGCCAGTTTCGAATTGCAGCCATCCGTAGGTGCCCTTTGAGAGCGGTTTTGAAGGAGTCAAGGGATTCGCATGTCTTAATGACAGTTGGTAGGGTGTTCCACATTTTGGTGGCATAGGAGCGAAAAGAATTTAGTCCCTTGTTTGTGCCGAATCTGGGTTGTACATGGTTCGATGTCGTGGTCGAGGCCTGCTGTACAGTACAGGATGTGTCGTGGTCGAGGCCTGCTGTACAGTACAGGCCAGCACATGCGTGACGACAAGCCTTGAAAGTGTTTATTGAGCACACCTGGGGCTCCATTTTCGTCACCGCTAAACCCCTTATCCCTAAACTTCTTTTCCTTTTTTACTATTTTTGAGTGGTGTAAACCACTCCTACAACTGGCTTTGTTAGTTTACGTGTCTGTCCGTACCAAAAAAATAGCATGGTTGCTATGGTCACCCAGTTCACACGGGTGTGATTTCATTACGTCAGACATTACGTCAGACCACAGCTGATCAGTCTATGTAAGACCTTACACCACTCAGTTTACACGGGTGTGATTTTTATTTTTATTTTTGAATAGTTCAACTAGCCAATCTACATTTACACGTTGTGAGCTTGTAGACTGGCCATTTTAACTATTCAAAAATGTTTAGCAAAATAGCAAAAAAAGGCAAAGAAGTTTAGGGATAAGGGGTTTAGCGGTGACGAAAATGGAGCCCCTGGTGTTAGATTTGTGATTTGTGTGCCATGTTGTTTTCCTGCCCGTCACGTACATGTGGTTCATTCCATTAGCGGCTTGATGGCTCGGGATCGCGACGCATTGTGAGCTTGTAGATCTGCTATTTTCAAATAGCCGAAATGTGTATGTATGTACTTGAGTAAATGTACTTAGTTACTTTCCACCAGTCGGCAGGCCCCCCAGGCAGGGCCTCCAGCCTATTGCTCTTGTGACGCTGTAGCCTCCGTCAGGAATGTGATCCTATATCCAATCATCGCTATACTTATTACTGTGCCATACATTACATATACCAATAAAACGCCTTAAGGCGACGGGCGACCGAAGGGCTGACACTGTACTGGAATAATGTCACTTCATCTATGTCAGCACTGTCATAGAAGTTTCATTTTAAATTGTCTCATGCAGTATAAGCAGGGCCGGGTGCACATTAATATTTTGGGCTAGTTCTCAAAGGAGCAAGGTGTGGGGGGGGGGGGGGGGGGGGGGGTACGGATGTTTCTACTTTGTGGCAGACTGTGGCTCAGGAGGTAGAGCAGGTCGTCCAATGATACATGGGTCGGCGGTTCGAATCCCGGCTCCTCCTGTCTACATGTCGAAGTGTCCTTGGGCAAGACACTGAACCCCAAATTGCTCCCGATGTGCTGGTTGGTACCTTGCATGGCTTCCGCTGCAATCGGTGTATGAATGGGTGAATGTAATGCACAATCTATGTAAAGCGCCTTGGATAAAGGCGCTATATAAATGCACCATTTACCACATGTACCATTTACTCTGCCACAATGTTATGCTGCCGACACGGGCAGATGCAAAAGATACAAAGATGCTAAGCTATACAGAGTCACAGACACTGTATTTGTGGTAGTTTAAGGACCACTTCAGTATACTGTCACTGTCACGTAGGCTAGTAGAAACCTTGTATGTCTACAACTGTGCATTTTCATGAAAATAACCTGTGTTCCAATGGCCTAATCTACACGCTTGCATTGTGAGCTTTTAAAATGACTGATTTTGCTCTAGTTATAAGTAGGGCATTCATTTTAAATACTAAAAGGAAAAAAGGGAGATACAAGGTTTCTTCCCACTAGCAATGATGTCGGGCTGTCTATTTAATGCGATCAGACATCACTTTAATGGGGATCTGAGTATCTGAGCATTCACCACTACACTGAGTGTGTTTGCACAAGCCTTCATTTTGAGACGTTATCGGGATATAATGGTCAAGTACTCCTTTGAAGGATTACCACATAATAACATGCACCATTTTCCACTGACAATATCAGGGATAATAACCCCATAGACTGATTGTGAGGGCCTGAGTATGATATCTTTTACTGCAATGTTCCAATTTTAGCCACAGCACTGAGTCCATCTTATCAATTTCAAGTTACTGCTTCCATGTAGCAAATAAAGTGAGTAGCCATGGTAACTAACATCTTGGATATTCTAATATTCTGTTCATAATTTGAACAGAGTTTCATGAGCAGAAATGCATAAACACCTTCCTGTTTTTTTTATACCTTAGCTGAGAAATGAACTATCATTGGAATATAATATAATAAGGACAAGAACAAAAGGAATTTGTTGCAATCCTCAACAGCTTTGTAGTTCAACCAAATGTCAGCATATAGAGTGATGTGTTCACACTAGCATGTCATCTTGCAAATAATAATTCTGATATATTATTGATATTGTTCGGGTAATGCACTTTATTTATTGACCTTTTGTTTATTCAGGGGAGCACCTTAAAAGTAGTACCTTAAATTAATGACTCTATAAAGATCAGTTTGTCCAGTTTCAGAGAGTCTTGGATTTTCTGCCATTTGTCTGGAGCGTAAAAGATGATGGCAGTCTTACCTAAGCTTGTTCACTGTTCATTCTTGGAGTTTTAAGTGTAATAGTAATGTAAGTCTGTGAACTTACTGTACCCTCATGTCTCCCCATCTCACTGTATGGCTGACAAGACATAGCATGCGAGATTACAGTAATGCAGTGCTGGTGGTGCTACCCATCGTTTCTATGCTGCAAACGCTACCATGATATTTCTCATACTTCTTTTTTTACATGCCCCAATTCTGGGCACGCCATAGTAGGCATGTGTAACGTGCGGCAAAAAGAAGCGAACGTCCTGTGAAAATAACAGATCTGCACGCTCACAGCGCATCGTAATGTGACGCCTTGTGAGCAATTGGGAGATCAGCTATTTTTGAAAATAGAGATGAAAAATAGTCTATCAAGTATACAGGTAGAGCCGCGAGGGACCGCAGTCAACACAGAATGTGATATCAATGCCTTATGATTCCTAACAGCTGCAGAGTACCTAACTGTAAGACATCACATAACTTATTATTAACTACGTTATTGTACAAATCCCTTTGCATATACGAATAATAATGTGTTTTCTGTGTGTGTCCTTGGTTGCACACTGTACACTAAAATGATTCAAGATAAATATATATATATTTATATATAAATATATATATAAACAGAAATAAAGAAACAACTAGAAAAGTGTGCTTCTCGGAGCGCAGATCCCCGCCAGGCCAGGTTGCCTACCCAGGGCCTGCAAAGTTTGGAAGGCAGTCATTGCCAAGTGGAATGGAACCTGTGAAATCTGACTGATACATTTTGATCACATGGTTCCAGAGAGATAATACCCATTTGTGTGAGCTTTGGACTAGTGTGTTGAGAATGTAGTCGGGCACAAATGGCTCTTAATTGTTACCCAAATCAATTACTTTATTACAAGCAATTGTTTTAGAATTGATTGAATTGATTAGTTAAAAATAATCAAAATTGTTGCACCCCTAGTTCCCTGCCCTGCAGTTCAAGAGGAAAAGAGAGAAAAGGATTATTAGAAAGATTGGATAAAAAAAAAGAACATAAATGTTAGGAAAAATGGTGTATGTGTCTTACAAATCCGCCACTCCGGGCTCTTTCTATAAGGTAGAATGTGACGTGCTTTTAAGAGTTAGACACATCATTTGCTGATCTTTGTAATGTGAGCAACTTAATAATTGCAAAGAATTCTCCATTGGTAGAAATCGTAGGATATAATGTACCACGAAGCTGACATTTCTGTCTGTTTACTATGATATGGCATGCTTCGGGTCATTTCTGTCTGTTTACTATGATATGGCATGCTTCAGGTTATTTTTCTGTCACATCTCATTAAGTCTCAGTCCGAGGTCAAACTCTTAATAATATCAGGTCATTGCCCAACAGTCAGTATTCATTACATCACATTGTCACAAACATGTTCTGTTTATCTATAATGATATTCTTTTAAAAGTTATTATTATTATTATTATTATTATTAATCACATTTAGGCATAGTCCCTATGGTCAAACGAGTGTACTGTAGCTAAGCTAATATAATTCTTTGTTCACTAGTACAGACCACACATTCAATCGAACATCGTTTGACATGGTTTAGCGTTTATTTAGAAGAGGAGTGGAACATGAAAAGGAATGATAGAAATGAGGTGCATGTTGATATGCGTGCATATTGATATGCGTGGGATGGCCTTGGACTGTCCGTGGGGATGAGGGGGAGGGGAGGAGGATGAGGGGTTGGGAATAGGGGAAGGAGGGGGGGAGTGAGGATGTAGGGTAGTTTCCGAGGGGCTGGGTGACGGGTGAAGGGGGGGGGGGGGAGGGTCGAGGGGTGAGGGAGACATGGATGATTTGGCGTTACGGGAGGGGGAGGGGGTGAGGGGGGAGGATGAAGGGCGTAGCCCTGATAGTGAAGACTAAGCCCCTGGGGGAGGTGAAGGATGAGAGCAAGCTCTGTAGAGCGAAGCTCTGTGGGGGGGGGGAGGTGTTGGACGAAGGCCAGGTAGGATGAAGGGCGAAGCCCTGAGGGGGGATGAAGGGCGAAGCCCTGAGGGGGGATGAAGGGCGAAGCCCTGAGGGGGGAGGATGAAGGGCGTAGCCCAGGATCGAGGGGCGGCGGCCCTGAGAGATGCCCGTGTGGGCTCCGATGGGGGTATTGGACCCTGAGTATTGGCCTGGGGTCCGAAGAGAGAGGCGTCCGTCTTGGCTGACATCTGAGACGGCCCGAAGAGAGAGGCGTCCGTCTTGGCTGACGTCTGAGACGGCGCACTCCGTCATTTCAGGACCCCAAAAGAGGAGTGCGTAAGAAACAGTTACTTGACGGTGGCAAGGTGGCCGTTTCTTAGACCCGAGGGCGCCTTGTCTGATGCGTGCGAGGTTGCATGCGAGATTGAAGTAGTGAATTCCGAGTACCCTAGGAACCCGGGGAATGCAGGAGAGGTTGACGTGGTCCGAGTGGAGCGAGTCGATTCGTCCTACGTGGGTTTGAGGTGATGGTTTGAGGCGAGGAGGATGACGTGACTAGTTCTTTAGAGGCTCTCGGGAAGCCGGGTGACGTGGAATGAGACGAGGGGTAGGAGCTTCCGACAGGAGTCTGTAGGGAAGTTGTTGCTTGGTGGTGGGATTTGCGAAGCAGGTCTATGGTGTTAGAGAATGGGGGTGAGTAGCGCCGACGGAGAGCTTGGTAGGTAGGTGTGGTTTATAGTCGTGCCGGTGACCCGGGATGAGTCGTCGTAGGGTCTTCCCCCCATGATGGTTTGGGACGGAATGGTAGGTTGGAGGTGGTTAGGGTGGAGTTTAATGGTCTGGACGAGCTTCCATTTGGTGTTGTGAACTGTGATGGTTGTTTGAGCGTAGAGAAGCGGGCGGCTGGTCAATTAAGCCCAAAGGAAGCCGCGACGATGATCTGGTAGATTCGATTGATTCTTGTAATGGACCGATGTCACTGGGTAGTTGATCCTTGTCATCGAACGGCATCACGGGGTAATCGATTCTTGAGCATGTAGTGCAGAGGGGCGGTGGCACGCTGTGTCGATGGAGGGAGGCAGGGAGGGGAAGGAGGGAGTAAAGGGGGCACGCTGTGCCGGGGGAGGTAGGAGGGGTTGTAAAGAGGCACGCTGTGCCGAGGGAGGTAGGAAGGGGTGGAAGGAGGCACGCTGTGCCGAGGGAGGGAAGGAGGGAGGCACCCTGTGCCGAGGGAGGGAAGGAGGGAGGGAAGGGAGGCGGGAAGGAAGCGCCCTGCCAAGGGAGGTAGGGAGGGAGCACGCTGTGCCGGGGGAGGCGGGAGGGGAGGGGAAGGAGGGAGGGAAGGAGGGCTGGAAGAAGGCTGCAAGGGGGAGGGAGGCGCCCTATGCCGAGGGAGGGAAGGAGGGAGGGAAGGGAGGCGGGAAGGAAGCGCCCTGCCGAGGGAGGGAAGGAGGGAGCGCGCAGTGCCAGGAGAGGTGGGGGGGAGGGGAAGGAGGGGAAGGAGGGCTGGATGAAGGCTGCAAGACGAGCATGATGTTGACTCGATGTAGGCCGACGTGTGCACCGGAGTTGAACTGCGGTTGCAGGGACATGATAGGGATTTGGTGCAGGCCCGCTCTGGCTGCCGTGGAATTCTTACTGCTGTGGCGGTGCGGTTTGTACTGGGTTGGAGCAGGTACTCTTGGGTCGGCCGTGATGGCGCGTGGTGAGTCCTGCGATGACTGGGATGAAGCCTTGATGGAGTGGGAGTGACGAGTGGTGGACTAGATGATTATGGATGCTAGCCTGAGAAAGAGTGGGAGGATAGGAGGGCTGCCTGCTTGGACGAGGTTGCGATGATTCCTTCATGGTGACGATAGCTTCATGGTTGTCACGGGAACCTAACGCGACCTTTGCTGTACGTTTTGGCTCACGTACGCGTTGCACGTTATGTCAAAGTTAATGAGCACACAATCAGTAAATTGTTTAGACTGAAGATGTCCGATGATGTTAGCGGATGCCCAGCATGCGGGCAGATAACTGGGTAAATGCTCGTTACATCAGATGTTAATGAGCAGACGATCAGTAAATTGTTTTGACTGTAGATGTCAAAGAGAGGGGACTAGTAGAACTGGGTGGGTGAGGGGTGGGTGGGTAAAAGGCTGAATGGAGGGTGAATGAATTCAATAGGTTAGGAGGGGGTGATCTGCATGATCGTGGAGCATGAGGAAACGAACACACGGATGATTGAATTGTAGCGCAATAGAATGCGTGGTTGTGATGAAAACTAGAGGCTGTCAGTACAGCCAATAGCTACGGCGAGTGGGCGTGAAGGGCACCGCAGAGAGAACGTTGTCCAGCTGTGCTTACACGGCGGTTTGTAAGGGGGGGCCCTTTGTGGAACCTGGGTGCACGGCCCACTTGGAACCCGAGCCCATTAGCCCATGTCAAAACCCATGTGGGGCCCAGATGGACATGTTGGCTGGGTAGTATGAATGAAAGGTGTTGAAGGAAACTTAGCTTTGTGTGTTGTAGTTGCTTGGTGGGCGGGTGTGTAACTCAGCCTCAGTCAGCGCAGCATTTGGGAGTGACGTCATCGAATCAGCGAAGGTGACAGGTCCGTGGCAAGAAGTGTGCCGGTTTTGAAGTTGCAGCGGGGGGGAGAGAGAGGTGGTCTCTCGGATCGCGGTGGTGTTTGTGTCCCGCGACGTCGATGGGCCAGGTTGGCGTTGGAAGAATAAACTGAACGGCGGTTCAGTGAGACGGCATTAACGAGATCGATGAGGAAGCGGTTGATGGCGGGGTGTCAGCGCTGGAATACGGGGTGGCTGGCTGGCGTTGGTGGCGTCTGTCCGAGGTTTCTCCGACGGGGGACGGTGCTGAATGCTGATAGTGTGGTCCGTCCGTGGTGGCAAGGTAACTTAAGTTGAGGGTAAGTTAAGTAATGATTACTTTGAAATCGGACGGGGATTCGGCGGAGGAGCAAACACGGAAGCGGCCGTGTGACTGAGAGATACGTGACGTGAGTCATACGAAGAACCAAGCACGAAATGGCAGGTAGACGTGCAGGTATAAATACGTGGAGAAAGGGGAGGGGTTTGGGTGGAAGGTTATCAGTTACCATGGTAGATAAGTCGAGGGGAGGTACTGGATGGGTTACCATGGTGATTGATCACAGAGTGTTGCAGGAAGTTGGCCGAGGATGGAGCTTAGGGTAGATTGAGGAGGAGCAGTGTTAGTCAACGATTTATCATTGAAGGCGTGGTCTTCCTCCTGAACCTTTGTTGTACCAACTCCATTTAAACGGCAAGATTTGTTGTCGTTTAAAAAAAAACATCAGCAGTCTGTAGTCATGGTGCATGATGCTCTTAGGTGGTCAGGGAGAGTAGTATTCCACAGACCAAGTATTCTTGCTAGCCGATTCCCTCTAGGCATTTCCTTCAATCCCTTTGGATTGACATAGAAAACAAACTGTGGGCAAAGCTCACATTTAAATGTGAAGCTGCAATGTAATTGGTATTTTTGGCAGATAGGGCCAAAGTTTGTGGTGTCGTGTGTATACTGTTTGATTGATTGATTGATTGAAGAATTTATTAACAGTTTGCAGAATTACAGTACATTTCAAGCACAAACTCAATACAAAGGCTGTTAACTGTGAGTGGACGACCCAATTAAGCATTACACTTGTTTCCAATAGGGTCCACCATGTTCAAATCATCAAAACATTTAGAGACGTACAAATAGACACTTCTATAGACAGAACAGGAATTCATCATAAAGGAGGTAAAAAGGGAAAAGAAACATATACAGTGAGGGGGGAAAAAAGGGGTGGGCGGTGGGGGGGATTCACGTTCAGCTCCGTTAATTTGTTTTTTTTTTCCTTGGAGGAGCTGCGTTGGGTCCCCAAGTTGGCTCAGTGGCCATACCTTGAGTTGGCTGTGTGGCCGCGACCGTCTCTTGTGTTGACCTTGCGTTCGTGTTTGAGGGATTCCGATTTTACAGGGGCCAGTTTCGAATTGCAGCCGTCCGTAGGTGCCCTTTGAGAGCGGTTTTGAAAGAGTCAAGGGATTCGCATGTCTTAATGACAGTTGGTAGGGCGTTCCACATTTTGGTGGCATAGGAGCGAAAAGAATTTAGTCCCTTGTTTGTTTATTTCATAATTTTGGTATGTTTAAATGTTGGTTTGGTGGGGCAGTCAGAGGCTTCGTTTGCCGGGCCGGACCTGCCAACTGATCAATGCCTCCAAAGTTTCTCAAGTTATTCCTGGCTGAAAAACAAACATAGACAAAGAAACAGACCGAACCTTAATTGTCACGCATTGCTGTGGGCAATGAGTGCATGAGTCAGAACCCTGACTCCCCGAGTCGTGAGTCACACCCATTAGTGCTCAGATGTTGCTCCTGGGGTTTTAGAAGATATGGACCGGGGGTGGCTCACATAGCGCGTCCATCTTGAAAGTGTTAATTACACTTATAATATAATAGAATATAGAATAGATAGAATAATGTTGAATTCCGACTACCGATGTAGACAGAATTTTGTAGAATCAGCCTCAGGTCTTGAACACTGATGTTTTATTTGACTGTGTATGTGTGTAGGTTCATCATTATATATAATTACAGCAGATTAGTCATAGCTTGTTCACTACTGGTTTCACCTGCGGCTGTTTCACTGAGACAGTCATGGGACATGTACCACTTCTACACCCGCGTTTAATTATACGACTACATCATTAATTAATTACATCAGAGGTTCCCAAACTTTTTTGTTCATTCATTCATTTTGAAAATGAAGCCAATGAGGAAGTCCCTTTGATTCACACGCTGCAGTTCTCATGAATGGCCTCGACTCTAGAGGGTGTCGCTATTTCCCCCTGCTCCCTCGGGGCACAGGTCTCTACCAGGCCAGGTCAGGTTGTGGCCTCCTGGTGGCACTATAATAGGCTAATGTGAGGGTGCCATTTGTTCTTACGCCTTTGATGGCAATTGGAGGATTTGAGGCATTTTGTTCCAAAAATGTGTTTTGCAAAAATCCACCTGTTGGTGGCGCTATAACAGGCCAATGTGAAAAGGGCAACCTTTGAAAGCCAATGATGGCCAATTAGGATGGAATATGAAATATCGGACAGATCTGTATTGAGTACATGACTATAGAGATACTGTGTAACGATTTTTGGACAAAATCTGGAGGAGTAATATCAAAAAATGGGTTTTACAAAAGTCGGCCTCCTGGTGGCGCTATAACAGGCCGCTCTGGAAGATTTGGGGCAGAGGTTCATCGTCGGCATCTAGGGAGTGTGTCAGTGTGCAAAGTTTGACCGGGTTAACGGTGCTGGAGATTTGGTAACGGACGGACGGACACACACACACGGACGGACACACACACGGACGGAGCGGAGTGCAAAACATAATTAGGCCGGAGGCATCCATCCACAATCTGTACTCCACAGAAGATGCTATGGCTTTCATTATCCAACAGTAATCCTTGACTGAGAATTGATGTGCTTTCGCCTGTATGTCATCTCATATCAGATCACCGTCCTCCTGTGATTTATGTCTGGCGTCTGTCTGACTCTGCATTGACTTGCCCTATGGAACTAAGCTCTCATTCCATTTGTACATTTTTCACCTAGTCTCTCACTCTGGCTGAGTGAGTGGGTCTGTCTAGCACAGGGGTTCTCAACGTTTTTGGCCGGGGACCCCCGGAAATACTTTGGCAACGTCTCGGGACCCCCGCCCCGCCCCCTCCCGACCCCCAATATAAATTGACTGCTACAATATCCTTAATAATAGAGACAATACACCATAAATAAATACTGAAACCAGATATACATTAGGGAAGGTGTATGCATGTACTATGTGTACTATATGTAAACTCTTCATTTCCATTTTCCAGCCATTCAGTTGCAAAAACAAAACAAAAAAAAGATTTTGTTTTAAATTTTATTTGGGGACCCCCCAAAATATTTTGGCGACGCCCCGAGGGGTCGCGACCCACGGGTTGAGAACCCCTGGTCTAGCACAATCTTGTTCATTCTAACTCCCTCTGACACCACATTCCCCCCTCCTTTTTTGAGGGGCACTAGCCCCTCCTATATGCCCAGCTTTCCGGGTTTGTGTGAACACAAACATTGGCTTGTGATTGGCTGATCACCCCATAGCAATGATTTGATTGGCTGAGCAAAGTACGTATTGAAGATAAAAATGAGGGCAGAAAAATGAAGACGCCAAAAGTGATTGGCCGGAATATCATTTGTGATGATTTGATTGGTTGAACACGGAATGTGATGTTTGATTATGTATGATGATAAGAGAACCTCAATTCACATGGGTGTGATTTTTGTAGTGCGTGCAGGCACTGCGGGGGATTGGAAAAAACCCAATATGGGATCAGTTTCACAGACATGACCTAAGCTAGCTAAGAACAATTTCCCCATTCCTACCGAGGCCGAGCTTAACCACTTAAACCCGAAATACTGCTTCATACGACGAATAGTGACGGCATTTGACACAATGTTGAACGTCTGTGAATGTGAAAGATGTTGAAATGTTTCGCCTATAATGACATTCCCAAAGTAGGGACGGACAGGTTAAATGTGGTTATTTTAAGTGAGCATTCGCGAAATATTTCGCTTATGGGAGGTTTCCTACTGAGCTCGGTTTGCCAGTAGGAAACCTCCCATAAGCTCCCATAAGCGAAATATTTTGCTCACTTACTTAAATAACCATGGTTACTAAAGTAACCGTAATGTTATTTTAAGTGAGCATTCGCGAAATATTTCGCTCACTTACTTAAATAACCATGGTTACTAAAGTAACCTTAATGTTCATCTGTGTTCACGCGGCAATGTCGCACCTCTGCTGCTACCACTGGACATTTCCCAGCTAATTCCTTATCAGCTCATTACACGCCCCACCCCACGCCCACCAATCCCCCCCCCCCCCCCCCCCCCCCCCCACCATCTCTTCTTCTTATCTCTTCAGGCCAGAATCCAAAATAATTCTCCCCAAACTTCCCCTGCCTCGTCCTATCTGTTCAGTCACTAAGCTTATTGGACAAATCGTTGGGGTCGGGTGGAAACCTTGTACTGTATGTCTAAAGTCCTTTTAGATTTTAAAACTATTTAAAGAAAACAGTGGAATATTTTCACTATTTTTATGCGAATGATTAAGTAGGCCATTCATTTACCAAAAAAACTTAAGTTGGCGAAAAAAGGTTTTTGCCCTTGACAGCAACGAGATATAACTTGGACTATATTTTGACAGCTTGTCATCCTCACATATTGACAATCCATGTCAGGTCAAGGACACCAGACTGTAAGCTCTGGGATCCACAGCACTCCTTGTTCTTGCTCTTTGCACTCATGTACCTACCAAGTCCACCACTGTCTGTAGCCTGCAGTATCTCTGCTGTCGGGAAGAGACCACCTTACTCAAAAATGTTCATTTTTCAGGAAATTAAAAAATATTTTCTTTTTCAGGAAATGAAGAAAACCTTATATTTTTTAAAACAAAGCAATACTGGCACATCAAAGTTGGTGTTGTGACTATATATATTGTCAATTACTTGCATGAGAGGGGGAGAGGTGGTGGAGTTTGTTGCTTTAGCAGACAGTTTGAGGGGCAAATGGAGTTAAGAGGTTTTGTCCGAAGCAGTACTTTTCATTGGTTCAATATTTTTTTTAACCAACACACAAACGTAAAGGGTGTCCAATAGCACTGATTTATGCAAGTTTCCTCCCGACAGCAACGAATTATCTAATATATACTATTTGTACACGTCTTACCCATAGAATCAGTAAGACGGCCTGAGGGCGAGGGCACTTCTCTCCTGGGTGACGGCAGCTGGCAGACTGCTGGGTGAGCGCTGGCACTTTGGCATGATGTCAGATCTACATGGAATGAATTCTGTACTGGCCATGTATGGAGCGTGTACAGGGTTTGATGAAGGACGGGTGGGGAAGTATGAAGTATCAACATATGGAATGTCAGAACAGGTCAGCTCCATATGGAGATCTAAGGGTTTGAGGTTATCCAGGGTTAGATGAGGTCAGTATCGTGATCTTCATATATGGAGATGGCCATATATTATAATGGTGATGTGACGTGTCACGAGACGTGATGTCACGAGGCGTAGCCATATATGGAGCCGTGATGTCACGAGGCGTGACCATATATGGAGGCATGATGTCACAAGGCATAACCATATGCTCTATATATGGTCATGAGGCGTGACCATATATAGAGCCTGACCAACTGTCGGATGCAGGTTCTCATAGTAGCCTAAATGTGACCTACGGTCGCAATGATCCATGAAATATTATTGCTATGTTTCTATACCTGCATGGACTCTGCTAACAGACGATACATGACCCGTGTCCTCACAGCATAAAACGTCCAATACTGTTCACACATGTTCTGCTCATACCTGGCACTGCATCTATAGGCCTACTCTTTGTTTTTAAACTGTGGTCTAATACTATTTACTGTATTTACAGTAAAACCCCTAGTGTTAATTTACCAGTTTGTAACTCAGAGAGTATACAAGTGTAACCAAATGGACCCTTACGGCATTTCTCCTGTGGTTAATTCCTCATAATGTTCAGGGCATTGTGATTCTCTGCATGGGTTTGGAGACATTTCTATATGCCTGTAATGCACACTGGACCATTGCTCCCATTGCATGGTTCCACATCTCTCTCTCTCTCTCTCTCTCTCTCTCTCTCTCTCATATATTTCTTCATCATAACCATTTTGCTCTTTCATTAGCTGGCATAGAAACACACACACACACACACACGCACGCACGCACGCACGCACGCACGCACGCACGCACGCACGCACGCACGCACGCACGCACGCACGCACGCACGCACGCACGCACGCACGCACGCACGCACGCACGCACGCACACACACACACACACACACACACACACACACACACACACACACACACACACACACACACACACACACACACACACACACACACACACACACTCAGCAGCCAGGAGTCTAGATCAATGAAACTGATAAGGGAGCGTATGACAGTGATGATAATTTGTCCGTGATGAAGTGCGTGCGTGCGTGCGTGCGTGCGTGCGTGCGTGCGTGCATGCGTGCGTGCGTGCGTGACATGTGTGCGTGACTGTGTGTGTGGCTTAACCATGCACATACAGGTTTGGTGTGTATGCGGGTGTCTGCGGGTGTCTGTCTAGCTAACAAAGGCCACAACAAAAACACGCTAACATGATTGGTATGCCTACCTGCATTTCCTCTCATCACATGCACTCTCCTCCACGGCAGCACATCTGACAGCAAAGATGTTCCAAAGTGCAATGTGGTCTGCTTAAAATAGACACTTTGAGACACTTAAATAACTGACTTTGCTTCGTTTTGATTTCCACGAGTCAACAGAGATCAGAAGAGACTGGATATGTCTAGGGACATTAAGGAGAAAGTATTACTTATAGTAATCTCAAAGAAAGGACCATGGGTAAAAACGTAAAAGAACAGACAGTTCTCTGCTTTTCGTGAAAAGCAGTTCACTTTGCCACCATTCTTTCAGTGAAACAAATTGTGACAGGACTCGGTAGCAGGAGACAGACAACATCGGCATTATTGGATTAATATTAATTATTGGATTTGAGCTCCTTTGCCTCCGCCTGTCTGTCATGCACTTGGGTCCTATCTCTCCTTGTCTCAAACCGGATCATAATCCACTGAGCACCGATCACAGCCAAACCAACCTATTCTAATCTTTATTGAACTGATCTGAACTCTCTCTCTCTCTCTCTCTCTGTCCTATATCTCTCTCTTTGCCTTAGATATGTTCATGAGTATTTTTTTATGCTAGTGTTTATTTGTTGTGCATCTAACATAATACATCAATGCTATATCTCTCCGTCTCAGCAGGACTGGCCCGGTTAAATAAAAGGTGCCTATACAAATGGAAAATACTAGCAAACTAGTCACTCTCCAGTCTCCACTACACTGTGCAATACATGGACCCATATTTAACCTGCCACACACAAAATATTATCCGTAAAGGTCCATTTTTATACTCTTGAATAATTAACACTCAGGACTTTACTGCGTGGTTGCCTAAACTATTGTAGGGGAAGGGATTTTTCAGGGCAGCACCAAGAAAAGTTGAGAGATCATTGTATTCTAGGGCAGTCCAATTAACATTTGCGAAGACGAACGACTCGCTCTAGAAAAAAGCCAAACCAGACACTCCAGGGAATCAAAATTCCAATATCTTCAGCTGACAGGTGTTCTGTTTGGACTATTATGTCCTGCAACGTTAAAGGTCAGTAGGTGCATGAGCAGCGAAAATGAGAAATGATCTCAGTTCATCACTTCAGAAGTTGTTGCATGTTCTGCTGATGCAGACTGCACTGCAGTGGGAGTTACCATTCATTCACCATTGTAATGTTAAGTAATGTTGTAGGAACTTAACATGTAATACAGGACACAGTCAAAGTAAAGTACTGTATATAAATTCCACTAGAGTATGCGTAGACAACATGTCAGGTTAGTAAGGG
The DNA here is from genome assembly GCF_951216825.1 of Electrona antarctica. Classification (NCBI taxonomy): domain Eukaryota; kingdom Metazoa; phylum Chordata; class Actinopteri; order Myctophiformes; family Myctophidae; genus Electrona; species Electrona antarctica. Next base: position 7,621,608 of record NC_136795.1, on the reverse strand, counting down.
GTGGCGGTGGCGGTGGCTCAGGGGTAGAGCTGCCAGATGGCAACCGCAAGGTCGCCAGCTCGAACCTTTGATGAATTGAACATGGTGGACCCTCTTGTAAACAAGTGTAATGCTTAATTGGGTCGTCCACTCACAGTTAACAGTCTTTGTATTGAGTTTGTGCTTGAAATCTACTGTAATTCTGCAAACTGTTAATAAATATTTCAATCAATCAATCAATCAAACCTGGGCTCCCCCAGAGTCAGTGTTGAAGTGACAGACACTGAACCCCGAATTGCTCCTGATGTGCCGGTTAGTGCCTTGCATGGTTTCCGCCGTCATCGTTGTATGAATGTGTGTGTGAATGGGTGAATGTAATGCACAATCTATGTAAAGCGCCTTGGATAAAGGTGCTACTGTATATAAATGCACCATTTACCATTTAAGATAAGACGAGAGATAGGGAACTATATTAGGTCAGGTGTCATAATAAAAACATAAATATTGTATTAACTATTGTTTTCTTTTTCTCTCCCGCTCTATTCCATCTGCTCCCTCCCTCCTCTGTCTTTACTCCCCCTTCCATCCTGCTTTCTTTTTTCTTGTCTTCTTTCTACGCCTCACTCCATCTCATTTTCTCAATTTTCCATCTGTATCTCAACCCTCTGTTTCAATCCACCCTCTTCCTTCTGTATTTTTTCCACCCATCCCTTTTTATTTTTCTCTCCATCATCTCTCTTGCCTCTCTCCCTCTCTCTCTCTCTCTCTCTCTCTTATCTTTCCTTACCACCAGCGCCCCCACCATGCCCATGCTCTGTTTGACTACACGCCCCATCACCCCTCCCAGCTCCGCTTCCTCCGCGGCGATTCCATCGACCTCCTCGACTGCTCCGACTCGCAGCGCTGGATGGGCCGCTGTCACGGACGCATGGGCTACTTCCCCCCGGAGTACGTCCAGCCCATCTACCACTGACCACCTCTCCCCTGTTGGCCAACGTCACAGACTGACATACACCCGCCTTCCTCAAAGCTATACATCCATCCATGCCCCCCCCCGCTATTCACCGGACCTCGGATGGCGACGAGGGCTCGTGGACCACTTTTATAGACCATATGACCCCCCCCCCACACACACACACATACACAAGCCTGTCAATCGCAAACCTCAACCAATCATCTGCTATAATAACGGCTCATCAACCACTCCCAGTTGGACCTCGTGAACCACTGATGATGGTTCGGAGAAACTCTTGGACCCATGCACACTGAGGAGCACACACACACACACACACACACACACACACACGCGCAAACACATACCGAGTGCATTGAACAGAGTAAATGCTCTGGGGGGGGGGGGGGGGGGGGGGGAATGTGGTAACTGGGTTGTCTCCATGGCTGCAGTGTAATGTGTTCAGTCCCAGAGGCAGACCCAACGGAACACAGTGAGTGGACCAGATGAGAACAGAGACGCTTTGTGTGGAGGATATGGGACACTGACACAACAGATTCCTCCATAGCGGAGCTGTGAGTGTGTGAGTGTGTGAGTGCGTGCGTGTGTTGGAGTGATACCCACAAGATATAGGCGCATAAACAGACAGTGAATATGCCCAAAGAAAGACCATTTGTGTGTGTGTGTGTGTGTGTGTGTGTGTGTGTGTGTGTGTGTGTGTGTGTGTGAATTTGAGTGACTGAGAGTGTCACTCAGTGCAACACTTTGGGACAGAGTGAGCAGAGAGAGGAAACACTGCCCTGACACCTTGTTTTGAAACATTAAAACATGAGATGCTTTAATTGCTCACTTGTTTATTTCAAACTCCTCAATTTTTTTGTTTGTAGCCCATGTACAGTATGTGAGTATTTATTCTTATTAATGTGAAATCATAATATACAAGCATTATGGCGGTTGAATGAAACCGTTTTAACAGTTTAACGAACAGTATACTTGGTTATTGTTGACCTAATTTCATGTGACTATAGAGCGTCGCAGTCCCGCCCCCTACCATGGACCAGGAAATGATTCTCCGTTCATTTTCCTCATAGACATTTCAGAAAGTATTTATTTAAAGACGTTTACGCCGCGGACAAAGCCAACTGGAGTCGTGACAAATCATGACAACAAACACAATTTTTTGGGCTGAACAAATAATTAGAAAGAAGAAAGAAATGGCAGGTTACAACACTTTTTTTGTTGTTTTTCTTCTTTGTAATTATTTGTTTGGTCCAAAATATTGTTTGTGTTGTCATGAGTTGTCACGACTCGAGTTGGCTTTGTCCGCGGCGTAACCGTCTTTAAATAAATACTTTCTGAAATGTCTATGGGAAAAATGCATTGGGATTCAATTCCTGGTCCATGGTAGGGGGCGGGACTGCGACGCTCTATAGCAGTAAGCACTTGGATCTGTCTTCCGTATACTGTAAGTACAAATGATTTAAATAAAGTTATACATTTTCCTCTTCAAAACCTTTGAACTGTTTCTACAGTTAGCAAACTCAAATGTCATGGAAGGTTCCTTATTTTTGGAATATGCAGTTATCACCTGAAGGCAGGTTTCATCTTTAACGTCAGTTTTTTTTGTAAGTTATGTCACATCACAAGTTTACAGGTTTAAAAGAGAGTTATATTGTTCGTACCAGCTACCCAGGAGTTGCAGTTGCATAAATATATCAAACAAAACAAAACCTGAATTATAAAGTGTGTGTTCAGAAACATAAAGACAGAGTAACTCATGCAGTTTCTTGTGCAAGTAGAAGACATCGCATGGCGGCAGATATCAATCAAATATGTATGAGAGTACTGTATGCATTCATATACATACATAAGTGATAGTGGCAGTGTAATGGGCTGATTTGGCAACAGCCATATGGCTCGATATTACCTTGCCTGACAGTAGCAGGCAAGGCGTGTGTGTTTGCTAGGTTTGCATCACGTGTCTGTATGCATGCGTGTGTGCGTGCACGTGCGTCATGTGTGTGTGTACTGTAAGTAATAGCTCTGGGCTATGTATGGAATGCTGTGCGGGGCTGACAACCTGCATCACACCAGGATGTCATGTTTGAGCTCAAACAGGAAACGGGGTCACATCCCACAATCCTCCTGTGCCTCATATCTCCTGTTCTCCTTCCTCTTCCACCAGCCTGACAGGCAGTGGTGGAAAAAGTACTTTAATGTTTTACTTATAAGTAAAAGTATAAATACTGCAATGTAGATGTACTCCGTTACAAGTGGAATTAAGTCCCGTATTCAAAATGTACTCAAGTGAAAGTACAAAAGTATCAGCATCAAAATGTACTTATAGTACCGAAAGTGAAAGTGCTCCCTATGCAGAATGTCCCATTTCAAGTTTTAAAAAGGTTTAAAAATCTACGAGCTTGTATTTCAGCTATTTTCAAATGGCCGAAATGTGTTTAGGGTTGAGGTGGTTAATGTATGTTTTGTAATAATGATCCAAATCTACAAAGTAACTAGTAACTAAAGTTGTGAAATAATTGTAGTGGAGTAAAAGTACAATATTCACAAATGTAGTGGAGGTAAAAGTACTGACATTTTGAAATACTCCAGTAAAGTAAACGTACATCAAAATTGTACTTAAGTACAGTACTTAAGTAAATGTACTTATTTACTTTCCACCACTGCTGACAGTCAATAACCAACTGCCCTCAGTAGGGTGGGGGGTTCAGAGAAGAGACCATGCACGCGCAGTCAAAGGTGTCCTGTACTGTAGTACTGAGGCCGATTATACAAGTGTCTTAATTCTGAAACTGTTTTCTGAAAAACGTATGTTTGTTATTTATATCCGTGGTGCTCAAACGTATGTTTGTTATTTATATCCGTGGTGCTCAAACGTATGTTTGTTATTTATATCCGTGGTGCTCAAACCTTTTCATTTCAAGGACCATCAAAAATGTATTTATCCACCGACCGCCATATCAAAACATTGTGTTCCAGGGATCCACAAAGCAAAGATTTTAGTTTAAAAACACTTTTAAAAGAATAGATACCGGTATTCAAAGATTTGCACAAATTGTCACGATTTAAAGAAAAAATGCAGATCTACATCTGTGCATGTGTGCGTGCGTGCGTGCGTGCGTGTGTGTGTGCGTGTGTGTGCGTGTGCACAGACGAAGAGTTTTTATAATTGTCACGGGGGCCGCCCCGCCCCCGTGACAGAGCTTGCAAGAAAAACAACAAAAGATAGCCTACTGTACTTTGGCAGCCCTTGTGCCTGCAGCACATTTCTGTTAGTATAGCAAACCACAGCACGCAAGCCACCTTTGTTTTACAGTAAATGGTCCACCATTAGCACGTCGGCAAAACCGTTCACACCTATCGGCCAGGGATGCGCTACCCTCCACCCCTAGTCAATCATTTAATCCACGCTATACGAGCCTGTATAACAGTAGTAATGGATGATCAAAAGAGGAGTTACAAATTCTTCACGGGGGCCCAAGCCCTCCAGCCCCCACATAGTTGACGTCACTGTGTGTGTGCATGTGTCTTTTGGTGTTTGTATGTTCGTTTTGGGACAATGAGGGAGACAATTGGGATGTCATGTGTATAATGATGATTGTGCGTGCGACGCCGTGCGTGCGTGCGTGCGTACGCGCGTGTGTGTGTGTGTGCGTGCGTGCGTGCGTGCGTGCGTGCGTGCGTGCGTGCGTGCGTGCGTGTGTGCGTGTGTGTGTGTGTTGAAATTGACAGACTGCCAGTGCCCAACATATTACACACAAATACAATTTGCAGCGAAACGGAAGGACTAAAATAACTTCAGAGAGGGAGAAAGAAAGGAGAGACAGAGGGAGAGGAAAGGGTTGAGGGTTGAAACAGAGATAAAGAAAGGAGAGACAGAGACAGAGGAAAGGGTTGAGGGTAGAAACAGAGATAAAGAAAGGAGAGACAGAGACAGAGGAGAGGGTTGAGGGTAGAAACCGAGATAAGCATAAAGAAAGGAGAGACAGAGGAGAGGGTTGAGGGTAGAAACAGAGATAAGCATAAAGAAAGGAGAGACAGAGGAAAGGGTTGAGGGTAGAAACAGAGATAAGCATAAAGAAAGGAGAGACAGAGGAAAGGGTTGAGGGTAGAAACAGAGATAAAGAAAGGAGAGACAGAGACAGAGGAGAGGGTTGAGGGTAGAAACCGAGATAAGCATAAAGAAAGGAGAGACAGAGGAGAGGGTTGAGGGTAGAAACCGAGATAAGCATAAAGAAAGGAGAGACAGAGGAGAGGGTTGAGGGTAGAAACAGAGATAAGCATAAAGAAAGGAGAGACAGAGGAGAGGGTTGAGGGTAGAAACAGAGATAAAGAAAGGAGAGACAGAGGAGAGGGTTGAGGGTAGAAACCGAGATAAGCATGAAACAGAAAGAGAATAGGAAAATTATGGAGTGTGAACTGTGAAGAGAATAATGAGTTTGAAAGAAGAAAATGAAATGCAATAAAAAAAAGGAAACAGTAAGCCAGAAATAGAAAATCAGTCGGGGAAATAAAAGAGGAAGTGGAAATACACAAAGAAAGAGGCTTGTCATCTGTAAAATACAGAGTGGCGGCTAAAGAGAAAAAGACAACACGATGAGAAGAACAGGTGTGTGCGTGCGTGCGTGCGTGCGTGCGTGTGTACGTGCGTGTGTACATGATGCGTGAGCATGTGCGCACAAGCTGTAAACATCTGCAGCATCGACATCAGACATCGGCTGTAAGAAGCAAACACAACAAAACAGTTGAACCAGTTTGTCTGGAGAAATGGCCTCTGGGGTTCACGGTTCCTGATAAAACCTGGTCCATTGAAGGGATGGGCCTGCAGAGAATACATGCATTCAGACAGTTAAACGCCACAAAGTAAAACAGCTAGACCACCAGGCACACAAACAGTAACAAAACAAATATCATACAGCTTGACTGTTGGTGACAACGAGAACAAGTCGCTAAATCAATTGGCAAGTTAGACAGGCTTCCATTTCATCTCTAATCAGTCAGATAGCAAGTCAATTAATCAATAGGCCAGACAGGTATAGGTGGCTCGTGAATCAGTAAGTAAATCAATAGGTTAGAGTTAGACAGCCTGGTATAACTCAGCAATTATAGACTCAATCGGTTCAGGCAAGCGTCAGTAAGCCGGTTATCAATCTGTCATTAAGTCTGTTAACCAGTCAGTCAGCAATAAGAGGGTTGGGCAGGTGCCAATCATTCCTATAGCTTAAGTCCCAGCCTCAGCCCGCCAGTCAGTTAGACAAACCAACCTGTCAGTGACTCAGTCAGAAGTTGTTGTGAAATCTAACGTCTCACACAGCACCAGACAGACATGGCTGGCCTCTGGCCCCATGCCTCAGCCCGTGACAACTCCACAACATGAAGGCAAACATCTTAGAACAGTGGTTTTCAACCCTTTTTATAGCAAGCCAAGACCCCTTATTAATTTGGCATTTGAGCCACGGACCACCATTTGATAAGATTAAGCCTCTCAGACCCAAAACTAAAGAATATTTCCATTGGAATTCCATAGGAGAGATAACAGGCAAATGTTACATTCTCTCTAAAGAGTAGACTTCTTGTAAATTAAGAAATGCCGTTTTTTAACAATTAATAATTTAACTCTTGAGAGCGTAAAATGAAACCAAATGGACCCAGGAGGGTCCATTTGGTTTCCATTTTATGCAAAGTTTATGCAAAGTCTATTTAACTCTGCATGTCTCTCAGAGAAGCAGATAGTAAAGTAATTAGCCTACCCCTTATGCACGATTAAGTGGGTCAGAATTTTGTGAGCCATTATAAGTCACAATGAGAAGTGTGCAGCCCCTCAACTCCAACAGTCCCACAGCTCATTTTGGGTCCGTGCTGAAAATGTAAAATAAACATCAGCACAGATCAAAACTGAACATGAAGAAGAGGGTCACTTAAGTTACGGTCACTCACTAACTAACTATCATACTTTCTTGGAAAAGAACATCCTGCAAAGGTGTTCATGTTTTTGTTATTCATTAATGTCTGCCATAATCTGTCATTTTCTATGGCATTTTTCCTGAAATGCAATACTTAGCCTACATTGTTATGTTGAGCAGGGTGTGGCAGGCCAGGGTGCTACTCCTGGCAGAACTAAAAGGGAGACATGACCGTACATGAACAGACAAACTGGATGGTAAAACAAATCTGCTGATGGTTTTTGGTTGACTTGTATGAAGACACTCGCTCTTTTTTTCTGTCTCCCTGTGTCGTGCCCTTTTCCCCTTTTCTCTGTCTCTACAAGAGCCTATTTATTCATTTCTATATCTCCTTCAGTCCCTCCCCTCCCTCTCATTCTTCTCTCTCTCACTCGCTCGCACGCACGCGCGTGCACACATACGTCTCACACACACACACACACACACACACACACACACACACACACACACACACACACACGCAGTCTGTTCCCCTGCTGATGACTTTAAGAGAGTGCAGTGAAAGCGTTTGGTATTTGGCACCACTCTGAGATGACCCAAGGCAAGACTCTCTCCCTATCACACACACACACACAGGATTGGTGTAGAGAGAGCCCTATACACGTCACGCGTTTGGAGGTGTACTAATCGTTAAACATATCAGGTCACACCTGTCAGGCGGCGCCTCGCCTACTCTCACTGCGCTCCCGGGAGGGAGAAGGGGAGGATGACAGCGGCGAACCCAGTCTGCTCACCACGGAATTATAATGGCCTAGAATTAACCCAAACATGGCGAAACAAACGGATTATGATCAAAGACAGGGATTAGCCTATTTGCGACACGGTGTACAATATCTGGCTCTATCTGACATCAAACTGCCAAACAACTATACCTTCAGGAGGAGTTTGGTGGATGCGTCTGTGCAACTTTGTTTAACCGCGCGTGGAGAGCCTATATGGTGGAGAGGTGTTGCGATCAAACACGCCTTTTAACCCCAAGTATCTGACTGAACTGAATTTAGTTTTATTTAATTTAGGCCTATTTATCCCCCCCCCCTTCTCCTTCTTCTGTTTCCTCACTGTTTTCCACACTCTTGACTCTTGGGATCATTAATTGATTGAACCACCACCATGGCTCTGTCACAAATACAATGCCTGGACGACAACCACGTCAACCCGCGGACGCACGAGGCCAAGCCCGAGTTCTTCTACTGCGAGAACCAGCGGGTGGCGCTGGAGGCTCTGCTCCGGGACGGCCCGGAGGCGTTCGACAAGACCCTGAAGGCGCGCGGCCTGCGGGGCTTCCTGTCGGACGCCGAGCTGCGGTACCTGGCGGACGCCGCGGAGCGCTACGACCCGGGCGCGGAGCCCCTGTACTCGCTGGACGCGGAGCTGGGGGACGGCGACGAGCCGCCGCTGTCCTCGCACTACTGGCCCGAGCTCTCCGACACGTCCATCCCGCGGCTGGAGCTGGGCTGGCCGGACTGCGCCGCCTACAGGGGCGTCACGCGCACCACCGTGTACGCGCAGCCGCCGCTGGAGGGCAACGGGCACATCAAGGAGATCGTCCGGAAGGCCATTGCGCAGGCGCAAAAGGTAGGCTTTTTGATTGATTGATTGATTGATTGATTGATTGAAATATTTATTAACAGTTTGCAGAATTACAGTACATTTCAAGCACAAACTATAGGCTATATTAGGATGATGATTATTGTTATGACAGGGCAATAAGCGGCATGGTGGTCACAACACTCTCAGAGATCACTGAGGTCAGATTAGTGTCCATATACACCCAGTCTGGTTAATTACAACGGTAGCCCTACTGATCTTTCTATTTGGGTCAGGTGCGTGGTTCCAATTTGACTGACACATGTTTACTTTTTTCAACATCATAAGGGCTTATCAGGCTCGACAGGCTGCAATTAGTGTCAATATGATGATCACATGATAAACTGTTCTGAAAATATCTGGAAGAGATTGTGTGTGTGTGTGTGTGTGTGTGTGTGTGTGTGTGTGTGTGTGTGTGTGTGTGTGTGTGTGTGTGTGTGTGTGTGTGTGTGTGTGTGCGCGTGCGTGTGAGACGCCTTCTGCTTTGACACCCTGCCTGGGAACATATTATTATTGGAAAGAACTGTGAATATCTACAGTATTGCATTACTATACTGTAGCCTACATTGTAATGTATGTAATGTAGCTACTATAGCTACCATAGGTACACCGACAGAATAACTACCACTGTTCCTAATAGTGAGTTTCAGTGGTCTAACCACAATGGTTCCTTTTTATACACCTGTCTCAGTTGACTCAAGAGCTAAAGAATAAAGATCCTCCTTTTGTCTTTGGGTTTAAGAGGTGAATTTAAGAGGGGAATTTAGCCTACCTCTTCGTCATCGCCTGAACTCAAATTGGGCGTAATAGGCCTATCTCACAGCCCCTTTTCCACGCCCCCTTCCGGTAGATAGTGGTGTCATTTAACATTAGCATTTACACGTTTTTTTCTCTGGAGAATCTAAGTACATTTCCTAATGTAAAAATGTGACAGACCAATATTATTATGAAGCAAACAAGATGGTAAATCAGCTCGAACAGATAGAACAAACCTTACCTTGAGAAAACAAAAGTTGTAGACTTCTTAAATTACCTCTGTTAACATGTAGCGTCTATGGAGTGACGTCACGCTATCACCACTAGCCCCGAAAGGGGGCGTATTAAGGGGGCGGGGAAATTCTGTGAGATAGGCCTATTAGGCAATTAAGCCAGCACTCATCATCTGCCTGTACAAGTCCAGGATGCTGTGAGACCTGGTTTGGGGCTTTTTGTGCAGCGCGTATGTGTTAAGCTCCTGCCTTCACTTTTTAACACACTCAACTTGTTACTGTTGGGGCAAGTTTGGGACTCCTGTTTTAGGACCAGCTCAACAAACATTGTAATCAGGGGAACACCATTTAATTCCAAAGAAAACTATCTAATGACAAAATACATCCATTGTGTTGCATGTTGTTGTTGTACACTCTCAAAATAAAATTAACGCCTGGCACCGGCTTTGCCTCTATTGACATTTCTGTGGAAGAAGCTAATGAAATCCAAGTTATTGTAATCCAAACAGGAGAAACCGTCCATACATAATATATATGCTGAGATGTTTCAATAGTTATGGCCGTTCATCAGACACCTATGAGGAGCCCTAGGCACTGTTGCACAGTGGCCTATTTTCCACTGGGGTTGAACCGGTTCGGTTCATTTTCCCCGCCTAATATTGAACCAGTTCAGAGTAGCCTGGGCACCATTCCATTTCGGGTTTATGAACCGGTCGGGAGCGGATGATATCGCTACTACGTCATGTTGTAGTACTTGTTTTGTAGTCATCAATCTTCCGGAACTTCTTTTTCCCTCAAACCGATTTTTCTCAATAAAAGCTACAGGCTACGAGAACTTTTATTGTTATTCTTCCGGTTTGAGGGAAAAGGAAGTTCCGTTTGATTGTTCCTGCCTGATGACTACAAAACAATACTACAACATGACGAAACGATATCATCCGTTCCAGACCGGTTCACACGGCACTTTTGGAACAGAGACCAGGCTTTCCTCCGAGGTGGAAAGCCTGGTTAGGCGAAGGTTAGTTCAGAGTGTTCTACTGAAAATGAATTGGCTCAGAACCCTAAAAGTTATTGGTTCAGAAAAATGGCCAAAAATGGCCACCGGTTCTACATTCTAAGAATGTAGAACGGAACCAGTTCTAGTTCTCAAGTTATTTTGGTGGAAAAGGGGACAGTATGTGTGGTGCAAATACATGCACACAATCCAAAATGATGTGTAACATAACTATATGCTTTAAACCACCATTTAATGACAAGAAACTGGATAAAAGGGAATATATATGTATATATTCCGGCTATTATAAGAGTTCCCGAATCCCCATACAGGACAAACCTGTGTCCGCTATGTTGTTGTTTTTATCCACCTATTTGTGACATTGAGCAGATGCGTGTTGTTTCTATATTAGTACGAGGATCTGTGTCAGGATCAGAGTAGCCTACAGACAGTACACAATGCTAAGACAATGAGGAGGGAAGCACGAGACAACGTGCAAACTGATTACGTTTACTATCAGGCCTCGAACTGAATTTCACACAGGCTTTTCACACTGGGTTGTAGATATGCCACTAACATGGGAACAGACGTATGTGTGTGCATGTGTGCATGTGTGCATGTGTGTGTGCGCGTGCGTGCGTGCGTGCGTGTGCGTGCGTGCGTGTGTGCATGAGAGAGAGATTCATCTTTCGCCAACTTAATGACAAGTTTCATTTAAAGACAGCAATGTTTTCAGTGGTATGTGCTGATTGACTGAATCCTCCCATGGGCCATTCTTCTCACAAGTTTTGACAAGAATAAAATGATTCACAACTTCTTCTTAGTCTTCATTTATTCCTGACAACTTGTCATATTTGTTTAAGCAGACCAGGCGAAATACATTTAGTGTGTGTCATGTGTATTCCATGAAAATGATCTGCCTGATCTCCAACTTGTTTTGGGAGCCAAGGAAAAATGATTAAAAGACTTTAACGGTTTCAAACCATGGTCTCCCTAAAAAAAGAAAAATCGATAAGACAGGAGCAGTTGGTTAAACTCTTTTGTGTGATGTCCTTTTAATAGCTGGGTGTGCAATTGTTCATTTTACTCATGTGTTTCTTTTTTATTAAATTATGTTGATATGCTTTTGTTTTTTTTCTTTTGTTTTTAACTGGAAAACACTTTCACACTGTCATTGTCTGTGAATGGTGCTCTGTAAATAAAATGTACTTACCGGTACTTACTTACCAAGAAAGTGGATCACTCCAGCTCTTAGATCTTTATACTACTGCTTTTGGCTTTTGGATTTAGCGCCATAATACATTTCTGATCGTGTGCTTTATGGTGAACCATCTTGACTTCTCAGGTCATCTGGAACAGGTCTTATTTCTGAACCCAGGTGTACTTTTTGAACCCAGACCCATAACTTCATAAGTTCATAACTTTCTTTCTTGTACCACACACATCTGGAACAAACTCAACAAACAATCATAAAACTGCAGGTATGCTAGTATACAACACTCAGTTAAAAGAAGAAGCTAAATACCTTTCAGTTTGCTGCTGGTTTTTCACAGGGGCTTTATAATTTCTTCTGAACTACAATTTATTATCTTTGTTTCCTCTCTTATTTTATGTTCTATGTTCATATTCAAATGTCCTTTTATAATGTGTTTCGCTTGCACTGACCTAATGCTCGGTGTCTTAATGTCTCTCTCAATGCTTAATGTTTTGTGTATGGCGCTTTGAATTGCCTTGTTGTTGAAACAACGTGCTATAGCCTACAAAATAATTTCATTGCCCTGCCTAAGCTTGTATGCTAATCTGAGGAGTGGAGAGGTGAGGTAAGGTGAAGCAAAGCCTTCCTACACACAAACTGTCAGTCAGACATAAGTGACGGAGACCTTTCACGCCTATAGTAATAGTAGTAGCACTCGCAAGAGGAAATGACACTGATCACAGCGCCAAACATCACTTCATAAGAATGCCATCTGTCCGGAGATGAACTTTCAGATGGGAAAAACTTTAGTTTAGCAGGAGTTTCTCTCTCCCCCCCACACTCTGTCATTTCAGCATTAAACAAACTGCCTCTGTGACATGTCGTGCGTTAGCAAGTATGGATGTATTTAGATTATTTGTATTGTCTTTACAGTTATGTTGTGTTGTTTGTATGCTACCGTTCCTTATGTGTTTCTGTTGAACTGGCTGTGACAACAAACACTGGGACAATACAGTCTAATCTAATCTAAGCTTTAATATAATGTCCCAAAGGGGCAAAGTTTGTTTTTCTCTGTGAATGTATAGTATGCATGCCTCCATGTGCACGTGTGCATACATTAGAGCACTGGTTCCCAAACAGTGGGTCGGGACCCATTTGTGGATTGCAGGAACTTCTCGCATCTTTATGGCTCCCTTTTATGTTTCCTACATTTTGTTTATAATTATTATTTATTTCAAAACATTTTGAAAAAACATTCCCCAAAAAAGGAAAAAAGAAATCCCCCCCAGTAATTTCATGAATAAATAAAAGAAAAAGTAAAGAAATGTCAAATTATTAAAACAAATGTTTAAAGGAGCATTCAGTGATTTGGGTGATTTGGAAAAAACCCGGTCCACCCGGTAACAAGATGTGCACATGCACACGCTCTACAGTGGGTGAAGTACAACAGACCAACAGCACATGCACCAATGCCCGCCCCACTCGATCATGATTGGAGGAAGGCCCCTCTCATCCTGATTGGATGAAGGCTTTGCCACCCAAAGCCCAAACCGAAACTAGGGATCTTTGACCCCAGGGGCTCACTGGGGACAGGGAGGAACTCCTTATATTGTCAGCACACTTTATAGTAGGGAGGATTATCCAAAAAATAAGAAAAAATAAGTGATATTTGAATAAAGTGAAATCACTGAATATACCTTTAAGAAGTAAAATACTTGAAAATAGCCCATCTACAAGCTCATGGGGTAGGGCCCGACAAGCTCATGGGGTAGGGCCCGACAAGCTCATGGGGTAGAGCCCGACAAGCTCATGGGGTAGGGCCCGACAAGCTCATGGGGTAGGGCCCGACAAGCTCATGGGGTAGAGCCCGACAAGCTCATGGGGTAGGGCCCGACAAGCTCATGGGGTAGAGCCCGACAAGCTCATGGGGTAGGGCCCGACAAGCTCATGGGGTAGAGCCCGACAAGCTCATGGGGTAGGGCCCGACAAGCTCATGGGGTAGGGCCCGACAAGCTCATGGGGTAGGGCCCGACAAGCTCATGGGGTAGGGCCCGACAAGCTCATGGGGTAGAGCCCGACAAGCTCATGGGGTAGGGCCCGACAAGCTCATGGGGTAGAGCCCGACAAGCTCATGGGGTAGAGCCCGACAAGCTCATGGGGTAGGGCCCGACAAGCTCATGGGGTAGGGCCCGACAAGCTCATGGGGTAGAGCCCGACAAGCTCATGGGGTAGAGCCCGACAAGCTCATGGGGTAGGGCCCGACAAGCTCATGGGGTAGAGCCCGACAAGCTCATGGGGTAGAGCCCGACAAGCTCATGGGGTAGGGCCCGACAAGCTCATGGGGTAGAGCCCGACAAGCTCATGGGGTAGAGCCCGACAAGCTCATGGGGTAGAGCCCGACAAGCTCATGGGGTAGAGCCCGACAAGCTCATGGGGTAGAGCCCGACAAGCTCATGGGGTAGAGCCCGACAAGCTCATGGGGTAGGGCCCGACAAGCCTATGGCTTCTCCCTAGACCCTCCCTAGCCCTTATTTGGATATCGGACAGGACATAAGCAACGGACACTCAAAAGAAGTTAAAAAAAAAGAAAATGGAAATAATAAATAATGTGCTTTATGTATGAACTGATGAACTGAATAATGCTGCGTGAAGCGATGCGTTGTGAGCTTGTAGAATGTACTTTTCTATTCTCACTAGTTTGGGTCCTGTCATTTCTCTTTTGGGTCAGCGGCTAAAAGGTTTGGGAACCACTGCTTTAAAGTACATTCATCCCAGAGTGCACGTTTAGCTACTCTTTTGTCTGTGTTTACGCCTGTTGAACATGTACTTGTGCATGTATGCATCATTCATCGTATCATTCATTGTGTGTGTGTTTGCATGCAACATGCATGCGTGTGTGTGTGTGCGTGTGCATGTGCGTGTGTGTGTGTGTGTGTGTGTGTGTGCGTGCGTGCGTGCGTGCGTGTGTGCGTGCGTGTCCAGGTCATAGCAGTGGTGATGGACATGTTCACGGATGTTGACATCTTCAGGGACATGCTGGACGCAGGCTTCAAGAGGAGGGTGTCAGTATACATCCTGTTGGAGCGCACCGCGCTACCTCACTTCCTGTCCATGTGTCAGAGGGCCAACATGCACGTCGGACACTTGAAGGTGAGTGGCTGCAGTGCACCTCGATATCTCTACCTGTACGGTCATATAGTTCTCAATATCTGTATAGTAGTTCTCAACAGGTCTCATGTTGGGAGCACACGATAACATCCTCAGTGTTCATTTGTCCTTTTGTAACTCTGATAGTGTACAAATTGTCACGGTGTGAGTCAGGTTAGGTGTAGGACCCAAATGCAGGATGAGAGGCAAAGGCAGGGAAAGTCAGGTTCAGTGGTTTATTGTAAAACAAAACAGAAGGAGCAGGCAAAATCCAGGTACAGGCAAGGTCAAAAATGGTAGAGGCATCAGAATACTAGGCACACAAGGAACACAGGGACAGGGAAAACTATACTGGGAAAACTAGGGGCTTGAAACACAACGCTTGAAATACAAATACTCACAGGCAACATATAAACAACGAACCAGCAAGGAACTGAAAAAACAGGGGAATATAAATAGACGTGGACTAACTGGACAAAGGTGAATACAACAGACAAATCAACACAGGGATTGGCTGGGAGACTAACAGGACACAGGTGGAGAAGACTACACTAAACACAGGGTTAGACAAGGCAGGTAAACATGGGCAACACAGGAAACCAAAAGACACTGGATACTACAAAATAAAACTTAAAAGTACACAAAAGTAAAACCGAAAACAAGGAACATAGGGAAACACATCAGGGTGACAGAACAGGTCACGGATCGTGACACAAATAAATGTGTAGGCTACACTCTCAGAGTTAAATAGGCTCTAATGCACAGGCAACATTTTGCA
The DNA here is from genome assembly GCF_951216825.1 of Electrona antarctica. Lineage (NCBI taxonomy): Eukaryota > Metazoa > Chordata > Actinopteri > Myctophiformes > Myctophidae > Electrona > Electrona antarctica. Next base: position 7,606,006 of record NC_136795.1, on the reverse strand, counting down.
AATAACTTCCTACTGCCAGGCCTCTTCCGGCTTCCTTCAAAGGTGTCACCGATGATACTAATTAAGGCTCTGTTCCATGTAGTGTACAGTGGTTCTCAAACTTTTTAATTTCAATTAAGGACCCCCATAACTCTGAGAGTGTAGAAATGGAACAGTTACACACCGGTACGGGGCCATTTGGAACCCACACAAGGACACTTTGAGACCCTCTGGTGCAGCAGAGTGTTTCCAGTGAGCCAACATGCACCAGCACCCTGACTCTGTTTGACCAGAACGTAACAGGCTAGAGCCTTCATTAGTATCATTGATGGTAACACCTGTGAAGGAAGTCGGAAGAGGCCAGGAAATAGGAACATTTTTTTACATTTCCAAAATGGCATATGTGCATAGAGCCTCAGCCTACCCATTCTGGACGGGAACCCCTTTTGGTGTTTTAACTAAGCATTATGCTATACTTTAGCTATTGAAAAATAGCAGATCTACAAGCTCATAGCGCGCCACCGAGTGGCGCGCTACGAGCTTGTAGGTCTGCCATTTTTGAAAAATCGTAAAAATGCGGCACAAATCTTTGAATAATATATTCTTTCAGAGCGAACGTTTTTTTTATTTCGACGTCAGGCCTAAATGGGTTAACTCTCAGTATTTTACAGTGCAGGGTTTTGAGTTCAGCAGGAGCCAGTGTACTAAACCATTAAATCAGTAAATCTGATACAGTCTCATGACCCATTGTTACCACGACCCAAAGAGTCTAGGGATAAGGGAAGCAACACTACACCAGAGCAGTGGCTCAGGGGGTAGAGCGGCAGTCTGGGAACCGGACAGAGGGCATAATAAATAAGGCAATACTAAAAGATAATTCCCTATATCGAATGGACAGGAGAAAGGTTAGCTCACTTCATACTAGTGTGTGGCCTTTGGATGATTCTCATTGTTTGTGCTTTTCTTCTCTTCTTTAAATGTGGGAATATTTACGGGTATGTGGGCTCGTATAAAGCCTCAGGGAGCTGAACCATAGAGTATATAAAAGGATAGAGACTGAACTGGCGCGAAGCTCCGCCCCCCCAGCTATTCATGTCAGTGGAAGTTGCTCAGTGGCGTTTTGAAGCACCCGGAAGACTGCCGGAAGTACCGTCTCAGAACGTCTAGTGGCCAAATGCGGAAGTGCAACCGAGCGCTCAATGTTAAAGCCCAGCTGCACGGGGTTTCCCGGTCATGAATCCACGGGTCCGCCTGTAGTCCCTCCTCCTACCACTAGGGCCCAGAGCTTCAACGTTGAATAGCCTCACTGGCCCCTTGAGCTGAACGCCCCTGCCTTACATAGTTCCGGGTCACCCTTGGGCAAGGTGTGGCACCCGTATGCCTCCCCCATCAGGGTCACTTGGGCAAGGTGTGGCACCCGTATGCCTCCCCCATCAGGGTCACTTGGGCAAGGTGTGGCACCCGTATGCCTCCCCCATCAGGGTCACTTGGGCAAGGTGTGGCACCCGTATGCCTCCCCCATCAGGGTCACGAGACTACTGCCTTGTAGGGAGGCCCTGCAAGGTGTGGCACCCGTATGCCTCCCCCATCAGGGTCACGAGACTACTGCCTTGTAGGGAGGCCCTGCCAGGTCAAAGGCTAAGGGACCTCCCCTGAGTAGAAAAGGGTGTCTGAAGAAGTTGCGCTCTCAGTACACATTTAGCAAACGATCAAGATCATGAAGACACAATCTGATGCAGTATGCATGGATGTATTAGCGCTGTCTTTATTACTCATTCATTGTGGCTTCTTGTAGCATCATACTGTGTGTCTGTCTGTCTCTTACGCACGCACACGTGCACGCACACGCGCACGCACGCACACACACACACACACACACACACACACACACACACACAGACACACACTCTGACCCTCAGTGTTAGATGCAAGGTGGAGGGATCACTTCAAAGGTTGCCATTGTTCGATTCATATCTGATGGAATGTACAATGACTCAGGGGAATATTTGGTTTGTTTTGTGACAGTTTAGAGCCGTTTTTGGCCATTAGCAGCAAAGAAGATGTTTTAACTTCCATTGCCAAGCTGCATTTGGCAGAGATCAGTCAAATGGATGGTTAATATGCTGAGAGCAGTATCAAGCAGATGAGGCTAATGATCTAATTTGCAGTTGACTGAGTGCGGAGGCCGGACAAAAGACTGTTCCTTCTGGGTTAGACTGAGAGACTGTGATGGAGTAGACATACCTAGAGGACAAAAGACTGTTCCTTCTGGGTTAGACTGAGAGACTGTGATGGAGTAGACATACCTAGATTCACTCTCCAGACACACACACACACACACACACACACGAACGCACACATGCGCGCAGTCACAGTCACGCACACACTTTAAAAACGGGGACGTGCACAGACATGTGGAAAACGTCACACAAAACATATAGATTTGAGACATTCCAGCAATCCAGATAAAAATCTCTCACACACACACATGCACATGCACATGCACACACGCGCACGCGCGCACACACACACGTGGTATGCCGCTGCTGGCTTGTGCCTCAGAGGTGAGATAGGAAAACAGGACATTCTGACAGGCTATCAACTATACCATCTGGATTACATCACAAAAATGCACCCCCTACATACCGCACACAAACACGCACACACGCACGCATGCACGCAAACGCGTGCACACACACACACACACACACACACACACACATGCGCATCTGCGGATGCAACGTGTAGTCAGTGAGCTTGTAGTTATATTGTTTTATGTGCGCGACACCGCTTAAAAAGTCACATTGGATATGAGTGGCACTCATCAAATGGTCAAATAATGGGAGAGGTGTACAAGTGACATTCATAGCCTGGGTCACTGATGACAAGACGAAGGGAATAAACAATGATAACGGCTTTGGGACGATGATGGATGCCGTGGCAGGATGAAGGAGTGACAGCTTGTGAAGAGGCGAGAGGATGGAGTGAAGAAAGAGAAGATGAGTGAGGTTAAAGAATAGAGGGCATGTGCACGACATCATCACCGGCAGGAAGTTATGCGGGAACGCCTACTGACTGAGTGGCAAAAACACTACTTTCTGGCCTTGACAGCCCATACATCCAAACAGAAAAATCTGATTGCATTAAACAAAGTTAAACAACGTTAAACTCGCATCAGGGATGGAGATCCCTGATGTCATGGACGGGCCTGCCCCAAAGTTATTAGTGTAGCCGCGCCTGGCAGCCGGCGAAAACTAGAGTTCTTAACAGGCCCGAAAATTAAGATCTTACCCCCCATGCCAAAGCGCCAGCGCTCGCCCAGCAGTCTGCTGTTACCCAGGCGGATGCGTGCACGCGACCTTGCTGCCCAGCACGATACCTCGCTTCTCGCCCTCAGGCGTCTTACTGGTATTAATAAGTAAGTAAGTAAGTTGTGTTGTATGCTATAAACGTTTTTAATAACAAAAAAGTCATCCCTTTTAATATCGTTATTTGGGTTCACATTTAACAAGAAATTCTTGAACACAGACAATATAGAATAGGTGCACAAGCTTGGGGAAACTCAACAACAAGTGCTTCAGGATACCGATCACGGATACAGAAAACGTTGTGTCCTCCATATACAGTATGTGGCGACTGTCAACTATCACAGACATTGAACAGAATTTAGCCAATGTCTTATATTAGCTCTGAACAATCTTACTATTGGCCAAATTAAGCCTACACACAGACACGCACGCACGCACGCACGCACGCATGCACACATGCACGCAGGCACGCACACACACACACACACACACACACACACACACACACACACACACACACACACACACACACACACACACATACACACACACACACACACACACACACACACACACACACACACACGTTTCCTGTCTCTCTTGTGTTGTTTCTATTCTTGAATGTAATAATATCGTGCTGTTTCTAACATAACTCCAACTACAACTGTGTTAGTTTTTAACATTACATGTTTCTACTTGGATTCATCGTGTATTCTGAAATATATCTGTGTTTATTCTTGAATGTATCCTGTCTGGTTGCGACGAGGTTCACCATGTTCTGTTGGTGTTCTGGTCTCTGAGGTTCACCATGTTCTGTTGGTGTTCTGGTCTCTGAAAGGAAGGAAGGAAGAAGATAATTTTATTCGTTCAAACGGCTGCATCTGTATTCACATGTAGCAACAAATGGATGGACTCGTTTCAACAATACAATCTCAAATATAGGAGCCTATCTCCTGTTTCTGTAGCGTGAGGTAGTACAGGTACACCCCCTGGACATGACGTACAGGTACACCCCCTGGACATGACGCTAGTACCTTTCTTCTCAAATGTAGAACAAACAAAAGACGAAACAAAACTGAAAACACCAAAAGCGACAGAGACAGACAGACAGACAGACACACAGACAGACAGATAGAGATATAGAGATGAAGAAAGAGATACAGACATAGCTATACGCAGGTCAAACCATGGAGAGAATACACAGTGACAGTGAATGAAGTGTTGATCGCTGTCTTACCTTAGGCTTTATGACTTAACCACTCTCTATTTTCCCTATTTATTGCTGACATTGACTCACTGTCAGTGAATTGTTAATGTGATGTTAGCACCACCTAAGGCTCAGTTATGTTGGTTCATCCCTTACTGATGTTATCAATGTATATACACAGATAGGCTACTGTATGTTTATGATAATAATACACTGTGACATAGTGAAGGTGTGGCCAACAGCGTTGTTGCACTGAAAGAATGCTAATAAGGTGTGTGTGTGTGTGTGTGTGTGTGTGTGTGTGTGTGCGTGCGTGCGTGCGTGCGTGCGTGCGTGCGTGCGTGTAGAACCTTCGTGTGCGCTCTACAGGTGGAGTAGACTTGATCACGCGGTGCAGCACCAAGGTCAGCGGTCGCCTAGGACACAGGTTCATGTTTGTAGATGGAGACAAGGCCCTGTCCGGTTCATACAAGTCAGTATGTGTTTCTGTGTGTGTTTAAAGTATATAAGAGAGAGAGAGAGAGAGAGAGAGGAATAGCTATACCTACTAGAGATGGAACAGTGGGAAATATATTGAAAGTGATTGAGAGATAGATCAGAAACAATGAATTATCTTGGTTTTGTTTGGTTCCTTTCAGCTCAGGCCTGTGTTGCCCCTGTGCTTGTCCCACTTGCCTGCTGTGATATCAAATGTCATTTTCAAAGAGCAACCGACCAGTTGACATTATTATTATCAACAGAGATACGCGGGCGGGCGGGCGGGCAGGCAGGCAGGCAGGCAGGCAGGCAGGCAGGCAGACAGACAGACAGACACTAGTGGGTGTGTTTGGCAGACTTCTCTACCTGCCTGTTTTAGGGTGAACAGAAATATCGAAATAGAAAATGTAGTAAATAATTATCATCAAGCAAGTTGTGTCTGTATTGATTGTATGCAGTATATTATAAATGATTAGATATTTACATATTTTGATTCTGTGTGTTCTAACATTTACCTCACTGACTGAGACACTGACAGTTTACACTTTCTTACATAGCTTATTAAGTTTAGAGAAGATTTGCTTTGACATTTAATTCTACAGTACAGTAGATCACTCTGTGATTTGTGGTTGTGCGTGTGTGTGCGTGTGTGTGTGTGTGTGTGTGTGTGTGTGTGTGTGTGTGTGTGTGTGTGTGTGTGTGTGTGTGTGTGTGTGTGTGTGTGTGTGTGTGTGTGTGTGTGTGTGTGTGTGTGTGTGCTTGTGTGTGTGCTTGTGTGTGTGTGCGTGCGTGCGTGCGTGCGTCTGTTCTATAGCTTCACCTGGATGTCGTCGAGGCTGGAAAAGCACATGATCAACGTGATTACCGGCCAGGCGGTGGACACCTTTGATAGACTGTTCCGTGAGCTCTATTCCACCTCCAGTGCTGTCGACCTCCGGCCGGTCGCCACGGATGTCGCACCGGAACCGGAGCCTCTCCCGGCGGTGGTGGAGAAGAAACCCAATGCTGATCTCGCCAGGAAACTCTACAATCCCAAATACGCCCTGGTTGCTGCGGGTAACAGCTCCAGTCCTGCCTCCTCCAACAGTCCCAAAGACTCCAACTCCGCGGCGCTTCTGGATTCCAGGAAGAATACGAGGAACAAAACAAAAGCTGCCGTCGAACCTCCTCCCCTCCACCCCGGCCTAATCCACCTGGAGAAGGCGTACCTAATCCCCTATTTGCCCACCTGGCCAGAACCTGACCCTCCCAGCGATGTGATCGGCTTCATTAACATCATTGATACCAGCCGGCCCACCCAGGTGCACCTGCAGCGCTCTGAGATGTTTGGAACCAGCCAGGCTATCAGGTTCAGCAGTCCGTTTAGTGTGCCAGAGCAGAGCCTGCCGGAGCTCGCCCAGCCGAGACAATTCTCTAAATACAAGGACAAGGTCGAGGACACGGACACAGACAAAAAACAGACCCACCAACTCGATAGCGGGCCTTCTAAAGTTGACCCTAAAGTATTGCCAACTGAACAGGATGTGCAGACACATGAAAGCGTTGCTGAAGTGAAACTGACACCTACGCACCCCAAGACGGACACTAAGAAGGTTGATGCACCTCTCGTCAACAACGCGTCCAGTCTCAATTCTGGATGCAAAATGCTCACAGAGCTGACACACTCTGTTAGCACCACAAGCAGCGCTAAGGTGGAGCCCCTCCCTGTGTTTGCTGTGCACACCAAACCTGTCTTGAGCACACACACCCCTGAGTACAACCCCGCACAAACCTCTGACCCCTATTCCTCACATGTCAATGCTAGGCCCATGCTGCAAACAGAGGTTGTGTCAAAGACTTACAAACATGCAGAGGCCATAGCGGCACGTGAAGACTTGAGCGTGCAGCCTCTACGTCCGCACCCCTCCTTGATCACAAGTCCTCTCGTCATGACGACAGTCCCGACACCTCCTGTCACCACCTCCTCCGTCATCTCCTCCGTTGTCACTACTCCAGCCTCGACTCCCATGTCCTCTCTCTCCACCTCCTCGCCTCTCCACGTCGCCCTCCCTGTCCCTAAGCCTCGAACCGTCCAGCTGGTCATCAAAGACGGCGTCGTAAAAAGAGCCGTTGGGAGCATCACCGGTGCTGGCCCACTGGTGCCCGCCACTCAAACCCAACCAGGTGCTGACGTTGTACGGCATTCTGAAAAAGAAACAGCCTCTGTGCCAGAGCTGCAAAGTAAAAGCAGAATAAAAACTGGGGCACAAACAGAAACTGGGAACGTGTCCCGAAAATCCAAAGAAGAGTGCTTTATGGCACAACAAACGGGGGCTGTGAGTAATGAGAAAATGCACGGCATTTGCAACGCAGTAGCTGGAGTGCAGAGTCACCGCGACAGCCAAGAAGTGACCCCTAGAGAGACCAAAATACAGGCCCAACCGCACATTTCGAGTAGCGATAAATTACAAAAAGAGAACATGACTGTGAAAGGAATAAGACGAACAGAATGTGAGACTGCGATATTAACCGACACCCGTGTTACGGCAAAGCCACAGGCGGCCTTTGTGACGTCCTCGCAGACACGTGCCGAGGTCACAGGAAGACCATTAACTAAATGCTCTGAAGCTCCAAATGAAGACACTAGCAATGTGACACAACCAAAGGAGGTTTTGAGAACCAACAGCAAAGGAAGCTTTGAGAATGGATTGCAACCGCAGAACAAAGGCCTGCCTGATGTGGTGATCTTTGTAAACCATAAAGCTGGCACGCACGATTCCTTTTCAGCCAACCACGTGCAAAGACATCATCCAGACGTCAGTACTCATTCACAAGTAATGAAGCAAAACGTTGCCAGTGTCGTGCAACCAACTGCTGCGGACGTGCCTGATAGCACCTTGCACACAAGCACTCGGCGTGAGCACGGCACGTTACAAAACTCCCAAGCTCGCTCGGGCGTAAAGGGAGGCTCACGCAAGCTGGAAAAAGACATGTGCTTACAATTCCCCGACTCGTCCGCTCGCACAGCAGAGCTGCACTCGCCCACATCTGATAGGCCGCCGTCACGCACGCCTACCCCAGACTCGCGCACGCAAACGCCGGACTTCCGCGTCCGCACGCCCACGTCCGATGGGTGTGTTTCCCCGAGAGACGACTCCACCCTCTCCTCCACCACCTCAGAGGAATACTACGACTGTAGCGACTCGAGCGAGTTTCCATCCCGTGACCCTGTCTTTGACCTCTCGATCAACCGAGGAAATTGGGCAGCAGAGGATCATGTAGCCGATACTACTACCACTGCTACTACTCCTGTTATTTATACTGCTACTACTGCCATTACTACTGTGACTTCTGCTACTGCTACTTCTAGTCCTATTTCTACTAATACTACTACTTCTACTCCTATTTCTACTGCTACTTCCACAGCTGCTGCTGCTGCTGCTACTACTACTACTACTTCTCCTATTTCTACTATTACTGCTACCTCTACAGCAGCTGCTGCGACTAGGCCTGTTACTACTACAAATACTGCTACTGCTAGTACTACTAGTCCTAGTACTACTACTCATATTAATTCTGCACCTACCACTACTCGTAGTACTACTACTACTCCTATTAGTCCTACTAATACTACAACAACGACTCATCCTCCTGTTACTACTACTGCTACAACTACTGCGCCTATTATTACTACTACTAGAACTACTACAATCAGTACGTACGTCAGTAGTATGTCTACTAGTATAGATAGTTCTGCACATATGATTACAAGAGGTTCTTCCACTGCTTCACCTTCTATTAAAGACAGCATTACCCTTAACGACACACACACATGCGTATCTACGAGGGCTGAGCCCCCCTTGGCTGCATCTATAGTCTTATCTCTGTGTTATACGCCACCCCCATCTGACATTCAAATCTCCAGCACACCCCTAGCTGTGCCCTATACCACCCCCACCCCCATAACCGCCTCTAGCCCTATGCCCAGAACTCCTGCCAGGGTGGTTCTGGCAAAACCCTCGCTCGTGGCCTGGGAACCAGAGGAGCGCACCATGTCCCCTAGCTTGCGATGGAGAATAGAGGAAGAGCAAATAGAAAGAGAATGGCCAGTATGTGAAATACTGACGCCGGCCATGGGACTGCTAGGGCTTTGTGCGGGAGAGAAAGCGGCACAGGGATCGTTTACTGGGACAAAGAGACGAAGGGAGTCACCCGCTCATAGTGTAAGGTCAGTAGATTCGGAGGAGTCCTCTCATGATGGATCTAAACGTGAGGAGGAGGAGTCTCCCACAGAGGAGGACATGGGACAGACAGATCTGTCCTCTGGCAGGGAGAGGCTGGTGAGACAGTCTGCAGCACAGACGCCAGCGCTAGGACCCAGTGGCGTGGACAAGAGAGACAGGCCTCCGTCTGCAAGAGAAACAGAAGGAAAGAAGGTATTTATGGACGTCATACAAAAGCATTATTTCAATTGGTTGTATCTTAATGCAGCTGAATTAGCTTGTATTTAAATATTCCCACATCTCTGGGGCCCCACCCAGTTTTTGACAACTCTGGTGTTGTATAACATGTACTATCTCAGAGAAGGATCTCAGTTTGGTGCCACACTATAGTCTGCCTCCGTCATTGTGGAGATAAAACCTATAGCCTATCAACTCAGATATAAGATGGTAGCACTCCCTGTCATCTCTCGTATGGTGCAAACTGTTGTCATCATTTAAAAAAACTCAACCAAGTGCATCTTTAATGTTTGAAACCATCTAAGTGTATACTTTCCATATACTGGAAGTTCATAGCTGACTACTAAATTGTTGGTTGCCACACATGCAGCCGCATGAAAGGACGTAAGCATTGAGTAGCCTGTGTGGTGTACACACAATGCATTGATTGTATACATGATGCTGTTGACTGTCAAAAGCAGACTGAGGCCCCATTTACACTGGCAGACAAATCTAGCCTGAATCAGATCTGTGATCAAGATTGAAATCCGATTGGTTTAAATGGTCACATGACTCATTTAAACAAATCAGATTCCAATCTGGATGTGGCACAGATCTGATTCAGGCTGGATTTGGCTGCCAGTGTAAATAGGGCCTGAGTGTAAATTAAAATGACATACTTTTTAATGGGAGAGGAGCAGGGCAAGGTTCCGTTTGGCTTCTCCATCGGCAAACTGTACAGTGGCCTGAAAGACAAGATGGTGAAAACGGCACCGGCAGCGCCGAAGAAGAACAGAAGCTCCAACCCCCCCACACAGGGACATAAGGGTATGGGCTATCAAAGGTGGAAATAATTACTCAAATCTTTTACTTTAAGTAAAAGTACAAAGTACAAAAGTATTGGCATCAAAATGTACTTAAAATACCACAGTAGTCATTGTGCAGAATGTCCCATTTCACAAGTTTTCAAATGTATGAAAATGCTTTTGAAAATAGCCGATCTACAAGCTCACAATGCGTCGCATCGCGACGCATTGTGAGCTTGTAGATCGGCTATTTTTCAAATCGCCGAAAGGTAGGACTGAAGTGGATAATGTACATTTTATAATAATAATCACAATCTACATCATTGATTGTATACATTCAGTATGTAGTTTGTGCACGTGCATATAATTACTGCGTGGGGTATGCACAGCCAAGCTTCACTGAGTTGAAAGTCATGATGCTGTTGACTGTCAAAAGCAGGCTGAGTGTAAATTAAAATGACATACTTTTTAATGAACCATCTGTTCACACAGACATGGAGGATTGATGAGTTGGTAAAAGATTGATAGAATCCCAAATTAAAATAGGTGACATTCACTCACTCACCCGCCCCAAGCAACTTTTTGTGTTTAGCTTTATTATTCATTCATGTTTTAACTTGGTTCAGTCATCCAATATTTAAAAGTCCAAAAATGAAGGCTCCCTTTCTCACCTGAGTTGTCGCCATTAGCAAGTATGCAATGCAGGTCATTTGTCAGCACAATCATGAGGATTGAAGAAATGGTATTTGTGCAGTAATGGAAATATAACGTTTTATGTCTAATGTATTTGTTTACTTTGGTCACTACATATCTCTTCTCTTCTCTTCTCTTCTCTTCTCTTCTCTTCTCTTCTCTTCTCTTCTCTTCTCTTCTCTTCTCTTCTCTTCTCTTCTCTTCTCTTCTCTTCTCTCCTCTCCTCTCCTCTCCTCTCCTCTCCTCTCCTCTCCTCTCCTCTCCTCTCCTCTCCTCTCCTCTCCTCTCCTCTTCTCTTCTCTAAAAACCTCCAGCTTCTACGACTCACCTACGGATTGCCTTCCCAATCCCGCACGCCTCAAACCTCAAGACCAGCTCGGCCGCTCAACCCTCCACAGACCGCCAAGGCGGTCCACCACAGCAGCCTCCAGACTCACGATAACACACCAGCTCCACGCAGACCACCACCCAGAAAGGCCCCACTAATGCCTGTGGGTGTGTCAGGGATTGGAACAGGTAGTAGGAGACAGGCGGAGGAACCCCACAGCCGAAGCACCACGCCGCATACGCAGCCTCCAGCAGCAGCACAAGGGAGGACAAGGACTGGACAAACGCAGAACCAGCCTCCTTACCCCAAGCCCCAAGCCTCCTTCCTCCACTCACATTCCAACTTGCAGTCAAAGGTCCCGCCACAGTCACAAGTCGTCCTCTCCCCCCAGAACCAGACCGCTTCCCAGGCCCAGCAGCCCTGTTCGAAGCAGGGCTCGGAATCCGGGGCTGGGTCTGTGGATCTGTCGACGGAGGGAGAGGAGCAGGGCAAGGTTCCGTTTGGCTTCTCCATCAGCAAACTGTACAGTCTGAAGGGCCTGAAAGACAAGATGGTGAAAACGGCTGCACCGGCAGCGCCGAAGAAGAAGAAAAGCTCCATCCCCCCCCACACTCCGCCACAGTCACAAGTCGTCCTCTCCCCCCAGAACCAGACCGCTTCCCAGGCCCAGCAGCCCTGTTCGAAGCAGGGCTCGGAATCCGGGGCTGGGTCTGTGGATCTGTCGACGGAGGGAGAGGAGCAGGGCAAGGTTCCGTTTGGCTTCTCCATCAGCAAACTGTACAGTCTGAAGGGCCTGAAAGACAAGATGGTGAAAACGGCTGCACCGGCAGCGCCGAAGAAGAAGAAAAGCTCCATCCCCCCCACACAGGGACATAAGGGTACGGGCTAGCAGAGGTGGAAAAAATTACTCAAATGTTTTACTTAAGTAAAAGTATCAATGCTGCAATATGGAAATACTCTGTTACAAGTGAAAGTCTGGAATTATAAGAATTTACTACAAAAGTATTGGCATCAAAATGTACTTAAAATACCAAAATTAGAAGTAGTCATTGTGCAGAATGTCCCATTTCACAAGTTTTCAAATGTATGAAAATGCTTTTGAAAATAGCCGATCTACAAGCTCACAATGCGTCGCATCGTGACGCATTGTGAGCTTGTAGATCGGCTATTTTCAAATCGCCGAAAGGTAGGACTGAAGTGGTTAATGTACATTTTACAATAATAATCACAATCTACAAAGTAACTAGTAACTACATTTTCAAATAAATGTAGTGGAGTAAAAGTACAATATTTGCCTCTGAGATGTAGTGGAGGAAAGGTAAAAGCATTGGAAATTGGAAATACTCAAGTACAAATACCTCAAAATTGTACTTAAGTACAGTACGTAAATGTACATAGTTACTTTCCACGACTGCTGAGGGACTTTGCTGGTTAGATATTCCCATCTTGAAGCTAACAAATTACAGTCGATGTATTGCCTCATGAAACTTTCTCCCATAATGCCTTGCAACAGTTGTCTTTGTAGCTGAATCTGGTTTTGCGTTGCATCTGTGTTTATTGGCCAAAAACGTGACAAAAACTGAAAGTTACTGTATGTAAGAAAATAGTGTTTGTAAATATGTTTTTTTGTATAGTAATTAATGGAGTTTGTGGGCACTTTGTGACATTGTTTTTTGTCATTTTAATATTTGCCATCAGTGCCTGGATAAAGCTCATCACTTCTACGTACCGTGAGACTGATATGTTGCTGCTAGTTCAGTAATTTATCACAAAACCACTGGCGGTGAAAGGAGGGAGAGGCTCCTAACTTACTGGAATATATATGTGACTAAATTTGCCATTGGATTTTTTTGAATTTTCGTTTTTTCACGTCATATGAAAGCAGGGAATCATAGCTTCAAATTGATTGTTGGTTGTTCAGTTTGACCCACCAGTTTTGGAGATATGGCTTATAGAGTAATGTCTTGCAGAAAACAGCGAGTTGAGAAAACAGGCTTGAAAGGTTCACTTCTGTGGTCTCTAACATTACACCTAGCTACATGTTTAAGCATTTATTTCATATTTACATGTCGATTTCAGCTCTGACATTTATTTCAGACATGCTCTAGTATGTGAAGAGTCTGCCTGTGCTATAAACTCATTTTGGGGGGGAAAAAAAGTTTTTTCTCCTCTGGTGAAAAGCTGTAATTTGCGCGATGGCAGGCTCTTAGTCAAATCTGGTCACATATATATATGCTGTAGAAAAGCACAAGATAAAATGCATACATGGTGGTTTACGTATGTTGTTTGGATTGGAATCTATGCATGTGCATGCAGATTCTTTCTCTCTCTCCCTTTCCCCCCTCTGTGTGCACCAGGCTGTGCACACAGGATTTAACCCATTTTGACCTGAGATCAGATTCTAAAAATGTCTTCTACGTCATCCTGAAAGTTTTCTGAAAAAGCTATGTTTCTATGTCAGTCGTTCTTCGATTTTTCAAAAATAGCAGATCTACAAGCTCATAGCGCGCCACTCGGTGGCGCGCTATGAGCTTGTAGATCTGCTATTTTTCAATAGCTAAAGCATAACATAATGCTAACACCAAAAGGGGTTCCCGCCCAGAATGGGATTTAAAGGTGCTTTAGGTACAGTATTAGTCGTTAGAATAAATGTACAACTGGAATAATCTTCAATTAAAGGTGCTGTAAGTGTGTTGTGTTTGATAAGTTGTTGTTGTTTTTATATACATAATAGTTTACACACACCCTCTTTAGATTCAAATCTCTTCTGAGTTTTTTCTCGGAGGTGTTGTCGCAGTGACTCCAAACAGCTGCACAAAACTACTTTGTAAATTTAAAATACATTTTTTTCGTGGTTGTAGCACCTCGTGATTTATTCCAGAGTGTGTAGAGAGTGCAACTTGCTTTTTGCAAGACAAATAAAATGTATTAACGATAAGCGATAAAGGGTTTACTGTTTCTCTTACAATATATGACACTATTATGGGAGAGAATTGTTGTGCTAATCCTCATTATGCCAGTTTAATTAATACTTAATATTAATACCCACACCCGAGAGTCAGGACTTCTTTGTGATGGTATCAAGAGAATCATAGTTAATTCTTTGACAGTTCATTGAAGAATGAGTTGGTAGGCTCTGTGAATCTTTGGAGTATGTGTGCTGTATCTAAAATAGATTTATTTCCTTCCTTGTATTGCCAACAGTTGCCAAACAGAGCTGTCACAGAGTGTTTAAACACTCTCCCAATGCTACAAAGCAGAGAACCAGGGCTCACATCTTAATGATGTCACTGGAGCTTTTATATTGACTGAATTAATTGAGTCTTTCTGCAATGTCTGAGAGAAGATTGAAATCCAGAGTAGCTTTATTTTATGGTTACGCCAGGAGTTCTATGCCAAAAAACATACCAATAAGAGCATTAAATCACTTTGTGTGCTGTCCCTGTATCCAGTAAGACGCCCTGAAGGCAAGAAGCGACCTCGCCAAAGGAGGTGCACGCATCCGCCTGGGTGACGGCAGACTGCTGGGCGAGCACTGGCGCTTTGTCATGGGGGGTCAAATCAACATATGGTATCAATTCTGTACTGGCCACATAGCGAGAGCGTGTCTTGAGTGTACAGGGTTTGATGACGTCAGATCAACATATGGAATGTCAGAACAGGTCAGCTCCATATATGGAGATCTTAGGGTGGCAGCGGGGGCAGTGTCTTGAGTGTACAGGGTTTGATGAGGCCCCAGGTAGGGCCGGGCCTGTTGGGAACTCTAATTTTTGCCGTCTGCCGGGCATGGCTGCACTAATAGGTTCGTGGCGAGTTTGAATGGACAGGTATCAGTCAAAAGGGAGACATCGAAGAGGAAGGACGGGTTGGGAAGGATCAACATGTGGAATGTCAGAACAGGTCAGCTCCATATATGGAGATCTAAGGGTTTGAGGTCAGATGTAGTGTTGCTGGCCGGCTCCATATATGCAGATCTAGGTGATGATCAAGTCTTCTCCATGTATGGCTATCCAGGGTTTGATGAGGTCAGTGTAGTGATCTTCATATATGGAGACGGCCATATATAGAGCGTGTCACGAGGCGTGACGGACTGACGGCCATATATGGTGGTGTGACGGAACGACTGACAGGTTTTGCATGTTTTCATAGTAATGGCTGATGTCTTCACAGATATTTTCAACCTTTCCCTGCTCTAGTCTGTTAGTCCCTGCTTGTTTCGTAGACGTAGACAACCTATTATCTCTGTCCTGAAGAAAATGAAAGCTGTATGTTGTCTGAACAGCTAGCTCTCTGTAGCAGTACCACCAGTCATCATGAAGTGCTTTGAGTGGCTAATCAAAGACACCTTCTCAAGTCCTGATACGAATGAATAGACCCACAACAGTTTTCCTACAGCGAAAACAGGTCATGTGAAGATCTTTTTCAATTTTCAAATGATCATCTTTTGTATTTTGTGTACAGCCTGAGTGTGACTGCGTGTCACATGTTGCTTATTCCTGTGCTTTCCCTTTGCCTATTTGGCTCTGGATCAGGAAATGGAACCATAGAAAGGTTGAGCAGCATTCCACATATACGTACATCCTCCAGCATGTACGTACCTGGACCAGTTTTCCATGTCACCTTGGCAGGTCTTTATTATATTTGCAGCTTTTCCAATCAGCTTTCCAAACAAGAACAGGTTTCCAGACTTTGATGAGACTTTTCCTTTACTTGTGCACCTCTCCTCGCATTCGTGACGTGTGTAGACCTTTGACTGGAGAGGACATGTCTCTCTCTTTGGTTATTTCTAGTCAAATGTACCGGTATTTTTTTATTGTTTACTTTTTTCCGCATCCTTTTGTTGAACATGAGTTCATAGGGGGACATTGCTGTGGTGCTAATGTGATGTAATGCTTTAACCCAGCTGCGATTCTAAAAACACCTTCTAAATCCTGACCTATGTTTTCAGAGAAACTTGAAATATTTATTCAAAAATTACCAAACATGTATGTTGCTATATCCTGTACATAATAGCAACAAGGGTTTCCGTCTTGAAAGGGAAAAACCCCAAAAGGGGGTCCCGTCCTTTGAGCAGTCTCTTATACGTGTTTCCAGTACTCAATAGTTCCATTTATCTGTGATCACTGATTAATATAAAGGCATGATCCTGTGTGTGATACCTCTCACAAAGTGAGAGGTATCACTGTGTGAACTGTGTGAACTGTGCTTGAAGTCAACATGTGTTCCATGAGTCCATCTAATCATCTAATGTGTTCTGTTCGGTGGCTAACCGGGTGAACTCTGCTAATAGGAAGTATGTGATCTCTGTGGTTGTAAGTAATGGAGGGAGTAAAGGCAACCTCAGGCCACTTTGTGTAGTAGTCCATGACAGATTGTAAATCTGTCCTAGGTCAGCCTGGGTTTTAATGATCGCCACATGCCTACGTCCAATCGGGTGCAGGCCAGCGGTCTATAGTGTGATTCATAGCAGTACTGTTTTTATGTACATTGACAATAAATGCAAAGTCAGCTTCTTGCTCTGCTGAGCTAGTGGAGAATACAGGCTCTGCTGATGTGTCAGTAATTCCTGACCACCACCTACAGACAACACGTAATACATGTGCCACGTACTGTCTGAGCCACTGAAAAGCTGAACGAGAGCTGAGGTCCCAGTGAGCTATACAGTGCATGTGTAGCAGTGGCTCAGAGCCTCAGCCTGATGGCCTCACAAATAGGCCAGTCAATCTAAGCTAAAAAGGGGCGTGACCCACAAGAAATTGCAATAGTAATTGTTCAAGGTTTTTTATGATCCTTAGGATCATCCAAATATCATATTAAAAATTGCTAGATTGAAATTTTTTGGATCATGGAAATTCAGGTGTTGAAAGTTGGGGTACCATTTAAAAGGCAAAGGCTTTAAGTAGCATGTGACATGTCAAACTAGGGGCTATTCATGATTCTGAATCCATTGCAAGCATTAGTTTTGCACCAAAAACACTCCTTGGGCCAAATTAGGCCATAGCCACTTGTGATGATCAAATGTGATGACCTCATCACATTTGTGATGACCGCTTTGGCCGTTTTTACCCCAAGGAGTGTTTTTCGTGCAAAACTAATCATGAATAACCCCTAGTTTGACACGTCACATGCTACTTAAGCATAATTCAAATTATAATTTGTTGCTTTAATATAGGATGTTAATGGTACCCAACTTTCAACCCCTGAATTTACCATGATCCAAAAACATTTTTTAATAATGTTATTTGAATGACCCTAACGATCATAAAAAACCTTTAACGATTACTATTACAATTTCTTTTGGGCCAATAGTTTTTAGGCTCTGTCAGGTTTAATATGTGACCTGCTCGCCTGCAGGTCACAGTGCATTCTCAACGTGTTATTAGTCAAGGAGGTTCAGAACTATCTGGCGACCACAGCCTGCTGGTGGTGTATTCCACTGAATTCCTGCATGATGACAAGTTCATATGGACTGTAGCAATGCAGTCAGGCTACTGACTACTGACTTGGTGCCATATTAACATAATATGCCCTGATAAACACTGTTGCTTTTGCTTACCCATGTCGACCACAACAACAATTCTAATTTAGGCGTTTAGCACACACGTCCAGAGCGACTTGCAAGATGATCAGTGTAAATGGTATGAACACAAACAACAGGTGCCATACAATCTTCCGCCGTAGTCTGAAAACCCACCTTTTCAGACTCCACCATGGCCCATAGCACTTACCCTACCCCCTTAGACAGCACTTTTTAGACTTAGATAGCATTTGATACAGACTTATAGCATGTTATGTAGACAGCACAATAATTGCATTGTATGTAGTCATAGCACTTCATAGTATATATGTACAGCATAGTATAGTATATATGTACAGTGTCATTATATAGATATGTTCTAGCTACGTTCTTAGCTTACGCATGTTTCTTGATAAATGCTTTTTATATATGTGATGTATTCCCATGCTTTTTGTTCTTGCTTAATGTAAATCGCTCTGGATTAAGAGCGTCTGCTAAATGCCTAAATTGTAACAGGTAAAATGGTCACAAAACGACTAAATGTGACAGCCTGACTCCATAGGACTTTGTCCATAGGACACAAAGTTTGTCCATAGGACACAAAGTTTGTCCATAGGACACAAAGTTTGTCCATAGGACACAAAGTTTGTCATGCCAAGCTGGCGCTGCTGACTATAGCTCCCCATTTGGCCCGGTCATCATCAGAAGTGACAGAACCTGAAGTTGCAACTCTGTTAGACACCAATCTGAGAACCCATCGTCAAAAGATAAAGGAAAAACAGCGCCCTCTTTTCCTTGAATTTGACGGAGTCAACAGTCTGTCTCGAGGGACTATAGTTATAGACACAAACATGAAAGCTGTCTCTGTGAAGGACTGCAGCAGCATGTGACGCTTGACACAATGACACGGAAAAAGAAAAAGAAAACCGCTAAATTAAAGGGTATTTATTAAATGTAGTATATCATATAATGTCATATTAAATTAAAGAAATTCAGAGAATCAAAGGTGTAATTTATATAAATATTTTTGTAAATCTCTATGGGAAAAATGAATGGCCGATCTTTCAGTGGAACCAGAAAACCACGCCCACTGCTATGCCCTATAGCCTTGGCATGGTATGGACAACCAACCAAGGGTGTTGTCCACATGAAGCAGAGGCAGCATATGACTTGTATTAGTGCATGGGCATGTGGGAAAGCATTAGCTCGTGTCATGTCATATGAATGAGAAAAAAAAGTGCCAAGAGGCACGCTGTCCCACTTCAGCCAGTCCCATTGAAAGAAAGTGGGAATCGACATTGTCGGACCATGTGATTTGGCATGCTGGGTGGCATGAGGCGTTGGAGTAGCAGCCTCTCATAGAGCTTGTAGGTGATGCAGAGGAGGGAAATGGGTCGGTAGCTCTTTGGGGATGATGGGTCTTTGCCAGGTTTGGGGATTGTCAGACAGAAGGGATGGTTCTCTGTGCCATGCATGTGTTCAGCATCCCCACGAGCCAGGTCTTTGCGTTAGGTCCCAGGTGCTGTATCATTTCTGCCAGTATGTCATCAATCCAACACTGTTTTTTGTTAATCATCGAATGAAATGTGGGAGGTCGGCAAGAGAAAGTTTAAAAAATCATTGTGTGTATATGTTATTGTCATGTTCAGGGTAGTATTTAACTCTTACAAGCCAAAAGTAAATGGTCAGGTGTTTTGAATGCTTGCTACACATACAGTATTACTATCTCTACATGCTGCAGTGATGGATGGAATGGATTAATTTGTACTCATGCAGATGCATGTAGGTGGTTAGAATTGCTACTGGAAAATAATTTCTGGGTTGTTGTTTTTTGCTCGTACACTTAGATACAGCATGAGTCAGAGTCATGAGTCACACACACACACACACACACACACACACACACACACACACACACACACACACACACACACACACACACACACACACACACACACACACACACACACACACACACACACACACACACACACACACACACACAGATTCAAATAGGGAGGGGATGGAGAGAGAAATGAAGAAGTGATTGAAATGGAGAGAAAAGACAGGGGAAAGAAAGGAGAGATATAAACTGCTTCTAAAGTGAATGTAGTAACAGGAACAACCAGAGGATAGAGAGACAGAGAGACAAAGAGAACGACAGTCAACAACAGACAACATCTGCTCTTGGAATCTGAAATGATTTTAGGATGCAAAGAGGGAGAGAAATGGAAGGGGAGAGAGAGAGAGAGAGAGAGAGAGAGAGACATATCGGTATTCATTTATCCATTTGTAATTGTACTAATGTAACCAAATGGACCCGTCATTTGTACACTCTCAGAGAGAAAAAAAAAAGAGAGACTGGCAGAGAGAGGGAGGGAGAGAGAAAGAGAGACTGGCAGAGAGAGGGAGGGAGAGAGAAAGAGAGACTGGCAGAGAGAGGGAGAGAGAGAGAAAGAGAGACTGGCAGAGAGAGGGAGGGAGAGAGAAAGAGAGACTGGCAGAGAGAGGGAGGGAGAGAGAAAGAGAGACTGGCAGAGAGAGGGAGAGAGAGAGAAAGAGAGACTGGCAGAGAGAGGGAGGGAGAGAGAAAGAGAGACTGGCAGAGAGAGGGAGGGAGAGAGAAAGAGAGACTGGCAGAGAGAGGGAGAGAGAGAGAAAGAGAGACTGGCAGAGAGAGGGAGGGAGAGAGAAAGAGAGTGACCTACAGACTGTAATGCACAGTGTAAAGAACAAAGCTTCATGTTTTATGTACAGTAAAGCACTTTGCATTGTGAGAGACACCTACCTACAGACACACAGGAGAGAGAGATCATTTCCTTGTACAAAACTAAAGTGGGTCAGTGCAGTGGCGTCTCTACAGGGGGGCATTGGGGGGCATTCCCCCCCCAGATTGGACTTTGTGCCCCTCCAGTCCAGATTGGCCTGTAGTACCCTACCCTACCAATATTTAAATACGTTTTACAAATGTTAAACCTATAAGTTCTTCATGATTATTATAAATATATACATGTTCAAATTAATTGAATAGTTAATAGAAAGTTAATATATGCAGAAGACATTATAATGCGCATGTATTTGTATTTGTTTGTTGTTGGTGATGCTGCTGCATACTTGTAGCCTTTTTCAACGCATCACTTTGTTAATAGGCGAGTATTTGTTATAAATAGGGGGGTTTGAAAAATGTAGTGCCCCCTTTGGAAAATAATTATGCCCCCCTGCTGATTTGTGCCTGGAGACGGCACTGGGTCAGTGTATATAGACTACCTGTGCAGAAACCAAATTTTCATCGGTACTTCTCAACTCTGTAACTAAATATACTTTGTTTTAGGCTATACAGTAGATGTTATATTCCTGTGGAGGAGTACTGGAGTAGACTGTGGTGAAGCTATACAGTAGATGTTATATTCCTGTGGAGGAGTACTGGAGTAGACTGTGGTGAAGACATTGGTGGCTCTTGTCATGCAGGTCTTGTCATCACACGCGCACGCAGTGCTCTGTGCCATCCGGATTCATGGTGAGATCATCTATTGAGCTGAGCCCTTCGAGCTTATCATAATCATAAATGATGTTAGCCTCAGGGGAAGCAATAGACACACGGATGAACACAATGGACCCACTATGGCATGCACGCATGCACGCACGCTCGCACGCACGCACGCACGCACGCACACACACACACACACACACACACACACACACACACACACACACACACACACACACACACACACACACACACACACACACACACACACAGTGGTGGTGACTCAGCAGTCTTTTGGGTATCACAGAGTAGTCCCCCCCCATGACTGACAAACGGGCATGTGGGGGTGTGTGTGTGTGTGTGTGTGTGTGTGTGTGTGTGTGTGTGTGTGTGTGTGTGTGTGTGTGTGTGTGTGTGTGTTTTTATGTTTGTGTGAGAGAGAGAATGACGAATGAGATAGACCTTCCAAGTTGAACACACATGACATGAATCATTCCTTAATGAGCTGCTTTTCATCTCTGTTCTCTAGTGCCAAGTGTTAGCGGCATCTGCTAGCATTTCGTGTGTTTAGCACTGTCTGTCTGCCGCTGATGAGACAAACAAACAAACATTCCTTTGCTGACATTTCTGTGTCAGTGACACAATCAACGATGATGATGATGAACACCTTTTTCACCTGCTTGAGACCTCTTTGTCGTGGTTGCCTGAGTCAGCTGAGATGGGCTATTTGATTCTGTCTCTGATTTGATTCAATAAAGTGGAGCTCAACAGGCCTTATTGTGCCACAAGTCCAAAGTTGTTCCAATGTAAATGGCAGTTAATTGTTGTGCATTTTTTTCTATGTGGAAAGGAACAGCAGAAGGGACACATACAGAATAAAGAATATAGTACAACCAGAAGCACTCAACAGTGAAACAGTGACCTACAGTGAACTACAATGATGGCAAGTGAAGCATGATGTTAGTTCATGCATGACATGGGAGTCATTACACGCCCCTAATCAGCTGTCAGCCTGTGATTGAATAATTATTTCTTTAACGCTTTTCTACACAACAATCATTCCCACAACAAGTAAGACAACAGACAACAAATGCCCTATAGTGGCCTAGTCAAACCGAGCATGCACACTCCTGACATATCACAGCCTTGAGTATGTGCAATTTGGGGGCATGCAGGATTTGGTGTATATAGTCTAGACACAAACAAAACATTATTTATTGTTCATGAGAATGCTAAATCATTGCGAACGCAGTGAGTTGCGAACACAGTGAGCACTAACTATAGAAGCTGGCCTAAACTGTCTGTCTGTGTGTCACGCTGTAACACCACCGGCCCGCCACCAGAGGGCGCAGCTGTATCACACACAAAACACACACGCGCACACACACACACACACACACACACACACACACACACACACACACACACACAACTTAACTTAAAAAAAACTTAACTTAAAAAAAAACGTAACTTAAAAAATTATTAATTGTTGTTATTGCAATTTACGAGCTGCGTTCGCTTCCCGCGTTCGCGCGTCTTACTTGTTATTATTATTGCGACCGTAGGTCGCATTTACTGTGAAAACCTGCATTTCCCGTCAGTTGTGTCAACGTCACGTCACGTTGCGCCTTCATATATGGTCACGCCTCGTGACACGTCACGCCACATCACTCCTCATGACACACTCCATATATGGCCGTGTCTCCATATGTCCAAACCCTGGATAGCCATATATGGTTTGACATACTAGATCTGCCAGCAACTCTACATCTGACCTCACTGACACCAGATTCATAGTTTAACTCCTGCTTCTCAACTGTGCCGTATTAAGAAGCTCTGTTGTTTCAGCGCTAGAACTAATTGCCTTCAGGGGGTCACCTCCATGCAGTTTCCTTTGGTGGAAAGTAACTAAGTACATTTACTATTTTAAATTGTGGTATTGCTACTTTTTTACTTTTCTTCCTCCCCCACTGCCAGTATATCCTGAGAAGAATTCACCCCTATATGTGACCAGGTCTAGCAAAATGGTCCTCATCTCGCCTATAATGAAAAGGCAGAAAATCTAAAATAAACTATTTATTTTTCTTTTTTTGTGATTTTCGTTTTTTTTTTTCATGTTAAAACACAGTTTGAATGTTGAAGGTTTTCATTCCAACAGATTATTGATTTGGGCAAATTAAATGTATACATTTATAAGTCAAAGTAGGCTAGCCAGCTCTAGGTGTTGAAATGTTGTGAACATTCAAAGGGGATTTTCTCAGCTTTGGGTAAAACGGCACAATCATTTTAAAATGGTCATATCTCCTTCAAATATTTTCCAATTTCATTGAATGATACATCATATGAAAGCTTACATTCTGTACTTTAATAATCTGTAAAAAACTGAAAAATTACTCTGGTCGAGATGAGGGCCTATTTGCCAGACCCGGTCACATATAGCTTTGGTTTGGTGCATTTTTCTCAAGGGCTCCTCAACGGTGTTGGTGGTCAACATACTACACTATACACCCTTTTGTCAGCACGGTGCTTTCATCCGGCAACTTTGAAGGTACTAGTCAGCCAAATTGCGAACCGGATGCAGTGGGAAGTGGGAACACTCCCCTCTTGAAGTCAAAAGGAAAAATAGATTATTATACCTCACCCTGGTGAAATATGCGTCTGTTTGTCTCCACACAGCCTCAGAGGAGAGATAAGGGAATGCAAGGTGGTTTGCATAATTTACCGTTCAGTCAGCACTTACAAAGTGGCCTTTGTATAGCCATGCAAAGCTGGTGACAACTTATGCCATCTGTTTTTCAGATTACATGTACCTGTTATATTATCACAACAAGTACTACATTTGACTATATACTTTTATGAATAATATCATTAAGAATACAACACGTAGCCTAATAATACTATAAAATTGCTGTTCTGGCTTTGAGTCTGATGGGTACAGAGGCTGTTCTTGCTTTGCTTTTGACTGATGGGTTCACACACTTCACATAGTCAAGCTGACCTCTAGCCTCGGCAGATATCCTCCAGTCAGGAGTCCAAATTAAACTTATTGGTAAAATGCTTCTGGGGGAAACTGCCCTGCCACCAGCCAGAGAGAGAGGGAAGAGAGAGAGAGAGAGAGAGAGAGAGAGAGAGAGAGAGAGAGGTAAACTGACAGACCACGCACACACACACACACACACACACACACACACACACACACACACAAGGCCTTAGGTCAGGTACAAACAAACAGTACATACATATGAATATGCAGTGCATAGATGAAAGGCAATATCACTCCATACTTGATCATGCATGGATAGCTGAACATAATGTGCACACTTGCACACACACACACACACACACACACACACACACACACACACACACACACACACACACACACACACACACACACACACACACAATTCAGAGCCTCACACCCTTGATATGGGGCTGATGGTTGGAGTGGCATTAATTGATGCTGGCAGAAATTATTACGCAAAGCCGAGAAGAGGATTAGCAAATAAATGAAAGCGAGAAGGAGACTGAGGGGGAGTTTATTAGGCATTCTGTTTGTCAATTTACATATTCTAAAACAGCACACTGTCCATAATTGTCAAAATGTTTCAATGTGACGTTTTGTCAGCTTGTCAAGTTCATGATTATAGAAGTAGACAATCCGACAATCTCCATATTCCTTTCAGCCATAACACTCGTAGACAGTTCTCCATTAAAGACAGAGGTTCTTTACTCTGGAATACACACACACGGTACTTATTGCCAACTCCTCATCTTCATTCTGTAACTTGAAACTTGGAGGCCAGCCTGATGAATAAAGCCTCTCCACTTGCTTCTACCATAATAATCTAGCCTTATTCTGCATACACATTCACAGATACGCATACACTTACGCACAGACTCACGCACCCGGCACACATTGAACTGCACACAAGTGTTTTTGTTGTTGTATTTGTTGTTTGTCATACCATATGTTAGTAATGATTACTTTGTCTAACGTACTATGTGTTTATTATTTTAGGTGAGAACCATGTATAAGCCTTTATGGGTTCCTTTTCTCACGTGCACTTATTTTGTGTTACCTTTTTGTGCCGTTTTTATTGTGCAAATAAATAAAACAAAAAAACTACATAGACACAGAGTTATAGACACAGGTTATTCATTATGAGATCATAGTGAGGCAAAGGAAACAGGACACAACAACAATGACCCGTGACTTCCTGTGAAACAATACAACTCTGACAACCTCTCAGCCAAGACACAGCGCACGCACACACGCACGCACGCATGCACGTACAAACACACACACACACACACACGCACTCTCACACACTAGGCTATACACTTCCGAAGAAGTGAGAGCAACCACACATAGTACTGACAAGTGCAACACATGTTGGAACAAATCTGTAGTCACTAAATGTATGTGGAAAAACAAACCGCCTCATCGCAAAGATGGGGGACTTTCCTTGCCTAATTTTAAACTGTATTGGCCTTTTAGATTGCGGCTTAACCACATTAAATTAATTTAACCACAATTCTTGTTTCACCTGCTCAATCTAAGTGTCGGTTCGGCCCAATAAACCTGTTTTGTGCCACTGTAAGACCAATGGCTGGAACCCCTGTTCACTAATATATAACGAGAAACTCCTGTGGCCGCCCAATAAAATGTTCTCATTGGTCGAGAAGAGGTATGCATTCATTGGTTGTCTGTCTTTGGTCTTCAGTCATTTCATGAGTTAGAGGGTGTAAGCACACTTAAGCGTCAAGAAACGCCTAGACCAGGCGTCTCTTCCGGGTTTCTAAACAGCTGGTGGATGGAAATGACGCTCGTGCATGGCTTTTACTTGTAGCTTTGGCAAAAAAACGGAAATGCTGTAAGTTGAAGCCGAGCGCGAGCGTCATTTCCACCCCAGCTGTCTAAAAACCAGGAAGAGACGCCTGAGAGAAAGAGACGTGCTTTCTTGCCGCCTCTTGACACGTGCCCGCGCCCTTAGTGATGCTGTTCAATTCAAGGTGCTGCCAGACTTATAAAATGTGCAGCTTATTTTCCGAGTTTTTAGACAGCTGGTGGATGGAAAAGGACGACTTGCGCGACGGCCAGATTCCCGGGAACGCTCTCCTCCGCGCAAGTCGTCTGCGGAGGTGGAGCTTAATTTCCATCCACCAGCTGTCTAAAAACTCGGAAAATAAGCTGCGCACAGCTTAAGACGTGCGTGGCTGTCGACCGTTTTGCGCTTAGGTGTGGAAACACTGACAATGGTTTTCAAACTGGTTTCAGGGACCTCCAGTTTGGCCATGGACGGACCCCCGTGAGCCGTGACTCTGTTCTGTGAGTTGCTTCCAAACTCCCTCTATTGCTTATTACTCCCTCTTTCTTAATGATCTTTCCCCATTGCATCTTCCTCTTGTTTAGAAATGCATCTGGGCTCTAAGGTTTGGGGATAGTGTTTACTTCTGTACGTAGCCCCATAGTACGGTGACAATAAAGCTGCAGTACTTCATGGATTTTTCAGGTTCAGTTGATCTTAAAAACATATTGAGTGCATTTTCTTCAAAAGTTGTCCTTTAACCTTTTCCTGGTTGTTGGGTTTGGATGTGGTTATAATTTCCTTCTGTTCTACTGTCCTTGACTCCCTTGCTCATCCAAAAACACAAAAGCCATATAGTATTTATATTATAGGCTATAAATATATAATGATATCCCACTCAATGAGAGCATCTGGTCCTAGTGGCTGCATTGGGTACAAATGATATGCACACATTCACAATCCTCACTACTTGCACTATATTGCCACCTGCTGGCACTCAGTTGTTATTTACTATTAAACCACAATGGCAACAATAAAATGGTAGCTTTTAGAAGATGTAATCAGAGCTCTGTTGCTCGACAATGACGACAAACTTTGATTTTCGAGGGAACACAAAATCAGTTGCATATAAAATATATTGCATCTTTTATGTCATGTATATCAGGGGTTCTCAACCCGTAGAAAAAAAAAGAAAAAAGATAAAATTTTATTTTCACGATTTTTCAAAAATAGCTAAATTATAACAATGCTTAAAACACCAAAAGGGGTTCCCGCCCAAAATGGTTTGAGGTTATTGTAGCAGTCAATTTATATTGGGGGTCGGGAGGGGGCGGGGCGGGGGTCCCGAGACGTTGCCAAAGCAT
The DNA here is from genome assembly GCF_951216825.1 of Electrona antarctica. Classification (NCBI taxonomy): domain Eukaryota; kingdom Metazoa; phylum Chordata; class Actinopteri; order Myctophiformes; family Myctophidae; genus Electrona; species Electrona antarctica. Next base: position 7,578,611 of record NC_136795.1, on the reverse strand, counting down.
TTCCGGGGGTCCCCGGCCAAAAACGTTGAGAACCCCTGTTTTATGTCATGTATATAAGTCCATTTGAAACACAGTTCACTACACAGACTAAACTGCGTTTTAAATGTTCTATTTTGTATACATGCATGCATGATGACTCTTATTTATAATACACTTTAGTTACATTGGATACAAATTAAAAACATTAAAAACACAAGTATAATCACAAAGAAAACACAAAAACACCAGTTATGAATTTCTAATATAGGTCATTAATTTATTCAGTCAGGGCTGAAAATAAATACAAAACATTTCCCGGGAAACACTGTGACAACAAAGACCTGCTTCAGTCAAGTACTGGTTACCTGGATTCCATTTCAATTGTAGTGTCACAGCTTCAGCTGTGGCTCTTAAAATTCTTCAACTAGACGTGTAAAATAAGTTAAGTCTAGCGTACCTGTTTCACCTAATAAACTTTAAATAGGACTGCAGTGTCAATTTCATACCCTGTATCCATGTTTAGAGCACATTAAGGTGGAGTTTCAGTGCTTCTCAATTTTTTTGGTGGGATAAAACAGTGGTTCTCAACCTGTGGGTCGAGACCTGGGGGGGTCCCCACATGTTTTTTTGGTGGGTCCCCAGATGTCAGTGTAGTGACAATTTATATACTTTATTATACTTTACTTACATTTTAATAAGAATAAAGACGATTACTACATCAAAAGTAATCTACAAACAATACTATAAAAACTGGTCCAACATTGGCCAAATTAAAGAAATGAAAATAGCCCATCTACAAGCTCGTAGATGTGTCACTTTCACAAAATGTATCTGTGGAACCGAGTCGAACAAAATGTAATGCATCAATTCCTCCAATTCCATGAGCTTGTTCAGGGTGGGTTCAAATATGATTATTTTGGGGGGTCACGACTCACAGCCTTAACAGGCTGAGAACCACTGGGATAAAAAACAACAACAACTGCACAATGGGCCCTGAGGTTATAACGAACAAGCACTTAGTTTGTTTAGCCAAATTAATACTTCCCAATATCTTTAATGTTTAATTGCAAAAACGTCTGCAATTAAACCGTTTCAGTGTTCATAAATTCAAGTTTTTCTATCACTGACAAATTGCGAATCCACACATTGCGAATATGGCAAAGGAATAGCTATTTATACTTTTACGTGGCACGTTCAGAAAACAAACCCTAAATATGAAAATAATTTAATTTGCCTGATTTAAACCATAAACCTTTTTTTGCCAGCTTTTAATTTCAGGCCAACGTAATATAATATAATATTGGGGGCAGTGCTGACATCAGATCAATGCCTGTAAGGGCATCTCTATGGCAACTACACAGACATGGCTAGGTACAGTAGCTCTATTAACTGAATAGCATTACAACAGAATCGCTTAACTATCAATAGCAAAATACTAGACACAGCGCTAATGAAACTGAACCGAACTACAAGGTAGAAAGGTGATATGAGATGGGATGCGTTAGTCCTGAACATATATGCACACTAATAAATGTGCTCAACCATTCAACTTGTCAAACCAGCTACACATTAATTTCACTAGTAGGGAAACCATACACATTTTAGATTGAATTAGTTACCATGACCTCAATGAGTTAGTTTGGTTAGTTGAGACACAGTCGTTTTTAAAGAAAACCAATTTGTCAACTGTGTTCATGATTGTGTGTGTGTGTGTGTGTGTGTGTGTGTTATTGCAGAAGGCACAGGAGCTCGTTTCTAGAACAATCTCATCTCTTGTGGAAGGAATAGACATTCTAACGACCACAACGCCCAGCACAAAGGACCTACTGTAGTGTATATACTATGTACGCGCACACGATGTGAGGTAACATTGGAAGACCCCACTATAGAACCAGATAATTACAGGGGAGGAGAGGTACGCCAGGGAGACACGCTGAAAGGAAATTGAGAAATAAAAAGAGGCAAGTGTGTTTGAAGAGAGGGCAGTCATTGGCTGTTTAGACCGGAGGGTGTGGCTCCAACAGTTAACACCATAGGTAGGTAGAATTGGTACCTGTAGTATGTATGGGACTCCCTGCTTCACATGGGGGCGGTGCCTTACACTAGAGGTGTGCATTGGCACTGCCTTCACAATTCACCAGGTAACGATTAGATTCTACGATGCATTGCAATCAAGCCCCCAGTAAAGCTATCCAACGTTGAAGCTGCCACTACCTACTGGCGAAATGTGGAATTGCAGCACTTTAATGGAAGTGGACGGACGTTCATGACGTCACGTGCGTAAGCCCGGACCTCAAAATTGAGTTCCGGGGCTAGGCTAGGCTAAACTTCCGCTCGCTCGAGCCATTGAGTTATAATTATACTTCCGGAAGTCTTCCGGGTGCTTCAAAACGCCACTGAGCAACTTCCACTGAAATGAATAGCGGGGGGGGCGGGGCTAACGCTCCAGTTCGGTCTCTATCCTTATTTATACTCTATGATTGCAATGCATCACACTTTTCTAAATGACTGCACAGCATGGCAAATCTTTCATCAGTCAGATAGCGTCCGTGGCAGTGCAGCTGCCTTGTTGTTCAGAAGCGTGTAGCCTTGGTAGGGCTTTTAGTTTTGTTCGCATTCGGCTCAAACAGAAAAGCCTGGGGAAACCCATTGGAAATTCTGGCATAGGAAGTGGGAGCCAACTTGCATTGCACGTCGCTCCAAATTTGGTGACGTCAGTGTTCTCCGCTGGTTTCTACCGGGGAGGGTGGGGGGTGGGCGGGGGATTTGGGGCAGCACTCAGATCGGTGAACTAATAGGACCCACCGCCTGTTTTCGACCGAGCACCTGCTCCTCTAGACCAGAAATCACATTATGGGGGCTTTGGGCAGGCTAAAGCGTGCACAGCTATATTATGAATATAAATTATTATGAATCAGGGAGTCCCACTACAGTGTGTGTATGTGTGTGTGTGCGCGCGCGCGGGGCGTGCGTGCCTGTGTGTGTGTGTGTTTGTTTGTTGCATCATCCACACCAAATTACAAGGATGTTGGTGGCAGTTGACATGCGTGTTTAAGCTTGCAGGCTACAGAGGTCCCAGTCATCGTCGTGCTCTATGAGATGAAGAGCATGTTCATTCAGTCATAAACCAGGCCAAGATTTGGCATGTTTGAGAGGATCGCTTCGGTCATGCAATTACTAGGGCAGGGTAACATATATCAACGTTATATTCAATACCGTTGATCTGAGACTATATAGTTTATCTGCTGGGGGTTTTGAATTGAAGTTGTAAATAATATGGCAATAATTTTCCAGTTTTTCTCGTTTTAAAGGCTGCAATTGTGATGTAATTGTCTGAACACACCTAACTGTTCCACAATCAATCTTTAATCAGTTAGTTGTTATACCTATGTTGTTGTTATACGGGCATTCCTGATGATTTATAAAAGTCTCATTGTCTAGATACAGTATTTTGTGGAAAGCACCAATAGTCATCTGTACACTATCGTCACAATCTCGATAGTGAGTTATTTGGTCAAAGATATTAGTTAATTCATTGTGCCCATATCGCCTCCAGCCTGACATCCAGCCCTGTCTTACATGACTAGTATGAGGATATGTAGTTGGCAAGGATATTCTTGTGTATCTGTGTGTATTCTACATGGCAGAACAGATTATACATTGATACTGGCAAATATGAGTCACCGTGTGTGTGTGCGCGCGCAAGTGTGCGTTCAGTCGTCCATCGCTATGTCGCGGAACAGATAGGACATGGACTCTCCATTGTGGATCCGTCGGATGGCCTCAGACAGGATCATACTGATGTCAACCGTCTTGATCTTTGGACATTGAAGCTTCTGCAGCTCATGTGGGATGGTGTTGGTCACAATGACCTGAGAGAGAGAGAGAGAGAGAGTGTGAAAGAGAGAGAGAGAGAGAGAGAGAGAGAGAGAGTGAGAGAGAGATAGAGAGAGAGAGAGGGAGAGAGGGAGAGGGAGATGCAGCATGAAGTGTAGAGCAGTGGTTTTCAAACATTTTCACGTCAAGGACCCACAAATTAATGTATTTGGTCGCAGACCCAGGTCTGAAAATATTTTGCGCCAGGGACCCCCGTATAATATCGGGTTAAAGTGGTTAAACTGATTTTGCTACATATATTAACCCCCTGGAATCCCCCTAAACCCACCCACATAACCACTGGTGTAGAACAGGTGTAGATAAACCACGTTTAGACAGGAAACACTCACGTCAAAGTAGATTAACCATATTATTGCAACAAATGGAATACAGAAAGTAGATTAACCATTTATTGCAACAAATGGAATACAACTTGGCGTTTAATAGGGATACAATAGGAATACATAAGCAATACATTGATATTGATATTTAGCTTGAATCAGCATACATTGACCTTTGAACAGCAGAAATCATAAGTGTTTTAGCCTATATGCCAGGCTCTGATCAAAAGGTGGAGGCTGGGGTGGAGGAGGCAGCTAAGCATCAGCGGATGCAAGACAAGCAGAGGTGAAGTGAATGCAAAGCCGTATTTAAAGGGGCCGCTGTGTTTGAGCGTGAATTCTGATTGGAGTATGAATGTGTGACGTAATGATCAGCTGAGATGTGAATGAGAAATAGGAAGCTAAGGCTGATTGATATAATCAGCTGACTGACAGCTTAGGCATGCAGACTAACATGTTCCTGACTGTATAAACTAACGCTGTGCTTCATATCAGCGACGGGAGAGGGAGGTGAAAGGAGAAGGCAATGTGTGGGACGTTGAAAAGCGTACACGCACAAACACACACACACACACACACACACACACACACACACACACACACACACACACACACACACACACACACACACACACACACACACACACACACACACACACACACACACCCTCCCTACCTCATCGATGGCAGACTCCTCTATGAACTTGGGGGCATCTAAGGAGAGGATGCCGTGCGTCGCCATAACGAAGATCTTATACGCTCCCCTCTCCTTCAGTGTCTCTGCCGCTGCCACGAAACTGTCGACGTCATCGATGATGTCATCCTATCAGAGAGGAAACAAAATCTTTGTTATCATTCTTTTTTGAGTGGTATAAACCACTCCTACAACTGGCTTTGTTAGTTTGTCTGTCTGTCTGTTCGTACCAAAAAATGAGCATGGTTGCTATGGTCACCCAGTTCACACGGGTGTGATTTCATTACGTCAGACATTACGTCAGACCACAGTTGATCAGTCTATATAAGACCTTACACCACTCAGTTCACACGGGTGTGATTTTTTTTAATAAAACCCACAATTTTGTAACCCCTTTTTCACCCGGCTTTAACCCCGAACTGAGCTCATGCTTCCTTCAATGCATGAGGAGTCAGCAGGCCGCTTCTTATAACCTGACAGGGGGGAAGTTTCCCCGGTAGGACGTAGCGCGTGCCGTGGAAGGAACACGTTATTCTAACCAATTCCTTTCCCCAACATCAGGCGACCCTGGCTGGCCAGGGGGAGGCAGTATAGAGACCAGGATTACTGCATGTTTTTTTGTGAGGGTACCTACCCTAGGGGGACACGGGGAGAACATGTGAGGGTACCTACCCTAGGGACACACGGGGGGAACATGTGAGGGTACCTACCATAGGGGGACACGGGGAGAACATGTGTGGGTACCTACCCCAGGGGGACACGGGGAGAACATGTGAGGGTACCTACCCTAGGGGGACACGGGGAGAACATGTGAGGGTACCTACCCCAGGGGGACACGGGGAGAACATGTGAGGGTACCTACCCCAGGGGGACACAGGGAGAACATGTGAGGGTAACTACCCCAGGGGGACACGGGGAGAACATGTGAGGGTACCTACCCTAGGGGGACACGGGAGAACATGCGAGGGTACCTACCCTAGGGGGACACGGGGAGAACATGTGAGGGTACCTACCCTAGGGGGACACAGGGAGAACATGTGAGGGTACCTACCCTAGGGGGACACGGGGAGAACATGTGAGGGTACCTACCCTAGGGGGACACGGGGAGAACATGCAAACTCCACACAGAATGTAGCGTATGGGCGCTGATGACGCAGAGTAGAGAACCCGCCCCCAGCACCCACAGCGGGAATCGAACCCGGGACCTTCTAGCTGGGAGGCGACAGCGCAACCGACTGCGCCCCTTTGTTATCATTCTAAAGGCCTACAGCAGCTCTTACTGGAACAAACAGGTATACAGCATGGCTACTGTACCTTGTTTTCTTCTACAGTGGAGGAGGAGACCACGTCGGTTTTTAATATTTTATTGATTGTTCCTTTCAGATCTTTGCATTTACATAAGCAGTCACATTGTCTAGCCTCGTGCCAGTTCCTGGATCCTGGAGTTTAGTCTACCTCAACCAGCAATATGATACAGTATATTCATACACAGGTTTGCTGATAAGTACCGGCACATTTTTCTTCCACATACTGCCCATGAAACTACATTTTGTTCCAGCAACTAGCTCTGCTGACCCATCAGTGTACAGCACATTTTAACCTTGATTATTAGGTTTTTACTAGCAAACGACAACCTGCGTGACAATCTGATCTCTAGTGTTTGAGGTCGGTTAATTACAAAATAATTGGGAAGTTATACCCTGCAGGACAATGCCTATTCATTCAGGAACATTCCTGATAGGCAGTTCACTCCACAGGCTTTACTGCCAATAAACATAGCTGAGCCGGTCAAAATAGTGTCCTCAATCCTCACTGTAAATCCAACAAAAATAGGCGTGTAAAAATAGCAGAGTGCCTAAAGATGCTGTGCGGTCAGGTGGACGTGAAATGCATGGCTTATGCTGCCGGTGGACATTGAAACATTGAATAACATGGACGCACATTCGCTCCCACAGAGTGAACTGCTTACAGCAGAACCAGGGGAACCAGGGGTTCTCAACGTTTTTGGCTGGGGACCCCCGGAAATGCTTTGGCCATGTCTCGCGACCCCCGCCCCGCCACCCCCTCCCCACCCCCAACACAAACTGACTGCAGAAATAACCTTAATAATAGAGAAAATATATCATAAATGAATACTGAAACCAGATATAATCATTAAGGAAAGTTTATGCATTCACTATGTGTACTATGTAAACTCTCAATTGCCATTTTCCAGCCATTCAGTTGCAAAAAAATAATGTTTTTTTTTTTCTTTTCTTTTTTTGAAAATAATTTGGAGACCCACGGGTTGAGAACCCCTGTATTAGACTACAATACAGTACAGAGCTTATGGAATGACTAAGGTAAACCAGGCCAAGAACAGCTGATAAGAAGGTGGCTTGCTTGTGGAATGTCAGTAAGGTAAACCAGGCCAATAACAGCTGATAAGAAGGTGGCTTGCTTGTGGAATGTCAGTAAGGTAAACTAGGGCAATGACAGCTGATAAAAAGAAAAAGAAGATGTTTTTGGCAAGCAGTTGCCAGTTAGTCTATAACTAGAAGTGGTATAACCTGACATAAGGGGAATTTAAGATTTGGGGAAGTCTACTTTTAACCCATTTTGACCCGAGATCAGATTCTAAAAATGTCTTCTACATCCTGACAGTTTTCTGAAAAAGCTATGTCAGTGGTTCTTCGATTTAAAAAAAATAGCAGACCTACAAGCTCGTATGACCTTGTAGATCTGCTATTTTTCAATAGCTAAAGCATAACGCTTTATAATAATAATGCTAACACCAAAAGGGGTTCCCGGCTTCCCGCCCAACATGGGTTAAAATCTCACTGTGCGCAGCAGTATGCATGTGCTGTGACAGCAAAACAAAGCTCAAGTTTCTATCCTGGCTGGAGGCAGCACTATTCAGGGAGTACTTCTCCTTCCAGCTAACCTTCGTGTAACAGAAATATGTGCAGTATGTGTAAAACAAGTCTAAAATCCCCACTATAGCAGGCCTCATGGATTAAAGCAAAATATAATCTCACGACTGAAAAAAAAATGGTGTCCTAATGTGCGATTTGGGAAAGGAAATCACAGATTGAGGCTTTAGCCGTAGCTTTTATGAAATATACCAGACCATTAGGATTTTATGGAAGATGCTTCTGCACATATTGATAGTTTGACCATTTCCAATGCTCTAATATTAAAATTATGGCCAAAAGTAGCCCATCTTACAAGCTCTCAATGCACCCGCGAGCTTTTAGATTGGCTACTTAAAAAAGGTTGTACATGTGTTGTATCTTACCACTATAATGGCGATGCGTCCTCCCACATCTCCCACCACAGTTATGGGTGGCTTCTCTTTAGGAATCAATACTAGACCACACGGAGAGAAAGAACATGTTTGGAGATTTAAATGTAATGTGGCCTTTTAGAACCGGACCTATCGCCATGTGATCAATAGAACGCCAGTAAGTTGAATACTCCACTGTTAGTAAGAGAAATCTATGAAAATCTGGGAACTAAATCGTTACCAAGAAATTTCTTCACCAATGTGTTTCTAAAGGTGTCTAATAATGTACTAAAAGTTTGAAATTCAACTCCCGTGGGAAATTGAGTTATTAGCATAATATGTGACCATACCCATAACATCCTATATAAAGGCAAAAAAGTTTCATCATTTTTTAAGTAGCATGTGACATATGAAACTAGGGGGTTTTCATGATTCTGAATCCATTCCAAGCATTAGTTTTGCACAAAAAACACTCCTTGGGGGGAAAACGGCCTCACAAACGTGATGAGGTCAGCACATTTGGTCAAGTGGATATGGCCTAATTTAGCCCAAGGAGTGTTTTTTGTGCAAAACTAATGCTTGGAATGGATTCAGAATCATGAAAAACCCCTAGTTTCATATGTCACATGCTACTTAATAAAGAATGATGAAATTTATATAGGATGTTATGGGTATGGTCACATATTATGCTAAAAACTCAATTTCCCACGGGAGTTGAATTTCAAACTTTTAGTATATGTTATTAGACACCTTTAGAAACACATTGGTGAAGAAATTTCTTGGTAAGGATTTAGTTCCCAGATTGGTCAAATACCTGATAAAATGCCCTTACTATGTCAAATATGTTCATGCTTTGTCCATTTCTGACATTAAAAGTGTCGATTGATTCAGAACGTGTGAATTATAGGCCATACCGGCGGAGAAAACACACTTTCTCTGTCCCATTCTTAACAGCTGCTTTGCCGTTTGATCATAGAATAGCCAGAATTCACTGGGAAGGCTCGTTTCTCAAGGTCATTGTGCCTATTGGGAGAGGGGAGATGGGAGATTGAGGGGAGATTGGCTGTATCTTTGACGTCCGCTTGGCAACCTGTGGTGCTTTCGCTTTTCCGTTTTTGTGGTACAGTGTTGACACACTGTACTTAGCACCGTGTGCTCCTGCTGATAAAGACAAAACAGTGGAGAATTCATTTGATTATCATGTTTCCACGGCCCTTGTATTGCCCTGCAGAGCAGAGAGAATGTCTTGTCTGACAGTACTGTGACATTGAGGCTCCCTTTCCACCAAAATAACCTTGGTTCTAGAACTGCAAACCTTGGTTGGTGCTTTTCACAGAACCGGTGGCCATTCCAGTTCAGTGATTCCAGTTCCGAACCAACTTTTAGGGTTCTGTACCAGGGCTGGACTGGCCACAGGACGTACCGGGCATATTCCCGGTGGGCCGCGGCCGCGGCCGTAGGGGGCCGCCATGATATTTTTGGACAGGCAGGCCAATAGGCGGCAGGCCACCAGGAAAGGTCCGGGCGTGCTGCCATTCTGCCAGTGCCATCATGATAATTTCACTGTACCTGTATCAGTGAGTGACGAATAAACCCTCTACAAAGGGTTGTGTAGTTGTCTGTTGGTTTGTATCATTTATGTTGTTCTGTAAAAGTGGTGGTATTAGGGCTTGTTTGTTTGTGTGTGCCTCGACGGAGCGGGCGGTAGAGTTTCTGCTATCTGCGCGCTGGTTGTGGTGGGCCGGTCTGGGCCAAATTCACGCGAAAATGACCGGGCCGAATTTTTGTCCCAGTCCAGCCCTGTTCTGTACCAGTGCATTTTTAGCGGAATCGCTCTGAACGGGGAAAAAAATAACTGGTTCAACCCCCTTGGAAAAGGCACCTGAGTGTCACAACAATACTCAGCTGTTGACCTTCCCTATCACTTCACCACCACTAGGTGGCAGCATCATCACTACAAACGCAAAAGACTGCTTGTGGGTTGATCAATTGTGTATCGATATTAGTACATTTTTAAGTATGTATATGGCACATATTTCTACAGTATAAGGAGACGTAATGCTTATTGACTGTATCTTGGCGTGTATTACATGGTATCTCCATGAGGGGGTGAATGGCTCCAGTGGTTTTAACGGTGGGAGGCGAGTGTCGTCCGTCCACCATGTCAGACTCTGCGTCCTGTGCTTCTCCGTGGATCACTGCTATGCCCAGACGCAGACGCTCTGCAAACGACTGGGCTCTTCAAAATGCACGTGAAGACACACACGCACACGGACACGCACACACACACACACACACACACACACACACAAATTAATTGTGTACTGTAAAAAGCAAATCAGTGTTAATTTGGAGCCATTCATAAACTCTCTCTTACAAATTAAAAATAAAATGAAAGAGGATTGTGAGAAGGGGAGAGAACCATGTTTGTAGTTTTAGTGAGTAGAGGATGCGAGTAGAAATACAGAGTCTGTTAAAAGTGACAGTTATAACAGCTTTATGAAGAAGAGGTCTCTACCTTTTGGCTGAGGCTGGAGATTTGGCCACGATCACTGCATTCCTATAGTCAGGAATCTGTAGGGTCACAGCAGGCATGCAGACTGGTTAGGGGTAAAACAAATAAATAAGAAACAGAAAGAAGAGGAAAAAAATACACTAGGGGCGGTTCAGAGGTATCCATCAATCAATTAATCAATGGATCATCTGTGCGTGTGTGTGTGTGTGTGTGTGTGCGTGCGTGCGTGCGTGCGTGCGTGCGTGCGTGTGTGCGTGCGAGTGTGTACCTCCTCTTGTATGTACTGCAGTAGGAAGGGGGAGGCTCTCAGGTTGTCTACGGGGATATTGAAGAAGCCCTGAATCTCCTTCTGATGGAGGTCCATGGTGATTAAATGAGTCAGACCTATAGCACACGCACAATGACACACAGGTTTACATTCTACGTTCTACGTAGAATTCATTAAGAAGCTGCCATACTGTTGGTTGGTTGTCAAACAAGGTCCTGAAAACTGTATTTAGCTGCGAAACCCTATTTGAAATGATTTTGAGCCCTGTTGTAAACAGTCTAGCCTAGTTTAACCCAAGTCTAGTTTTTCTCATTAGTCTTTGTTAAATCAGTACCACCAAAAGGTATTTTGTCACACTCCTGCCTCATTCAAATGATGGCAAAGCACGCAGTTGTACATTTAATTTAAAGTCATAGATGATTTGCTTTTCATTCATAAAACTTTGCTGTGAGTGTCCACTAGTAGTGCTGAGGACCAGATGTAGAGTGGGCTTTACCAACAAGGATTAAGCTTTAACCTGGATTTAAATTATTTTTAATCAATTAATCCAGTTGCATAAAACATTAAACCTAGTCTAAAAATAACCAGCCAGGTACCGTCCTTTTAATCTTGGTTTTAGTTTTCACAATAAACCTGGATTAATTGTAATCCTGTTACTTGACTACTTGTTACTTGATTACTTTAATCTCATTTCATTATGAGATTGGTGACAATGTGACCACACTTTATCATGTGATCAACTGATTTGTTCTGTACATGCTCATCAAGAGTGCACACTTGTTGGCTTGTGTATGAACAGAAACAACTAACTACAAACTTTAGTTTATTCAAGAAAACCATAAACAAATCAACCATAGCTCTGCGGTGGAGCCAAAAGCAAAATTCCAATACCCCAAAATCTCGGCCACTCACACTCACACTCGGTCACTCCAGCATGGTGTTACGGTAAAATTGGTGACCTGCTGAAATATGTGACAATCGTGTAGACATCACATAACGTCAGTGTCCGAATGGAAATCGTTGCAGGTTGTTTATTAGCAGAGTTCAACCTAGCGTTAGTCATGCCACGTATTTAAAGACCCCCATGTAAATTGTGTGAAGTCCACAAGATGGTCACACATTTCTTCAGGTCACCAATTCCACCATAACACCGCCATGCAGGAGTGATCGAGTGGCCCGAGATTTTGGGTATTGGAATTTAACCAAAATGGGGTTCAGGTCTTTAAATATTATGGAAACACACCTGCAACCACTGATTTGGACCAAACCAATTCCTTGTGGACAAGGAATTAATTGTGCCAACAAGGGACACTACACACTACCCCAGGGGTTCTCAACGTTTTTGGCCGGGGACCCCTGGAAATGCTTTGGCAATGTCTCGGGACCCCCGCCCGCACCCTCCCGACCCCCAATATAAATTGACTGCTACAATAACCTTAACCCATTTTGGGCGGGAACCCCTTTTGGTGTTTTAAGCATTGTTATAATTTAGCTATTGAAAAATAGCAGATCTACAAGCTCATAGCGCGCCACCGAGTGGCGCGCTACGGGCTTGTAGGTCTGCTATTTTTGAAAAATCGTGAAAATTAAAAATTAAAAAAACTTTTTTTTTTTTTTTTAAACATTTTTGGGGACCCCCTAAAATAATTTGGCGACCCCCCGAGGGGTCGCGACCCACGGGTTGAGAACCCCTGCCCTTCCCCACACACAACACACACAGTCTCACCAGCCTTGCACATCATGGAGGCGATGAGCTTGGACACGATGGAGCCTCTCTTCCTCATCTTACACTGCTTGCTGTAGGGGAAGTAAGGGAGGACCCCCGTGATGCTCCGCGCACATGATGTCCTGCACGCGTAGACCAGGATCAACATCTCCATGATGGTTGTGTTCACATCCCTGGTGGAGAGGAGAGAAATGTGGACTTAGTTATGTTTGTGTAAGCATAACCGTGTGTGTGTGTGTGTGCATAGACATATATACGTAGACGCCCTGTCCGGCTCTGAGGCGCGTGTCACCATTGAAGGCACAATTTTCCCGACATTCCTTGTAAAGCATTAGCGGAAGCTTGTCAAGCTTCCGCGTGCGTAACATAAGTCCCGAAAAGACGCGCTGTGATTGGCTAGTAGTCACTTGAGTGACAGCGAGAGACATGGAGGAGTCACATGAGTGACGTCACTTGGGCAGCGACGCAGTCGCCTTCAGCAAACGCCTTCAGCACTTCTAAATAAGAAAGCTGCGGAGAACTGTTGCTTTGTGTTCACTCTTTAATGTTTTCTGTTAGTAATCTAATCCCCCCTGGCTCTGATGTTGTATTGTTAATAACTTTGTTGTTTGTGTTTGTTTGTTTTGTATTGTAATGTATATTGTCATGACTGTTATAAAGATTTGTTAAAAAAAAAAGAAGCCTTCAGCACTGCACTTCCGCCTTCATTAGGATACACGTTGCTCCAATGAACTGCAACGCCACAGTGAGGCATCTATTTTTTATAATATCTGTGTGTGTGTGTGTGTGTGTGTGTGTGTGTGTGTGTGTGTGTGTGTGTGTGTGTGTGTGTGTGTGTGTGTGTGTGTGTGTGTGTGTGTGTGTGTGTGTGTGTGTGTGTGTGTGTGTGTGTGTGTGTGCGTGCGTGCGTGTGTTCTTTCATACTTGGACACGGTCTGGATGACAAAGACATCTTTGCCTCGCACCGACTCCTGGACCTGCACCCGCGTTTCTATGGCAACAAAGACGATGTGATGTGAGAAACACAGAGCAGCACACAATTCCTCTCACACGGATGCACACACACACACACACACACACACACACACACACACACACACACACACACACACACACACACACACACACACACACACACACACACACACACACACACACACACACACACACACACACACACACACACACACACACACACACACACACACACACACACACACACACACACACACACACACACACAAAGCCTGTCTGCCTCGTTAGTTAAATTTCAATCAAACTTTATTAGCGGACTCGGGTCCATCGAAACATACAAGGAGTAAACAAACATACAAGAAACACTGCAGCAATACAATAATTTAAAACAAAGTAAAATAAATAGAAATACATAACTTAACCCACAGGCAGAACACACAGGCACTTGATGTATAGTGTGAACAGCTCACTGAGGGGCTTGAGATCCTCACTCCAGCAGTGACACACATGTGACTAGCACTGCCCCCTCTGGATTGTAGTATTGTCATTGCATCATTATATGCAACTTGCAACCTAGCTCAACCTTAGTGAGATATCTAAACCTTTAATGCCTCACGTGCAAGCACACACACACACACACACACGCACGCACGCACGCACGCACGCACGCACGCACGCACTGCAGAAGCAAATATTCCAACAATGTGCTTCTCGCATAAAAGAGTGATTAGAAAGCTAAATGCTTCCCAGCCACAACCCAACAGACTATCATGAGTATCATTGGACACAAATACCATTGTTTTTAACTTGGTGGCAATTTGTATGGTTTTATTGTTTATAAAGCATGTTTGAGCTTAATGCTGTACGCAATACATTTAATTATTTCTATTTTGTGTTGTGCGTGTGACTGGCATAATGGAGCTATTTCTGTGTGTGTGTGCGTGCGTGCGTGCGTGCGTGTGAACAGCGCTCTGTTATAGAGCTGATCGTCATTAACAATCAGGGGGTCCCTCCCTGGCCAATCATAATCAAGCATTCAACCAAGCCATGTAATAAACCGTTTTCGCCATCATGGAAGACCCCTGGTCTGTCCACCCACCCTTTATGCTGTCCCAGCTCCCTGGTACCTGGCTGTCTACCGTTTACACCCAGCTGGACATTGAACACACTTGCGGAACACCCCTGCTCTTATCTCTTGTTTTTGGCTCAACCTCCTTGATTTCTACCAGTTTGTGAACACCAAAGAAGGGGAGAACATTGATCAAACTGAAATACAGAGGAGTCTAAGATGGTCTTACCTCTGTTATCTTCCTGGTACACCTGTACCTTTCCCAGCTCAACCCCTAACCGCCTGAGAGAGGAACAGAGATAAAACAACAAAGGGGGGGGGGGGGGGAAACATTCACATGAGATAGAATGCAGTGTTGTCTCTGAAATAAACACACAACGTTATCCAAAAGACAAAGGTCCGTATGGATTTGTAATTATTGTGACATCAAGGAAATGGAGATTCCTTCCTCTATTCAACGAAATGGAGAATGAGTTCCACTTTTTTGTGTTATTGTCCTAAACATACCGGCCAAAACATACCGTATTGAGTAGGTGTCAAAACTCGGCGTGGTAAAAGTGAAGCGGAAAGGTATTTGCATTTGCTGATATAGCTTGGGATAAGCAAACATAATGTGATAGAATTTATTTATTTGGGCTCTTTTGTTATAAATAATTCAAGTCTTGAGTGTCTAAAACCTGTTGTGATTTAGATGGATCTTAAGACAAGACACCAAAATAAAAATGTATAAATTAAGTAAGTAAGTAATTCATTCATTGACAGGCAGCCTTCATAAATGCACTGCATCACTTCCTGCCTGAGAGCAAGGCCAAATACTGTCTTGCTTCCAGTGCAAACCTCTTCATGGAGCATATACGCTGTGACCTTGGGTTATCTAAGGCAGTATTATTTTACGTTACATTCTCTGTAATGTAAAATAAACTACTGTAACAGTCCCCGAGCCACTACCCTGCTACCTACTAGGGCTTTGAGCAACTAGTCGACTATTGACTAGTAAACTAGGCAACTAGTAAAAAATCACTAGAAGTGAATGCCCTACTCACTCAGCGATCCTCTTGGCCATCTCGCGGCTGCCAGGGTGTGAGTTCCCGGTGAAGATGACCAGGCCTCCCTTGGTGTGGTTCATGTCTTTGGGATCTCGGCTGCTGCTCTCCTCGCACTCAGGCAGTGGATCCCTGGGCACCCACGCTGCACTGAGCCCTTCCTATGGTGGTGGAAGCACCAATCAATATTAACATCAAAGTATAAGCAGAAGTGTTGTTTTCGTTGACTAAAACTATGACTAAAAATGTTCGTCGACTAAAAACCACTGACAAAAACATACATAAAAAGTAAAACAAAATAAAAACTAAGCCATGATGACTAAAACTATGACTAAATATAGTGTCGATTTTGTCGACAAAAACTAGACTAAAATGTTAGGAAGGGATTAGTGGACAAGAGACCCATGTAAGTAAGAGACACGTCATTTTATACTTGGTTGCATGCTGAAAATAGCAGATCTTTAAGCTCACAACGCATTGTGAGCTTGTAGATCGGCTATTTTCAGCAAGTATAAAATCAGCCATTACGACGGCATCAAGGCCCGCCAAAACACATTTTAGTCGACTGAATCACCTGTAGATTTCGTCGACTAAAATCTCATGACATTTAGTCGACTAAAACTAGACTAACACTAATACATTCCAGGTGACTAAAACTAAGTGAAAACTACTCAAGAGACTATACGACTAAAACTAAAATAGAAATGTGCTGCCAAAAACAACACTGATGTAAGTACATACGTTAATAATGCTTTGCTGAATACTACTGACCATTGGCTGTGGGGCTGCTTAACGATCACTGACTGAAGGTCACACTGTGGTTCACTGACCTGTTCATCATGTGACAGTAACGTAAAGGGCAACATAACCAACATTATCAGCTTATCGTTGTATTGTGAGAATGGAGGACAGGTTCACACATAACACTTCCCCAATGTGTCGTGTTTAGACATTCTCTGGTCCAGTGGTTCCAAAACTTTTTCGTGTCAAGGACGGACGCCCAAATCAACATTTATTAGGCCACGGACCCCCCATTTGAAAACATATGCCAATGACCCCGATAAGGGGAGGATTCTCACGGCTCTAGCAGTGATTACGAAACATTAATTTCATGGACCCCCCCAGTTTCACACGCATTATGCTACGGACCCCCGGTTTAATGGCATTTCCATCTCTGGTACCCCAATTTATATTGTAAAACCACTGTTAATTTAACTCTGAGAGTGTACAAATGGAACCAAATGGACCCGTCCATTTGGTTCCATTTGTACACTCTCAGAGTTACAGACCCATAAGGGTCTATTACTCTATTTGGTTCCTAACTATCTCTAATTGAGATAGGTACCCCCTGGAGCTCCCTCAGGTACCCCCAGGAGTCCCCGGACCCCACTTTGGGAACCCATGCTCTAGTAGTCTGTACTAGGAAATGGTCACCAGCACCACTAACTCCAGCCTATGCAAAACAACACATTTGAATGAGTTGTATGCACTGTAGCAAGCTTTCACTGTAGGATGTATTGCTGCAGATTTCCCACATTCTCACAATCTTTTTTATTTCGTTTATTAAACAAATTCCACACTGATGAAGGCTGGATGGCCGAAACGTTTGTCCCTGTTCAAATTATGAAATAAACAATTTGAACTGAAGTCTTGGTGTGTGCGACCCACTGCCGTTATTTTTTACATGTTTATTAAACAAAACAATGCTCGACCTCTGCAGCTATAGATATTTTTCCCACAGGCGACACTGTAGTAGAATGGCAACATGGTACGCTATATCAGTGGTTCCCAAACTTTTTCATGTCAAGGACCCCCAAATTGACACTAATTAGCCCCGCGGACCCCCATTAGAAAAGATATGCCAGGGACCCCCATAAGAGAAGATTTTTACGGCTCTAGCAGTGATTTTCAACCAGTTTAATTTCAATTTAGGCTACGGACCCCCATTTAATGGCATTTCTATCTCTGGGACCACAATTTATATTGTAAAATCTATGTTAATTTAACTCTGAGAGTGTATAAATGTACATTCTCAGAGTTACAGAACCATAAGGGTCCAAACTATAATTTAGCTGGAACTCCCTCAGGTACCCCTGGGGGTCCCCGGACCCCACTTTGGGAACCACTGCGCTATATGGCAATGGCTTTTTCAAGCCTGCTTGAAATCACTACCGGAGTTATGTTCTCTTGAATGAAAAATAAAATGAATCTATTAAGAATCGTATAAGACTATTGGTGCGTTCACAAAATATTTTATAGATTATATTGATTTTTCTTTTTTTCCTTGACGACAAAATAAGATGTAGGTGGTAGCCTATACTAGTTTTATTTTTTATTAAGATTTCTAAGACTGAATTTATGACTGAGACAACTTGTTTTTAATGACCTACGATGCGTAGGCGTGTCAGTGACAATTTGTGTGTGCGTGTGTGTGTGTGTGTGTGTGTGTGACAGAGACATTTTGTGGGTGTGTCCGTGAGAGGCAGACAGTTTGTGGTTACCGGTATGTGTGAGAGAGAGAGACAGCCGGGCACGACAGCTGAACCCAATATAACACAATATAATGTGTAAGTAATCCAGAAGCCAATTAATGCCCACAATTGGATCAGTAGGAATTGTGTGTTAGTTTAAATTGAACATATTCTCAATCTGACATCATTTCAGTTGCTGATCGTGCTTCATCTCCAACAGCCCAACTTTCATCATAATGAGAGCCACACTGCCACAGATCAAGAGATCAGTTACTATACTATAATGCCTGCTGCTAATTGTTGCTATAGGCTAATATGTGAATAGTAATAATTCCGTTTCGACCTTTAGTATAATTCATGCAAGGATAACATGTGTGTGGAAGGTATATGCAGAAGCTGAGCAAATATTACGACCGTTTATTTTCATTTTAAACGTACAAAAATTGGCCCCATGTTATCCCTACACTGCCACGGATGCTAGTGACTAGCGTTAGCTTACAGGAATAACATAAACCCCCCTCTGAACCTCGATCGTCGTTATGACGGTGTGTAGCTGTAGCTCGCCGAGAATCGCTGATCTACAAGCTCAAAATGCGTCGCTGAGGCGAAGCCTTGCGAGATTGTAGATTGGCTATTTTCTCTGCGAGCGACAACCAACGGCTGCGTGTGTGGACATTATTATGGACACACGCTCGTGAAGTACGAGCGTCATGTGAACGATGGCTAGTATTTCTAGAGAAGGGATGTTCTTTTTTTTATTGGAGTGCATCATAGAAAGGAGGAGGCATTATATATATATAAATAAATTCACTCACCAGTTTGAGTTCGGTCGTCCGGTTTCCACCTGCAACTGGTGATGTTATTATTAATTTATAATGATTGTAGCTTTCCCAGCAGCAAGCCCACCTCAACCTGTTCCCTGAATCCCCTCTACTCTGCTCTGCCTGAGCCTTCTGCAGCTAGCGTAAACATTATGACTGACGTTCACCTCGGCCAATCAGAGAGCAGAGGATGAGCAACGTAGTGGTACTACTGTACAGAAAGAGGAGGGTCTTATGTTACATAGCTGTGTGTGTGTGTGTGTGTGTGTGTGTGTGTGTGTGTGTGTGTGTGTGTGTGTGTGTGTGTGTGTGTGTTGTGTGTGTGTCATTACTCATTATGCACCTCTTATAATGAGTTACACAAAAATAAATCACTGTTACAAGTCAGGTGCATGTATACTATAATTACCTCAAAATGGCCTCAAATATAGCCTGGTACATGACTACGTGGATATATGTATCCTCCATATATCCAATGATAATTATTAATTAATGACTAAATTACTAAATAAAATATATCATCATCAGCAGCAGCATGATATAAAAGTGTATGTCCTGTAACAAGTCACAAGGGGGCAGTGTTACCATAGTTGTGTCAAAGAGCACCAGCGTGTGTGACCCTAGACTAGAGTAATCTACCGACTGTGTTCTCATTCTCAAGCTGAATATTCACAGAAATCCATAATAAAGATATTTACATTTATATACTTAATTACTTATAAGGTAGAAGAATAGCATTAATAGGAATGACTGCATAGATTTATATGCAGATGATGTCCAGTGTGAGACAAGGGCCCTATTTTCGCCGGTGCCTTGTCCCTTGTCCCTTATCCCTAAACTTCTTAGCCTTTTCGCTATTTTGAAATCACAAGCCGATCTACAAGTTCACAATGTGTCGATGTAGATCGGCTATATACGCTATGGTATTTGAAGTATTTAATGTTTTTTAAAATAGCATAAAACAGCAAAGTTTAGGTATAAGGCACTGGCAAAATAAGTATGAATTTTATTTTCATTTGATCTTTTAATCTGATCTCTCTATCTCTCCTGTGTTTCACTCTTAAAAACTGCTGAATTTCCACACACAGATCTATAATGGTCTATCATTGAATTTTCTAAATATGCCCAATATGATATATCTTCTTTCTCTTCTTGTTCTCTCTCTTCTTCATCTTCCTCTCCTTCCAATGTTTGCCCTCCTCTGATACCGCCTCCTGTTCTGTTGCATGTTTTGCCTTAAACTGCCCTCAGTGTGTGTGTGTGTGTGTGTGTGTGTGTGTGCGTGTGTGCGCGTGCGTGCGTGCGTGCGTGCGTGTGCCTCAACAGTTACTGCTGCTGTGTGTTTGTTCATGGTGCAAACATCTGACTCAACCTCTTAACCTGAAGCAAGTGGCACAAGTGTATATTTGGTGGGGAATGTCACTGCAGTCCCCCTACATAGTGCACACACACACACACACACACACACACACACACACACACACACACACACACACACACACACACACACACACACACACACACACACACACACACACACACACACACACACACACAGGCATTCTGTTAGTTTAATGGACAGTGCTAAGTGGCTTTTTCGACAAACTGTTTCCTTGTCTGGCCGTTGATTGAATCCTGTGTGAACCTTCCTTCCTGTGTCTCCAAAAGCACACTTAGATAAACAACGCTACCAGAGGTAGAGACTAGAGAGAGATATAGGTGACACAAAAATGTGAGACAGAAACAGACAGACAGAGAGAGAGAGAGAGAGAGAGAGAGAGAGAGAGAGGGGCATTTAGGACCCACAATCATGCACTTGTTTAGTCTAAAGCTTAATTTATACTCCATTGCACATAAACTAGGCTTTGGTTTAGTTGTACTGCATGGAGTGCTTGTGTTTTACGAGGATGCTTCAGCAATACAAGAATGGTATTTTTTGGTCAGTAAAACTATTGAATTGAAGAAGTAATAGTCAACCATTTGCATGTAGAAAAACAGAAAACGAAGGGCACCTCTTTCAATTGAATTGTTAATGTTATCGGCTAGCTTTGTATGTTCTTATGTAAGGATTTGTGGAGGAGGCAGAGAGCAGGATCATACATCGCCCACACACACACACACACACACACACACACACACACACACACACACACACACACACTGTGACACACACAGAGGAGAAGCGATTGGAAATGAAAAACAGGGTGATATGAGAAAAGAGAGTGCACAAGGCCACGTGTTGGAGGATGCACGTTGTCAGGGGTAGGCTTACATTTACTGAAACACGCTATCTGATGAGGGCTTCATCGCTGTGTGGACTGCAGAGCAAGAGCCGTGCTTCTCAACATGTGGGTCGGTTTCCACATGAATGGGGGGGGGGGGGGGGGGTGACGGTCCCCAGGTGACAGTAAAGTGACAATGTAAGGAATTCTAAGAAATGTGTAATATGCTACCTATAGTAAAAAGGAAAAAGGTATGCAAAGAGACCATTACTGCATCAAAAGTCATCAGCAATGTATCAACTCCTACAATGCTATATGCTTGTCAGGGTGTGGTCTGTGGTGTCCCCTGAGTGGGGCGTCCCCATGAAGTTCAAATTCCTCAATTCAAATATGATTATTTTGTGGGGTCTCCCGTTCAAATATGATTATTTTGGGGCATCGTGACCTGAAAAGTACCATTGGTGTAGGGTCAGGCTACTGTAGACTGTAGAAAAGCACTGATTCTCAACATTTTATTGTCAAGTACCCCCAGTTTGACTTTGATATGCAATGCATTTGGCCACGGACATGATTATTATTATTATTTTTTTTTAATCTCTGGGATCTACTAAATACTTTTTCAACTTTCTAATTAGGCATAGTTGTGTGTTGTCTCTGGGATCCCAAACTACAAAATCCCAAACATCCCTTCATCATGAAATTACTGAAGAAATCATTGAATATTTTTATATAATTAATGAAAAATAAAATAAAATAAATAAGAGACCCATAAATATGTGTCCAC
>NC_136795.1:7534062-7551562 GCF_951216825.1 Electrona antarctica | reverse complement strand
GCAATTTGGGGTTCAGTGTCTTGCCCAAGGACACTTCGACATGTAGCCAGGAGGAGCCGGGATTCGAACCGCCGACCCATGGATCATTGGACGACCTGCTCTACCTCTTGAGCCACAGTCGTGGAAATATATATATATATATATATATATATATATATATATATTGGCCCTCGCCATCGTCAAAGTTGCCCACCCCTGCTGTATGCTATGCCCCTGTGGTATTTCCTGTGAAATCCTGTCCTTCCAATGTGCCATTTCTGTTTCCTTTTTGATTTATTAGCCGCGGTCACGCAGCTATTATTATATTATAAGCCACTGGGTGGTTGGTCCTAAAATGTCAAGTGCAAACTGAGAGCGGGTTATCATGAATTACGTGCTTGGTTTCTTGTAATTGCAACCACGCCTCCTTCTGCACACACACACACACGCACGCACGCACGCACGCACGCACGCACGCACGCACGCGCGCGCACACACACACATACAGTGCACACACAGAAAGCGCTTCTTGACCTTGGGACCTAGCCAAAAAGCTGAAAAGCTTTGTTTAAAGTTTGGAGACCTGTTTTCGTGTCCCTGTTGGCCTATAGATGAAATTCTGGCAGTGTCTGCCCTTCACTCTATAGGGATGGCACGATGCCACTTTGGCATTACCAATACCGCAGCAAAAAATGACGTGAAGATACCCTGTACATATAGCAGTGCTTCTCTCCTAGGTGCCAACTGGTTCAGGTTACTACAGTAAAACAAAAAACAATGTTGCAATGGCCACCATGATGCTAGAATTTGCATAGATTACATTAAAGGTGGCCGATTTGTTTCAATCTGAAATCTGATAGCACCACACACTACAGGATAATCGGAGCGGGGCAGAGCAAATATCAAACATTCTTGATGTTGATCGGGCCGATCCCGATCGCGCTTTGAGTGGCCCCGAGCAGATCGATTGAGTCGGGCACCCCCCGAGTGTCAAAAAATGCCCGATTATCGGCTAGTGTAAGGCCACCTTAAGAACATGAAGGCGAGAACTACGCGTCTTAATTTTGCTTCACCGGATTCGCTTTTGTCACATCATATCATGGCATATGCTGGAATATTGATTTTCATTTGCGTTTACTGATATCTGCGGATGCCCGCCGATACCAATCGAAAACTATTTCTTTAATCCCTCTTATCTGTTACTGAGCAGATAACGATATCGATGCACTTTGCGTAAGATAGCTCTGTAGCACCGAGTGGCTACTGTTATCACATGACACATCATGCTGGCATGTCGCTCACAGTGTGGCTACTACAGTCATTTTACAGTACGCGTTTCAGGCTAGATTTGTCATTGGATCGTGTCGGATTATAACATTTATCTTTTCCAGACACATTAACTTTTCAGAGGTGGGCTGTTGGGCTACTAATGTCATTGTAACGAAGACTCTGACTAGGACGTTGGGCTATATGATATATGACATGTTTAGTATGACAATCCCTATATTTGGGCCCGAGCCGACCTAGTGCTGATATCGATAGATATGGTTGAACCATATATGGATAGAACCATATATGGATAGATCTAACTGGCTTAGTCATCGTGACAAGCCTGGTCGGAGAATATATAGAGGGTCGGCTTCAGGGAGAAGGCAGAAGTCGAAGCATCCTGGTTTAAGTTCTAACCGGACACCACTGCGGGGGTCCTAACCTAAGTAATCAGCAATAGAGCCTTGAGCTATTTTATAGTCATGTCAGGTAAGGTTGGCTAAAATGTTGTGCGTGTTAGGTGGACTCAGACGCAGACAGAAACACAGACACAGACAGTAATGACAGAGAGGAGCTCCACACACAAACAGCAGGGGACTCTTAACACTCGGCTGATGTTAACACTGGGCTGTTTGTCATCTGGCACTAAACACACAGATCATACGATGGCTGTGTGTGTGTGTGTGCGTGCGTGCGGGCACGCACATGCGTGCGTGCATGTGTGCGTGCGCATGCTTGTGTGCGTGACGTGTGTGTAGTAGTGTGTCTGGAAAAGATTGTGCACGGCTGTAAGTCATTTACTCCTACTCAAGCCAGGCAGACAGTCTTCTGCACATACTCACCTGCATCACAGACGTGTGCAGTACACACATACACACATGCACAGGTGCACTACACTGCATTGCACACACAGTCTTGTGCTTAGCATAGCAACACCTACATGCACACACAACACATATAGTCACATGCACACACACACACACACACACATACACACACACACACACACACACACACACACACACACACTTCACAGCCGACTGATGAGGTCCTGTGTGGACACATCTGGCACCATCTGGAGAGCCAGCGTCAGTTTCCTGTCACTCAACCTTTCTGCTGCAGATGGTACTCCATGGGAGGGGGTGTGTGTGTGTGTGTGTGTGTGTGTGTGTGTGTGTGTGTGTGTGTGTGTGTGTGTGTGTGTGTGTGTGTGTGTGTGTGTGTGTGTGTGTGTGTGTGTGTGTGTGTGTGTGTGTGTGTGTGTGTGTGTGTGTGTGTGTGTCACAGGAATTGAGTGTGAGTGTGGCATGAGGTGTGTGTTTGTCGATGTGCTATTTCAGTTTCAGACAGTGTTGGTGGTGTGGTGGAGATAGTAGATATTGTGGCTATCAATGTTAGTTGACCTGACCATTGATGTTGATCCCCCCGCCCCCAATTAGAGATGACCAGGCGGTGGCTCAGTGGCCGGATGGTAACCGCAAGGTTGCCAGTTCGAACCCGGTCTCCCCCCAGAGTTTGTGTCGAAGTGTCCTTGAGCAAGACACTGAACCCCGAATTGCTCCTGATGTGCTGGTTGGTGCCTTGCATGGTTTCTGCCGGCATCGGTGTATGAATGTGTGTGTGAATGGGTGAATGTAATGCACAATCTATGTAAAGCGCTATATAAATGCACCATTTACCATTTTAACCTGCTGGGAACGGGATTCCCCAACGGTGTGGGGAGAGAGTTGGCTCAGAACATGACAGGTCTGTTGCTGGTGTGCCTCACCGTTGGTATGCATTGCGGCCATTCTGTGAACCATGAAAGGAAACCCTCCGCAGCAACTGTCTTTGCTGGCCAGAGTTCTTAGTTTTGATCCATACCTGTTCCTTAAGCAAGTTCACTCACTGTGGTATAGTTGCACAGATTGGTCATGTCGTCTGCTGTATAACGGGACAAATGTATCACACTCACGTCTCTTTTATCACTTAGCTCAATGGTTCTCACCCTACTGAGTGGAACCCCAGTTTTGGAGGGGGGTGGGGAGTCCCCAGATGACAGTGAAGTGACAATTTAAGGACTTTTAAGACCTTTAAGTTTTAATGAAAAAATAAATAAGACCATTACTCACCACGTCTCTGTACTTCTGTAATGCACGTAACTCGAGAACCGTTCGCCCCACCGACTTTAAATTCGACACACACGTTCCACACCACCACAGGGAGTGCAGTGCCCAGTGACCCACGGTTGTCCAGAACCGCCACAAAAGGCCTCTGCCCAGGCTTCATATATGGAGCTGGCCTGTTCTGACATCACAATACTCCATATTTGGGCATGCCTGAAACAGAACTCCATATATAGGAATAAAGGGACACAGAGAGACAGATACAGAAATCTCCATATATGGGCATAAAAGGGACACAGACAGTGAAACGGGTACTCTGACACGGGTACAACGGGCATGGCATAGCCGGGTGGGGCATGGATCTCCAACTTCCATCGTTACCAACTTGGTGCTCTACAGCCAACCATCGGTCTAGTACTATAAAAACTGGTCAAACATTGTCCAAATTATGAAATAATATAAGCTAATACAAGCGCTCAACGCGAGGCGCTGAGAGTTTGAGAAAAGGTTGAGAACGACTGACATATTAGCTCACCCGTGGAAAACATTACAGTATTGAAAGTAGGCCATATGTCATGGTCTACATCTCTAACAAATAGCGTGATTGTGCTTTAAATCAGGAAAGACACACTCATGCAAGATTCCATTACTACTGTCTCTGTCTCTCTCTATCTCTCTCTCTCTCTCTCTCTCTCTCTCCCCCCTCTCCCGCCTGTTTGTCACACGGACACAGTACGCACACCATTTGACCTCACTATCTCTTTCTTTCTTTCTTTCTTTCTTTCTTTCTTTCTTTCTCTTTTAACTCTTTACTATCTCTTTCTCCACTCCCTCTCTTTTTCTTTTCCTCCCTCTCTTTCTGTCCCTCAGTGTGTACATCAGTGTGAGCTGAGCAGATGATTGCTCGTGCATCAGTGCACATTCACAAAGGAGCAGGCATGCAGAGAGAGACTCTCACTCTGACAGTCACAATATTGTTTGCTGCGTCGTGTCCGCCACATCATATACACTGTCGTTGTATGAAGCCGCTGTTGGGTGGAAAACTCATAATGTCCAATACCGTCACTTTTCAGGAAATCGAGCGACATTTTCCAGAAATAGTGAAAACAGCCGATATAGATCGGCTATTTTTGCTTGACATTCTTGTACAACGAGGTAGGGCATTAAGTGATAACATAAAACAAGCAACGATATACAGTATACACATAGTAAAATCTTCAGTGTTAAAATAACCACTTAATATACTTCCGTTGACCAGAGTTAGTCAGGGGTCTCTACACTAGGGGATCCCCACGTTTTTGGAAATGTTGCTAGCACGGTGTGCTGTGCTGCTGTATCCACAAAGATCAACTCTCAGTACTGATAAATGGTAAATGGTGCAGTTATATAGCGCCTTTATCCAAGGCGCTTTACATAGATTGTGCATTACAGTCACCCATTCACACACACATTCATACACCGATTGCGGCGGAAGCCATGCAAGGTACCAACCAGCACATCGGGAGAAATTTGGGGTTCAGTGTCTTGCCCAAGGACACTTCGGCATGTAGACAGGAGGAGCCGGGATTCGAACCGCCGACCCATGGATCATTGGACGACCTGCTCTACCTCCTGAGCCACAGCCACCCACAGCTCTTGTAAATAAGGCTAATTTATCCTCATACAGTATAGTTGTACATTCTTTTTTTTAAGATATATTTTTTGTGGCTTTCGCCTTTCTTTTCTTTTTTTATAGAGGGATAGGTATACAGTAGGCTGAGAGGAAATGGGGAGAGAGGTGGGGGGGTGACACGCAGTAAAGGCCGTCGGGATCGGGAGTCGAACCCGTGGCACACTGCCGGACTGGATTACCAGCCACGGTGCCCAGACGGCTACGCCAGCCGCCCGGGCCTAGTTGTACATTATTGAGTCCTTTGGGGAGCTTTGTATAGTAGACTTCACTAGACTAGAGCATTGAATACCTTTACTGGGGTTTAGTGTTTGTCAGAAGCCATCTCCCATTTGCCAGTGGAGCTAACAGTAGCTGTTGTTTGTGCTACTTGAGTACTACAGTATTATTTGTCATAGGTTTCAATATAAAAGAAATGTTCCAGGGCAGCAACTTGATCTCTTACATAGTTTATTATACCAATATGATTGGGTGGTATTACCTACTTCCCCAGGGCACCTGCGTTGGCTGAAGGGATCAAGTTGCATCTTTAACCTTTTGTGTTAAGTGATTCTGTCTACCTATCCGTTTAGCCATGTTACAGTAAAATCAGAATATAGGCTACCAAGCATAACGTATGGTTTATCATGCTATCATGCTTTATCATCATCATGCTACTCCCTCTCTTTCAGTCACAACTGCTGCAACAACTGAACATTTGTTCAAAGATTGTTGGACAACCACTTCAGAAACTTTATACATCCACGTATGATAACAGCATCCTAAGGTTAGCAAGGAATATCACCTCTTAATACTAAGCATGTGTTGTATGGAGAATATAGGTTGCTACCTTCAGGAAGGAGATATGGTGTACCATCATACAATAAGGTCAGACTAAAGAGATCCTTTGTCCACCAGTCGACCTTGAGGCTTAATCAGGAGTTGTACTAGCTATAAGGTAATCTAAGCGGTGGATATTGCTCTTGCCTTCATGTATGTAAATTGTCTTGTTCTTTGTGTTATGTCAAATGTGTGTATATGTGTTCTGCATACTTGGCTGCTGGGTTGCAAGACAAATTTCAGTGTGAACTGACAATAAAGTATGCAATTTTTTGGCTGTTCTATAACAAGGTTAGCAGCAGTTCTCACCAGATGGTGTGCGACGGTTGCTTGGTGTATTTTATTCAAGATGTGACATCTCTCCAATATTCTGCAGCACTGTGACAGTATTCAGCTCATATTTCTGTCATATTATGCGGTGTTGTGTAAGGCTAGTTGTGTTGTGAAGGCACACTAACCGCTGTAACAGCAGCATGCAAACTTAAAGGCACAGACATAATGTTAGACTAAGCCTATAGAGATTCTTGCTGCACTGTAAAATCCTCTCTGTGTTAATTCATCCATTCGTATACACCCTTGAGTTAAATGAACACTGGAGGCTTTTACTGTGTAGTATGCTGTTTGTTATCTTGTAATCATGATGGAGTGCAGCTGTTCCTTCCTGCTGTCCTGTTATCAGTAAGCTATAGGCTATTAAGTATACTGTAGCCTAATATGATATTGTATGGCTGGCCTGGTACTTCATTCCAGTTCAGTCTACACTACAGTATGTCCCATTGAAGACGGTATATCAATACGGCAAGACTGCATTTTGTGCAAAATAAAATAAAACATATTTTATTTCCTACTAGTTTTACAGATGTTGGCTTTGTGTGGGTGTTGTGCACAGTGATGGAAGAAGTACAATTGTTTGGATATGGTGAAGGATAAGACAGTAAATAAGTTGCAAGAGAAAGAGAAATACAGAGAGAAAAACGAGGGAAGATGGAGATGGTTGGAAATTAAACAGCCAAGTTGCCACGCTGTGCCAGAGCCCCAGAATTCTTCAGTTTCCATCTGGGTATGTCAGAATGATATATTGAAGATGATATATACGTCCAGATTAGAATGGCTGAATCAGCTGCACATGTCATTCTGGTATGCTTGGGTTGTGTTACTGAAATATTAAGGAGGCATGAACAGTCCAGGTATCTATGATAGAGCGATATGTCAGAGCTGAGTGTGGGTTTATTTATGCATACTGCATTATCCTAATGGTTCATACATTATGCTAACCCGGTAGGTCCAAGTGCAAATGGTACAGGTCAGACATTAGTTTTATATACAGTTGATATTTCTGAGTGGTGCAACAACTCCCTTACGGAGCTATGTGTGTGGGTGGGTGAGTGGCTGGCTGGGTGGGTGGGTGCGTCTGAGCACGAAAACAGCATGGTTTAGGTTAGGTTAGGTTGCGCACACCACCTGTGCGCAACCTAACACACACACAAACACACACGCACATATTAACTGTATATATGGTCAGGTGATTTCGGGTGTGCCAGTACAGTACAGTGACAGTACAGTACAGTAGAGGGTAGAGTAGAGGGACCCCCACACGGTAACTCTGTCATTTTTCAACCGTTTCGGACGCGGGGCGGCTCGCCGGAATCGGGCCGGCACCCTGAACCCCCCCCCCCCCCCCCCCCAGGGACCCCCACACGGAGTTGCACCACTCACTTCACACGGGTGTGATTCTTTTCTCTACTCTTACTTGTGTCTGTGTTTCATATTGTGGTGCTGCTATGACGCGTGAACCCCCCCCCCCCCCAGGATCAAGATCAATAAAGGTCTATCTGAAATCTGTGCAAAAAATAAGACTTGAACATTGCACAATTACACGGCATATTCTAAATTGCTCTATTCTGTGGTAAGTAAATCCAGCTCACTTTCCTTGGCTCAATCGTCAGATAACTATGCCATTACATAAAGGAGTGGATTAATTGAATGACTGTTGAGATGATTGAGGATAACAGCTAGTAACCCAGCTGAATGCAGCTGTTGATAGGGAAAACATGAGGACCCCCTTGGCATTTGAATGACTTACTAAGTAAAATATGACTCAGGAATCAGAATTAATCTTTGTTAAAATAAGTGTTAAAGGACCACTTCACCACTTTTCAACATCTCTTCATATAATTGGTCCTCACTAATGTTCATGATAAAACACCACCATTTTTTCCTACTCAGTCTGTGTCTCATAGGAGGGCTTTGGGCAGTTCGGACACCCGTCCGTCCACCAGTGACATCATCATTAGGCAGATTTTTTTTAAACAAGATTTGTTTTAAAATATATTTAGAGTTTTTATTATCGTGAGAACGATGGCTTCAACTTTTGCATTGCAACTTTTCAGGAAAAGAAAGCCTGCCGTTTCTATTAGCTTGGATTCACCATCGATGATGTCACTGGTGGACGGGTTTCTGAACTGCCCACAGCCTTCCTATGAGACACAGACTGAGTAGGAAAAAATGGTGGTATTTCATCATGAACATTAGTTGGGACCAATTATAGGAAGAGAAGTTGAAAAGTGGTGAAGTGGTCCTTTAACTAAGAACTCTCCAGTTCTTGGTGAGCAGAATTGTTTTTGGGTCGGGATACGTATTTTATCCAATCAGGAGAGAGAAGTCGCACAGGATTCAGATTAAACAAGTGAAATTATTACACAATGAAATGAGGAGTCAAAATTGGAACTGGGAACTTAAACTGATAAATGGGTACTTTTTCCTGAATGGCAAAAATGACAACTCATCTGAAAAATGTATTTTCTGTTTATTGAAGAGCTGGAGAGAGAGGGAGACCCCTGTTACTGAACAAACTTGGTTTAATTTTAACCAAAAAAAACATCACTTACCCTACCTTTGTTCAGATGTTATTTTAATTTTATTAGCCAATTAGATTGTATTTGATTGTACTTTATCCAGACCACCCAAGAACACTTTGCAACATAAATTTTTTTTAAAATGGGGTGATTATCATTTCTGTTTCTATAATGTTATTATGATCGCTCACTGATTATACGGATAAGCTGAAGGGACTGAAGCATGGATGGATTATTCAGCCCATCATTCCCGTCTGGCCTGGCCCAGAATGGATTAGTGGTGAAGGTACTGAGAGACCAGTATTGGCTGGCTGTGTTTCCTGCATTTGCTCCACACCATCATCACTCACTTCTTCTGCTGCTGACTGCCTCCCTGATTGAATTACAGAACAGATGGAGGGAGATGGAGGGAGAGAGAGAGAGAGGGAGAGATGGATATTTTGCTATGAGGAAAACGGGAAGTGACAAGAGCAGACAGAATGACAGAAAGAAAGGAGGAGAGAGAAGGTAAGATGTTGTTTGATGGGGCCATGATGAAAGACAGAACGGTGAAAAAGAACAGTGCGATGGAGGGATTTTTGATGGGTGTCATTTTCATTTCTCATTGTCAATGTCAAACAGATAGTTTACTATGTTTGTTGGCACGCGCACGCACGCACGCACGCACGCACGCACGCACGCACGCACGCACGCACGCACGCACGCACGCACAAAGCAAAGCAAAGTTACTATATTTACCCAGGGTATCTGGGCTAAGCTCAAGAACTTGTTTCCAGCCAGGCCCTGCTCATAGAACATTTCATGGTAGTGGTTCAATGCCTTGCTCAAGGGCACTTCAGCGGTGGTAATTTGAACGTGTCGGACCGCTGATTCGAACTGGCGACCTTCCGGTATCAAGACCGCTCCGCAATCCGTTCGGCCACCGCTGCCACGCACGCTGCACGCACGCACACCTTCATCTACCCGGGTCATTGTTTCATGGGTCGGTACTTAGGTCAGACAGAGAGATGAGAGGAGCAGAGGAAAAGGGAAAGGAGGGAAGGAAGGAAGCGATGAGGAGATGAGAGGAGGAGGAGAGGAGAAGGGATGGAAGGAAAGATGAGGAGGAGGAGAGGAGAAGGGATGGAAGGAAAGATGAGGAGGAGGAGAGGAGAAGGGATGGAAGGAAAGATGAGGAGGAGGAGAGGAGAAGGGATGGAAGGAAAGATGAGGAGGAGGAGAGGAGAAGGGATGGAAGGAAAGATGAGGAGGAGGAGAGGAGAAGGGATGGAAGGAAAGATGAGGAGGAGGAGAGAGGACAGAAGATGATGAGGAGGAGGAGAGGAGAAGGGATGGAGGGAAAGATGAGGAGGAGGAGAGGAGAGAGAAGATGGAGGGAAAGATGAGGAGGAGGAGAGGAGAGAGAAGATGGAGGGAAAGTGAGAGAAGGAGACGAGAGGCGGAGAGGAGAGAGAAGAAGTGAGGAGAGGAGTAAAGGCTCATACATAGTCTGGATTGTCGGTGGTTAGGTGACCACCGAACTACAACATGACGTCACGAGCCGCGGTGAAGAGCAAACCAACGCCACCGCTCCAGCCCTTCTCTCTGTTTTTACTCACCACCGCTCAACGTTATTTCAGCTCCGGTGGTCAGCTCACCACCGGAGCGGTGGTCACCTCACCACCGAAAATCCAGACTATGAATAGGCCTTAAGAGTGAGAAGATAAGAGTGGAAGCCTGAAAGGTAGTGAAGAGGGGGAGAGAGCAAGAACAGAGACATGAAGGACCAAATGAGAGACGTGAGACTAATAATCTATTTTATTCTATTCTGTTCAACTTCTGATGCATGGCTGTCTCCTCTAGAAGAGATCATATTCTATTCTACTCTAAATATAAAGTAAATAGAGTTCTGTAGTCTGCTTTAGTCTGATGGATGTGAAGACCACCCAGACAGAATCAGCACCCATTCACAGTGGTGGAACCAACCACGCGCATGCATGCACACACGCACGCACACACCACCGTGTTGTCCTACACCTGGCACGGATCGGTACAGACTGTCAGCATCTCTCAGCTTATGCGTACTCATGCAACCATGCAACTGTGTGTGCGTGTGCATGTGTGTGCACGTGTGTACATACTCACATGGCCTCAAGTGTGTGTCTGTGTGTGTTTATTCCACGTTAGTAGCCGTGACTACTGAGTTGGAAGGCAAGGGAGGTTGACACAGGACTGAAGTCACATGGTCTCTCTCTCTCACATGCACACAGTCACACACACACACACACACACACACACACACACACACACACACACACACACACACACACACACACACAGACTGTGCCTTTCTGGCATACGTGGACAGTTTAATAACACAGAGAGAGAGAGAGAGAGAGAGAGAGAGAGAGACTGTTTGGAAGAGATGGAGAGCAATAGCTGAGCAGTTGCATTTGGGACCTTATGTAACTCCTACAATGAATCCCTGTGTAGGTGTGTGTGCATGCGGAGGTGTTACTGAAGCTGTGCTTCTGCATTGCTTCACAGGCTTTTTCCACTCGTTCGCTCTCTCACTGAATTCATAACATTGGATCCTTCAAGTGAGTGTGTGTGGACGGCCAATAAAAGCAGAGAGACGAGAGTTCTGCATTTCTAAGTGTTGGCCAGCTAAACCTAACCTGACTCCGCCAGATGAAGCTAAACCTATACTAACATAGTGTGGTGGATGCAATTTAGCATTGCCCGCGGCAAGGTTTTTAGCCACGCTAGCTACACAGAGCTGTGGATGACAATGGTGCTGATCAGTCAGTCTGTCAGACCAGCTGTCCCTCCATTACTTACACTTGCAAACAAGATATCTCGGAAACTACTGGCCATGGGATCTGCTGTGCATGGCATTTCCTCTGGTGACACCCTTAGGCCAAAATAAGATAGATCTCAAAATCTAACCAGTGAAACTTCCTTAGGACACTTGTGCTCCTCCGAGGATAAACCTTGACCCTTTTTGTGATCTCATGACTGTGTCTTTAGTGACATCCTCAGGTCAAATTGTCACATACATTAATGTCAATAATACAGTAATAAAAGTATAATCATTATTATTATCACCACTTTTGGAATGAAATATTTCACATTCGGTCTCTACCTATAGGATTCAAGCCTGATAAACATTTAGTATTGGAAAGTAGTAGTGGGGGGGGGGGGGGGGGGGGGTATATCACATATCGATTGTATATACATGAATGAAGCTCCAGGAACTGAAGCTTATTTTAGAATTGCACTCGTAAGTAGATCTGGAAGAGACTCTCAGTGCCTAATAGATTAAATGAATAGAGTGTAAAATGAACTGGACTTGACCTTGGCAGGAGAGACACTGTGTGTGTGTGGCTAGCTGAGTGTACAGCCCAGCAGACTGCTGCTGCATGGGGCTCAGGGGGAACAACAGTTGACACAGTTATCTCAAACAACAACCCAGTTCCAATCGTTACATCATTGCTCCGTATTTCATGTTTTTCGTACATAAATGCCCCACTTCATGATCATACAAGAGTGTCGCACAAAAGTAGTAAATCAACGAATAATTTTACCAATGTATTATTTAACCCATTTTGACCTGAGGTCAGATTCTAAAAATGTCTTCTACATCCTGACAGTTTTCTGAAAAAGCTATGTTTCTATGTCAGTCGTCCTTCGATTTTTCAAAAATAGCAGACCTACAAGCTCGTAGCGCGCCGCTCGTAGCGCGCCACTCGGTGGCGCGCTATGAGCTTGTAGATCTGCTATTTTTCAATAGCTAAAGCATAACATAATGCTAACACCAAAAGGGGTTCCCGCCCAAAATGGGTCAATTACATAATTACCATGCATGGCGCTGAAATTGCCACAGGGAACAGCCGGACGATATTCCGTGCTCAAAATTTGAGGATGGACATGGTTAGAGTTGTACCGATACTGGTACCGGTTACTTGGGCCGATACCACCCTCAAGTACTCATATTCGGTACCGGCCCCGATACTCTGACCCGAGTACCAAAACATCCAATTGACACTAGGCTGAACGAAAGCAACGGCAGCAAGTCTGAACCAACACTGCAGCAAAACGCCAAAAACAGCCGATCTACAAGCATACATGACAAGTGACAATTATTGTAGGCATGACAATGAGATTAAATTGGAGAAAAATAAGTGGTTACTCAACACAAATAAAGTACTCATATCGGTACTCGGTATCGGCGAGTACTAAAAATATACGTACTTGTACTCGTACTCGGTCTGATAAACATGGGGACAACTCTAGAATTGGCGGCGAAATGTGTAAGTGGGTTCTACTCAAGTAGGTTTTTACTGAGAGGACCCTTCTTCACCTGGGTGAAATGTACCGCATTCAGCAACAAGAAAGAAAAATAATATCGCCATATCCCCAAACGGGTACATCATGGACTATAGGTTTTAAAATAATAACAACAAAGGAACGGTTTTGGGACTGGAGGTTAGGTTACCAAGACAGCAACGATGTGAACCACATTTGATTTTCTTTAATCCATTTAGACCTGAGGACGATTCTACAAATGTCTTCTAAATCATGACGGTTTTCTGAAAAACCTGTGTTTCTATGTCAGTCGTTCTCAAACATTTTCATGTCAAGGAGCCCCAGAATTATATGTAATTGGCCGCCGACCCCCATCTGAAAATATGTCGTTCCAGGGACCCCCCCAGAAGCAAAGATTTGAGTTAAAAACGTTCGCTCTGGTTGTTGTCTTCTTTTGTGATGGAACCGGGGAGGGTTGGGTATATGTGGGGTTGTTTGTCTACCAAAATTGAAAATCCTATAAATAAAGTTATAATTTTTTTTTAAACGTTCGCTCTGAAAGAATATATATTCAAAGATTTGCGCCACATTTTCACGATTTCTCAAAAATAGCAGACCTACAAGTTCATAGCGCGGCACTCGGTGCCGCGCTATGAGCTTGTAGATCTGCTATTTTTCAACAGCTAAAGCATAACATAATGCTTAAAACACCAACAGGGGTTCCCACCCAACATCGGTTAAGGTGACACAGTTATCTGCCAAAACATCTGAACTCCCAATTGTTACATTATATTGTTGTTGCACTGCTGAGCTGCGTGTGTATCAGGAGACCTCGCGCTGAAATGGGATTCTGGCTGTTTTATTTTTTTACCAGAGCTGTCTTGCTTTGTCAAAGCGTGACAGCTCAACACAATGGCAGCGAGATGACATTCTAGAGTTACACCTCTATCATGTGGTTCCCTGGGGGGGGCATGCCATGCAGCCACCCTCCTCTGGGGACCAGACACATTTACACTGGTGTGTGTGTGTGTGTGTGTGTGTGTGTGTGTGTGTGTGTGTGTGTGTGTGTGTGTGTGTGTGTGTGTGTGTGTGTGTGTGTGTGTGTGTGTGTGCTCTAATAATAACCTCAACCAGTGCTACTGTATTATGTATAGTAGTAGTACACACACACACACACACACACACACACACACACACACACACACACACACACACACACACACACACACACACACACACACACACACACACACACAGCCATCTGTCCTCACTATAGCTCTATCATCTCCTCATGCATTTTGTGTATGTGTGCGTTCATGCTCGTGTGTGTGTGCGTGTGCATGTGTGTGTGTGTGTGTGTGTGTGTGTGTGTGTGTGTGTGTATGTATGTGTGCCTCGGTCTGTGCAGTGAGTGAATGACCAGCAAGCATGAAAGGTTGGCTGATGGCCCAGATGTTCAGTCTGGGCGTGTGTGTGTGTGTGTGTGTGCGCGACTGTGACTGTGTACATGCTACATGTGTGTTCCAGTAGCCGCGCAGATGTTTGGGGCTGGAACCCTGCCCACATGTGAGCAACTTAGGACACCTGACCCTCCGTGTGTGTGTGTGTGCGTGCGTGCGTGCGTGCGTGCGTGCGTGCGTGCGTGCGTGCGTGCGTGCGTGCGTGCGTGCGTGCGTGAGAGAGAGAGAGTCACCACCAGTACCAGCAGAGCAATAACTCACCCAGCTCTCATCACTCTGTTCAAAGTTACACCCTTTAACTGAAAGGCATCAAATCATATTTTGATACAGATGGAATTTTCTTCGCCCCCTGGCACACTGTCTGCCTGCCTCTCTTTCAGTCTCTCATTACATTATCAAGTCTCTCTTTCTCTTTCTTTCTCTGTCTGTCTGTCTGTCTGTCTGTCTGTCTGTCTGTCTGTCTGTCTGTCTGTCTGTCTGTCTGTCTGTCTGTCTGTCTGTCTGTCTGTCTGTCTGTCTGTCTGTCTGTCTGAATCTATTTGTCTCTCTGTCGTTTCCTCATTTCTTTGCCTGTCTTTCAATGTCCCCCTCTATCTCTTTCTGTCTCCCTCCCGCCCGTCTGCTTTCTGTTTATCTGGATTGGATGTGTTCCACCTCATAAAACCCAGCACCGTGACATCTTTCTCTCCCCTCCGTGCCCCTGTTCACCCCCTGTTGAGAGAGAGAGCTCCGTGCCCCTGTTCACCCCCTGTTGAGAGAGAGCGCTTCGCTCAGCTCGCTGCTGTGGAAGTGTGTCGCCATGTCCTGAATTAGTAGCACGCTGCAGATTTGTCTAATCAATGCCTGCTCCATGTAGAGCGTCACTGTCACGGCATTGAGTGTAAAAAGAAAAGTGGGTCGTGGTTCAAGGGTCAAGGTGTTCTATTAACGTCCCGTTTACAGGTACAGGTAATACTGCAATATATTCTTGTTCTGGTTCCTCAGACATTGTAGCGGCAACGGCATTAATAATAATGTAAAAATCACACCTGTGTGAACTGAGTGGTGCAAATCCCCCCCCCCCCCCCCCTCTCTCTCTCATTAAGGACTTTAAGCAACGACGGATACGGCAGTCGGCTACGGCGACTGGAAATGGATCAGTGCTCGATACATACATTGACAGCTACGGCGACGGCGTCATAGCCGCCGTACTTCAGCATAGCGTCGCCGTCCTGAAACAGTCGTTGCTTAAAGTCCCTATTAGCAGGCAACAGTGCAGCACTATCTCTCTCTCTCCGTTTCTGGCACAACAGCGCCACTTTTGGTACTCATTGGTACTGGTGCTCATTAACGTCACACACAAACAAACATAGTCACACACAAACATAGTTGAACACGGACATTGCTGTTCCTTGGAGTGGTTGCACCACTCAAAAAGCAATTGTCAAGAAAGAGAACAGACATTTGACTGTTGTCCTACTGCCTAAGGTGCTTGGAAGTGTTGTGCTCAAGGTTCTTTCTTACTTCTAGGCTATAAACATTGATTCATGAATAAACGGTTGGAAAAAAACATTTTAGGATATTGAAAATCCCATGTACTTTATTTCAACAACTGATTATAGGGACAATAAATCACAAAATCATCTCCACTCTGTCTCTCTATAATGCCAAACTAGTGTGATTAGAAGTAGTTTATGTAAAACTCACATAAGGACACTGTTGGCATGTGTAATCTTTTTAAGGACGTTTCTAGATATGTGGAGTATATAGACAATTCGGCTACGGCAGGGGTTCCCAAACTTTTTTGGACCAGGTACCCCTTTTGGGGTAGACATTTTTCCAGGTACCCCTTTTGGGGTAGACATTTTTCCAGGTACCCCCTCATCTGAAGCGGCCGCAGAAACCTTTCAAGTGTCCTGAGTCTTTTTGTTGTTTCTGCAGCATGCGTCCTGCTGTTACTGTTTGGGGTCACGACAGGTTGACTATGTTGTAGTTTTAGTAATCATGTCAGCTATTGGCCCAAAGCAAACATGGGAGAAACACAATGAACAACACAAAAAATACGTTTATTGCACAACTTGGCAGAAATTACCACGTAGATAAACATAATTTTAATTAAAAAAAGTAAAAAAATAAAATAAAAGATTCTGGGAATTATTTCAGGTACCCCCTGGCTATGCGTCGCGTACCCCTAGGGGTCCGCGGACCCCACTTTGGGAACCGCTGGGCTACGGTACTGTATACACTGACCTTTTCTTCATGCCGTCACCCCTTTATTAACCTTTATTTATCTAGGGAAGGGTTTTTGCTGAGCGTGTCCTTTTTCATCACCGCCCTGGTTCACAAGCACACTTACCCTCATTCACACCCTGCTGCTCCCCAGTACAACCACAGAGAGCCTAATCTCAAGGCTAATTCACAGTGTGTCTCTGAATCTGCATGATGTGGTAACTATGAAGCATCCCTATTCGGGGGAGGGAAGAAAATATCACATTTATTTTACACAACCTCACAACAAATCACAACACCTTGTGAGCTTGTAGATTGGCTATTCCTGGTAGATTTTTAAACCTTAAAGGTACATTCAGTGATTTCACTTAATTCAACTATCACTTATTTTTTCTTGTTTTTCGGATAATCCTCCCTACTATAAAGTGTGCTGACCATATAAGGAGTTCCTCCCTGTCCCCAGTGAGCCCCTGGGGTCAAAAAACCCTAGTTTCGGTTTGGGCTTTGGGTGGCAAAGCTTTCATCCAATCAGGATGAGAGGTGCCTTCCTCAAATCATGATCGAGTGTGGCTGGCATTGGTGCGCGTGCTGTTGGTCTGTTGTACTTCCCCCACTGTAGAGCGTGTGCATGTGCACATCTTGTTACCGGGTGGACCGTTTTTTTTTTCCAAATCACCCAAATCACTGAATGCTCCTTTAACCATGACCAAAGCCTGATGAAGGCCAACAATGGCTGCAAACGTTGTGTACTACCCTGTAATGATAGCAGTTTTTTAGAATAAACCAAAACACTGAAGAGCAAAGCTGTGCACAAAACCTTACCCTAACCTTAATCATGTAATAAAACAC
>NC_136795.1:7526562-7529062 GCF_951216825.1 Electrona antarctica | reverse complement strand
TGCAGCTCACCGCTCCTTGGCCGCGGCTCACCGCTCCAAGAGATGGGTCAAATGCGGAGAACGTGTAAGACCAATAATCGTACGACTTTGACTTTCCATTCGTCCCATGCACTCGCTCATTCTGGGCAGCATCCCTACCTCTCCTCCTGTCATCTCTTCATCCCTTCATTTCCCTATTTCATTCTCCAGCCCTCCCTCTAGATCATTCTGTCTCTTTTCCCTCTCTGCCTTTCTTTAATCCCCTCGGTTGGTTAACTCAGGGGTCCTGGTGCCTGGATTGGGGGGGGGGGGGGGATGAGGGGGCACTGGCCCAGGAGGTAGAGTGGGTGTCTGGAGACGACCGCAGCAACCTGGCTGCATGTCGAGCAAGACCCCCATGTCAGCTCTTCAAGAACACTGGCTGTGTGAATGTGTGACATGTGGAACACATAATATGCATGTGTGTGTTGTGAACTTTAACATTTAACATTTACTCTCAATTTAGTTAAGTGTAGCTGCATGTATTCACCTGCTCACACACTCATGCACTTTGCTCGCACGCACGCACGCACGCACGCACGCACGCACGCACGCACGCACGCACGCACGCACGCACGCACACACGCACGCACGCACGCACGCACACACACACACGTTCAATTAGTGAACATTCAAACTGTGACCAGCATGCCTCTTAAAGGTCAACAACGGAACTGTTTGCTACCAATGTCGGTACACTCTCTCAACCAGGCAAATACTAGCTCAAGATGGACAGGCAGGCATCTACCAGACAGACAGACAGACAGACAGACAGACAGACAGACAGACAGACAGACAGACAGACAGACAGACAGACAGACAGACAGACAGACAGACAGACAGACAGACAGACAGACAGACAGACAGACAGACAGACAGACAGACAGACAGACAGACAGGGTATAGTGTTAGCAGACTACCTCTAGCAGACAGGACAGTAGCTTTAGCCACTGGTACAATAAGTCTATTGTTCTCTACGTAACATTATCACACACACTCCCCTCTCCCACAGTCTCTCTCTCTCTCTCTCTCGCTCTCTCTCTCTCTCTCTCCTTCCAACACACACACACGCACACGCACACGCACACATGCAGTGTTGAGATGTTAAACTCTTGAAATTACATTAGGGCTCTCACTACCCTATTACAAACAAAAACAATTATGACACAGACACACACACAAACACAGATACGTCACGCATGCACGCACACACACACACACACACACACCTCTGAACCATTTCAAAGCTGCTCATTGGTTTGTTGTGTGTGAATGGGGTGGATACAAAGAGACATTTAATAGGCTGACAAAAGAAAGAGTGAGTGAGGGAGGCAGGGAGAGAGAGAGAGAGAGAGCGCAAATGAAAGAGGGTAGAAAAATAAAGGACAAGCTTTGAGGTGCCTGGTTTCAAAGTTTTTAAAACCCCATGCAGCCACACAGCAAAGCCCTCAGTGTCGATTTACCCATTTGTAACGTTGAGAGTGTACAAATGTAACCAAATGGACCCAACGAGGGTAACTGTATGCATGTGAACCAGGGCAAGGATGAAAAAGGCACTGCACACTCAGCAAAAAACCCTTCCCTTAACTTCCCTAGATAAATAAAGGTAACAAAACAATAAAATAAAGAGGTGACGTTATGAATAAAAGGTCAGTGTTTATACCAGAGCTGGCCGAAAATATTGATGGACCAATTTTCTTCACTCCACATGACACATGACATGTTTTCCTTATTTTGGCTTTTGTTTTCCTTTCTGTGTAATAATTCAGTTAATTGTCAATAAGGTGGGCATAATAAGCTTCGGCTTCAGCCCTTTCCTTTTCGGTCAATTGTAAAACCTTTGTATATTGTATGTACAACTGATAAATGACCGAGACAAATAAACGAACTAACTAATAAAACCTCCTTCATTATTACACATGCCAACAGTTTCCTTGCAGGTTTTATATGACTTTATTCACTAAAACGACTTTTAAACCCGGAACAGAGGATGACTTGTAATGTACCCTGTAAAATCATCTATCTATCTATCTATCTATCTATCTATCTATCTATCTATCTATCTATCTATCTATCTATCTATCTATCTATCTATCTATTATAATACAGTCTACAGAGCTGTATGTACAGCTCAAACTGAACTTCATCAGTGTGGGTGTTTTGAACTTTGAACTAACTCAAGGTGAATCTCTCATCCATTAGTCGTCCAACAGAACAGTTTAACCAGCTGCTTTCAGGACCGGTGGCTGTTTGTGCTCCTGTTTCAGTGTCCATTTGAGGCTTAGCGATGCAGGTGTATAAATCTGCCCGTTAGAATATAAATTAAGTCACACAAAAGCATCGACAGCAACAGACCAACGAGCTCAAGACACAGCCAACAGGTCAGGTCAGGTTGTGGAACACATTTTGCTCTTTTGGTAACTATACATACAAAGTGTGTGTGTGTATTGTGTGTGTGTGTGTTTCCCTTGCTTTTATTTAG
>NC_136795.1:7516562-7521562 GCF_951216825.1 Electrona antarctica | reverse complement strand
TGAGCACAATATTTCCCAGGTCGCTTGCCAGCCCAGTATGCACTTTCATATTCCTGTTCCAAAGCGTTCCAAAGCGTATAAACCTTTTTTATTTATGGAACAAAAGGAATACAAATAGAGTCATGTTTTACCGTTGAAGTCTCGGTGTGTTTGCAAATAAAAAATGTATGTCAAGGGAAAACGAGGACAGTGGACTGAGGTGATTTTTTGTTCTCCCTGTCCCTACTCCCCCTGTCCCTACTCCCCCTGTCCCTACTCCCCCTGTCCCTACTCCCTTCCACACCCAACTCTCCCTGGGAAAGCTCCTTTGATGTCCTACGCTGTTGGGTATTCTCATCTGGAGCATAATGAATCATATAGTCTAACTACGGCATTATATTAGTTCTTAAAGTGAAGTCCGGGGGACCCCCAGGGATGTCTGAGGAGGTTCCAGGTGGTCCACAGCTAAATGTGTTAATATACTGTACAACTGTACAACCTGTCACGACCACTGTTTTTAACATTTGAATATTTTTGAAATGTTTAAAAACACAAATCTTGTATGGGGGCACAAAGTGTTTGCAGATGAGACGGCAGTC
Source organism: Electrona antarctica (assembly GCF_951216825.1). Classification (NCBI taxonomy): domain Eukaryota; kingdom Metazoa; phylum Chordata; class Actinopteri; order Myctophiformes; family Myctophidae; genus Electrona; species Electrona antarctica. The sequence goes on along the minus strand of NC_136795.1, from coordinate 7,520,984 downwards.
CGCAGCAAAATTGATGTACAGGTGAGACATGTTGTGCATTCAAATGCGGACCAATTAACCCATCTTGCGTGGGAACCCCTTTTGGTGTCAGCATTATGTTATGCTTTAGCTATTGAAAAATAGCAGATCTACAAGCTCATAGCGCGCCACCGAGTGGCGCACTATGAGCTTGTAGGTCTGCTATTTTTGAAAAATCGTGAAAATATTTATTTCAGAAAACTGGAGGATTTAGAAGATTTTTTTTAAATTTCGTGGTCAGGCATAAAAATGGGTTAAAGCAAATATTGAAAGATGAATGCAACCTGCCCAGACCTATAGTGATCCAGCTCACTGATGCTGTACCATGCAGTCACCATATTAGACCTACAGTGATCCAGCTCACTGATGCTGTACCATGCAGTCACCATTAGCCAGACTGCTTTCACAATCCACGGCACGCACTTCATTAAAGTGTAGCTCTCTGCCGAACTGATACAATTATGGATCAATTAGATACTATCATACTAGGCATGAACACATAAACACTCATAGAGGTCCTTTCATATCATCTCTGTCTTTTATAATTACGTGAATATACTGCAGCAGGGTCATTTTCTGTTTGGTAATTGATCTGCAGAAATGATCATAGATGCACTTCACTGAATGAACGAATGAACGCAAGCGCGCGCACACACACACACACACACACACACACACACACACACACACACACACACACACACACACACACACACACACACACACAGTATTGAACACGTGTACACACACACACACACACACACACACAACACGCACAGTGTTAAATGAGGCCAGTCAGCCTGGTTTATAGGCTATATTAGGAGTCACATCTGAGAGTCCCTCTCTGCTGAATTAGACGCTCTGATAGTTCATAGTTTATGCCACGTGTGTGTGTGACTGTGTGTGTGTGTGTGTGTGTGTGTGTGTGTGTGTGTGTGTGTGTGTGTGTGTGTTTTGTGCACCAATGTCTATGTCCTAATGCACTAAATGGTGGATATTTTTTGTGGCTTTCGCCTTTATTTTATTTTTTTATAGAGGGATATGTATACAGAATATAGGCTGAGAGGAAATGGGGAGAGAGATGGGGGGGTGACACGCAGTAAAGGCCGTCGGGATCGGGAGTCGAACCCGCGGCACACTGTCTGCCAGACTGGATTACCAGCCAAGGTGCCCAGACGGCTACGCCAGCCGCCCGGGCAGTGCAGTGGTTTAGGGTTAGGGTTAGGGTTAGGTGCTCAGACGGCTACGCCAGCCGCCGGGGCAATGCAGGGGTTTATTACCAGCCAAGGTGCCCAGACGGCTACGCCAGCCACCCGGGCAGTGCAGTGGTTTTACCAGCCAAGGTGCTCAGACGGCTACGCCAGCCGCCCGGGCAGTGCAGTGGTTTTATCAGCCAAGGTGCTCAGACGGCTACGCCAGCCGCCCGGGCAGTGCAGTGGTTTTACCAGCCACGGTGCTCAGGCGGCTACGCCAGCCGCCCGGGCAGTGCAGTGGTTTTCAACCCTTTTCATATCAAGGCCCATTATTTATTCAGCATTTGAGCCACGGACCACCATCTGATGAGATTGTGCCTCTCGGACCCAAGACTAAAGAATATGTTGTTGTCGCTGGATAAGATTTTGTCTACAATTCCATGCTTTTGGCAAATTCTGCTACATTTTCTAATTGTGTAGACATCTTATAAATGAAGTAATGCAGATGTTTAACAATAATTTAACTCTTGAGAGCGTAAAATGAAACCAAATGGACCCGTACGGGTCCATTTGGTTTCATTGTACGCTCTCAAGAGTTAAAGATCTATAAGGGTCTATATATTTGGTTACCAACTCTCCATCATTTAGCTGCAGTGGACCACCAGGTACCGCCTCAAGGACCACTGGTGGTCCGGGGACCACCAGTGGACCACCAGGTACCGCCTCAAGGACCACTGGTGGTCCCCGGACCACCAGTGGACCACCTGGTACCGCCTCAAGGACCACTGGTGGTCCCCGGACCACCAGTGGACCACCAGGTACCGCCTCAAGGACCACTGGTGGTCCCCGGACCACCAGTGGACCACCTGGTACCGCCTCAAGGACCACTGGTGGTCCCCGGACCACCAGTGGACCACCAGGTACCGCCTCAAGGACCACTGGTGGTCCCCGGACCACCAGTGGACCACCAGGTACCGCCTCAAGGACCACCGGTGGTCCCCGGACCACCAGTGGACCACCAGGTACCGCCTCAAGGACCACCGGTGGTCCCCGGTGGTTGAAAACCACTGTCCTAATGGGTTTGAATGCTTGTTTTGCATCCTTATCTGCACATGTGTCTGGTTCTGAGCATAGCTTTGTGTGTGTGTGTGTGTGTGTGTGTGTGTGTGTGTGTGTGTGTGTGTGTGTGTGTGTGTGTGTGTGTGTGTGTGTGTGTGTGTGTGTGTGTGTGTGTGTGTGTGTGTGTGTGTGTGTGTGTGTGTGTGTGTGTGTGTGTGTGTGTGCATGTACTGTGTGTTTATGTGTGTTATTTTATTTTAGCCCTGGCCGTTTTTCAGAGCCAATTTGAGGTCTGAGAGAGAGAGATAACGCGGGCAGACTGGGAATGACATAAGAGGATGACAGGGGAGGGAGGGAGGGAGGGAGGGGACAGGAGTGTGAAGGGAACGAGAGGAGAGGTGAGGTGAGCAGACAAACGAATGACTGACAAGAGCCGTGCAGAAAGGAAGAGGAAGAGGAAGAGGAAGAGGAAGGCAAGAGCGCATGAGAAAGCGAGGGACACAGAAATGAGAGATAACGCCGTGAGGAGGAGAAAAGAGGAGAGGTTGAGAGGCTGGAGCTTAGGGGGGGGTTTAGAGATAGAGAGAGGGAGAGAGGGAGAGAGAGAAAGAGAGAGAGCTGGAGTCAGAGGGGAGATTGAAGAGTGAGTTAAGGGGTCCTTTGGTAGAGGAGGATGGGGGGCGGGGTGTACCTTGTGAGGCTGCACACCGCTGGGGAAACAGCCCACTAAGGGTCCCAGGCTCTAGTAAAGGCCCTCTGGAGGAGCACTGGTTCCCAGACCTTTCAGGTCGAGACCCAAAAGAGAGATGAGACGTTTGCCCAGGACCCACACTATAGTGTAGGAAACCTGGGACCCACACTATAGTGTAGGAAACCTGGGACCCACACTATAGTGTAGGAAACCAAAAGATACGATAGAGGGACCCACACTATAGTGTAGGAAACCAAAAGATACGATAGAGGGACCCACACTATAGTGTAGGAAACCTGGGACCCACACTATAGTGTAGGAAACCTGGGACCCACACTATAGTGTAGGAAACCTGGGACCCACACTATAGTGTAGGAAACCAAAAGATACGATAGAGGGACCCACACTATAGTGTAGGAAACCAAAAGATACGATAGAGGGACCCACACTATAGTGTAGGAAACCTGGGACCCACACTATAGTGTAGGAAACCTGGGACCCACACTATAGTGTAGGAAACCAAAAGATACGATAGAGGGACCAATACAAACCCACTGATTGGGAACCAACCAACCAGTGCTCAACATGGAGCATCCTGCAACTGTGTGTGTGGAAACTCCCGAGGAAGGAGGGATGGAGCGGCAGATACATGTGTATGGAGGACACAATGAAACTGGGACAGCTCTCCTCTCCTCTCCTCTCCTCTCCTCTCCTCTCCTCTCCTCTCCTCTCCTCTCCTCTCCTCTCCTCTCCTCTCCTCTCCTCTCCTTTGCAGTATTGCAGTGGGCCTTGGCTGGAGGCTTTAATTGTATATAGGGGCAGATTTACTGCAGTGTGTACGCACACACACACACACACACACGCACACACGTGCGCGTGTAAACTTACGTTATAACTCTCCCAAGGCTAATTATGTTTACACGAAAGGTCCTATATATCTACTCTCCAGGCTTTCTCTTTCTTTGCGTTTTTCTACATCTTTCTCCCTCGATCTCCATATTTTTCCTCCTAGCTCTCTCTTTCCTCTGCTTCCCCTCTATCTCTATCTCTATCTCTCCTTGTCTGAATGGTTTCTAAAAGTGTTCTCATAATAACACTTGAGCTGACACAATAGAACCCTCGCCGCTGCCTAATATATACTGTAGAGAGTGAATATACAGGAGGGGAAGTGTGTGTGTGTGGAGGAAGGAGAGAGAGGTGGCAGCAGTTGAAGCAATGTATCTAGTTTTATATGGTTGTTATTTCCCTGTCGGGTAATATTGTCTTGTTCCTATGTTTATTTAATTTGTTTACACTTATGATTGTTGTATGGATTGGATATTCCTGTTTCATACTTTAACACACATGCACGCACCTTCGCAGACATTTCGCATATTTATAGTAGGATGTTTTATCCTATAGTGCCTATTTCTGTCTTAGTGTCTTGTTTGTCTCAGCAACACAAATTCCAATTTATCATGG
>NC_136795.1:7504062-7514062 GCF_951216825.1 Electrona antarctica | reverse complement strand
CTTTCAATAGTAGTGAAGCCCTAAGGCCTATAACAAATCAACCAATAATACATATTCAAGACAAAGCACAGACTGCACAGTGCATCACAACATAATGTCAACACAGCACACAGAAGAACACAACACTTGTACGCACAATCACATTACTAGCACTTTATTATTAGATACAGTAGCATCCAATTACATTCACTGTTACACAGTAGGGCCATATCTTGCCCCTCATGCCTAAACTTATTAGCCATATTTTACTATTTTTTAAAAACATTTTAAAATAGTTCAACTAGCCAACCTATCGACACGTTGCACTTGTAGATTGGCTATTTGAACTATTTTAAAATGTTTTCCAAAATAGTAAAAAATGGCAAAGAAGATGCCATGCTATCACCTTAAGTTTAATTTTAGCATGACAGTATTGCTTACCCGAAAATAATAATAAACCGGCAAGCTAACATCACATCACATGGAAATTAGGTCTTTTTGGCAAGCGACACCATTGTATACATCAGGCCTTACACTTAGTTCCTTTCATAGAAGAGACAAATTATAGAGAGAGAGAGAGAAGAAGAGGTGGGGCGAGATACAGAGCGAGAGACACAGCTTGAGAGAGAGAGAGAGAGAGAGAGAGAGAGAGAGAGAGAGAGAGAGAGAGAGTGAAAATTATGTTATGTCTGGAAATCATGTCCTGGAATTTATAATTTGACGTCACAAAACGCATTACAGTTGTTCTAGTGCTCTGACTGCATGGAGGAAGCATCAGCATTAAAATGAAATGCTGCATATTCCCCTTCTGAGTTTAGTGAAGTGAGCAGCATTTTAAGCTGAAATTATGCTGCATCACATGACATTCGCCTCAACGATAACAGATAACTCCCCAAATGTCAGCCAGTGACACCGTCATGTCATGAAACATGAATTGGTATTTGACAAAAAACATTATTCTCTAATTCTCTTCCATTCGTATCGTGTGGATCCTTTTCTGAAACCACACAATGACAACCATGAACTGAATGTTTAGCAGCACAGAGATAAACGTATAGACATGACCTTAATTCCCGCAGTCTGTTGTTGGCGTGTCTGCCAGATGCTGTCTGGTGCATGGATGCTTTTATGCATATATTATGCATATTTAAATGAGCTTCACAATCAAGCATGGTCAAACTGACAGTATGGAGAGTAAAATATGTCATTGATTTACTATTATCTTGTTTGTTTATTAGTTGGTTGGTGTGTTGTTCCAATTTACGTAACACAATATTTGATCATCAGAATTTCCATTACTATTATTTTTTGTAAGATTTATTTTGGGGCTTTTATGCCTTTAGGCCTATTGTAGGACAGTAAGACTGACAGGAAATGGGGAGAGAGATGGGGAGTGACACGCAGCAAAGGTCATGGGGATTGGGATTTGAACCCACGTCACACTGTCAGGCTGGCATCGCAGCCTAGGGTGCCCGGACCACCACGCCAGAATTGCCATTGATGGTATTGTTTGTGATTGTTGTAGTTGCATGCTTTGGCAATGTTTATATATCTCTATATCACGTGCATGTGACGTGTGTGTGTGTGTGTGTGTGTGTGTGTGTGTGTGTGTGTGTGTGTGTGTGTGTGTGTGTGTGTGTGTGTGTGTGGCCTGCGTGCGTGGTGGGTGCGTGCGTGCGTGCGAGCGTGAGTGGTGTGTGCGGGACTGCCTAGGGGCGTATTTGTAAACATCAGCTTATACCATCACACACCCAAACATGCGTGCTTTGAATCACGATATGTGCATGACATGTCAATTTCTCATTATACAGAGATAGATTCAGTTTTAACACCTCTAACCAAGTGTGTGCGTGTGTGTGTGCGAGTGTGCGTGCGTGTGTGTGTTTCTATGCCTTGCAGGAGCCTATTTCTTGTTTCTGTAGCGTGACACGACTTTACACCCCCTGGACATGACAGTATAGTATCACTTACTTACCCCCCAATCCAAGGCTTGATACCGAGTGCCAAGCAGGGAGGCACTTGGTCCGATTTGTATAGTCTTTGGTTTGACCTGGCTGGGGAAACTAACCCCGACCTCCCAGTCACCGGGCGGACACTAACCCCGACCTCCCAGTCACCGGGCGGACACTAACCCCGACCTCCCAGTCACCGGGCGGACACTAACCCCGACCTCCCAGTCACCGGGCGGACACTAACCCCGACCTCCCAGTCACCGGGCGGACACTAACCCCGACCTCCCAGTCACCGGGCGGACACTAACCCCGACCTCCCAGTCACCGGGCGGACACTAACCCCGACCTCCCAGTCACCGGGCGGACACTAACCCCGACCTCCCAGTCACCGGGCGGACACTAACCCCGACCTCCCAGTCACCGGGCGGACACTAACCCCGACCTCCCAGTCACCGGGCGGAAACTAACCCCGACCTCCCAGTCACCGGGCGGACACTAACCCCGACCTCCCAGTCACCGGGAGGACACTCTAACCACAAGGCCACTGAGCTGGTATAACATATACCATCACAGTAGAACGTTGCTTGTGCTCAAAAACATATATAAACACGACAGATTGCTCCAATTACAATTTACAATTTAGGCATTTAGCAGACGCTCTTAATCCAGAGCGACTTACATTAGGCAAGAACAAAAGTATGGGAATACATCACATATATAAAATGCATTTATCAAGAAACATGCGTAAGCTAAGAACGTAACTAGAACATATCTATATAATGACACTATACTATGCTATACATATATACTATACTATGCTATACATATGTACTATGATGTGCTATGACTACATACAATGCAATTATTGTGCTGTCTACATGACATGCTATAAGTCTGTTTCAAATGCTATCTAAGTCTAAAAAGTGCTATCTAAGGGGGGTAGGATAAGTGCTATGGGCCATGATGGAGTCTGAAAAGGTGGGTCTTCAGACTACGGCGGAAGATTGGGAGTGATGCTGCAGTTCTGATTGCAACGGGGAGTGCATTCCACAGTTTTGGAGCCAGAAGGGAGAAGAGTTTGGGACGTGTGGAGCGTTGGCCCGGCGTTTTTAGTGAAGGTCAGTGATGTAAATAGGGTGCGTTTTGCGTCCCAAAACGCACTTTATAGTTTTGGGCCGCACTTCAAAAACATGCGTGCGTCCACGGGATGCACTACTGTACTACTACTAGTGTACAGTAATAATAATCCACGTGAGAAATAAAAATCGCGGAAAAAATGCGGTAAAACAAATAATCTACGGACACGATCATTTTGCATGGCCGCATGCGACCTCATCCTACGTTATAAACGATACAATCCACGTAGGACTCGTTGTAGAACCACTAGTTTGTAAGTTAACAACAACACAGTCTGACGGGCGCCGCCATCTTGCTCAGAGTCGAGCGCTGAGCGGAGCGCAGCCTGGAGACCAGAGCCGTTTAGAGAGAGAGAGTGACGACAACATACCGTTCAGTGACTCATGAAGCTCCGTGAATAAACAGTGAACGCGGTTGTCGCAACTCTCTCATCTACACGGCGCTGCCTCCGACAGAAAGACAGGCGAACATTTTTGAGCATGACAGAGTAGACCCGATTGAATGGGAAACACACATTGTGTACTGTAACAAACGCCGACACTGTTGTATGTTGTGCGTTGTGGACCGGTGCCACCTATATACTCTATGGTGCCACCACACATTAACATGCCCCCACCCACCCCCCAAAAAAAGAAGTGCCAAAGCCAACTGCAGGGCAACAAAAAATATTAGCAACCCTATTTTCTAAATCTAACATCATCATCTGCTAATGATGATGATGTGTGCTGCTGTGCACAGCCTACCTCCTCCATGACTGCTTCTACTTAATCTCCAGGTTAGTTTTGTAGCATTCATTTTTATTTTGTATGTATTGTGTAATGTGTCATGAAAACAACATAAAGATTTTTAACAGTTAAAACTGGCAGAATTATTATAGATTTCATATAGCCAAAATCATATGAAATATGTATGTAGTATGAATGTAGAGGGTTTTTTTTATTATAATTTATTTTGCTAGCTTTAGTTATAATAATAATTTCTTCTTCGTTTTCTACATGAATATAACCATATAAGATGAAATGGGAGTTAAATGCTGCAATTTGTAAAAATGGCAAAATATGACTCTTAAACGTCGCTGAAGTGGGACTCATCAAATGTCCCTGGGACTCATCTAAAAGACCACCCCTGCATCCCGGGACTCATTACATTGAAAACCTATTTACATCACTGGAAGGTACCTCCAGCTTCCCTGCGTTGGCTGATCTGAGTGCGCGGGAGGGTTTGTAGGGTTCAATCATGCTGGCAAGATATGGGGGAGCCATACCTTTGGCATTGCTCCAATGCAGTGGACAATGTTGCTGTTCAGCTTTATTTATTTATGTGAGCACACAGGGTTATGTTTTCGCTCCCATTAGTCTGTCCGTCTGTGAGTGAGCAGCACCGAACTGTGCATGCACACTCCCATGCAGCATAGGCAGGGAAGTTCTTGAAATGGGCCTCATGGTGGTATTACAGCCCGATTCATGTAACTCCCCCATATAGAGCGTCGCAGTCCCGCCCCCCTACCAGGGCCCAGGAAATGATTCCCCGTTCATTTTCCTCATGGACATTTCAAAAAGTATTTATTTAAAGACCTTTTAAGCGTCGTACAAAGCCAACTCGAGTTGTGAGAAAGCATGACAACAAACACTTTTTTTCTTGTTTTTCTTCTTTGTAATTATTTGTTTGGTCCAAAATATTGTGTTTGTTGTCATGATTTGTCACGACTCGAGTTGGCTTTATACGACGCTTAAAAGTCTTTAAATAAATACTTTTTGAAATGTCTATGGGAAAAATGCATTGGGAACCTGGCGTCGCCATGAAAGGGGGCTATTTTCAGCATGCAACTAATTGTAAAATGACTTATACTGGTTCTCTTGTCCACTAGTCCCTTCCTAACATTTTAGTCTAGTTTTGATTTGTTGACGAAATTGTCAGTATATTTAGTCTTAGCTTTGTTTTTATTTAGTTTCCATTTAGTTTTCGTCAGTGGAAAAAGGTAGTCGAAGAAAAATATTTATTGTCTTTAGTTTTAGTCGATGGAATCAACACTGCGCTGGACTCCTCAGCGTGAAACCTTGCACGCACGCACGCCCACTCCCAGTAGGCCTATAGGAACAACCCCAACACGCATGCCCACTCCCAGAAGGCCTATAGGAACAACCCCAACAATTTGGTGGAGCTTCACATTCACATTTTGGCCTAGAACTCTTGAAAGGTAGGTTGTATAATCAAAACAATTATGTTGGATTCCTTGGATCATGATGCAACTTCCCATATACAGTAGGCCCTGCCCATTTGTGCCAGGCTAGATATTTCTGAATTTTGCATTTTCTTCAAAAGTTTTCATATTCTATTCCGATTGGCTAGCCAACCCGGGCTCCGAGGAGTGCACCTTCTAGTTTTCTTGTGTTCTTTTGCATATCATTGCAGGTGTAATGAAGTTAAGTGTGCAACATTGTGTCCATTTAATTTCGATACACATTGAAATGAGGAATGAGGAAAGGCTTGTGCAGACCTGGCTGTTTGCTGGTGATTCATTAGATGTGAAGTTATCTTTTTAGCAAGGTCATCAGGAGGAGTGGGAGGAAGACACACGCGATTAGCATCGACTAATTGAAGAACAGAGAGGCGGCGGTAGAAGAGAGGGAGACGGAGAGATTGAAAATGAGACATGAGGCAGCAATATATACTGTAGACAAAATGAGACATGAGGCAGCAATATATACTATAGACAAAATGTTTCAAAGGGTCGGCACCAGAATGAAGAAATGGAGGAAGAGAGAGAGGGAGAGAGAGAGAGAGAGATAACAAGACAGAGAGAGATCTTTTTACAGCAAACACATGGTCTCTATTGATCCATAGGACATGTGACTGTCCTCAGGGTTTGTCATGGCTCTGTGTGTGTGTGTGCGCACGCGCGCGTGTCTGTCTATGTGTCTGTGTGAGTGCGTGCGCGTGTGTGTGTGTGTGTGCGCGCGCGCGTGTGTGTGTGTGCATGTGCGTGTTAGTATGGGTGCATGTGTGTTTCTTTGCATCTGTATAGCTGTGTACTTGGTTGTGTTGGAAACCTTGTGGCGAAGGCTACAACATGCCTAACAATGTGCACTTGTGAGCAGCACGCACTGTCTCCATGGAAGTCAACATCCGATCCATCTCCAAGGAGACGTGAGGCGGATTGGAATAGGCTTCTTTCTGTGTTTGCAGTGCAGAGTTTATTTTTGCTAAGCATTTGTTGAACTAGACAATCTCATATCAAACATACTGTGTACTGCTACAGAATGTTGACACAAATGTGTAGCATGTTGGTTGTTCAGGCAGTCTGTTAAACAGGCAGTCTGTTAAACAGGCAGTCTGTTAAACAGTGCCCTGGTTCATAATCTTGGGGTAGGGGACTTCAATAGGTACAAGTTAACAGTTAGTAGCCACTGCTTGGCACCTCATACGATGGCCGGGCATTCAGTAAATGTCACTAACATTTTTCCGGTCCCTTTGTGCGTAGCGAGAGCAGTAATGTGTGTTTCCATTTGCTCTCCAAACGGAATACAAAATGTTGTGAGAAACATAGGACTGGTGCTGTGAAGCTCAGTGGGTACACACAGCATGACATAACATAACACTGACAGAGTAACGTTAGCGGTTCCAATCGCTTCAAGTCAATGACATTGATAGCACGGACAGTAGGCTATTCATGGCATGCTATACCCATTGATCAAGGTTAGAGAATGGAATAGAGTTTAAACATCATTGGCCATTGCAAATCTGCCTGTGGTAGGAATGAGCACTTCCCATAACTATAGGTTGTATAGTATACCAACATATCATTAAAGGTATATTCAGTGATTTCACTTAATTCAAATATCACTTATTTTTTCTTATTTTTTGGATAATCCTCCCTACTATAAAGTGTGCTGACCATATAAGGAGTTCCTCCCTGTCCCCAGTGTGCCCCTGGGGTCAAAAAACCCTAGTTTCGGTTTGGGCTTTGGGTGGCAAAGCCTTCATCCAATCACGATGAGAGGGGCCTTCCTCCAATCATGATCGAGTGGGGGCGGGCCTTGGTGCACATGCTGTTGGCCTGTTGCACTTCCCCCCACTGTAGAGCGTGCATGTGCACATTTTGTTACCGGGGCAGAATGTGTGGTTTTCCAAATCACCCAAATCACTGAATGCTCCTTTAATGGTCCAGGCAGGCAGTATAGCAGAACAGAAGCAAGAGGGATTAGCTTTTAGTGTATGTGCATTGCATTGAAATTCAAGTGTGCGTGCGTGCGTGCGTGCGTGCGTGCGTGCGTGCGTGCGTGCGTGCGTGCGTCGTGCGTGCGTGCGTGCGTGCGTGCGTGCGTGCGTGCGTGTGTGTGTGCACGCATGCATGTGCATAGGCTATACATGTTTGTGTCATGCTTCCAACTAGCGTTAGCCATGGGGGAGATAACCTTGATAGTGGATGAGAAAGCTGTTGCTAGGTAACTATGGAGTGCTAGCATACTGTGGGAGTTTTAGCACTTCTAGACCTCCCAAGTCCCACCGGCAACAAAAGTCAATACATCACACACGCCTTTTCTGCCTATATATATTTGCATTTACATTTCTTTACATTTATTCATTTCATGTTGTTGTTTTTGGTATGGTATGCAGTCATTAGTGAGGGTAATGCCTAGAGATAGTGTTTTTTATGACACATAACCCTGTTGGCCACCAATCCAAATCCTGACAATAATGTGTTTCCCTGTGCTTCCTATGAGCAGTCTGACTTAACCACTTGAACCCCCTGTTTGTGCGTGCGTGCGTGCGTGCGTGCATAAAGCTCGGAGACGCTTTATGTTTTGCCTTATAGGCTAACTCTTGACTTCACCCATTTTCAACCAATCTGCTTGGTCTCAGACGAGGGCTGTGTGGCCACTTCAGAAACCCACCTACCAGTGACATCATCATTAGGCAGGTTTACATTTGTATTTTTGTTAACGCATTAACGATGGCATCCATTATAGCATGCTGACTTTCCAGGAATAGAAAGACTGCAGTTTCTATTAGCTTGGATTCCCCATCGTTGATGTCGGTGGTAGGCGGGTTTCTCAACTGTCCACACAGCCCTCCTCTGAGACACAGACAGGGTAGACAAAAATGGTGTCGTGTCGGTGTCGCCGCACTGAAGCACACCACGTTGTGAGATCATTGATCTGCTCTATTTCGGTCCATGATGAGATCAGCGCGCACCCTGAAGTATAACCCAGGTTGTACTCTCTACTCCTACGAGCCAGATCCAGATATCTGAGAAACCAACCCAAGGGGGAACCTGATCGCCCCCCCCCGTTGCTCCTCACGCTCAGCCTGAGGTCAGCCAGATGCAAGGTCAACAGGATACCATGTTTGACCTCTGTGTGAGTGTGTGTGTGTGTGTGTGTGTGTGTGTGGGGGGGGGGGGTTAGACTATTCAGTCTAATTTAATTTCATCCCTGTTGCTTCATTACCTAATTCCACTCAGGAGTCAGGACACACTCGTCGAGGGGAAAACCCTGTATTGCAGTGATATTGCGTTGTATTTGGCGGTGCGACTCTCGTCCTGCGATGCTCCAGAACAAAACTGTGCAAGCATAACACACAGACTCTGAGATCACAAACCCCCTGATGCAGAGCCTAAAGAAGCTGTAGACACTAAACAGTCACTACACGGACATGATAAAGACATGGATGAACCACTCATAGGCCATAACCCTAAGACACAGGTATTAAGAACATGAATCGAACTGAGCGACATGCTGACAAATTGAAGACCTAATAAGTGCTACTACAGGAGGAGCAAGCCAGGCCCCCAGTCAGAAAACAGTGAAGCCGCCATACCCTACTGGCCAAAGCAGTCTACAAGCTCATAGAGCTTGTAGGTCTGCTATTTTTGGCTGACATAGAAACATAGCTTTTTCAGAAAACTGTCAGGATGTAGAAGACATTTTTTTTATCTGATCTCAGGTCAAAATGGGTTAATGATTCATAATACACTGTTTCCCTTCCGAGAAATATAGTGGAGTCAAAAGTACAATATTTGTCTTTGAAATGTAGTGGAATTAAGTATTTGGGAAATGGGACTCTGAACCCTACCACACCAGATCAAGTCATTTCCCCAAATTCAAGGTACCAAAAGTTAACTCTGAACTTGTTAGATCTGCTTTTGGCTTCTGTGGCCCAAATACATGGAATGACCTGCAAGCTACATTAAAACTGACCACATTGGTACCCCTGAGTCCTTTTAAAACCTTGGTGAGCATACAATAGATCCCCACAATATGTAACTGTTTTTAGATCATTTTGAAATTTGTCTTAGCTTCAATTTTATATGTAATTCACATGTATACCTTTTGTTTTCCTTTTCCTGATCTTCTGATGTATTGTGATGTTTTTGAGTGATGCAACCACTCCAAGGAACAGCAATGTCCCCATGGGACTATGTCCCAATGTTTAGAGTACCAGTAGGGGCAAAAGTGGCGCTGTTGTGCCAGAAACAGAGAGAGAGAGATAGTGTTTCACTGTTGCCTGCTAGAGAGAGAGAGAGAGAGAGAGAGAGAGAGAGAGAGAGAGAGGCAGGGGGAGAGGGGAGTTGCAATGATGGATATTGCAATGATATTGTATTACTCAACGACACTGAAAATGAGTTTAATTACTCAGTGTAATTTTGAGAATAAATAAAACTATAATACACACTCAAATGTACAGTACTGTCCACCACTGATTTGAGTGTATGATTGGAGAGTGTATATGAGCATGAGACAGTCTGGATACTCTGTTACTTAGAGACGAGGACTGGTTCCGCATTACGATTGGTTCTCTTAAAGTTTCTCAGACTTTTCAATTGGCCAGCTGGTTTGAGATCAGCTTTCCTGATTGGACAGAAGGTACAGTCGCTGCCTGCTGCCCTGTTCCGGGGTGAGAGAGAGTTCTATTGAAGAACTATTCTGTAT
>NC_136795.1:7496562-7499062 GCF_951216825.1 Electrona antarctica | reverse complement strand
TCGTGTCTTCAAAGCACACTGACTGGGAAATGCTTTCTGCATCAGTTTGGCGCTGCGCTCCTTGATGAATGAGATGCACTGCTGCTGCACTATAGCACTAAATTATACATCACTGGATTACTGGAGTCAGTCACATGACGCGTGCCAAGACTTTAGACACCCCACAAGTCACTGGAGAAACAAAGGGAACCTATATGTTTATTTTTATTTTTTTGAGAGAAAAAGAGTACCCCACGACAGCGAGCTGAATTCGAATCACTCATTTAGAACGAGATTGTTCCTGTTTACCCCATAATATGTGTGTGTGTGTGTGTGTGTGTGTGTGTGTGTGTGTGTGTGTGTGTGTGTGTGTGTGTGTGTGTGTGTGTGTGTGGGGTTGTGTGTGTGTGTGTGTGTGTGTGTGTGTGTGTGTGTGTGTGTGTGTGTGTGTGTGTGTGTGTGTGTGTGTGGGGTTGTGTGTGTTTGTGTGTGTGTGTGTGTGTTCTGTATTTCGCTGTATTCAAGTATTATTGCTGCATGGCCCACTGTTTTAATTGCCTGTGGGTATCCTCCTTTTGGTTTGATGTTATTTGGACAACACAAGGCTCCCAGTGCAAATAACAGAGCCTAGTGGCTCTTGAGGGAAACCCCTTTTAGCTTATTACGTTTTTTCTTTATTCATGAAATAGTGAAAGTAGACTGCTATATTCTGGTGGTTAAGTGTACCAAGGAATTGTAGCTAGTCCCTCGCATAATAGGTCAATTTAAATACATCATTTATATTTTTAGCATTATATAGCGTGCTTTATAAGGGCTTTATAAGTAAGATGAATATTTCAGCAGAATAAGGGAAAAAAAACATACCATAACATAACAAACAAACAAATACAAATCAAGTCAAAACAATTCAAAACAACATACAAAAAGGAGCTAAGAAAAGACACAAGTAGATAGAACAATGTCAGCACTGCAAAAGGGGCCTTTAAATAAACATACAATACATTTTCGGAAGTGATTTAAAATCGATGACATTTCTAGCCTGAGATGCTTGCAGGCAGGGTGTTCCAAAGCCTTTGGTGCCTGCATGGGTCACAAACGTAATGAGGCGTCTTTTATAATGTCAGGCTGCAGTCAAGCTCAGAGGGGACTGACACATCTAAAATGTAACACGGAGCCTGGCCCTGCCATCAGTACATTCTTACCATTCTACCCATTGTAGAGAGGAAGGCAAGGATGGGTGGGTTGTTTGGTCACGTCTCTTTGAATTGGTTAAAAGGCAGCTAGATACGCGCAGAAGGGCAGGGATGTGAGGTGGCTGTTTTACTGAGCCCTGATTACTCCGTCTCTAGGTGGTCTCTGGAGGAATTACCTCCCTCTCAGAGACCTTTCATTTGGGAACACGTCGCCAGCATTCTGAACAGGTTGTGAACAAACGCCGGCAATACAGTTCAAATGAATCAGCCGTGACAGAATCTGTGTCCTCCTTCGTTGCATAATAATACAAGGTTAGTATTATTATGCAAGGTTAGTTAAAAAGAGGACCATTTTGTGCACTCTGTTTTTGCTGTGTCTGACTTTATTTTCACCCACAATACTTTCTATCACAAAGTTTAATGCCTTAAGGCAGTGGTTCTCAACCTTATCCTGACCATAGAGTTATATATAATCTAGAGACCAGACAACGCCGCCCCCCACTATTCATTTCGATGGAAGTTGCTCAGTGGCGTTTGAAGGACCCGGAAGTTTCTGGATTTGGACACCAAAAATGTGGTGTCCAGAATGCGAAACTGCTAACGCTCCTGAATAGATTCATGAACGAGCGATTAAAACCCCAGCTGTGCGCATTTTTGCTCGTGCTTTGCCCGGCCGCAGTTCCAGCTTTGGCCAGTAGAGTGGAGCGGCTTCAAAGTTTCCTCGCCACTGGGGGCTTGATCCTGACCAGGACCCACCCACACAGCCATTCAGTGGCCAGATTGGTCAATTAATGGTCAATGAATTGTGCTCCAGCTTGGATCAGTGGAATTAACGTAGTATACTATAAGCTCCTATTGGTATTACAAAGAAGGTTTTCAAGAAAACAATATCATTACTTTTTTATTTTATACTTTTATATTAACCCATTTTGGGCGGGAACCCCTTTTAGTGTTAACATTATTTTATGCTTTAGCTATTGAAAAATAGCAGATCTACAAGCTCATAGCGCGCCACCGAGTGGCGCGCTATGAGCTTGTAGGTCTGCTATCTTTGAAAAATCAAAGAACCACTGACATAGAAACATAGCTTTTTCAGAAAACTGTCAGGATGTAGAAGACATTTTTAGAATCTGATCTCAGGTCAAAATGGGTTAATGATATATTATAATTTGCCTAAAATGTTGAGAATCACTGCCTTACGGTATACATTTCTGATACTGATACTGTAGTGTTGCACTGAGGGAAATTGTCCGTTGACCAGCCATGACCTCACTGTGCATGTCAGAGTGCAGGATTAAGGCTCATCAGGCTTTGGTTTAGGTGCTTGT
>NC_136795.1:7486562-7491562 GCF_951216825.1 Electrona antarctica | reverse complement strand
TCAAGTTGATTGATAATTGGTTGACTCCATTGCAGGGAGCAACTATCAGCTGTGGGACATCCACAGTAACTGGGGAAATTGTGGAATCAATTTAGGGTTGGTATGGTCCGTGGGAGGGGCTTAGCCTATATAAGTAGGGAGACTTCCCACTGCCAGTCAGTCAATGCAGGACTGCAGAGGTGTGAGGACCTAGGCCCAACCTGCCCAGTTGCTATGTAAACACCTTCGTTCAGTTTTGATGATCTGTAAAAAGGTGAATAAAGAACCGACTTCTCTGCATCCAAGGTCTCTGTCTGACAGTTTTCTCCAACTTTTAGCTG
Source organism: Electrona antarctica (assembly GCF_951216825.1). Classification (NCBI taxonomy): domain Eukaryota; kingdom Metazoa; phylum Chordata; class Actinopteri; order Myctophiformes; family Myctophidae; genus Electrona; species Electrona antarctica. Next base: position 7,491,242 of record NC_136795.1, on the reverse strand, counting down.
TTCTTCCTACATGTGCTTTATATTTTCGGCAAATACTACCCACACTATAGGGCAAAGTGTGACAGGGTGGAAACCTCATATATATATGTCCAAAACTGTTCCTTTTCCGAATTCGAATTAAATACTACTAGATATTTGACTTCATCATGTCTTACCCCTTTTCCCTAAAAGTATTTTTTTATTTTTCTATTTTTAAAAACATTTTAAAATAATTCAACTAGCCGATCTATATCGGCACGTTGTGAGCTTGTAGATTGGCTATTTGAACTATTTTAAAATGTTTTTCAAATTCGTAAAACATGGCAAAGCAGTTTAATAAGACCAAGATCTTTCTGCCTGACTGCAACAGTACGAGGAAGGGAGAGATGGACCGTTTGGAATGGAATGAAAGAAACATCCACTTGTGGAAAAGGCAAACTAAATGAAAAGCCCATGCAGCGGCTGACAGAAAGGTCACCTGGTAGTTGACTATTGTGCTCACGTTGACCCTCCAGGGTGGGACCGTGTGAGACCACAGGAGATAGAAGAGAACCTAGAGGAGAGAGAGAGAGAGGTGAGGCAACCGTCAGCAGAGGAGGGGAAACAGGGACAGATCGATGGAGGCGAGAGGCCAGCACACACCACAGCACTTTCCATCCTCACTGCCAGAGAGGGAGAGACACACGCACGCACGCACGCACGCACGCACGCACGCACGCACGCACGCACGCACGCACGCAATTTGTGAGAGGGAGAGAGAGAGACACACCGATGGATAGACAGAGCAAGACAGACAGAGAGATAGACAGAGAGAAAGAGATTTAGGAAATTGGGGGTGGCGAGAGACTTTTGCGGGAGGGGGGAGAGGGAGAGAGAGAGAGAGAGAGAGAGAGAAACAAAAATAACGTGTGTGTGTGTGTGTGTGTGTGTGTGTGTGTGTGTGTGTGTGTGTGTGTGTGTGTGTGTGTGTGTGTGTGTGTGTGTGTGTGTGTGTGTGTGTGTGTGCGTGTGCGCGTGCACGTGTGTGTGCGTGGGTGCGTGCGTGGGTGGGGGGGTTTGGGGAGAAAGGGAGAGGAAGATGAAGAGAAAGACGAGGAGGAGATAGAGAGAAAATGTGTTGGACAGAGAGAAACTGAAGAATGTCAGAGAGAGAGAGAGAGAGAGAGAGAGAGAGAGAGAGAGAGAGAGAAAGGAGGGAGAGAGTGATAGAGAGAGAGAGAGAGAGAGAGAAAAGGAGGGAGAGAGTGATAGAGAGAGAGAGAGAGAGAGTATGTTTATGAGACAGACTGGAAATAAAAAAAGAAAAGAAGGCAGAGATGAATGATGGGAACAGACAGAGACGGAGAGGGAACTGAGTTTGTGTGTGTGTGTGTGTGTGTGTGTGCATGTGCGTGCGTGTGCGTGTGTGTGCACTTTTTGTGTGGAGGGCCAGAGTGCGTGCATGGGTTTATGGGCTGCTTTGAGGCATCAGTGGTGTTAAACAGGGACTAAATCCTCCATCATGCGATGGTGCCGCTCGCCAAAAATAATGTCTGGCGACTCGACGACACTCTGTGAAAATGTGTGAATAATTCCTAAGAGAGACAGCTGCCAGTGATTTAGTTTATTGTAAAATAGAAACAATACATATCAAAAGAAAACGATTATTGTGCAAGAAAACAAAGAAACCATCAGGCTTATTTGGAGTCCTTTCCTTAGTGGAATCCTTCGGCAGGCTGGGGTTCAGCTGGTTAAAACGTAATAACAATAAATAAATGAGAATGTTAGTTCGTTGCTTTGATCCGAGGTGGAACACAATCGAGTGATTCATAAATGCACCAAGTCTCTGTGTGTACGTCTGCACGTCTGTAACTCGAGAACTGTTCGCCCCACCTACTTCAAATTCGACACACGCGTTCCACACCACCACAGGGAGTGCAGTGCCCGTTGTCGGTCGGACCCACGGTTGTCCAGAACCGCCACAAAAGGACCTCTGCCCCCGGGCCACAGCTGACATCACAAGGCCTCTGCCCGGGCCTGACTCCATATTTGGGCATGCCTAAATACGGGTTCGTCCCACCGACTTCTGACATCACTTTGACATCTGCATAGACTGTCGAGTCGCTCACATACACTCCATATATGGAGCTGGCCTGTTCTGACGTCACAATGAAGTTCTGCATAGACTCCATTTTTGGGCATGTCTGACAAAGAACTCCATATGTGGGCATAGAAAAGACACAGACATAATAACTGGGTGGGGCATGCAATTCCAACTTGCATCGTTCCAAGTAGGCCAGTGCCCAACGTGCACTGCTCTAGTTTAACTAAAAGCTACACAAAGTGGTCAGATGGATTTGATTGATTGCTCGATTGAATACTTTAGGATAACACAAAAAGTCCCAGGGGCTTGTTTCCATTGTGGTCCTTTAAAAGGTTCTGGGATTCGAACCGGCGCCACTGAAATGACTGTACAGAACACTGCGTAAATGTATTTAACGTACACAACACATACCTACTGTTTCTAAAAGGTCTCTCATTCTCTCCCACAACCTTTGGAGTTGATATTAAGTTGGAGGCGTGTTCATTTTTATGCAGCACAGCAAGGATTAAACTGCTCTTTTCTGTCCCTGTGGGATAAGAACGTACCCAATACCATCTTTTTTTTTTGGATGGGTAAACATTGTGCACTGAAAATAAGTCTGAGAAAACTGTTCTTGTGCCTCAGTTACGATGCCTCTGTTCTGTACACAGCAACAGTTAATCTAACTATAAATGGGCAGGATTTGACACTGTACTTATGCTACAGCAGATGTTTTGAATATGGATTGATTGATCGATTGATTGAAATATGTATTAACAGTTTGCAGAATTACAGTACATTTCAAGCACAAACTCAATACAAAGACTGTTAACTGTGAGTAGACGACCCAATTAAGCATTGCACTTGTTTACAAGAGGGTCCACCTTGTTCAATTCATCAAAACATTTAGAGACGTACAAATAGACACTTATATATATAGCCAAAGAACAGAACAGGAATTCACCATAAAGGAGGTAAAACGGGAAAAGAAACATATACAGTGAGGGGAAAAAGGGGTGGTTGGTGGTGGGGGGGATTCAGATTTTACGGGGGCCAGTTTCAAATTGCAGCCGTCCGTAGGTGCCCTTTGAGAGCGGTCTTGAAGGAGTCAAGGGATTCGGAAGGGATTGGAAGTGTCTAACCTTCTCTAGCATGCATTTGAACGGTAGGTACCAGCCTACCAGGCTCAACTAATGAACCCATCATGCCTTTCACCTCTCCCTGACCTCTGACCTTTACCATGATGGATATATTATTTGAAGAGATCGATATTCCATTAGTTTGAAGAGACCGTTTAGACGCGAGGACGGTTCACCTCAGAGATTAATTTACCGTATATACGTGTCACGCGATTGTCCCGCAATATCTGCCCCTTTAGGAGGCCTGCGGGCAAGTCATAAATCTGTTCATTCTAATGGGAACGTTCCTTTGGCCTCATACTTACAGAAGGAAATATTGGACCCAGTTAAGCTACCTATCTTCATAACAACAAGGCATTTCTCATACAAACAAACACATTTTGTTCGCAAACAACATTCACAGCACACACACAGCACATGGGGTGTAACCACGCCCACTTAGGAGACCAAAAGTGCATACCATTGGGTGAATCAACTTCTTTATAGAGTATTTTTGGACATGAAGCGGAGAGAGGACCCGCCAGGCCACGGCCGAGCCTGAGAGGGATGCTATTTCAGCTATGGAGATAACCCCCTCCCTCCTCGGAGTGTCACACATTAAAAAGGCCACTTGAAAGAAAACCACTCGTGTTCTCATGTGAGGCATTTCAGATAAAAGCGGCGTGTTGCATTTGGGTCGCTGACATTCCAGCTGATGCATGACAGTATATGTACATTTCCTCAGAGAGCACACATAATTTATTCACTTTATGTAGACCCTGAATATACAGAATATCTTAAATCGAGACTAGAGAGATTTGTAGGCTCCGGCGAATGTCAATGAGTAATTGTTGCTGTGAAAGTTTTATAGCTGAGTAAGTTTAGGCCCTGTGGCTCCGGTTCAAAAACACAGAGCAGTCATTTGTAAAATGGCCTTGGCTGTCGCCCAGGGAATTATACTATCTTACTAAATTATATTCCGTTTGATTCTATCATCAATCTATATTCCTGTATCCAGCAGTAGTAGTAAGGGTGTAGAGTGCAACTGGCAAACTGCTTGGCACTTGGCAGTCACACAGTCTTTCTTTCTTTCTTTCTTTCTTTCTTTCTTTCTTTCTTTCTTTCTTTCTTTCTTTCTTTCTATTATTCAATTGTTAATTCCGGTGTTAATTCACATAGCATCTGTAACTCGTGAGAACGTACGGTACGATTGTAACCAAATAGACCTCTATGTGGTTTGCTGTGTGCTGATGTGTGACAGTAAAGCCTCGCAGCGTTTAGCGTTACAGCGGGCGGGTAGGAGCTAATACAGAGAGACAGATGCTTCAGCTATAGCTGGGCAATGCTGCTTCTTGATTAAGGGTACACAACACACTGATGTGATTTGGCCATATGTTTCTGATGCGTGTGTGCATGCGTGCGTGTGTGTGCGTGCATGCTGGTTGCTCACGTGCGTGAGCGTGCGTGCGTGTGTGTGTTGCGTCCGTGTGCAGTATGTCTCCGTCCGTTGACACAGTGGCT
>NC_136795.1:7469062-7481562 GCF_951216825.1 Electrona antarctica | reverse complement strand
ATTTTCTACTTGAACTGAACAGAGTTGCCTTGGACCTTCTTTAAGTTCGCTATCCACCATCATCCTTTTCCACTGTGATTTTTACTTTTCCAAAGAGCACCTGTTTTCTATATTTAAGGACACACAAAGCACTGGCAGATATGTCAGAGCTTACACGATAGAACCGCTCTACAGGACTTTGTATCGGTTCTGCAATGCAGTTATTTAGTTTTTAATCTCAGAATTGTCTCCACCCAGTTCTATCCCCTACGTTTAATTGATGCCACCAGACCTATCGGTAGACGGAGATATTTTCTATCATCCGGTCATTGCAACCCCAGAGCTAGGGGACATAATGGAAGTATTCACAGTGACAGGTATGGTCACCATGGGACTCAGAAGTCAACAGCGGGGAGAGAGAGGATGTTACGGCCTGCACACACTCCCATGACCCCATCACCCACTCTTCCTATAGCGGCGAGCCAGGAAACCCGATAATGACATGTTTGATGCTTGACATTCGAGCGTCTTAATGCATTTCGGGGAAAGGCGTTTTTATGAACCCTAATGCTCGTGAAATGGAATCGGAAAGGAAAAACATAACAGCACAAAAGCACATCGCCTCTGTCGGGTGGAAAGACTCATATGTCCAAAACTGTTACTTTTCAGCATTCAAGTGGGGAAAAAAAGAAGCTAATGTAGCAGATCTACAAGCTCAAAATGTGTCGCTTTGTGCCAACGTTTTGAGCTTGTAGATCTGATTTTCTTTTTTTTTTTGGCTTTCGCCTTTATTTTATATTTTTTATGGAGGGACAGACAGTAGGCTGACAGGAAATGGGGAGAGAGATGGGGGGGAAGACATGCAGTAAAGGCCGTCGGGATCGGGAGTCGAACCCGCGGCACACTGCCAGACTGGATTACCAGCCAAGGTGCCTGGACCGCTGAGCCATGGCCCAGGCCAGATCTGCTATTTTTAATGCTGTTTTGTGATGCTGTAGTATGATCAAGTAGGGCATTCATTTACAAAAAGATGTATGGAGATACGAGGGTTCTTCTGGCCAACAGGGATGATATGAAGGATGATGTTAACATGATGTCAATGTCCGAAAAATACCCCACTATCAACGTATAGCAGTTTGTGTAGGGCAGGCTCTAAATGCGTGCGTGAGTGCGTGCATGTGTACATTCTACTAATTGAGTTATTATTCAGTTACATTATCCTTTCCACTTTCAAATGGAATGAACAGCCTTGCTAATGTCCCTGGTGTTTTATCAGTACTGTGAATTAAAGACCAGTAAAAAGCATTACATGCAGTCATGTTATGAGCATATACGTGTCACACATAACAAGGGCATACTTACAGCAGCTACACAATAACAGACCCCCAGCTGTTCTTATGTATGCCGTACGTACTACAGTACATGATGAATGATATTCAGAGCTAGGTCAACACTGTGGCTATTGTTTTGAAGAAATAAAACAGAAAGCCATGTGACTATACAGTGCAGTGCTGTGTGAGGATGTGAAATATGAAGTATTAGAATAGTTGGTTTGCTGCTAAGAAAGCCACAAAACACCTGAAAAGGCACCAGTGCTTCAATAAGCACTGGTGGCTCTAGTCTGTTGAACTGAAAAACAAGTCTGTAGTGTACGTACAATTTACAATTTAGGCATTTAGCAGACGCTCTTAATCCAGAGCGACTTACATTAGGCAAGAACAAAAGTATGGGAATACATCACATATATAAAATGCATTTATCAAGAAACATGCGTAAGCTAAGAACGTAACTAGAACATATCTATATAATGACGCTATACATATTAACTATACATATATACTATACTATGCTATACATATGTTCTATGATGTGCTATGACTACATACAATGCAATTATTGTGCTGTCTACATGACATGCTATAAGTCTGTTTCAAATGCTATCTAAGTCTAAAAAGTGCTATCTAAGGGGGTAGGATAAGTGCTATGGGCCATGATGGAGTCTGAAAAGGTGGGTCTTCAGACTACGGCGGAAGATTGGGAGTGATGCTGCAGTTCTGATTGCAACGGGGAGTGCATTCCACAGTTTTGGGGCCAGAAGGGAGAAGAGTTTGGGACGTGTGGAGCGTTGTCCCAGCGTTTTTAGTGAGGGTACATCCAGCTTTCCTGCGTTGGCTGATCTGAGTGCGCGGGAGGGTTTGTAGGGTTCAATCATGTGCTTTAGAGGAAACTGTAAAAGGCCAACAACAACAAAAAGTGAGAAAGAAAACAGGCATAGAGGAAGTGGTCCTCAAGGCGGTTGGGGATCCAACAGGGTGTCGCTCATGTGTTCTGAGACACAGTCATACATGGACCAGACTGACGTTCACAGAGTTCTTTTTACCCACAGTACTGAGCCCTGACTGGGAGCTCCACTGACTTAAGACTGTTATAGGCTATAACAGCTGTTACTATATTGGTGTTAAAGTCACGACTCCCTTTATTGATGACATATGATTGATGTGCTTCTTTTCTTGTCTTGTCTGTCCCTTTCAGAGCTCCTGGGTTCTGCGAAGAAAGTGAATGTGAACTTCCAAGACACAGATGGGTAAGTGGAATTTAAAACCACAATCGTATGCATCATGCTATTCAATCAGACAGTACTGTGTACAGTACACACACCATGCACAGGCCCCTATAGAAAATATATATACATTTCACATGGGGCAGCAATGGCTCACACCGGGGCTCCACCGGGCGCGTCAGCGTCACGTCTCCGTCACCGTCAGGGAATGTTCCCTTTTTAATCAATGAAGGGTGGCTCCACTGCCCGCGTTGCGTGACATTAACGCGTGCATTAAAATTGAACCGGTGCGTTTTTTGACGCGACGGAGACGCAACGCGTCCGGTGGAGCCCTGGCGTTAGGGGGTAGAGCTGCCATTTGTGGAAGTGGAAAGTTCCCGGTTCGATCACAGCCTCCACTTGGCGTCGTGTCAAAGTGTCCTTGAGCAATACGCTCTAACTGCTCCCAGGTTGAAGAGTTGCATGGTCGCCTTCGCCGTGTGTGCATTTGAAAATAACACTGTGGAGCCTGCAAATACATTTTTATATATTTCGATATTTTAGCTACTTTTAGCTGTATTGAATGTAAACACAGACTGTTTTTCAATGAAAACAACCTCTGTTACACTTCATCTCTTCTCTCTGTTCCGTCATTTCTGTCACTCTTTCCTGTCCTTCACAATAAAGCAGAAATGACATTGAGATAATTTGAAAAACAAACACACCTCACACGGTATTATGATGCACGTCAATCTCCTCCACCCACCCACCCACCGACAGACATTACACGCACTTGCACGGCCACGTAAATGCGTACTGTGTGCAAACTGCAAATGTTGGATATGTCTTTGTGCATGTGTCCTTTCTCGTCCATTATTGGATATGAAGGCTTAAATTAGAATATAGTCTCTCACCCCCCACCCCCTCCCCCTCACCTCCACCTTGTTGTACTACAAGTACAATGTCAATCCCACCAGCCCCCACTTCTGCATCTATCCCCCCCATCTGTTCTCTCCTTCACGCCCTCACGCCCTCACGCCCTCACTCACTCACTCACTCACTCACTCACTCACTCACTCACTCACTCACTCACTCACTCACTCACTCACTCACTCACTCACTCTCCTCCTCTCTCTTTCCAACTCAACCTTTCATCCCTTTTCTCATCTCTGTGTCTTTCTGTCCCTCAACCTCCACCTCTACGTTGTCCAGTCCATCCGTCTCTGTGTCTTTCTGTCCCTCAACCTCCACCTCTACGTTGCCCAGTCCATCCGTCTCTGTGTCTTTCTGTCCCTCAACCTCCACCTCTACGTTGCCCAGTCCATCCGTCTCTGTGTCTTTCTGTCCCTCAACCTCCACCTCTACGTTGTCCAGTCCATCCGTCTCTGTGTCTTTCTGTCCCTCAACCTCCACCTCTACGTTGTCCAGTCCATCCGTCTCTGTGTCTTTCTGTCCCTCAACCTCCACCTCTACGTTGTCCAGTCCATCCGTCTCTGTGTCTTTCTGTCCCTCAACCTCCACCTCTACGTTGCCCAGTCCATCCGTCTCTGTGTCTTTCTGTCCCTCAACCTCCACCTCTACGTTGCCCAGTCCATTCGTCTCTGTGTCTTTCTGTCCCTCAACCTCCACCTCTACGTTGCCCAGTCCATTCGTCTCTGTGTCTTTCTGTCCCTCAACCTCCACCTCTACGTTGTCCAGTCCATCCGTCTCTGTGTCTTTCTGTCCCTCAACCTCCACCTCTACGTTGCCCAGTCCATCCGTCTCTGTGTCTTTCTGTCCCTCAACCTCCACCTCTACGTTGCCCAGTCCATTCGTCTCTGTGTCTTTCTGTCCCTCAACCTCCACCTCTACGTTGCCCAGTCCATCCGTCTCTGCATGGCATCCCTCCGTTTTTCTCCCCTGTCCTTCCGTATGATGTGTGGTCCCTCCCGATTGACATTACAAAACAGTATTATATCATGCTAAGTCCCGCCCAGGCCTGCATTGCAATCCTCCTGTGTGTGCAAGGCGGATTAACACACTTAACATACATGGAATGAAAAGAAAGAAAGAAATAAATCTACTGCAAATCTACACACACTACTGAGAGAGAGAGAGAGAGAGAGAGAGAGAGAGAGAGAGAGAGAGAGAGAGAGAGAGAGAGAGAGAGAGAGAGCGAGAGCATCAGGCAAATACGCTGGTTGTATAACAAGGTTTACTTTATTTGTAATGGGCAAAACAAAAACAGATAGAAACACAGATAAATCATATCAGTTCTGCCACTGTGTCAGTCTGAGCACATACAGTATGTGTTCATGTATGTTTGTGTGTAGAATAAATAGAATTTTACACACAAAATGTTTGCGTGTAAAATAGAATAGAATAGAATAGAGAGAGCACACAACCAGTTATCACCCGAGAGATTCAGACATGATGTGGCTTCAGATCAGAAGTTGTGTGTGTGTGTGTGTGTGTGTGTGTGTGTGTGTGTGTGTGTGTGTGTGTGTGTGTGTGTGTGTGTGTGCGTGCGTGCGTGTGCGTGTGCGTGTGCGTGCGTGCGTGCGTGCATGAAAGACGATGCCACACAAATGTGCTCTTCTCTCCCCGATGCAAACGCCACTGCTCCACTGAAAGACCAACCAGCATGATGCGTATAGAGCAGAAAATGCCGCCGCCAAGCTTCTCCGCGCGAAGACCCAACATCACAATGAGGACATTAAATGATTCAGCTGTCATCCTGTCATCTTGCGTCAACGTCCTAGTTTAGAATATTCCACCAGGAGTCAGCTGACATTCACATGATGCGATGGGCTCCGTCGCTGGAGCGATGCATTACATTAGAAGTCTGTAATAAGCACACGCCTAATGAGTTTGAAGGAATATAATTGATAATGGTTTAGGGTCGGGAGAGCTGTAATGAATCCACACGCACATTCACAATCTCATCATCGTTTACTCGGTGGGTGTTTCGGTATTCTTGTTGTAGTATTATTATTTATTTGTCCTCCAAGCAGTTTCAGAATTTCTGCTGATCTGGTACAGTATGTGCATGTGCGTACTGTACAACGCGTGCGCACGTGTAACCCCGCTGCTCATTGCCTAAGTGCTGCCGATCAGCGGCTCGCATACCGTTAGTCATCTGTGACAGCAGCAAGCCTGGAGAAATCACTGATCTTTATTTATAATATGTTCTTAAGATAATTAGCAGAGGCAGGGAGAGAGAGGGGGGAACAGGGCAGCATAGAGGAGACGAGAGTATAGAGGAGTCGTGGGCGCAGATGGCCGAGTGGTTAACCCATTTTGGGCGGGAACCCCTTTTGGTGTTAGCATTATGTTATGCTTTAGCTATTGAAAAATAGCAGATCTACAAGCTCGTAGCGCGCCACCGAGTGGCGCGCTACGAGCTTGTAGGTCTGCTATTTTTGAAAAACCAAAGAACGACCGACATAGAAACATAGCTTTTTCAGAAAACTGTCAGGATGTAGAAGACATTTTTAGAATCTGATCTCAGGTCAAAATGGGTTAAGGCACGTACCATACAGTATATACAGTATATATATACTGTAGGCTCTGATGAAGGCTGACAGCGAGACCCGAGTTCGATTCCCAAGCCCGGTGGACCTTTGATCGATGTCACACTCCCCAACTCTTTCCCTGTTTCCTGTCGATCTCCACTGCCTGGCCCTGTACTGTACCATCCAAGCAAAGGCAGAAAACTCACAAATATAAAAAATCTCGAGAGTCGAGAAGAATAGTGAACAGGGGACCAACCTGGAGAGGATGATAATGAAAGGACCAGGGAGGAGTGAGTGTACGTGGTGCTGTAGGAGGTGCTGTACGAGAGAATAGGAGTATAGGAGATCAGAAGGAGAAGATATTGGTACGGTACAGTAAGACAGCCATGCATGCACAGAGCCAGGGACAGGTAATTAGGCCTAGAGGAGATGGACATACTGTACAGGACTGTGAGATTAACCCATTTAGACCTGAAGACACTTCTACAAATGTCTTCTAAATCCTGACAGTTTTCTGAAAAACCCCATGTTTCCATGTCAGTCGTTCTCAAACATTTTCATGTCAAGGACGGAAGGACCCCCAAAAATAAATGTAATAGGCCGCCGACCCCCATCTGAAAATATGTTGTTCCAGGGACACCCCAGAAGCAAAGATTTGAGTTAGAAGCGTTCGCTCTGAAATAATAGATATTCAAAGATTTGCACTACATTAAAATGCTATTTTTCAATAGCTAAAGTGCAACATAATGCTTAAAACACCAAAAGGGCTTCCCGCCCAAAATGGATTAAATGAGTTAGGAGGGACCTTGTCACATGCACAGCACAGGAGGAGAACATTATGTACTGCAGAAGGAGCTGGGTAGACCGAGAGCAGCAAAGCACCCACACAGACAGTTTGTCACCATATTAACCCTGAGGGTTCCTTCTTTTTTTATCTGGCCTTTATGTTGACAGGGAAAAATTCTAGTGAACATTTTATGGTGATTTGTACTATAGTTGAGCACTGATGTCGCACACCGAAAATAGCTGATCTGTGTGCGTGTGACTGTGACTAACAACCGGGTCGGGTCATTTACGACCCGGCGAGGAATCGTTGCCACCCACAACCATGAGAAGTTGATGTTTACACTGTTTCAGCAAAGCTATGCGTGCTAATAACACAACGTGGATTGTAACATTGCACGTGTCAATGTGTGTGCTATTGCTATGGAGATGATATACAAATAAGCGCCCCTCCTGCTCATAATCATGCTGTGGGGAAGGGAAAGTCGGGAGGACTTTAACAGGGGGCGGGTGGGGGTGCGTGCGCTCAAATACAGAGCATGTCAAACGACGGATCATGTAAAAGCGGAGCCACACTGAAAACAAAGCACAGAGAGCACACAGTGGCCTCTCCAATATGGCACAGAAACCCATTAGAAAAGACAGAGCTAGGCTACACACACACACTGTATCTATGGCAAGGCGCTGATTATCAAAACATACACATTTAATTGTAAACACTAAACAGTGCAGGCACACCTGCACACACTGGCACATAGACCAGAAAAGAGAGAACGCAACAGACTGAGACGAGGCATAATTGGCACAGCACACTGAACACAATACAAAAAACCTTGTTGTGTACCTTCAGAACACAATAGAAGACATAGGTCATAGGTATAATTAACATTATTGCAGCCAGCAGCAGTTTGGCACATCATCAGAATACAATCTGCTATTAGCTTCCACCTTCACGACGGGAACATTACTTTCTCCTCCTCCTCCTCCTCCTCCTCCGACAACAACTCCAAGCATAACGTCCTCAAGCTTCGTCTTTTCTGAGCCATGTAAACAACCCGCACTGACTAGTCAAAGCTAGTCACTGTCAGCACGGGGGTGGGGGTGGGGGGGTGGGGGGGATAAAGTTTGAGGAGAAAGTTTGCGCGCTTCTGTACTTCTCTGACACAACTTCAACTTCAGCCAGTCAATTAGTGGGATCAAAGGAGAACACAGCTGCAGGTTGTTAATTAAGGCTGTGGCTGAACTCTGATGCAAAGGGAAATAATTACTTATGTCCGTGACAATAACCAATCCTACAGTTTGAATTCTAATCTGTACACACACACACACAGAGCAAAAATAATATGGGGAAAACTATTTCTTTTTCTTTCTTTTTTTTTAAACTTTCGACTAATTTGAATTGACTTGTGTTAATGAAGTCGATGCGTCGATGCATACATTGTTTAATGAATGCCCTAGTGTGTGTGTGCGTGTGCATGGCTGGCTGGCTGGCTGGCTGGCTGGCTGGCTGGCTGGCTGACGTTTCCTTAATATATAATAGGATTTCATATGCATGTACACTTTGTACAGTGACTGCATACAGTCCTGCTGTATGAATATAGTAACTATTCAGAAAATCTGTATTTCGCCTCAAACAACTTAAGAAATTGTATTTGTCACATGCTCATACATGTACTGAGCTGTGAGCAGTGAAATGTTGGCGCGGCACACTGACTCCACAATAGACTGAGCTAACAATGTACTAGCCTGGCTAATAAGCCAGACTAATATCACACAACACTGTCGCGGTATATTAGTCTGGGCTGGCTCCACTTGGATTTAATTTCCCGGGGGGCGGGTTCAAACATTTTCTCTTTTTACGCAATTGGTCAGAGCTACTGTCAGTCAAAAGTCTCAAGCATTGAACGTCACTGTACCAAAGCCCGCCCATATTGCATACCGTGTCCCGATTGGTCCGACCTGTTCTCGGTTGTAGGAAAGAGGCGTGCTACTGAGCCTCGCCAGACCGTAATCCGCTGGTAGGCAATTTTTTTTTGCCAACGGCTGATTCGGTCTGGTTTATTAACCAGGCTAACAATGTACAACATTGTCACGGTGGAAGAATGACCCAAATGCAGAGGAAAGTTCAAAATAAGATTTATTAAATATAAACAAGGTCAAGCTTACAACAAAGTGTTAGCTGTAGCTGCAAGCACAAAAATCAGGAATGCAATGCAAAACTCTTCAAAAGCAGAATGCTATAGACAGAGAGTCAAAAAGGCAAAAACCTTACAAAATGCACCAAGAAGTAAAGTCCAGAAACCGCCAAACATTCGGAAGAGCTAAGCAAGGAACCAGAATCTTCAAGGACGAACTCAGGGACAACACTGTAGACTCTACAGTGTGCTCTACAGTGTAGAGCACCGGACAAAGATTTATGTTCCGACAGTTTTTAAAGGTGGTGGGTTGATTGTAGCAGAGTTCACAGGTTTGTAATGGGCTGGGCTGATGAGAGTGGAACCAGGTGTGTAGGACTGAGGGCTGCAATGGGAAGTGGCCGAGGTGGAAAGACAGACAACTGGGCAGAGGGAGAGATACAGAAAGAGGGGAGTAGACAGGCAGAGGGCCAGACCATGACAAACATACAGTATGGAAAGATAATAAACAAGTAAAAATAAAAGATCTGCTTGATTTTCTTTTCACTTTCCATTTGTGAACTGTGGGAGACAACACTATGCAGCAGAAGGATGACCAAATATAGTCTATATATATATACTGTATACTAAGCATAGACAACACTATGCAGCAGAAGGATGACCAAATATAGTCTATATATATATACTGTACACTAAGCATAGCGGTAGATATTTTATGGTGAACTATACACATTCTCAGCTAATACAATAAAAAAAAAATGATATTTTCCAAGGGAAATACTGCGTGCTCTGTTGGTGGTGAGTGTGTAATTGCAGGTTAAAGCCATTTTATTCGTCGTTCAGAACTCTATAATAGCTTGAGGGAAAAGACTCCGCTGAGCCCCTCCGCGGTGGCTTTGTGGCAGCATATAGGTATTTGCTTAGAGTGGCGGGGGTCCTTCTGTCTTCCAGCCCTGCTCTTGAGCCCTGCTGGGAGGGAAGTTAAATCCCCATGGTGCACTTGGCCTGACAGCACCACCCTCTGCAGTGTTCGCTGGTGCCGAGGGGAGCTACTTGGCCTGACAGCACCACCCTCTGCAGTGTTCGCTGGTGCCGAGGGGAGCTATTTCCATGATGGCAGGCGGCGGCGGCAGCCCCAGTCAGAATGCTCTGTGTAGTATTATAGTGGAGTGGAGTGGAAGGATTTCGGGGATTTCCTGGGAGAATGTCCTCGTGCTATCTGAGGAGGTACAGGCGCTATAGCTGCCTATAGAGGGTATGCGCATGCTTAAAGTGAATGGCACATTGAGTGGCAAATCGAGTGGCAAAGCAACATGCAAAGTGAGTTTAACATTGTTTAACGTTGTTTAATGCAATCAGATAGGACTTTTCTGTTTGGATGCATGGGTTGTCAACGCCAGAAAGTAGTTTTTTGCCAGTCAGTAGGCATTTAAGCAATATTACACGAGAGGGTGTGGGTTAACGTGATTATTGCCACGACAGGGATGCGGTGAGGAACGAGACGAAGTCGAGTTCCGCAAGCATCACTGAAGTGGCAATAATCACGTTAACCCACACCCTCGAGTGTAATATTGCAATTATACAACAGTTACCCTTAAAACTAAGAAAATCGCTGAAAGAATATATTTTTTTAATGACAGATGTAGTCACTACGACCACAAATGTCCCAAGAAACTAGCTAGCCTAGCCACCGAGTTTGCTAGCGCTCTGGGAGAACAGAGCAGCTGAATTCTTTGTTTTGATTAGGTGGTGAATGGTGCTGGTTTAACCCACGGCTAGAAGGTTGTTTCAACCAATCAGATTGCTTCCTCGAAACGACCTGTGGTATAATCCTGCATAACTTCCGGGTTTGATGATGATGTCACACGCATACCCTCTATACTCTTCCTCCTCCATGATAAGTCCTCAGTAAATGAGGTATATGTACTTGAAACTCACCCTCTCCACTTGATTCCTGTTGATCAGATGTAGGACGGTGGTCTTCTGCACAGTGGCCCCTTTTTCCACCAAAAGAACTTTGGTTCTAGAACTAGTTCCGTTCTAGATTCTTGGAACCTTGGTGCTTTCAGCGGAACCGGCACACATTTTTCGGGTTCCATGTTCTGAACCAACTTTCAAGGGTCCTGAACCCGTTAATTTGCAGTAGAAACTGAAAATGAATCAATATTATTAGGCAGGATAAAAAAATACCTGAACTGGTTCAAGGGCTCCAGAAGAGCCTAGTCCCTGGTTTGACAGTTCAGAATAGCAGCCAGCTTGGTGGGCACTATATGGTGTTAAAAGCTGAACTGAAGAAAATGAACAGCAGCCAAATATAGCGGTTATAGTGCAGGCCTTGATGAGTCTCCCGGAGAGAGTCAGCTACTTTCCTGGTCATCCACATCATCCTCTTGAGAGGATGAGTGTGCTCACTGCTGCAGCATTAGAACGTACTGTATACAGTATTGAACACTGGTTCCCAAACACTGGGTCACTGGGGCCCATTTGTGGGTCGCGGACACATTTTGATGGGTCCCTTCATTTTTTTTGTTTCCTATACATTGTTTTTAATTCTTATTTCAAAACAAAAGAAAACATTAAAAAAAACAATCCCAGAAAAAGTAAAACATTTCATGAATTTAAAAAAAAACTAAATTCAATGATTTATCTCATTCATTTCATGAAGGAAGAAACGAAAAATCAAAGAAATTCCATAAATTGGAAAACAAATGTTGAAGACGTAGTGGAAATAGCCGATCTACAAGCTTCACGCTCCGTTGTGAACTTGTAGATCTGCTATTTTCACTAGTTTGGGCCCCGGGCAAATGTCTAATCTCTCTTTTGGGTCACTAAAAAGATTGCGAACCATTGTCCTCTTGAGCCCCATTGCCCCCGCCGGCGGGGGCAATGGACCAGGTTAAACCACGCCAGCCTCCAAACGCTAGAATTACTAACCTCGAACCATGCATAGAATGAGTTCAGTTGGTAATACCAACTATGCCAGAGCAGCAGTATCTCTTAGTCCATGACACATGTGCATTGCTTGTCACGTTGTTGGGACTGAATATCCATCCTGTCCGCACTGTATCGCTGCTTGGCATCATATGTACCTCATGTCCAGACATATTCCCGGGTTTGTAAGCAGCTGTGCGCATGTTCCTTGCTCATGCAGGCTGTAGTGTGTAGTGTAGAGTCAGACCCAGGTGTTTCTGATTAGGAAACGCCCATCACCGTACGGGGTACTACGACTGTATCATCCAGCACTGTTGCCATGCTGCAGCTTGTCGTCACCTCCGTAAAGGAGCGGACGTTGTTCTCAGAGCTGATCTGGAACATGTCCCAGTCAGTCAGCGTGACGCGACGCGTCCTGCAGCATAGCCTCTGATTCGGCTGTCCAGTGGCTGACCTCTTGCATTACTATCACTTCCCTCGCCACCATCCATTTGTTTTAAATATTTCTGTATCAACGGCGGCATGATCTGACTTGCCAACAGGTGGGAGATGAGATGTGTAGCCTTCTTCCTTAAATATGACTTTTCTGTTTGGATGTATGGGCTGTCAAGACCAGGAAGTAGTCAGTATAGGCGTTCC
>NC_136795.1:7459062-7464062 GCF_951216825.1 Electrona antarctica | reverse complement strand
TTTGTGTTTAATGACGGTGATGGGAGAACAACGGAGGACATGGTGACGAAACCGACGGCAATGATGATGATGATAATTTTGGTAGCCAGTAGTGTGTGTGTGTGTGTGTGTGTGTGTGTGTGTGTGTGTGTGTGTGTGTGTGTGTGTGTGTGTGTGTGTGTGTGTGTGTGTGTGTGTGTGGGAGGGGGGGGGGGGGGTGTTATTTGTGTGCGATAGGATGGAAAGTCTCTCTAAGGAAGGCCTGAGGCAAAAAAAAGATCTCTCATTACCAAAAGTAGGTCAAACCACGTGTGTAGAGAGATAAAGAGAGAGAGACAGAGAGAGAGAGAGTGTGTGTGTGTGTGTGTGTGTGTGTGTGTGTGTGTGTGTGTGTGTGTGTGTGTGTGTGTGTGTGTGTGTGTGTGTGTGTGTGTGTGTGTGTGTGTGTGAGAGGGAAAGAGACAGGTGAAGAGGACTTGTGTTCAGCATGTCAGAGAGGGTGATTGTGCTGCAGCAAGGTTGATTTTGTGTGCGTGTGCATGCAACGTCATTTACACATACCTACAGTATGTGTACGTGTGTGTGTGTGCATGTGTCAATGTGCATCGGAATTTGTGTGCGTGCGCGCGCGCGTGTGTGTGTGTGTGTGTGTGTGTGTGTGTGTGTGTGTGTGTGTGTGTGTGTGTGTGTGTGTGTGTGTGTGTGTGTGTGTGTGTGTGTGTGTGTGTGTGTGTTGACACGCGTGTGTGCGTGTGTATGTGTGCGCGAGTGCAGGTTTTGCAGGGTTTACGTTGCTGGGTAGGATGGGCGAAGTGTACTGTGCCGTATATGTGTGTGTGTGTGTGTGTGAAAGCGGGGGAGGGGGAAACAGAGCCACACAGAACGATAGAGAATAAGGGAAGATAAGAGAGGAGAGAAGGATGAAGGAAACAGTATAGGAGAGAGAAGCTTCTAACAAATTTAATTCACTTGAAAAATAATAATACAAAAACGAAGGCTCTAAATTGTCATGTTACATTTTGATCAGTTCATCAAGAGATTTGATTGGTGGCGAATATCACAAGAGAGGTTTGAGTACCAAACTGCTTCAAGTCGTATCACGTCAGTCACGGTTACTACCTTTCTAGATCATCTCTCAACCCATGTAACCTTTTGGACAAAACAGACACCTAACACGGTTATGTTCCTGAATAGCTATACTGTACCAGGTGAGACTGTAGGAAGCTTCCTCACAAATGAGACAAGGTGAGTGGAAGAACAGTTTGGAGAGAGGAACAGACAACAGAGGGATGTCAAAGGGAGACCAATCGGGCCAAAGAAGATTGAGAATAGGTCTGACAACAATTATAACATAATCGCCTGGTGATCACAATTGTTTGAGACAATTGTGAAAGTATTTTGTCTTTCGGCATTTTCAAAAATAGCGGAAATAGCATACTGTACAAACGTCCATATTTATTTATAAAATAATACAACATTTTGCCTATTTTGGCCAGAGTAAATTCCTTATTTTGATTATTGGTGTCAGTCAGAAAACAATTGTTCACAAAGCCTGAAAGCCAAACAGAAATCACATTTGCATTTACATGTTCCAATGTTCAATGCCAAACACACAATTAAATAATTTGTCCCAAAAAAATGCTGTGATGGTGACCGCCCTGATGGGGAAAGAAGGGAACAGGTCTGTAGAAGGAGGGAGAGAGAGAGAGAGAGAGAGAGAGAGAGAGAGAGAGAGAGAGAGAGAGAGAGAGAGGGGAGATCAAAGAGGAAGAAGAGAGGAGAACGAGGGACGAGAGACAGAACCATGGGAAGAGGGAAATTGAAAGAAAGAGGGGGTGGGGATTCCTTTAGAGAAAGTGAAAGAGGGATTAGGAGAGAGGAGGGACTCCATGTGTAGAGGAGGAGAGGAGAGATGGAGATAGTGTGTAGAGGAGGAGAGAGGAGAGATGGAGAGAGAAGAGGAGGAGAGGAGAGATGGAGAGAGAAGGAGGCCATGAATATTTCATGGCAGGTTTTTACTACTTGGCTCAGAGGAGGGCTTCCCTGCCCCTCCCCCCGCACGTGCACGCTCGCTCGCGCACACACACACACACACACACACACACACACACACACACACACACACACACACACACACACACACACACACACACACACACACACACACAGTCACACACACTCACACTCACACAAACACACACTACAGACAATCTCTACAGGGCTTCACACGTGCAGCAGACACATGCACAAAAGTAATATGCAAGCGCACAGCAAACAGACACACACACATGCGCACGCACACACACACACACACACACACACACACACACACACACACACACACACACACACACACACACACACTCCTGTAGTGCTGTATTATGCAGTGTGCAGCATTGTGTAATGCTATCCCTGGTTAACCCTGCGAGAGGGAACGGTGACATCACATGGATCCAGAACTGGGTTAAGACACACGCAGCGCAGTCTGGGAACATTCAGCCGTCTGCTGCTTCTTACAGAAACCAGTCTGGGAACATTCAGCCGTCTGCTGCTCAATGCTTCTTACAGAAACCAGTCTGGGAACATTCAGCCGTCTGCTGCTTCTTACAGAAACCAGTCTGGGAACATTCAGCCGTCTGCTGCTCAATGCTTCTTACAGAAACCAGTCAGGGAACATTCAGCCGTCTGCTGCTCAATGCTTCTTACAGAAACCAGTCAGGGAACATTCAGCCGTCTGCTGCTCAATGCTTCTTACAGAAACCAGTCAGGGAACATTCAGCCGTCTGCTGCTCAATGCTTCTTACAGAAACCAGTCTGGGAACATTCAGCCGTCTGCTGCTCAATGCTTCTTACAGAAACCAGTCAGGGAACATTCAGCCGTCTGCTGCTCAATGCTTCTTACAGAAACCAGTCTGGGAACATTCAGCCGTCTGCTGCTCAATGCTTCTTACAGAAACCAGTCTGGGAACATTCAGCCGTCTGCTGCTCAATGCTTCTTACAGAAACCAGTCAGGGAACATTCAGCCGTCTGCTGCTCAATGCTTCTTACAGAAACCAGTCTGGGAACATTCAGCCGTCTGCTGCTTCTTACATAAACCAGTCTGGAACATTCAGCCGTCTGCTGCTCAATGCTTCTTACAGAAACCAGTCAGGGAACATTCAGCCGTCTGCTGCTCAATGCTTCTTACAGAAACCAGTCTGGGAACATTCAGCCGTCTGCTGCTCAATGCTTCTTACAGAAACCAGTCTGGGAACATTCAGCCGTCTGCTGCTCAATGCTTCTTACAGAAACCAGTCAGGGAACATTCAGCCGTCTGCTGCTCAATGCTTCTTACAGAAACCAGTCTGGGAACATTCAGCCGTCTGCTGCTCAATGCTTCTTACAGAAACCAGTCAGGGAACATTCAGCCGTCTGCTGCTCAATGCTTCTTACAGAAACCAGTCAGGGAACATTCAGCCGTCTGCTGCTCAATGCTTCTTACAGAAACCAGTCTGGGAACATTCAGCCGTCTGCTGCTCAATGCTTCTTACAGAAACCAGTCTGGGAACATTCAGCCGTCTGCTGCTCAATGCTTCTTACAGAAACCAGTCAGGGAACATTCAGCCGTCTGCTGCTCAATGCTTCTTACAGAAACCAGTCAGGGAACATTCAGCCGTCTGCTGCTCAATGCTTCTTACAGAAACCCTGGATCTCCATTCATTAAGCCATTTAGACCTGAGATCAGATTCTAAAAATGTCTTCTACATCCTGACAGTTTTCTCGTAGCGCGCCACCCGGTGGCGCGCTATGAGCTTGTAGATCTGCTATTTTTCAATAGCTAAATTATAACATAACATAATGTTTAAAACACCAAAAGGGGTTCCCGCCCAAAATGGGTTAACCCATTTAGACCTGACTTCGAAATTTTAAAAATGTCTTCTAAATCCTGTCAGTTTTCAGAAATACCTATGTTTCTGTATCAGGTGGTGCTCAATATTTCATGTCAAGGACCTCAGAAACTATATGTATTTGGCCGCCGACCCCCATCTGAAAATATGTTGTTCCAGGGACCTCCCCAGAAGCAAAGATTTGAGTTAAAAACGTTCGCTCTGAAAGAATATGTATTCAAAGATTTGCGCTACATCAAAAATATCAGACCTATACAAGCTCGTAGTGCGGCACCTGGTGCCGCACTATGAGCTTGTAGATCTGCTATTCTCGTAACAATTTGTATGTGAGTAAAATATTTAAAAAAGATTAAAAAAAAGGCAAATATTTTACAAAATTATTTCAGAAAATTACACACACACAAATGTGTTAAATAGGGCTTCAGGGGTTAATCAGAATGTATATTTCCAAGTTTGGGTCCCGGGGGAGACAGCGAAATTAACTCTTCTGATGCTCTTCTTCTCTCGTCTTAATCTGGAGTATTAATTTAACATTGAAAGTCATGAAAGTCATGTTAGGGTCATCGCGGAATCGACTTAGACGTTTTCTTTAAAAGTGTAAAGAGACCTTGCCGTGAGTAAGCACACGTCGCACTGGGAGCGCGGTGCTCTTTAGTATGCTGTTCCACCACGCACGCACGCACGCACGCACGCACGCACGCACGCACGCACGCACGCACACACACACTCTCTGAACGCCAGAGTGTGACACGCATACAATCTGTTTTCACACTCTTTTTAAAAATGTCTCTCTCTGCCTATACCTCACACGCATTCACACGTTTCTATTCCGACCAATGGAGTCGGAACATACAAACGTGTTTTCTCACACGCATACAGTATATATGCAATTACGCATACACACACACACACACACACACACACCCACACACACACACACACACACACACACACACACACACACACACACACACACACACACACACACACACACACACACACACAATCGTAGTGCTGCTGGAAGCATGGTCAAAGGGGACCGTCTCCATGGATACTGAACATTCATCCTCCAATCACAGTTTAGCTAGCATGGCTTCAGGGCCAACCGGTTCCATATAGAATGTATACCTGTC
>NC_136795.1:7439852-7458862 GCF_951216825.1 Electrona antarctica | reverse complement strand
TGTGTGTGAGATTGACATGTTGGGGGGCAGGGAGGGCCTCAAAGCAAGTACATTCCCACCCCGATGTTGTCACACACACACACATACACACACACAGGCTATGAAGAAAAGGGGGTGACTAATCGCTGAATTATAAATATAAGCACCTGCTTCAGAAGTTAATTGCATATTATTTGTAAGTTGTGCTGCATGACAGCGATGACGTTCATGTAATGATAATTAGACTATCTTGCATGCTCGTGGGTACAGAGGCCAAGAATGGCAGCATTACAGGTTGAAGGTGAAAGTTCTACTGGCCTTTTACAGTAAGGGTATTTTTCTTCTTTTTTTACTGATAAAAAAGTAAGTGTTGTTTAACACTCCCATCGCCCAGGACGAAGTTCTTTGTCCTTTCTATTAGTAACGCCCGACGCCCAGGACGAAGTATTGTCCAAAAGACGAAGTTTATTGATATGAGAACGGATCGCATGGCTCCACAGCCTGGGAGCGCCTGTTGGGCAATCCTCGGTGTTGTGCAAGAGTGAGACGTCATCGAAAAACTGCCTCCCCTGTTTAGCTGATGAAAACTAATTTAGCTGGGTCTCCAGCTAAATTAGTTAATATTACATCACAAATTATTTCAACCACTTTATCCATTCACAATCATAATATATGTATATTCTATTCAAAAATAGACAAAGACAAATAGACTATTCACAGCGTGTCACTTTGTGATGCACTGTGAGCTTGTACATGTGCTACTGTATTTTAGAAATATATAAATATAAATATATATATATCTTTTTTTTTTACTTTTGAATTTTCTTTTTACACAAAAAGGGTGTCTGGTACAAAATATCTTCAGGCAGGGGTCCGCGGCCAAATGCATGAATTAATTTGGGTGTCCTTGACATAAAACTCATGTGAGAACCACGGGAGGTGCGTGATATATACAGTACCTGAGTGATGGAGTGGTGCTGCCTGGGGAGATGCAGTGGTGCTGCCTAGGGAGATGCAGTGGTGCTGCCTGGGGAGATGCAGTGGTGCTGCCTGGGGAGATGGAGTGGTGCTGCCTGGGGAGATGCAGTGGTGCTGCCTGGGGAGATGCAGTGGTGCTGCCTGGGGAGATGCAGTGGTGCTGCCTGGGGAGATGCAGTGGTGCTGCCTGGGGAGATGCAGTGGTGCTGCCTGGGGAGATGCAGTGGTGCTGTCTGGGGAGATGCAGTGGTGCTGCCTGGGGAGATGCAGTGGTGCTGCCTGCGGAGATGCAGTGGTGCTGCCTGGGGAGATGCAGTGGTGCTGCCTGGGGAGATGCAGTGGTGCTGCCTGGGGAGATGCAGTGGTGCTGCCTGGGGAGATGCAGTGGTGCTGCCTGGGGAGATGCAGTGGTGCTGCCTGGGGAGATGCAGTGGTGCTGCCTGGGGAGATGCAGTGGTGCTGCCTGGGGAGATGCAGTGGTGCTGCCTGGGGAGATGCAGTGGTGCTGCCTGGGGAGATGCAGTGGTGCTGTCTGGGGAGATGCAGTGGTGCTGCCTGGGGAGATGCAGTGGTGCTGCCTGCGGAGATGCAGTGGTGCTGCCTGGGGAGATGCAGTGGTGCTGCCTGGGGAGATGCAGTGGTGCTGCCTGGGGAGATGCAGTGGTGCTGCCTGGGGAGATGCAGTGGTGCTGCCTGGGGAGATGCAGTGGTGCTGCCTGGGGAGATGCAGTGGTGCTGCCTGGGGAGATGCAGTGGTGCTGCCTGGGGAGATGCAGTGGTGCTGCCTGGGGAGATGCAGTGGTGCTGCCTGGGGAGATGCAGTGGTGCTGCCTGGGGAGATGCAGTGCTGTTCATGACAACATGGACTCAGAGTGTTGGAAGATGTAACGTTGATTGATTGATTGAGTGATGGAGACATGGCCATTTGGAGGGTGAGGTTGTGGGCTGGAGAGCACAGTACTTTTGATCCTTAACCCATTCTGGGCCGGAACCCCTTTTGGGGTTTTAAGCATTATGTTATACTTTAGCTATTGAAAAATAGCAGATCTACAAGCTCATAGCGCGCCACCGAGTGGCGCGCTACGAGCTTGTAGGTCTGCTATTTTTTGAAAATTCGTGAAAATGTGGCACAAAGCGAACGTTTTTAACTCAAATCTTTGCTTCTGAGTGGTTCCTGGAATAACATATTTTCAGATGGGGGTCGGTGGCCAATTACATATAATTGTTGGGGTCCTTGACATGAAATATTGAGAACCACTGATACAGAAACATCAGGTATTTCAGAAAAATGTCAGAATTTAGAAGATTTTTTTCAGGCCTAAATGGGTTAACCTGCAACCTTCACCTGTGCACACGCACGCACGCACGCACGCACGCACGCACGCACGCACGCACGCACGCACGCACGCACCACACAGTACATGATACAATGGTCTGTGTATATACTAAGTGTACACTGGCACATGTATACAAACACTCATGCATGCACAGAGACATACAGTACACTCATGTAAACCTATAGACTCACAAAGATAAATACGCATGATTGTAATGAACACAATTTATGCCATACGTATGTCTATTTTCCCATCCTTCATCGCGCTATCCTGAATCTCTCTCCTCCATCTTGTTGTGTTTTACACCTGATGGGGTACAGTTGATATAGGGCTGATTGTACAGTACAGGTCATTGTGATGTTACAATTTACAATTTACAATTTAGGCATTTAGCAGACGCTCTTAATCCAGAGCGATTTACATTAGGCAAGAACAAAAGTATGGGAATACATCACATATAAAATGCATTTATCATGAAACATGCGTAAGCTAAGAACGTAACTAGAACATATCTATCACTGCGTGAAAAGAGGAGTTAACGGGCAATTACGGGAACTGTATTTTGCCCGTAAACCTCAAGTTTAGCAGCATATACATGTAATATACGGTAATATACAGGTGTGATGGTACAATTCGGGAGTTTACGGGAGTTTGTTGGAAAGATTAAAGTTTCCTGTAATATACACATCCGTATTCCAAACTTTTTGCGCAGTGTATATAATGACACTATACATATAAACTATACATAGATGGTAGATGGCACAGTGATGGAGTTGATGATACAACTATAATGGTTTCTGTAGATTATATAATATGCTTGCAATCCTCTTAAATCCCTTCATGATATTGTCATTATTACTGACCTTTGTATGGTGTGTTTTGGCTTTCATGTGTACACACATTTGAGTGTGTGTGTGTGTGTGCGTGCGTGTGTGTGTGTGTGTGCGTGTGCGTGTGCGTGCGTGCGTGCGTGCGTGCGTGCGTGCGTGCGTGCGTGCGTGCGTGTATATGCATGTTCATATACATACAGTATATTCAGTGTGTCATCACATGTCCTTAAAGGACTATACCGGTATCACTACACCACAATTGATTGCATCAATGTTGACTGTTATGATCCTTTCAAGATAACATTTATCGTAAGTTTCAAAGACAACTATTAAACGTTTAGGTTATTATCCTCTGATTCTGTCCAAGGGTGACGTTTCTGTTAACACATATCGTTAACAGTGTGGCCGACCGACCCAACCAGATTTGGCGTGAACAGAACAGAACAGAACAGAACAGAACAGAACAGAACAGAACAGAACAGAACAGAACAGAACAGAACAGAACAGAACAGAACAGAACAGAACAGAACAGAACAGAACAGAACAGAACAGAACAGAACAGAACAGAACAAGGAAACCACTGTTCTTACAGGATGACCTGAACTGATAGCTTCGCTGCCACCCCATAGAGCTCGAGTGCATCCTATCCTACAGTATTTGTGAAGAAAATAAACAGCAATTTGTTATTTTTCCCCCAGTTTGCTAAGTCTGCATTAGCAACTAGCAAGTCACGAGTTAAACTGTGTTTCTCAGTTCCACAGCTTTTCAACGTGAATGGCAGTGAATGAGGAGAGAGAAAAAAGTGAGGGGAAAAAAAAGCCATTCAGAGAAAATGGGCTAAAGATAATAGACAATGACATGTAAAGACACTGGTATACGCTTCACTCCTGCTCAAATATATGAATGAACGTCCTGCAAATTATAACCTAAATTGAAAGCACGTCATTCTGAGCAATTCAGTGGATATACAATAACCCGGGAACCCCTTTTGGTGTTAGCATTATGCTATGCTTTAGCTATTGAAAAATAGCAGATCTACAAGCTCATAGCGCGCCACCGAGTGGCGCGCTACGAGCTTGTAGGTCTGCTATTTTTGAAAAATCGAAGAACGACTGACATAGAAACATAGATTTTTCAGAAAACTGTCAGGATGTAGAAGACATTTATAGAATCTGATCTCAGGTCAGAATGGGTTAAAGGAGTAATGTTTGGATGTGCATTCATTGTGTTGTAGGTTTGCGGCGTTGCATCATGCAGCTCTCAACGGGAACCTGGAGCTCATCTCTCTGCTGCTGGAGTCACAGGCCTCTGTGGACATCAGGGACCAGAAAGGTGAGACAGTAACACCGTGGTAGACAGACACACGCACGCACGCATGGACGCACGCACGCACGCACGCACGCACGCACGCACGCACGTACGCACGCACGCACGTACGCACGCACGCACGCACAGACACACACACACACACACACACACACACACACACACACACACACACACACACACACACACACACACACACACACACACACACACACACACACACACACACACACACACACAGACAGACAGACTGTGGCTCAGGAGGTAGAGCAGGTCGTCCAATGATCCATGTGTCGGCGGTTCGAATCCCGGCTCCTCCTGTCTACATGTCGAAGTGTCCTTGGGCAAGACACTGAACCCCAAATTGCTCCCGATGTGCTGGTTGGTGCCTTGCATGGCTTCCGCCGCAATCGGTGTATGAATGGGTGAATGTAATGCACAATCTATGTAAAGCGCCTTGGATAAAGGCGCTATATAAATGCACCATTTACCATTTACAGACAGACAGACAGACAGTCACATACAGCAGTTGTTCTCAAAGTTAGGTCCGGGGAGTCGGGGACCCCCAGTTCCAGGGACCTATATTTTACCCAGCAAATGTAAAAGCACTGCAAGCTTGTACATCTGCTATTTTCTCTCCGGGGGTCCCTGGCACAACACATTTTCAGATACAAAATGCTGTATATGAATTTGGGGGGGGGGGGGGGGGGGTCCTTGACATGAAAACGTTTGAGAACCAGTGACATACAGACACAAACAGTCTTGTGTGTGTATACTGCACACACATACTGTAGTATGTTTATACTTAAGCAAGAGTAACGATAACCAACCCGTTCTCACTCCCCAAGGCATCACTTTTTGCAGCTCTGTCAGTAGCCCTGAAACGTCAAGTTTTGACATGACGGGAACGCCATGGTGACGTTGCATGTTGTCAAAACCATGCCTAAACCTAACCCAAACCCTAACCCTAACCTCACGAAGATGTTCCCAACGAGAGCTGTAGTGCTACAGAGTGAGATGTTGCGATGGCCTACGACAACCGTGCCCATATCTCACTGTATTAGGCTGAGTCGACCTTGAGTCACTGATTTTGTGCAAGACTTTTAACTTTGTACCGAATCGTTATCAAAGACAGATGCCGTGGGTTTGTTTCGATACATTTATTTTTGTCCTTGAGTGTTGCTGCGCACGAGCACACATAGGGCATTAAGCAACTAGTCGACTAGTTAGTAAATCCACTAGTCGACCTTGTTGGTACTAGTTGACTAGATTTTGTATGCCTCAAGATCAGGTAGATTATAGTTATAGTCACCAATGTACACAGTTTTTAAATGTACAAATATTTATTTCCAAAAAAAAAAAAAAAAGTCGAAAACTAGACTAGTAAACTAGGCAACTAGTCAACTAGTAAAAATTACTAGAAGTGAATGCCCTAACACCCACACCTCATCAAGTTCTCAGGCACCCATTGCTATCCTGTGATTATACAAAGTCATACGTACTGTAATGTCACTCATCCTGACATCCAGCCACAATGCGTTGGTTTGGAACATTTTGGACAGTATCTCATATTGTGTGTGTGTGTGTGTGTGTGTGCGTGTGTGCGTGTGTGCGTGTGTGTGTGCGCGCGCGTGCGTGTGTGTGTGCGTGCGTGCGTGCGTGTGTGCGTGCGTGCGTGCGTGCGTGCGTGCGTGCGTGCGTGCGTGCGTGCGTGCGCATGTGTGCAGGCATGCGGCCGCTGCACTATGCTGCCTGGCAGGGTAAGGCGGAGCCTATGAAGATGCTGTTGAAGTCGGGTTCTTCACTCAACGGCCAATCAGACGAAGGCCAGATCCCTCTTCATCTGGCAGCACAGCATGGACACTATGATGTGGTGAGAATCAGTCCCTCCAACGCCTGCTCCGTCCGGGTTTGCGTCATGGGGTCGCACGTCTAAAATAGCAGATCTACAAGCTCACCACATGGCCCTTTGCGATGCGTCGCGTGGGGGTTACAGAGTTGGCATTTTCTCTGCGAGACACCAGCGCACAACGAAGTATAAATCAGGCTTAAGTAATCAAATACTTGGTTCTACACACTGTGAAACCCTCAGTGTTAATTACATTTTACTGTGTACTGTAGCTCTGAGTGAAAGATAAACGCTTTTACTGTGGAAAATTGCCCGTGGCTTAATGGAAGAGGAAAAACTGAAAATGCAATAAGTGTACACAGCTTCCAATACATATTCCAGTTCCAAACAAAAAAAACTAAAAAAAATAGCAATACAGTCCCCGGTGGAGAATTATTTTTTAGTCTTTGTTTTGCAGACTATAAAAGCAATATGTTTTTGCAGCGCTCGTAATGGAGCTGCCGCCGCGCTTGAAAGAATGTCATTGTTATTGAGTTTCAAAGGAGAATTTTCATTGTCACATGGTCTACTCTAAAAGGCTGTTTCAGAGGAGCCAGAGAAGTCTTTTCCTGCTCAGTTAACCACTTAAACCTCCGTATTGTGGGGAAAGCTTTCACAAGACAATTGACGAGCTTACAATGTGTCACGTTGCAGATGCGCCGCAAGCTTGTCGGTCGGCTATTTTCAGCAAAGCAGAAAACTGACATACGCTACCATAGAGCGCCCTGACGGACCCCGCTCAACCACGTGGGGTTTAAGTGGTTAAAACACAAACTGTGGCGGAAGCACTGAAGGACTTTTGCGAGCTGGCCAATTAGGCAGCGAAACGTATAACAGCTGCACAACGTCACAGCAGCCAAAACATCTAATCCCATGATAGAGAAACTCTCTACACACGTTATAATACACTCAGTGCAGTGACATTCTGTGATTATTTGCCATAATCATAAAACATTTATAATTTTTGGTCAAATACAAAGAGAGCATTGGGGGTGCGTCAGCTAGGTCAGGAGCTAACAGGTGGTGCGTCAGCTAGGTCAGGAGCTAACAGGTGGTGCGTCAGCTAGGTCAGGAGCTAACAGGGAGTGCACGGCCAAAAAGAGTTTGGGGACCGCTGGAATAGACCTTTGAAATGTAGAACGACCAGTCGGGGGATTTCACATGTAAACTATAACTGAATATAAATGTGTTTTCTAGTCATTATGGTTCCATTTTTCATACAGTTGGTTAAATAATCACAACACATTTCCTCGTTACAGTTTTTTTTGCCCGATTCTTTTCCCAAAACGCTCCGTTTCTCATTTCCTTTCACTCTGTGCCACGGCAGTCTCTCAGAAGGTCATTTTTACACGGCACCAATTTGGCATCCCTCCCAGGCCACATTCTCTTAAGCCATTCAGTACGGGAACCCCTTTTGGTGTTTTAAGCATTATGTTATACTTTAGCTGTTGGAAAAATAGCAGATCTACAAGCTCATAGCACGGCACCGAGTGCCGCGCTACGAGCTTGTAGGTCTGCTATTTTTGTAAAATCGTGAATGTGGTGCAAATCTTTGAATATATATTTATTCTTTCACAGCAAACGTTTTTAATTCAAATCTTTGCTTCTGGGGGGAGTCCCTGGAACAACATATTTTCAGATGGGGGCCAATTACATATAATCTTGGGGGTCCTTGTCATGAAAATGTTTGAGAACGACTGACATAGAAAACTGTCAGGATTTAGAAGACATTTGTAGAATCGTTCCCAGGTCAAAATGGGTTAAAATCCTTACACACGGCAAAATCCTGAGCTCAAATTTTACCCCGAGAGTGTACAAATGTAACCAAACGGACCCTTACGGGTCCGTTTGGTTACATTTTGTGCACTCTCAGAGACACAAAATGGACAAATGAACACTCTTGGTTTTACTGTGGAGGAGACACAAATTGGCACGGGTGATTTACAGCTCTATTGTTGTACTCAAACACACACGCAGCCCATTAGGGGATTTGTGGGGGCACAGTTAGCTCCCTGAAATTGCAACCAGAGTGTCTTATTTTATTGCATCTCCTCACGACTGTTTGGCATCGTGAATTTGCCGGCATTTATGTACCATTTTTACAGTGCTGTGTTGACAGGTGCGCGCGGAAGCTGCCAGATATGGAAATCTCATCGTGGGTATAGCTATCATCACGGGAGGGCTATGGGAGTGTGTTCCTCTGTCGGGAATGAACTTCCAAAATCTCCGCAACTGCAGGCTTACCTTAACTGATTTTGGGCGGGAACCCCTTTTGGTGTTAGCATTATGTTATGCTTTAGCTATTGAAAAATAGCAGATCTACAAGCTCATAGATCTGCTATTTTTGAAAAATCGAAGAACGACTGACATAGAAACATAGCTTTTTCAGAAAAGTGTCAGGATGTAGAAGACGTTTTTAGAATCTGATCTCAGGTCAAAATGGGTGGGGATTTTAACCTATTAACACATGAGGCCAACTCTATGAATGCCTTCCAAATCAGTAGTTATCGCATTTCAAAAAGTGATGCACTGTGTGAGCTTGTACTGTACTGTATATCTGCTATTTTTGAATAGCCAACGCAAAAATGTAAAATGACACTTTTGCTTTTCCGTTTGTAATGGGTTAAAGCTTGAGCTGTACGCATGCAGGAGAATTTCGATGTTTTACTGTATGTGTTATTAATTATATTCATTAGCGAGACCTTTTCTGCCTTGTGTGTGTTTTTTTTTAATGCTTCTACTTTAGCCACGTCTTGCCATGAAGAAGAGTAATCGATCACAACACAAGTGACCACCTGGTCAAAATATTATAAAATAATTGGAAATGTGAAGCAGATGTTCAACGTGTATAACTGCACCAATGTGTATCCTAAACCAATGTGATTGTTCCTGCTTAGACGGGGCGTTTCCACTTCTCCGTTAGATTAGCTTATGCGGTTTGGATCTGCTTTGCTAGCATGCATTTCCGTTCCGAATGACACCTTGGTCGTTACCGTTCCCTGTAAACATCACAGTAAAAAGCATTAACTCAAATAATATCTGTGTGTGTGTGTGTGTGTGTGTGTGTGTGTGTGTGTGTGTGTGTGTGTGTGTGTGTGTGTGTGTGTGTGTGTGTGTGTGTGTGTGTGCGTGCGTGCATGTGTGCGTGCGTGCGTGCGTCCATCAGTCTGAGATGCTGCTGCAGCACCAGTCCAACCCATGTATAGTTGACAACGCAGGAAAGACTCCTCTGGACTTGGCCTGTGAGTTCGGCAGAGTTGGGGTGAGTATCTATACGGCACACGTCATCTATCTACATGACTCAACACATCAATACGTTTTATTTTTGAGCGGTGCCTCCGCTCCATTATGGAGCTATGTGTGTCCCTATGTATGTATGTGTACGTGTCCCTGTGTCTGAGCACGGAAAGCTGCAACACGGTAACTCTGTCATTTCTCGACCGTTTCGGACGCGGGAAGGCTCGCCGGAACCAGGCCGCCCCCCTGGGCCTGTTCCTGGGGGTCTGGATGTTCCGGGGACTCCCACACTGTAACTCTGTCATTTCTCGAAGATTCTTTCCAAAAATACAGTAGAGAGCACAGTGCACAGTATTCAGAGCACAGTACAGTACAGTTACTATGAATACATGTATAGTTTCACCACTCAGTTCACACAGGTGTGATGTTTTTTTCTAGCTAAGAGCTTGTGTGTGTGTGTGTGTGTGTGTGTGTGTGTGTGTGTGTGTGTGTGTGTGTGTGTGTGTGTGTGTGTGTGTGTGTGTGTGTGTGTGTGTGTGTGTGTGTGTGTGTGTGCGTGCGCGTGTGCGTGTGTGTGTGTGTGTGTAGGTGGTTCAGTTGTTGCTGAGCAGTAACATGTGCGCTGCCCTGCTTGAACCCAAACCTGGAGACTCCACCGACCCTAACGGAACTTCTCCTCTGCACCTGGCCGCAAAGAACGGACACATAGACATCATCAGGTACGCACGTGGCGCACGCACGCACGCACGCACGCACGCACGCACGCACGCACGCACGCACGCACGCACGCACGCACGCACGCACGCACGCACGCACGCACGCACGCACGCACGCACGCACGCACGCACAACACACGCACACCACACGCACACACATCCACTTTCCATGTCTAATTAATTACAGTGTTGATGAGTGTCCTCCCGAGCAGAGTAATAAGGTAGAGATACCGTAATGCAACAGGGAGAACGGCCTGCACTCCACTTAGAGATTAACACGCTTCAGTCAGCCTAATAACCTGTAATATTATACACAACAGTCAACACATTGTAACAGATTATAATAATACTAACAACAACACGTCAGAGATTTGTCACTGTAACATTGTTCCAGGGGGTCCCCAGCTAAATGTATTAACTTAATGCAGCATCACAATCATTTTAAGTCCACAATTTTTTTTATGTTGGCTATTTAATATAGCAGACTTACAAACTCACAGCATGTCATTTCTGTCATAATATGACAGAAATAGAAAAAAAAATCAAAATAGCAGATATTATCTGCTATTTTGATTTTTTTTTTTTATTATCTTTAAAGTATTGGAAATGTTGATTTCTTTTTCAACCCAAATCTTCTTTTCTGGGGGTCCCTGGCGGCACAAAACATTTTCAAATGGGGGTCCGTCCGCAGCCAAATACATATCAATTTAGGGGTTCTTCTTTTTCTTTTTCTTTTTTTTACCTAATTTTTTTATCCCACGATCTTGTAACCCATTTTTTCACACAGTGTCATTACATTACATTACATTACATTACATTACAGTCATTTAGCAGACGCTTTTATCCAAAGCGACTTACAATAAGTGTATTCAACATAGGTAGGGAACAAAAACTACTAATCACCAGAAGTCTTTAGTGCATTTTCTGCAAAAACAAGCAACCAAGAGTATACCTAGCGCTAAGGTAAAAGTGCAATATATCAGCTACCTATTTCCTTAAACAGATGAGACAAAATAGCTAAATCAAATGAGCATGAGCTAAAACAATTAAGTGTATCGACTAAACAAGATCCAATAAACAATACAACAATGTAATCCTGGGCCCTACACTTCCTCTGCCAACCTGGGGGGGGGGGCAGCGGACTGACCTCATGCTTCCTTCTATGCATGAGGAGTCCAAGCTGCTTCTTTTCACCTGACAAGGTAGAGTTTCCCCGGCCGGACGTAGCGTGTGGAAGGAACACGTTATCCCGACCAGTTCCTTTCCCCTCCATCAGGCGCCCCGGCTGGCCAGGGGGAGGTAGTTTAGAGACCAGGATTACTGCATGTTTTTTGTGAGGGTACCTACCCTAGGGGACACGGGGAGAACATTCAAACTCCACACAGAAAGGCCCTTTCGCCAACCCCGCCTCGGGAATGGGCACTGATGACGCGGGTTCTTCTTGACATGAAACTGTACAGTGAGAATCACTGCACTAGGGCTGCAGGTATCGATTATTCTATTGATTAAGTAAGTAAGTAGGACTGGCTTATTGTCGGTATATCAGCCCAACGAGGGTGTCTATCCCCGTTTCAAAGCGTTAGACCCCTGGGAGATGGACCGCCACACCCTGCCATCAGCTCCCAGTGCTTAACGCACTATAGGCTCCTTTTCCACAGTGGTTGAACCAGTTCAGTTCAGAGCGTTTCCACTGAAAATTAATTTGTTCCGAACCCTAAAAGTTGGTTCGGAACGGGAACAAAGAAATGGCCGCCGGTTCCGTGAAAGCACCAAGGTTCCAAGAATCTAGCACGGAATCAGTTCCAGAATCAAAGTTGAGCCGTGGTACTCATCCACTCATAGGAGGCCATTGCTATGTTTCACCAGTTTCAATTGAAACGGCCCTGCACCCTCAGGGGGGCCTCCGAGCTCCGAATGACCGCCAGGCGTCAGTCAACCCCCCCCCACCACCCATGGCCCACTCTCTCTCGCTCACTCGCTGCCTTGCTCTCTCCCACCATGTTAAGTTACTGTACACCTATTTCCTGTTAACACATTTTGTGCCCAAGACGTCCACAGACGTCCTAGGAATTACCGCATGTAGTGCCCAGGACGTCTGTGGACGTCTTGGTAAAAAAAAATCTATAAAAATGTCAAAAAGTGGGTCTAAAAAGTGGGCACCCTGGGTCGCCATTTTGAAAGATTAAAAGGGCACATAATGTGTTAATACCTTGGTAAAATGTACAACATTGGGAGGTAAAAGGGAGACACTTTATTGTGAAGGGATGACAGGATGAGGAGAGTTGTTGTTGCTGTGTAATTGTCGATACTAATGGCTGCACGCGATATTGAACAGTCAAAACCATTCTTATCAATACTCCTGTATCAACACTCAGACACTCAGACACATTGATTCTATACGTGACCTTTTTATTATTGATATTTTGTCAGTGAAAACATTGTAATTGATTCTTATAATTGAGTAAATCGATTTGTCTTATTAACCAACTATGCCCTGTTTTATACTTTGTCGTGGTCGCGAAAAAGTGGTGAGAATTGCAGCAGTTGTATCTGAAAGCTTGTAGCGCAATGTGAGCTTGTAGATCTGTTCTTTTACTTATATTAAAGTAGCTTATATTTTATAATATATTAAATCAATTTAATAGATTTAAGGTGGTTGCACACTGGGCGCATTTTTACGATTTTTACCGGCGTTTCTCCATCGGTGTGCAACCACCTTAAAGGACCACTTCACCACTTTTCAACATCTCTTCATATAATTGGTCCTCACTAATGTTCATGATAAAACACCACAATTTCTTCCTACTCAGTCTGTGTCTCATAAGAGGGCTTTGGGCAGTTCGGACACCCGTCCACCAGTGACATCATCAATAGACAGATTTTTTTTGTTTTAAAATATATTTCGATTTTTATTATTGTGAGAACGATGGCTTCAACTTTTGCATTGCAACTTTTCAGGAAAAGAAAGCCTGCCGTTTCTATTGGCTTGGATTCACCGTTGATGATGTCACTGGTGGACGGGTTTCTGAACACTGCCCACAGCCTTCCTATTGAGACACAGACTGAGTAGAAAGAAATTGTGGTATTTTATCATGAACATTAGTTAGGACCAATTATAGGAAGAGAAGTTGAAAAGTGGTGAAGTGGTCCTTTAACTGTTTTTTACTGTATATATATAGCCCATCCCCAAAACCATATTAGTACAAAGTTGAGACTACTACTATCTCTTCTTACTGTAACATGGCTGCGGAGACAGACTGAAACCTACAGTAATTTGCGTCGCTGCTCATGTACTCACTTCGATGACTGAGTGAACAGCGGTAATCCAACAGCATTATCTTTCATGGAGTGACAGTTACATACTGTATAGTTAATTATGGAACAGTGACTCCCTGTATAATAGGTCATTATTCCTCCAAAGGGACACGCTTGTTGGTGCTTGTCCTGTGTCAGCACAATACACAATAGCTTTACAGTGGAGGATCACAGCGCTGTGTGTGACACTACAAACACATTACATGTAGCCTCTCATCTGTCTTTGGGTTGTGTGTGTGTGTGTGTGTGTGTGTGTGTGTGTGTGTGTGTGTGTGTGTGTGTGTGTGTGTGTGTGTGTGTGTGTGTGTGTGTGTGTGTGTTTGTGTGTGTGTGTGTGTGTGTGTGTGTGTGTGTGTGTGTGTGTGTGTGTGTGTGTGTGTGTGTGTGTGTGTGTGTGTGCGCGCGTGTGCGTGCCCTGTGTTTTAGAGAGAGAGAGAGAAATGCCTGTCATAGTTGACAGAGGAGAGGCTGTCTGCCCTCTAGAACTGACACTGATAAATGACACTCATTAACATCACACACATGCACGCACGCACGCACGCACGCACGCACGCACGCGTGCACGCGCACACAAACACAAACACACACACACACACACGCAAGCAAGCACAGACACACAGACAGACACAGAGACCTACGGAAAAACGTTCATATAGATGTACAGACAGACAGACCTAATTTGTTCCCATTAACCTTTCATCCCTTTGTGACCTTTCTCTGACCCTGTCCTTCCTCTCACCATTTCCTCTTTACATCTCTCTCTCTCTCTCTCTCTCTCTCTCTCTCTCTCTCTGTCTCTCTCTCTCTCTCTCTCTCTCTCTCTGTCTCTCTCTCTCTCTCTCTCTCTCTCTCTCTCTCTCTCTCTCTCTCTCTCTCTCTCTCTCTCTCTCACTCTCTCTCTCTCTCTCTCTTCAATTCCACAAACTTTATTGCCCTAGATGTGGCATTCTATATCATCATCATCATGAAAAGATGAAAGAAATAGTGAGTCAAAAGAAACACATTGAATGAGAGTGGCAGCAACAAAAGTGAACACAATCTTAACAAATAAACAGGGAGGTAAAGAAATGTTCGACTATGAGGTCCAGAGTTCAGTTCTAACACACAATAGCATATGTTATTAATGAATATTGATACTCGAGGAGATGACATTGTACTGTATGTAATACATGTTCTTTGGCCTGGGCCATGGCTCAGTGGTCCAGGCACTTTGGCTGGCAATCCAGTCTGGCAGTGTGCCGCGGGTTCGACTCCCGATCACGACGGCCTTTACTGCATGTCTTCCCCCATCTCTCTCCCCATTTCCTGTCAGCCTACTGTCTGTCCCTCCATAAAAAATATAAAATAATGGCGAAAGCCACAAAAAAAACATTAAAAAAAATAAAAAAAATACATGTTCTTAAGTTTGTAAAATACTATAGAAAATAAAGTTACAACATCAATTAAATGATTCTCTTTCCATTCACCTTCACCTCCTTCACTTTTTAATTCTGTTCTGTCTCTCCATCCTTATCTGCTTTTCTCTCATTCACCCGTCCCTGCAATCTTGTCCACTGGGTTTCCATCCGTCTGTTACTCTTCTTCTAACTTCTCGGAACTCTCTGTATTCCAATTTGAACTTCGCCTCTTCTCTCCTCTTCAATCTCATCCCATTATCTCTCTCCTCCGTCCAACCATAGAGTATAAAGAAGGATAGAGGACTGAACTGGCGCGAAGCTCCGCCCCCTCCGCAATTCATGTCAGTGGAAGTTGCTCAGTGGCGTTTTGAAGCACCCGGAAGGACCGTCTCAAAAACGTCTACTTCCGCATTTGCCAACCAAATTTTGGTTGGCAAATGCGGAAGTGCAACCGAGCGCTCAATGTTAAAGCCCAGCTGCACGGGGTTTCCCGGTCATGAATCCACGGGTCCCGCCTGTAGTCCCTCCTCTTACCACTAGGGCCCAGTGCTTCAACTTTGAAGAGCCTCACTGGCCCCTTGCGTTCCAACGGGCTCTATGCACGCACGCCATTTTGGAAAGCACTTGGGCCCTACTTCCCTACTTCCTTCGCAGGTGTTACTGCTGATACTAATGAAGGCTCTGTTCCATTCTGGTTAAAACAACAGAGTCAGGGTGCTGCTATTGTGCATGTTGGCGCACTGGAAACACTCTGCTACACCAGTACATTGGTTCCAAACACTCTGCTACACAGTACATTGGTTCCAAACACTCTGTTACACCAGTACATTGGTTCCAAACACTCTGTTACACCAGTACATTGGTTCCAAACACTCTGTTACACCAGTACATTGGTTCCAAACACTCTGTTACACCAGTACAATTGGTTCCAAACACTCTGTTACACCAGTACATTGGTTCCAAACACTCTGTTACACCAGTACATGGGTTCCAAACACTCTGTTACACCAGTACATTGGTTCCAAACACTCTGTTACACCAGTACATTGGTTCCAAACACTCTGTTACACCAGTACATTGGTTCCAAACACTCTGCTACACCAGTACATTGGTTCCAAACACTCTGTTACACCAGTACATTGGTTCCAAAACACTCTGCTACACCAGTACATTGGTTCCAAACACTCTGTTACACCAGTACATGGGTTCCAAACACTCTGCTACACCAGTACATTGGTTCCAAACACTCTGTTACACCAGTACATTGGTTCCAAACACTCTGTTACACCAGTACATGGGTTCCCAAACACTCTGTTACACCAGTACATTGGTTCCAAACACTCTGCTACACCAGTACATTGGTTCCAAACACTCTGTTACACCCAGTACATGGGTTCCAAACACTCTGTTACACCAGTACATTGGTTCCAAACACTCTGCCTACACCAGTACATTGGTTCCAAACACTCTGTTACACCAGTACATTGGTTCCAAACACTCTGTTACACCAGTACATTGGTTCCAAACACTCTGTTACACCAGTACATTGGTTCCAAACACTCTGTTACACCAGTACATTGGTTCCAAACACTCTGTTACACCAGTACATTGGTTCCAAAACACTCTGTTACACCAGTACATGGGTTCCAAACACTCTGTTACACCAGTACATTGGTTCCAAATGGCCCCATAGTACAGGAAATCTATGGAAAATACAGGGTCAACCTCATCCTAATTTTGCATCCTCAATATACGTATCCTGAATAACAGAAAAAAAGTTGCCTGGAATTGTCTGAGGGGAAAGTGTTGAAAATGGCCTGTACAGTATGGCCACCATTGACATCCTATTATAAGGCAATATTTTTTAAATTTTCTTATGCTTTAAGTAGCATGTGACATATCAAACTAGGGGGTTTTCATGATGCTGAAGCCATTCCAAGCATTAGTTTTGCACAAAAGCAATCATTGGGCTAGATTTTTGCCATAGCAACTTGCTCAAGCACATTTGTCAGCACATTAAGCAAGTTGCTATGGCAAAAAATCTAGCCCAATCAGTGTTTCACTGATTCCCCCAGACAATTCCAGGGAACTTTTTTTCTGTTATTCAGGATATATTGAAGATGCAAAATCAGCTGAGTTTGGTTTTTTTTTTTCAATTAGATTGAGGTCAAATTACATTATTACTGGACTACCATACAGGTCTGTAACTCTGAGAGTACAAATGGAACAAATGGAAATTTGGTTTCATTTGTACACTCTCAGAGTTATGGGGGTTCTTAGAAATTAAAAGGTTTGAGAACCACTGCACACCAAATGGAACGAGCCTTAATTAGTATCATCGGTAACACCTGTAGTAGGGAAGTAGGAAAGACGACCCGTAAGTAGGAAGAGTTATCTGTGTCCATAGAGCCCACTCTCTCTCCTCTCCTTCCCTCGCTGCCCCACCCCACCCCACCCCACCCCCCGCTATATCTTTCTAATGCTGTGTTTATTCCTCCTCTGTGCTGCCCTCTGTGCCCTGCTGTTAGACTGCTGATCCAGGCAGGGATAGACATCAACAGGCAGACCAAGGCCGGCACAGCCCTGCACGAAAGCCGCCCTCTGTGGCAAGACAGAGGCAGTGAGACTCCTGCTGGATGTAAGTGGAAACTACATGAATGGCCTGGACTGATGAGTTTTGTGTTTTTTTTAAACAGAAATATGATTCTAGACTTTTCTAGATATGCTCTAGTCATGAGTGTCAGCGCCTCAGGGGGTGGACTAGTTCGTTGTTTTTTATTTATTTTACGAATTTCACTAGAGGATAAGCCCCTTGAGATGCAGCATCTCGTTTCGAGGGGGTCCTCGGGGTCAGCCTAGGAATTGAAATAATGAATTGCATTTTTAATGAATTGCATTTTTATAGCGCTTTTCCAAGTGCTCAAAGCGCTTTACAATGGTTAATTCATTCATACATTGGGAGGTGAAGCGGCGAACAGTCAACGCCA
This sequence comes from Electrona antarctica, assembly GCF_951216825.1. Lineage (NCBI taxonomy): Eukaryota > Metazoa > Chordata > Actinopteri > Myctophiformes > Myctophidae > Electrona > Electrona antarctica. The sequence continues at coordinate 7,440,872 of NC_136795.1, read as the reverse complement.
GCGTCCTCACTTCCCACATTCACACACCAATGGTGGCAAGCTCACACCGACCAACTCATTGGAGGCAATGTAGGGTTCAGTGTCTTGCCCAAGGACACTTCGACATGTGGACAGGAGGAGCCGGGGTTCGAACCGCCGACCCATGGATCATTGGACGACCAGCTCTACCTCCTGAGCCACAGCCGCCACTGAAAAGTTCACCGTTGGATCCCGGCTCCTCCTGACCTGTCCCTGAGCAATGAGAACTGCTCCTATTGGTTAGATAGACAGACCTCTATGACCTCCTGTCCTGTCCCTGAGCAATGAGAACTGCTCCTATTGGTTAGATAGACAGACCTCTATGACCTCCTGACCTGTCCCTGAGCAATGAGAACTGCTCCTATTGGTTAGATAGACAGACCTCTATTGGTGATGAGTAAATGCAGTTGCCATTGCAGCACTGCAGTAAGGAAGATACAAAGACACAGGTACGGTGCGGTCAGTGGCGTGCACAGACATTTAGAGGGGCGGGTGCTCAAGTTAAAAAAGGGCACCTTGTGCAGCGTGTGGAACCGGCCGGTTGCCTTAATAGTGTGAGATTTATAGATTTTGGGACCTAAATAATATATTAGAAGCTTTTTTATCAAGAATTGATCAATGTCACCATGGTCCACATACTGTACACTACACATTTGTCCAGAGGGAAAAGGGCAGGTGGTGCTCTAGCACCCCCTAGTGTCTATCTGTGCACGCCACTGGGTACGGTTACAGAACAAGTACAGAATAAGCAATAGCACATAATATTACATAAAAGACGACAGTATAAAGATGACTTAACCTCTGACCTGGATGGGTTAAATAAATCCTACGTATCTGCAAATATCTTTGGCTAATTGATCTGTCTAGAGTCGTTATTTATCAGGGAATGTCACATTTCCTTTGAGAACCAATGAAAAACCACTGCACTAATAACTGGGTTGGACATCGTGATAGATAATATTAAAGGACCACTTCATCACTTTTCAACTTATCTTCATATAA
>NC_136795.1:7417352-7434852 GCF_951216825.1 Electrona antarctica | reverse complement strand
ACCAACATCAAACATCCACGGCGAAGAAGCACATTGATGGAAGGAAGCAGAGACAGAGTTGGAAGGCTTTGAGGAATAGATAGGGAGAGTTTCTCTAATAATATACACCGGTGGTTTCGTAAATGTGTACACCCGCTACAATATCTCTTCAGCTGAGCACCGCCAGATTCATTTTTGGTGTCTCTGGTCAATTTATCTGCGGAGGCTTATCTGTGGTATAGTTTCTCAGATTTAACAATGAACGTGAGATATATTATTCATAACCAATATCACACTGCACCAAAGCACCGTTAGGGGATACAAGTACGCCCATTGGAGAAAAACGGACATACAGTTGGAGGCCATCGATATTGTCCTTTTCTTTTTGCTGAGGTTTGCGTGATCTGCGCAAAAGGACAGTTAACCCATTTTGGGCGGGAACCCCTTTTGGTGTTTTAAACATTATGTTATAATTTAGCTATTGAAAAATAGCAGATCTACAAGCTCATAGCGCGCCACCGAGTGGCGCGCTACGAGCTTGTAGGTCTGCTATTTTTTGAAAAATAGTGAAAATATTTATTTCAGAAAACTGGAGGATTTAGAAGGATTTTTTAAAATGTTGAGGTCAGGCCTAAATGGGTCAAATGATAAGGGACAATATCGGTGTTACAAATGGGTAAATGAACACTTTAGGATGTGACTGTGTATCCTCTACAGACTTGGAATGTACCTTCTTTTAGTATGAACACTATCCTTCAAAATACCTTTTCAAGGGTACTCCTCACACATCGGTGAGAGGATCATACAGCCATAAATGTACAAATGCACATCTTTCTTCTTCTGGTGAAGTGCAGGAAGTTGAGTTGAATGATGGTCTCTTAAGATGTCTCTCATATGGTGTTATAGTCTGGTTTCATGAGTTTCTCTGTGAACGGGACTGTTATATTATTGCTGTTATTATAGATTAAATGACATTATGACAGAGTGGCAGTAATATGCTCTATTGCAATTCCAAACCTGTGGGCCCCAAATCATTAATAAAACACAAGATTTGAATTGTAATACAGTATAACATCATACATATACATAAATGTAATGGTATTTTTGAGTGGTGCAACCACTCCAAGGAACAGCAATGTCCGTCCGTCCTCACCTATGTGTCCTCACCTATGGGACTATGAGTACCAGTAGGGGAAAAAGTGGCGCTGTTGTGCCAGAAACAGAGAGAGAGAGATAGTGTTGCACTGTTGCCTGCTAATTACACAGAGAGAGAGAGAGGCAGGGGGAGAGGGGAGATAAGAGGGGAGTTGCACCACTCAGTTCACACGGGTGTGATTTTCTGTATAACCTTGAAATATGTAACGCTGGTTCTGTTGATCCGAGCCGGGACACGATCGGTGTGCATTATGTATTCATAAATATCTGATTTGATTTGATTTGATTGAAATAATGCATTATAAGCTCAATTTCCGCTGAGCTTATTTACATATAATGCATTATGACCTGCACTTATAATACGTCTTATAAACGTTGTTATAAGTTGTCATACATGATTATAAACATTTATAATGAGTGAAAAACCACCGCTCCATATCTGTCCTCTCACATTTTCTCTCTCTCTCTCTCTCTCTCTCTCTCTCTCTCTCTCTCTCTCTCTCTCTCTCTCTCTCTCTCTCTCTCTCTCTCTCTCTCTCTCTCTCTGACTCTCTGTCTCTCTGTCTCTCTGTCATTCTCTCTTTCTCTCATAGATGCATCAGCTGCTCTTCAGGTCCGTGCTCTGAAGGATTACTGCAACAACTATGACCTTACCAGCCTCAACATCAAAGCAGGAGATGTTATCACGGTACACACACGCTCACACGCTCGCGCGCGCGCGCACGCACACACGCACGCACGCACGCACGCACGCACGCACGCACGCACCACACACCAGTTGTGACATCAAAGCACTAGGCTTGTTTTGGTGGAGTTCAATGCCGCTGTTTGCATGAAGTTTAGAGGTTGTCAACTCTTCGGTGGTGTTCACTCGGCCGTCAGACAGAGCCCAGAGTTCACACACAGCCTCATTAAAAAGTCATGCTAGCCACAGCGAGATGTGTCACAGAGCTCATTGTCTGTTTGCGGCATTCAATATGCTATTCTCACATTAGTGTCCCTTCATGTCCTCCGAAGAGCCGTTACCAGACTGACGCAAACATCCCACATGTCATTACTGTAACAACTCCACAACGCCATTTAACCACATAACCACAAAAAACTTTATTTTTGGAAAATGTACGAAATTTTTGGCATTTTGTAATTTGGGAGGCCAGGGTTAAAGTGGTTAATTCATTTATTTATTCCACACTAGGGCATTAAGCAACTAGTCGACTAGTTTACTAGTCGACTAGTAAATCCACTAGTCGACCTTGTTGGTACTAGTTGACTAGTTGATTTTTTCCCGATTTTGTAGGCCTCAAGATCAGGTACATTATAGTTATAGTCACCAATGTACACAGTTTTTAAATGTACAAATATTTATTTCCCAAAAAAAAAAACGTTATTTTTTTAAACATAATACAGTAGGTGGTTAAACAACTAGTCGACTAGTTTTTATCCTACTCTTGTCCTCTCTTATGCACCTGCCTTTCTGGTGTGCAAAAGGCTTGTTTTTCCACTATTCGACACTAAATAAAAAGCTGAAACTATAGCATTGATGTTCCACTCCCAAGAGGAATTATTTGAGCTGTAAACTGTTGTAAGGCAGGATAGATAGATTGCGGACTACTTGTAAGCATTAGCAGTGTGACACTAAAGTAGAGACCCTAGACGGTTCTGCAGCACGGTTTCTAATGACAACGTTATTTATGTGCATCTAAAACACCTGTGAATACTGTTACTTTTAGTTACACATTGTTGAATCTGCATTTACACATCAGAAGAGTGCATTTCCATTTAAAGTGTACTCTCTTTTTAGACTATCATACTGTTTTTTCTGTTTTTTTTTTTTACACCTTTCGCACTTATCTAAACTCAAGCGTACACTCAATTGCTGTAACGCTGAGGTTTTTGCTGTGTAGTGTAGTGTGTACATAGTATCTTTTGTAGTCCACCAAACAAATTTATATTCACGTTTCTCTGTGGACATAATATTTATTAGAGGCTTCTGTTTAACTCGCCAAACATGTACTGAATTAAATGGGGAGAGATTCAGAACACTTCCTCATGGCACTCAACCGCAACAATTTATTATTCACTATCAACAGTATCGTTACGTCAGTAGCTGCTCGTAGCAGTCCATTAAACGGAGACAGTTGCCATTATGTCTGCTGCCGTAAACATGTTTAAAACATTTAACATAAGCGGCTCTGGGAGCAGTGTGTAAAACACGTTTAACCCATCTGACGTCGAAATTAAAAAAATGTCTTTTTGTCAGTTTTCTGAAATACATTACATTTCTGAAATGTCAGTGGTGCTCAATATTTCATGTCAAGGACCCCAAAAATTATATGTAATCGGCCGCTGACCCCCATCTGAAAATATGTTGTTCCAGGGACCTCCCCAGAAGCAAATATTTTAGTTAAAATTGTTCGCTCTGAAAGAATATATATTCGAAATTTGCGCCACATTTTCACGATTAAAAAAAAATAGCAGACCTACAAGCCCGTAGCACGGCACTCGGTGCCGCACTATGAGCTTGTAGATCTGCTATTTTTCAATAGCTAAAGTATAACAGGTATAACAGCATGTAAACATATTTAAACATTTAACATAAGGTTCTGGAGCAGCATGTAAACATGTTTAAACATTTAACATAAGGTTCTGGTAGCAGCATGTAAACATGTTTAAACATTTAACATAAGGTTCTGGTAGCAGCATGTAAACAGGTTTAAACATTTAACATAAGGTTCTGGAGCAGCATGTAAACATGTTTAAACATTTAACATAAGGTTCTGGTAGCAGCATGTAAACATGTTTAAACATTTAACATAAGGTTCTGGTAGCAGCATGTAAACATATTTAAAACATTTAACATAAGGTTCTGGAGCAGCATGTAAACATATTTAAACATTTAACATAAGGTTCTGGTAGCAGCATGTAAACATGTTTAAAACATTTAACATAAGGTTCTGGAGCAGCATGTAAACATATTTAAAACATTTAACATAAGGTTCTGGAGCAGCATGTAAACATATTTAAAACATTTAACATAAGGTTCTGGTAGCAGCATGTAAACATGTTTAAAACATTTAACATAAGGTTCTGGTAGCAGCATGTAAACATGTTTAAACATTTAACATAAGGTTCTGGAGCAGCATGTAAACATATTTAAAACATTTAACATAAGGTTCTGGTAGCAGCATGTAAACATATTTAAACATTTAACATAAGGTTCTGGAGCAGCATGTAAACATGTTTAAAACATTTAACATAAGGTTCTGGAGCAGCATGTAAACATGTTTAAACATTTAACATAAGGTTCTGGTAGCAGCATGTAAACATGTTTAAACATTTAACATAAGGTTCTGGAGCAGCATGTAAACATGTTTAAACATTTAACATAAGGTTCTGGAGCAGCATGTAAACATGTTTAAAACATTTAACATAAGGTTCTGGTAGCAGCATGTAAACATGTTTAAAACATTTAACATAAGGTTCTGGTAGCAGCATGTAAACATGTTTAAACATTTAACATAAGGTTCTGGTAGCAGCATGTAAACATGTTTAAACATTTAACATAAGGTTCTGGAGCAGCATGTAAACATGTTTAAAACATTTAACATAAGGTTCTGGTAGCAGCATGTAAACATGTTTAAAACATTTAACATAAGGTTCTGGTAGCAGCATGTAAACATGTTTAAACATTTAACATAAGGTTCTGGTAGCAGCATGTAAACATGTTTAAAACATGTAACATAAGGTTCTGGAGCAGCATGTAAACATGTTTAAACATTTAACATAAGGTTCTGGTAGCAGCATGTAAACATGTTTAAACATTTAACATAAGGTTCTGGAGCAGCATGTAAACATGTTTAAACATTTAACATAAGGTTCTGGAGCAGCATGTAAACATGTTTAAAACATTTAACATAAGGTTCTGGAGCAGCATGTAAACATATTTAAACATTTAACATAAGGTTCTGGAGCAGCATGTAAACATGTTTAAAACATTTAACATAAGGTTCTGGAGCAGCATGTAAACATATTTAAACATTTAACATAAGGTTCTGGAGCAGCATGTAAACACGTTTAAACATTTAACATAAGGTTCTGGAGCAGCATGTAAACATGTTTAAACATTTAACATAAGGTTCTGGAGCAGCATGTAAACATGTTTATACATAAGGTTCTGGAGCAGCATGTAAACATGTTTAAACATTTAACATAAGGTTCTGGAGCAGCATGTAAACATGTTTAAACATTTAACATAAGGTTCTGGAGCAGCATGTAAAACATGTTTAAACATAAGGTTCTGGAGCAGCATGTAAACATGTTTAAACATAAGGTTCTGGAGCAGCATGTAAACATGTTTAAACATAAGGTTCTGGAGCAGCATGTAAACATGTTTAAACATTTAACATAAGGTTCTGGAGCAGCATGTAAACATGTTTAAAACATTTAACATAAGGTTCTGGAGCAGCATGTAAACATGTTTAAAACATTTAACATAAGGTTCTGGAGCAGCATGTAAACATGTTTAAACATTTAACATAAGGTTCTGGAGCAGCATGTAAACATGTTTAAACATTTAACATAAGGTTCTGGAGCAGCATGTAAACATGTTTAAAACATTTAACATAAGGTTCTGGAGCAGCATGTAAACATGTTTAAAACATTTAACATAAGGTTCTGGAGCAGCATGTAAACATGTTTAAACATTTAACATAAGGTTCTGGAGCAGCACCCTGACGGTCGCTGGAAAGGCTGCATCCACGACAACCGCACAGGAAACGACCGCGTGGGCTACTTCCCTTCCACCATGGTGGAGGTCATCAGCAAGCGGACAGGTGCGTGTTTCTCTCCTGTGTGTGTGTGTGTGTGTGTGTGTGTCTGTGTGTGTGTGTGTGTGTGTGTGTGTGTGTGTGTGTGTGTGTGTGTGTGTGTGTGTGTGTGTGTGTGTGTACCTCAGTCTGTGCGCGGTTTCATAATGGTCAATTTGAATCCCAACGCCAGGACATGAGCCAGCGTGAAACGTAAGTTTCTAGTCATTAAGACCAGTGTCTGTCTAGTCTCTGGCTGAAGATGAACATGGAGCTGTATAGATGAAGACGATGACGGAACACATGGAGGATTTCAGAACAAAGATCATCTGTTGGTGAAAGAAGAGTTTTTGTGCGCCTGTTTCTGTGCATTCCCATCCAGGCAGCAGTGTTACCCAAACACTGCGACCAAACATCTATAGAGGCCATTATTGTAGTTCTCCACACATTGAGTATTTTCTCCATCAAAAATGTACATTCTCCTATAAGCTACCTATACCGCCATACAGTACGTCATAATTTTAAGTCTTTGCACTGTGGCTCAGGAGGACCCAGAGCCATGAGATTACAGGGTCAACGACAAAGAGCAGCACTAGTATTGTATTATTTATTTTTGCTTTTGCGCCTGGACTACATTTGCTACTATACTCTCTCTAGTAGCGACCGTAGTGGGCACTTATTCATGATTGGCTGCCTCGTCTCTAGGCTGCCTCTAAGCCAATGGGTTACTACCCATAAAACCCATAGTCTGAATGACATGAAACCCATAGTCTGAACGCCGCTGCAACGTGAAGCCGTGAGGCTGCGGCACACACACACTGATTATACTGTAGAGATGTTCACAAACGAGAGCTCTCTGCACCTGGCAGCTATGACTGAGTGCGAAAGTGCATAAACCATTTTGATAACCACTATATACTTTACTTAATAGTACACATTCCTTCACTGCCATTCTTTTTGCCATCTCGGCCACTAGGAGGCGCTGATTCTTGAACTGTCTATCGGTGTCTGTGCGTCAGGTAGTTTGATCTGTTTTGTGAGTGTCTTGTTCATAGCGTGTCATACATGGAATTGTATGTAGTGTATGTACTGTATATAACAGTCTGTCTGTCCTGTGTGCCCCTGTCTGTCTCTGTCTGTCTCTGTCTGTCTGTCTCTGTCTGTCTGTCTGTCTGTCTGTCTGTCTGTCTGTCTGTCTGTCTGTCTGTCTGTCTGTCTGTCTGTCTGTCTGTCTGTCTGTCTGTCTGTCTGTCTGTCTGTCTGTTTCTTTTTGGCTGTTAGTCTACCTTCGATCCTTTCTAACTGTCAAAATGTCACTTCTTTCTGGTGTCAATCCACTGCACTCTATTGATCTTTCCATGGCTTTAACTCTCTCTCTCTCTCTCTCTCTCTCATCCATTCACCTCTATGTCAGCTCTCTTTGATCACTTCTGTTCCCTTGTGGAGTGTATCCTTCATATTAGCATTTCATACTAGTTGATCTGGAGCAGTGGCGGTGGTCCTGGAACATTTGGGGCCCTAGGCAAGACTAGTTCATGCACGCATGTGCGCACGCACGCACACAAATGTGTTAGTGTATTACGTTTAGCTGTTGATCTTCAGCTGGCAGTATTTAGCTACCAGCTAATGTGAACATGAGATAGTTATAATCCCAATAGTGAAGCAATTTATATCATGCTTGAGCTAGCTATACAGCTAATACTTAATCATTATAATAATGGGTTTTTATTTATAAGGCACTTTACATTTGTGTATTCTAACCAAGAATACCTTTGCAATCTATTGAAATAACACTACTAGCTCATTTACTCCAATGAATGCAGCATATAATAGAGATTATGCAGTTTTTATGGAGATGCCGTAATGAGCAGACACAACAAGCCGACAAGCTCCCACAAACACACTGACTAATAAGTCCCAAGGCATGTCCTTTCACACGTGCGTGCACGCGCGCACGCACGCACACACACACACACACACACACACACACACACACACACACACACACACACACACACACACACAGTGTGACAAAACAAACAAAATTCTCTCAGAAGACATTTATTTATAATTTTATATTTAATCATGCACGATATCCCCCCATCCCCTCAGCACTGACTGTACAGCAGAAGTCAGAGTTATTGCATTTTGAAGGCATTAATAATGCATAATGAAATGCTGAATAGCTGAAGATATTTATCTATTTTGCATAACTAGGCGGAAATGTCATAAAACACAGGCAAGGGGCCAGTAGCAACCAGCCTGTTGAGAGTGATGGTAGACGGTAGTTAGAGAGTAGCCTGGCTAATAAGCCAGACTCAAATCACACTGTCGTGTCGTGTGGTATTTGAGTCTGGAGATGCTGTGTATGGATCTTGTTTCCCGGGGGGCGGGTTCAAACATTTTCTCTTTGACGCAATTGGTCAGAGCTACTGTCAGTCAAAGGTCTCAAGCATTGAACGTCACTGTACCAAAGCCCGCCCATATTGCATACCGTGTCCCTATTGGCCACACCAGTTCTCTGGTGTAGGAAATGGGCGTACAATTGAGCCTCTCCAGACCGTAATCCGCCGGCAGGCAATTCTTTTTTTGCCAACGGCTGATTCGGTCTGGCTTATTAGCCAGGCTAGTTAGAGAGCCCATTAAGGCCTGGGATGTTGTATTCTTCCCTGAATGGAACGTGTTTACTTCCCCCCTGAATGCGCGCCTTCGCTCATGCTCATATTGCGATCATGACGTTGGCGATCTGTGAAACATGCACGCCGTCACCAATAAGGGGCACGCTATGTTAGTATAGGAACACGAGCCAAGGTCACCTTTCTTTATGAGCCTTCCACCGCCATCCTAGGAGGGGGGGGGGGAGGGGTGCGATCCATCGGAAACATCTCCACGTTTACGCTTCATCACTCTTTTGCTTTTCCATTTCTCCCCGCTGCGGCTGTCGGCCTTTCCATTTAATTCCACTCTCTTCTCTGTTACCATCACTCCATTGTGTGTCACGGTAACCTTCTTACACGTTAACCACACACGCCGTTTGATTTGTGATTTCGGCATTTGTTTTTAATTTCTCCTTCTTTTGTTTCCTTCTCTTTTTTTTGTAATTTTCTGTTCTGTTGTTTGTTTGTTTGTTTGTTTGTTTGTTTGTTTGTTTGTACCATGGCACCGGCCGCTGCCGGCTGTGTGTTGTGTGCGTCTGGTCTCGGTGACTGTATCCAGGTTTGGCCAGCACAGTCATTTGCACCCAACAGTTTCAAAAGATACCGCTGGTCGCCCCGGCGACGGTTGCCCCTGCCAACGTGGTAGTCAACGGCAACGACCCCACGTTCCATCAGATCCATATCCTGCCTCCTCCACCGCCTCCTCCACCACCACATTCCCATCAGCCACTGCTTCCACTTTTCACTTCCTTTGGCTATAACAGGTCGCCCGTGACAAGCCCACAGGGAGACACACCCACTGCCCCAGGTACACACCCCTTTTTTCATATTATTATTATTATTATTAATAACTAAAGCTTCAAGGGATGCTTTCATTTGTCTAACCATTATAGCAGTAGAATGCAAAATTCCTGATTGGCTACGTGAAATCCTCTAATGCGCACTATTTCTCAGATGGACTTGGCAGAAGGCATCCTTTAAAGTTTTCTGTTTGGGACTATAATTTATGTAATCCATTATATTATTCATACGGTATATGAGTTTGGGTTTTCTGTTGCTGTCGTCATTTCCATTATACGTCTGACTCAGATATAGTATATGTTTGTTTTTCGTGACACAGTCTCCCGAGAAGGGGGAGAATTGGCTATATTCAAACTTTTAATCTCCCACACGGCAATCGCTGATTCCGCTAGTTGTTGCAGTGTGAGACTGACGGGGAGTTATGAGAACTCTGAAGTCTGACAGATGAAACCGTAGATGAATTTTGACAGAAAAGCAATCATTGTATGATTCGGCGTGCTCGCCTAATAGTCTTGCAGTTAGTGGCATGCATGTTAGTGAGCAACTCTGAGAGAATGGGGATGGTCCCCAGACCCCAGACACTGCTCAATGACTGACCACTGCTCATAGTTAGGATGGGGTAGATTAATGATCATTCCCTGCATTGGATCAATCACTTCAAATTGCCAAAAGGGCAATTTGCAGGATAGATACAGTGTCAGGGACTTCGGGAGGAGCCACACTTTGCCTAGACCTAAAGTAAGTTTGACTCACACAGTACAGAATGCACAAAGGTAAATCTTGTACATTGACTACTAATATAACTTTTATACATTGTAGGTGTTGGGCTACACAGCTAACATTCTGAATGTTAATTTAACTCATTGACTCTTTATAGAGCGTCGCAGTCCTGCCCCCTTTCCAGACCCGAAAAAAATTTAAAATATTTTTTGAAAAGTCTATGAGGAAAATGATCAGGGAATTCTTTTCCGCGTCTGGAAAGGGGGCGGGACGCTCTATAGGGGAGTTCAACTATGTTATTCTATTTGACTATATAGACCTGTGTTTGCTTGAGTTTGTTTTTTTTAATTATTTGGGAGTCTTCTTGGTTATTTTACCCCTCATTGTTTTTTCCTCTCCTTTTTGTTGTTGTTAGTGTCCGTTCTCTCCTCCGCCCCTGTCACTAGGACAACTCAGTCCTCACTCACACTCACATGCATACATACACAGGCACACACATGGACCACATGTATCAATCTCTCATTTGCACGTGTGTGTGTGTGTGTGTGTGTGTGTGTGTGTGTGTGTGTGTGTGTGTGTGTGTGTGTGTGTGTGTGTGTGTGTGTGTGTGTGTGTGTGTGTGTGTGCGCGCGCGCGATAATTCAATTTCTGAAGTGTTCCTGTCTCCAGTGTCGTTGTCAACTCTGAGCACCGTCTGTTTTCACATGTATCCACCTTTATCCACCTCACGCTAGAGCTTGAACGTGGTGAACTGTGTGTGTGCGCGTGCATGTGTGTGCGCGTGCATGTGTGCATGCGTGCGTGGCGTGCATGCGTGTATGTGTGTGCGGTGCACGCGAGCACATGAATGTATGAGTGCGAGGCCGCAAAATGTGTATCGACTGTGTTGAGCAAAGTGTCCCAAATCTGCTATTTTTAGTGAATAAGACCTACATTTCCAAAGGCTCGGCAAGAAGATAATTTTAACGTTATTTGGTTGCTCAGTCATGTGATGTTTTTTGCAAGATGTGCTTTCTTTGTTCTACGAGAGAACAGGGGAACTCTACATAATAACCATTTCATTGTTTCAGAAAAGCGATCCAACAAAATGTGATCTTATTTCTCCCGAATAAGTTATGAGTGTATGTCATCTGCTTCCTGTGTGTGTTCTTCAGAGTGTGGTCATGAATGTATTACTACTGTATTATTGTCATAGTCACAACTGTTTGTCATTTCCTCATGTATACGCTCTCATGGGTAAAACAACACATCACAGTGCAACACAATTGTGAGTTTGTAGATCAGCTATTTTCAGTGTGCGATATGGCACGCAATTAAAGGACCACTTCACCACTTTTCAACCTATCTTCATATAATAGGTCCTCACTAATAATCATGAATAATCATGATTTTCTACTCAGTCTGTATGTAAGAGTTTAGAAACCGGCTTCCAGTGACATCATCATTAGGCAGATTATTTTTTTAAACAAGATTTTTTTACAAAAATGTTTAGATTTTCATTATCGTGGGAACGATGGCTTCCATTTTTGCATTGCAACTTTTCAAGACTAGAAAGCCTGCAGTTTTTATTAGCTTGTATTCCCCATCGATGAGGTCACTGGAAGACGGTTTCTGAACTGCTCACAGCCCTCCTATGAGACACAGGCCGAGTAGAAAAAAATTGCGCCATTTTTTCATGATTATTAGTGCGGACCTATTATATGAAGATAGGTTGAAAAGTGGTGAAGTGGTCCTTTAAGTATAAAATATGTACAGCAGCCATGTTGGAAAGAAATTGGCCATCTTCCTTACTTACTAATTTTGGATTTGTCAGTGTTCCATTCTGGTCAAACAGAGAGTGCTAATGTTGTGTATATTGGCTCACTGGAAACTCACCAGTGGTTCACAAAGTGTTGTTCAGGTACCCTCATCCTCATGGGCTCCTTTTCCACCAAAAGAACTTTGGTTCTAGAACTGGTTCCGTTCTTTCTTTTTTATGACGGTTTGTACGACATCTGCTGCTGCATCTTCCAACCTGAATATCCCATTTTGACCTGAGATCAGATTCTAAAAATGTCTTCTACATCCTGACAGTTTTTTGAAAAGGCTATGTTTCAAGTCAGTCGTTCTTCAAATAGCAGACCTACAAGCTTGTGGATCTGCTATTTTTCAATAGCTAAAGCATAACATAATGCTAACACCAAAAGGGGTTCCCGCCCAAAATGGGATATAGTGACATGCCCACTGTGGTTCCCACTTCAGGGCAAGAAGGAGTATGTTTTGGTTCCACTGTGGTTCCCACTTCAGGGCAAGAAGGAGTATGTTTTGGTTCCACTGTGGTTCCCACTTCAGGGCAAGAAGGAGTATGTTTTGGTTCCACTGTGGTTCCCACTTCAGGGCAAGAAGGAGTATGTTTTGGTTCCACTGTGGTTCCCACTTCAGGGCAAGAAGGAGTATGTTTTGGTTCCAGTTCCCGAACCAACTTTTAGGGATCTGAACCAATTAATTTGGTTCAAAATTAGGCAGGACAAAAGAACGGAACCGGTTCAACCCCTGTCTGTGTGGTTTCTTGAGGGGGTTCAGTGGGGGCAGTGTGACCAGTGTGAGGTCCCGTAAGCACCCATTTGGTTCCATTTGGTTCCGGGGGTCCTTGAAATTAAAATGTTTGAGAACCACTATGCGACACTAAATGGAACAGAGCCGTATTTAGTATCGTTGTTAAGACCTGTGAAGGAAGTAAGGAAAGGAAGAGGCCCCATTTCTTTCCAACATGGCTGCCGTGCATAGAGCTACCCTTTAATGGGCATTAGGGTTCCAACATGGCTGCCGTGCATAGAGCTAGCCTTTAATGGGCATTAGGGTTCCAACATGGCTGCCGTGCATAGAGCTAGCCTTTAATGGGCATTAGGGTTCCAACATGGCTGCCGTGCATAGAGCTAGCCTTTAATGGGCATTAGGGTTCCAACATGGCTGCCGTGCATAGAGCTAGCCTTTAATGGGCATTAGGGTTAGAAACGGTCTATCATGTTGTCCTGCAGGTAAGGCTGTTCACCGGCTGTGGGTGATACCGTGTATTTTACACTTACAGGTTGCTTTCACATGCACTACTTTGCATCATCACCCTCAAGCAAGATTATGTTCTTAGATCTCATGATCAGCAGATTCAACATTCAATGCATCTGAGTGACTCACACAATTAGTCAGTCAGTGTTGTGTGATCTTTAACTTGTAGCTCTCACTGTCAGTCAGTCAGTCAGTCAGTCAGATAGTCAGTCAGTCAGTCAGTCAGTCAGTCAGTCAGTCAGTCATAAGGTGCTGCCAGACTTACTAAAGAGCTGCGGACGTTTTCGGCTGTCGGACAGCTTCTTTTCCGGGTTTTTAGACAGCTGGTGGATGGAAATTAAGCTCCACCTCCGCGGACGACTGCCGCGACGGCCAGATTCCCGGAAACGCTCTCCTCCGCGGCAGTCGTCCGCGGAGGTGGAGCTTCTTCTGTCCGCGGCTGTCGGCCGTTTTCCGCTTATAGGTGTGGAAACACTGATAGTCAGTCGCTCGCTCGCTCGCTCTCTCGCTCACTCGCTCACTCACTCACTCACTCACTCACTCACTCACTCACTCACTCACTCACTCTCATTCTCAAAATATCAAGGTTCTCTCTATTTGGGCCTTTTAATTGGAGTGACCTTCATACTCCAGACAGAGCAACAGACTGACTCACTCTCTATTCTCTGTCATGAACTGTCTGTCCGCTAACATCTCTTTGAAATGATCCTCACATCCCCTTATTTCCCCTCTAATTACATCCCCTTGGCCATGTTCCTCTCCCGAACTCGCTCTAAATCTATTCCCATCTAAAAAAAAAGAAAAGCTGAATTGAAGCTTGTTCTGAGCTTACACTTGTTGCACGTTGCTATGGTTATTTGTTTGCTATAAAGGCGTCAAATGTAGATGCATGTGCAGACTATGTAAAGCTCCAATCTGAATGGGTGCAACATGGCTTCATGTGCTGTAGGAGGAGCAGTGATGGGTGCAACATGGCTTCATATGCTGTAGGAGGAGCAGTGACATTAAGTGAAGGCAGAGCATACTGTGATGATCATGATAGCACACTGTACAATCCTGAGTGTTCAATGAATGTGGAGAATGTATAAACATAACCAAATGGTCCATGTGATGTTTATCTGGTAGGTCCTCTGAAGAACTGCAACGTTCTCTTTGCACTCCACTTAAGTGACTATTAACCTTGCTATTTGTTGAGCAGTACATTTACTAGCACATTTACTTGCACTTGTAAGTCACTCTGGATGAATGCCTAAATTGTTGTAAAAATTTAAAAGTGTCCATTTGGTTACATTTGTACACTCTCAGAGGTATACAAATTGATTTAATTAACGCTGAGGACTGTACTGTGTATGTGTACCAGCTTTTCTCCAAATCTGCTTTCCTATAGTGGTCATATCTAAACCATGCATAGCCCCTTCAATAAGATGGTTATAATGGTTTATGACGAACAAACACGCTCTCCACATGCACTATAGCAGTCCCATTATGACAAGAATATTGCATATATAATGACACACTGACGGATGTATTATATATGTATGTGTATGTGCATTATGGCATATGTGTATATACACAGATATACATGTTATTAATCTATTTATGTACTATGGGTATATAAATGTATTCATATATCTATGTATTATATATATATGCTGTCTTTTTTTCTCTGTGTGTGCGCGTGGCTGTGTATTTGTATGTGTGTGTGTGCGTGTGCGTGTGTGTGTGCGTGCCTGCCTGCCTGCGTGTGTGTGTGTGTGTGTGCGCGTGTGTGTGTGCGTGTGTGTGTTTTGTGTTTGTGTTTGAGAGAGGGAGAAGAGAGCGGGATAGATAGAGGGAGGGAGAGAGAAAGAGAGACGTGTTTGCAGCCTAGATATAAAAACCCAGCTAGTTATAAATCCCCTTCTCTGCCCTTCATCCCTCAGCCCAGACCAGCACTCTTCATCACTTCCTTTGTAATAGTAGTGTTTTGGGGTTTTGGGATTGATAAATTAATGTGCGAGCAATGAGCAGCGCCCTGAAGTCGTTGTGTAATGTCCTGTGTCTTATGACAGCAGATTAACAGAATACTGTAGCTTCTTCTATATAGGCTTGCTTCATTCACAACGAGTCCTCTGCTGCAATGCAGCGTCGTTTACTTTCAATTCCGAGTTCTGTCCAATTTACTGTTCATTTTGCCAGAAGGCGTTAAGGGACAATCTGTCATCCAGTCCTTTGAGCGACACGTGTTGTGAGTAACAATATGACTGTTCGGTGTACTCTAATTAGAACGTGCATCTTCTTTAAAGATGGAGTGCCATTTTCCACCCTAAAACATGATCATCAGGTCTTATTGTTATATAAGGAGGAAGACGTTTTTCAAAAAAGTGTACAGTATTTGTTAAAATGTCGTTTTTATGTGGACACGCCCACCAGTTCATTAAGTATGCCTGGTTTGCTTGGTGGGTGGTGAATGGTGATCCACCTGAACTTAAGCCGCACCCACAGCTGTAGTTTTCTTTTCATTGGCACGTTTGACTGTCAAGGGTTCAGCCTCCAGGAAGAAACCCTAAATACAAAGGGAATACATCATTGCACATAAAAACGACTCCAGGGTGTCTAATGAAGTACTGTCACCTCATAGACACATGAAAAACTGAAAAAATACAAAAATTGTGGCACTTCATATTTAATTCCTAGAAGAAAAATAGGGCTGTTACAGTATGACACAACTATTGAAAATAGTGTAAGTACTAAGTATGAGAGTCAGTAAACAATTAAAAACAATGTTTTATGGTGACAACATTTTTATTTAAAATAAACATTTCATGAGTTATTTTAGAAAGTATTTCTGTAGTAAGCTACAGAAATATTACATTGTAAAAACATGGACAAAGCAGTAAGAAAATAAATAACAATTAGATATCTATGCTGTTAAGTCAAGGCTAACAGTAATTTAGATTTCTGAAATAAACTGAAATTAAGGAATAGGCCTATACTTAAAGCCAAAATGCTTTTTCTAGCGATGTAGTGGAGACACTTGATGTAATACGTGGTGTCAGACACATTTTTATATAGATTAGTATGTATTGTATTAGCCTATAATAACTTTTTTTGGTTGGTAGGTAATTGTCAAGGTTTTATTTTGTAGCATATGTACCTAAAATACACCTGTGGCAACCTTCCAGGCAGTGACATTCTTGTACTTAGAGCCTCATTAACATTGTAGACAAAAAAATATATCAATAATTCTGTTACTAAAAATAGTAATTATAAGTAACATAAAGCCTCACCATAGCATTGTCACCTTATTTACAACCATGTCATTTAAGGCTTAATGTCAAGGCTTTTAGCAAAGCATACAAACAACAAAAAACGAAGTTGCTTTAGACCAGTTTTTAAAACCTAATATACAATAAGAAGTGATTCATCGTACAGTACACGTACAGTCTTGAGATAGTTTGCAAAGGTTACTGACAGCCTTAGCCTATAGGATTAATAATATATGAATAATAATGGATTTAATTTATAATGCACTTGACATTCCACATAATCTCAATGTGCTCACACCACATCACACCACTAAAACATCTAAGGAATGAAAAAAACCCAAAAACAAAAACAAATGTAAAACATGAGGGCATAGAGCCTAGAGGTAAAACTAGTGAAGATAGAAAAATGCCATGTTAAAATAAAGATGCTAAGATTAATAAAAAAAATATGTTTAGGCCGAACTAATGACGGTGGTAGGCCATGCTAGTGTAAGGGGCGGGTTGGTTAGCAGCAGCTAACGGTGGTGTTCTGTGTTGAAGGTTGTCGCGGTACAGAGGCCAGTCCTCAGGGCTCCCCCACCCCGTCCGGTGGGCCGCACGGAGGCTCCAACGAGGAGATCTGGGTGCTCCGTAAGCCCGTGGCAGGTAATCAAAGCCGTGGCCGCGCCGAGCCCTCAGCGCCCCTCGTCCTCCTCCCCCCTATGACCCCATATGACCCTTTCAGTTCCAAGCAGAGCTTAAATAGTATCTGACGTCCGTTCAAAAAAACAGTGGTGGAAAAAGTACTCATTTGTTTTTTTACTTAAGTGAAAGTATCAATACTGCAATGGAGAACTTTACTCAGACTAAAACGTTTGGAATTCAAAAAGTATTTGAGTGAAAGTACAAAAGAATTGGCATCGAAATGTGACTTAAAGTACCTAAAAGTAAAGGTGCTCATTGTGCAGAATGTCCCGTTTCCAGTTCTGCTAGTTTCAAATGGCCCAAATGTACGGTACTGTATATAGGGCTGAAGTGGTTAACCCATTTAGACCTGATATGAGGACGATTCTACAAATGTCTTCTAAATCCTGACAGTTTTCTGAAAAACCCA
>NC_136795.1:7397352-7412352 GCF_951216825.1 Electrona antarctica | reverse complement strand
TGGGGGGGGAGGGGTATTGACCCGTAATCAGACTGTTACTTTGATCAACGGAGGTGAAAGGTTGACGTCGGCTAAGGATTTCTGTCTTGTTTTCTTTCCGTACAGGTTCCGCCGCCCCCTCTCGCACGCCGAGCCAACCGGGTTGCCCGCTCCACGAAGCTCCGCCCTATGATGCCACAGCAACCAGGAAGGGAGAGGGGCAACAAGGCGAAGCAAAGGTACGACAGCCCCCAAATTCCCACAGAACCAACCTTCTCTCTCTCTCCCTCCCTCCCTCTCTCTCCTGTTCTCCCTCCTCTCTCTCTGCCTCAATTCCCCTGTCACACACACACACACACAGACACCCAGCAGTCTCTCCCATTACGCACACACACACATACACACAGTAGATGATACCTGCAGCCTTTACCACTACACACCGCATCATTCCAGACAATATGTAGGTCCACCGTCGCCTCTACTTAGATCCACACCAACACGCACGACCTCAATACACACACATGACAAGATGTTGCCCCAGCGCTTTCTCTCGCACCTGGCATCGTCCGTGCTGCGAGCGTGCGGATGCAACCATGACACGGTGAGTGTGTGTGTGTGTGTGTGTGTGTGTGTGTGTGTGTGTGTGTGTGTGTGTGTGTGTGTGTGTGTGTGTGTGTGTGTGTGTGTGTGAGTGTGTGAGAGAGAGAGAGAGAGAGAGAGAGAGAGAGACTAATCCTGTCCTTCTCTCCTCTGTGTCGTATCTTCTCTCCATATCTATTCACTCCTCTTCATTGCAGCTTCTCTTTTCTAATTTTTTGCAGCTTGTTTTGCTTGCAGGCACCTAAATGGAAAAACTGTTTTATGTTGATCACTGAGACATGTACGCCTGCACAGTGCGTCATACCAACATAGCTCTTGTTGAAATAACAAACAGGCTGTGTGTGTGTGTGTGTGTGTGTGTGTGTGTGTTGTAGGTCTGCATTTGCACACTTGAGAGTTTACTGTATGTTGTTGTCCGATTGGAGCAATTTCAAGCGTGCCGGTGAGCATATTTTAACAGCAGGTGGTAGTTATGTCACGGGCCTACTGCATGCATGTTTTATGTGTGTGTGTGTGTGTGTGTGTGTGTGTGTGTGTGTGTGTGTGTGTGTGTGTGTGTGTGTGTGTGTGTGTGTGTGTGTGTGTGTGTGTGTGTGTGTGTGTGTGTGTGTGTCCATCTGTTAGCTCAAGTCGTGATTCCTCAGCATTCCGCCTCCTCTTCTATTCCTCTGGTAGAGAGCAGCCCCAAGGATGGAGGAGAGAGAGAGAGAGAGAGAGAGAGAGAGAGAGAGAGGGAGAGGGAGAGGGAGAGAGAGAGAGAGAGAGAGAGAGAGAGAGAGAGAGAGAGAGAGAGAGAGGAGAGAGAGAGAGAGAGAGAGAGAGAGAGAGAGAGAGAGAGAGAGAGAGGGAGAGGGAGAGGGGGAGAGAGAGAGAGAGAGAGAGAGAGAGAGAGAGAGAGAGAGAGAGAGAGAGAGAGGCTAAAGTGAAGAAGAGATGGAAGATGCAGTGATGGCACGTAAGGAGCGAAGACGGATGGAGCGGAGAAGAGTGGAAATGACAGATTGGGATAGATAGGGAAAGAGAACAATTGTGGGAAGGGAATGAAGTAGGACTGAGAGAGGCATAACGGAAAAGGGTAGGATAGTTGGAAGGTAGAGTGAAGAAGCGATTGAGGATAGAGAGAGAGAGAGAGAGAGAGAGAGAGAGAGAGAGAGAAACAATGCAATGAAGAATGTGAGAAACACGGGAAGGAATCAAACAGAATGAGAGGTGGAGATTGAAGAGGACAGTCAGCAGAATGAAGAGGACAGACAGACACGTATTTCACCACATGAACCCAAGAGTCTCCATTCTGGGGGCAAAAGTTCAGCGGAAATCTCATTGCAGTGTGATGTGAGCTCTATAGTAGGAGCAGACCTAGTATAATGTGTTGTGAGCTCTATACTAGGAGCAGACCTAGTATAGAGGCCTGGGGGACTGTGTTGTGAGCTCTATACTAGGAGCAGACCTAGTATAGAGGCCTGGGGGACTGTGTTGTGAGCTCTATACTAGGAGCAGACCTAGTATAGAGGCCTGGGGGACTGTGTTGTGAGCTCTATACTAGGAGCAGACCTAGTATAGAGGCCTGGGGGACTGTGTTGTGAGCTCTATAGTAGGAGCAGACCTAGTATAGAGGCCTGGGGGACTGTGTTGTGAGCTCTATACTAGGAGCAGACCTAGTATAGAGGCCTGGGGGACTGTGTTGTGAGCTCTATAGTAGGAGCAGACCTAGTATAGAGGCCTGGGGGACTGTGTTGTGAGCTCTATACTAGGAGCAGACCTAGTATAGAGGCCTGGGGGACTGTGTTGTGAGCTCTATACTAGGAGCAGACCTAGTATAGAGGCCTGGGGGACCTACAGTATGTCCACTAAAAGCATGTAGGGCTCAGTGGTGAAAAGAGAAAGCGGTGCTGTAATAGTGCTAGTTCTACCGACAGAGCTTTATAACTCCTACACAGTCACATCTGGGGTGCTATTTTAGGTCTGAGAGAGTGTAAAAATGGGTCAGTGTTTACACGCTACATTATCAGTGTGTATCCTCTGTTGCACCAACAGAAATCGGCATCAACATTCTCACACTGCCACGGTTGATGAAGGTGTTTAAGGCTGAACTAATCCGATGTCGCTTCACGGATCGTCTAAACTCCTCATTAGCTTGCTTATAAAAAATAGCATGGATGCTGCCCTGGAGTGCTATAGCTATAGCAAGCAGGTTGCCTAGCAATCGCTGCTCTGCTGCCAAGTTGAACTGGAACTCCACACTGCTGTGTGTTGTGTCGACGACAGCACTTGTGGAAGGAGTGATGTCTAGTTATCGTTCATTAAGCTAGTCAGTGTGTTTACCTCACTGGAGAGCTTTCTCTAACAGGAGATTAGAAGCTCTTCTCTACTGAGTGTCTTCCCCACCAATCAGATAATTGGACAGATATTGACCTACCTACGTTTTGCTGTGATTACCCAGGAGTGACTGAGCCAGGACTGGCGGCAAAGGAATCAAGGATTTTCCTCTTTCCTCAATTGTAACCTGGTTTCTACCACAGAACGGCGAATTATTGGCAAATTTGGCATATTCTCCAAAACTGCCTCCAGGGATGTTATAATGAACAGCTGTGCTAAAGTTTGATGTAAACGAACAGTGCTCTCTCAAACCCATGTAAACGTTTGTTAGATTTTAGTTCTTAGCCCTGGAAAAATCCCCACAAGGCCAGGCTTTGGCAAAGTGGCCCATGAGAGCCAGAGCTAGAGCCGGTGACAGCATGCCCCCTTGTCTTCTCTCCCGTATAGAGCTCAGAGGCTGTTGTCCAATGGCTGAGTGACTTTCAGCTGCAGCTCTACGCTCCAAACTTCACGGACGCTGGGTATGACTTGCCCACCATTAGCAGAATGACCCCGGAGGTAAGGCACTGAGAAACCTGACCCCCAACCCCTTGTTCCAACCTTAAAGAACACACCCAGAGAGGTCGCAGGCACCTCCAAGGACCACAATGGACACATAAGTCTGCCAGACTTCATTGTGCTGTCCTTGATGATTTCTAAGATGCATGTGACACCTTGTGTTTGGATGATCGTCAGACTCCTTAGTCCCCTCCCCTCCTCCGATGACTGCTATACCCAAACTGTGCTGTCCTTTCACCTCTCACCAGTCACCTCTGACCTGGTATTGACCCACACTGTTTCCTGTCACTTGATAAAACCTCACCTTCCTGCACTCATCTGCTGGGACCTGGTCTTATCAATCACGCATCACCACTCTCAGCCTACACATGGCATACTGTGGCCTTGTGGATGCACCTTCAACACATGTAAGACCTTCCTTTGCATGTGTTTGCATTTTGCACGACTGTTGAAGAGTATCTGGACATTGAATAATACAAGAGAGGTTATGGCTAAAGTGTGTCTCCTCAAGACTGGCTGCCAAATTAAAATCAATAAAGGCCAAAGACAATGCATACCGTGTAACATCACAGCCTGACCATTTGATCTAAGACTGATGGGTGATTTACATGCAACAGTAATTACAATCAATAATTATCCCATTCTGGGGGCGGGAACCCCTTTTGGTGTTTTAAGCGTTACGTTAAACTTTAGCTATTGAAAAATAGCAGATCTACAAGCTCATAGCGCGCCACCGAGTGGCGCGCTATGAACTTGTAGGTCTGCTATTTTTGAAAAATCGTTAAAATGTGCCTCAAATCTTTAGAAAATTGTCATGATTTAGAAAACTTTTTTTTTTTTTTTTCGACGTCAGGCCTGAATGGGATACAAGGAAGCATCACAATGTTCCTGTCCTTTACCTATCGCTTACACCTGTCCATTACTGTGTTCTGTCACTTGACCATCTAACTACTGTCAAAAACTAAACTAAGATCAAAATAGTAAATAAACTAACTTTTATAGCGACCCATTTTCAGCTCAACATCACAGTACGCCTGGATCTATAAATACCGGTACATCCTGCAGTCCACATAAGTGACACCGTGTTTGGGGAAATAGAACAACTGTAAAATAGCCCTCATATAATAACTTATAAATCATAAATAAGGCACAGGGCACAGGCTTAAGGGTTTGAATTTTGACAACTGACAAATCGCATGAATTCAATCAATTCATCAATCAATTTTATTTTTACAGTGCAAAATTACAACAAATTGTCTACAATACACTTTAGAACTAGAGCAGGTGAAGACAATACTCTACAGCAGTGGTCCTTAAACTTATTTGGCTCAGCCCCTGTAAACAACTGTTTCATCCACAATCCACAATGAATTACACTGTTACTTCACATTACATTTATGTCATATTCCATCCATCTTCAACCGCTTATCCGTAGTCGGGTAAGCAGAGTGTTCCAGAATTCCCTCTCCAGAGCAACATTAGTGACTTCCTCCTGGGGGATCCCGAGACGTTCCAAGGCCAGTGAGTCGATGTGTTTCCTCCAACTGCGCCTTGGTCTGCCCCGGGGTCTCCTCCCAGTGGGACGTGCCTCAAGGACCTCCCTTTATGTCATATTACGTTACATAAATATGTAACCCTTTACCCCTATTTTTGGTGTAGATTAAAAGTAACACACCAAGTAAACTCAGGTCCGTTTTATTAACTATAGGGGAGGCATACTATGGTCCGACGGAGCATTGGTTCGACATGCGTCCGCACCTCGGACTAGCGCCTGCTCCCGTGCTTGCGGTTATGGTTAGGTTAGGGTTTGAGGTGGGTTGTCGTGTTTCGGACCAATGACTAGTCGGACCAAACACATGCACTCAACTATAGAGGGTCTAAGTATTCTGCAGCACCCTGGACTTGAGTCACGGCGCCCACTTTGAGAGACGCAGAGATTCCCCCATGAGCAATGGCTTGGCGACGGTGGAAAAGAACAACTACCGTCTGACGGGAAGAAACCTTGAGCAGAACCTCTCTGGGTGGGCAGCCATCTGGGTGGGCAGCCATCTGGGTGGGCAGCCATCTGCCTCCACCGGGTGGGTTTAGAGAGAGGGAGACACTAATATGCACAACAATAACAGCTACAATAGAGCGTCGCAGTCCCGCCCCCTACCAGGGCCCAGGAAATGATTCTCCGTTCATTTTCCTCATAGACATTTCAGAAAGTATTTATTTAAAGACGTTTACGCCGCGGACAAAGCCAACTCTTGTCGTGACAAATCAGGACAACAAACGAATTAGAAAGGAGAAAAGAACAGGCAGGTTACAACACTTTTTTTGTTGTTTTTCTTCTATGTAATTATTTGTTATTAAAAATGCATTGTGATTCATTTCCTGGGCCTGGCGTCGTCATGAAAGGGGGCGGGACTGCGACGCTCTATATCACTTACTCTATGTCATCCGAGGTATGTTAGAGGCCTCAACCCCTGTTATGTTTGTGTCAGTTTAGTTAAATTTACAATTTACAATTTAGGCATTTAGCAGACGCTCTTAATCCAGAGCGATTTACATTAAGCAAGAACAAAAAAAAGGCGATACATCATATGCATAAAGACTAGTTATCATGAATCATATGTAAGCTAAGAACATAACAGTGGAATATCTAATTGTCTACATAGACAATGCTATCTAAGTTACATAAGTTGAGCCTTTGCATTCGCCTGCCAGTTCTATGGGCCGGAATTAATTAAATGAATACATCTGGCCACTTTTGTAACATTCTCCCAATCCCAATGCTTCATACGGTTGCCGCCTGGTCAAGGAAGGACATCCATCTAATGCGGATGTCGAGGATAACCTTTTGGTGTCCCATGTTGATGAGGACGTATGATACAGTAACCTATTCCAACTCCAGCAGTTTGAAACTACAACGGCACTGCCTGCCTTGTTTTGACTTGCTTTGAACGTGTTTTGAATGTTTTTCAATGGCAACAACCACCTTGTTTTTCCCGTCTGCATTCCTTCATCAGTCACATGACTCGGACTACCCTGAACGTTGCAAACGGGTACCCCAGTGACGCCAGTATGTGACGACTTGTTGTGTTGGCGAGTGTTCTTGTGTGTTTGTAAAAGTGTGTCCACCAGAGTTTCTGATAACCCTAATGATGATCTCAATTTTCATAAGCTGAAAGAGCTCCAATTTCTTAATGAACACCAGTGGAAAGTGCTACATTTGTTCTCAACCTTTTCAGGCGACCCCCCAAAATGTTGAACTGGTAGGGACCCCCCCCCCAAGACAAGTACTTGGAATTGTAGGAGTTGAGGCATTACATTTAGTTTGACTCGGTTCCACAGATAAATATTGTGAAAGTAGCGTTGCTATTTTCACATTTCTTACCTAAATATTATTTGACTACTGTATTTTGGCCAATGTTTGACCAGTTTTTTTATAGTATAGTTTGTTGATTACTTTTGTTGCAGTAATGGTCTTTTTTCTTTTCCTTCTTTCTTTCTTATTTTTGTCGTTTTTTTAGGTAATTAAAAGGTCTTCAATTGTCACTGTCATCTGCAGCCCCTCCCCTCCCCCCCTAACAAAAATAATATATATCATGTGGGGTTGAGACCACTGATCTAGATCAGGGGTTCTCAACGTTTTTGGCCGGGGACCCCCGAAAATGCTTTGGCAACGTCTCGGGACCCCCGCCCCGCCCCCTCCCGACCCCCAATATAAATTGACTGCTACAATAACCTTAAACCATTTTGGGCGGGAACCCCTTTTGGTGTTTTAAGCATTGTTATAATTTAGCTATTTAAAAATAGCAGATCTACAAGCTCATAGCGCGCCACCGAGTGGCGCGCTACGAGCTTGTAGGTCTGCTATTTTTGAAAAATCGTGATTAAAAAAAACAAAAAAAATAATAATTTGGGGACCCCCTAAAATAATTTGGCGACCCCCCGAGGGGTCGCGACCCACGGGTTGAGAACCCCTGATCTAGATGAGCAGAATGATTGTTATTGACTGCTGCTGACATGCATCGCCTGCTTACTTTACACCAGCTCTCCTTTCTGTTCTGTTGGTATAGGCTGCCATCAGACCACCACACTTTTTTTCTGTTGCACGTTTTATTTCTTTCTCTGTCTATGTGTGTGTGTGTGTGTGTGTGTGTGTGTGTGTGTGTGTGTGTGGTGTGTGTGTGTGTGTGTGTGTGTGTGTGTGTGTGTGTGTGTGTGTGTGTGTGTGTGTACACATGATATGCTGTGTGTGTATAGTGTAGTGTATGTACACATGATATGCATCCTCTGGAGTCCAAAGAATTTGGGCTTCTTTGGATGGAAGTATGATGTATTTGCGTCAGTACCTGACTTTGTAGTTGTATCTCATGTGTGTGTGTGTGTGTGTGTGTGTGTGTGTGTGTGTGTGTGTGTGTGTGTGTGTGTGTGTGTGTGTGTGTGTGTGTGTGTGTGTGTGTGTGTGTGTGTGTGTGTGTGTGTGTGTGTGTGTGTGTGTGTGTGTGTGTGTGTGTATAGGATCTCACAGCCATTGGGGTGACCAAGCCAGGCCACAGGAAGAAGATGAGCAACGAGATCAACAAGATGAGTGTTACTGAATGGCTGCCAGACCAGAAACCTGTGAGTGGGCAAGCACGCAGGCACGCACGCAGGCACGCACACAGGCACGCACGCACGCACGCACGCACAGTTTTCTAATTATTAGAAAACCTTTTTCAGGAAAAGTTAGGGTTAGTATTTAGAAGGTGTTTTTAGAATCGGCCTCGGGTTTAAATTGGTTCATGGTTTATTTGAGCGTCATTGTACAGAACTCATACGTGATACGCCGCCAACACTGCTGGCATCGTTCTGCTAGTGTTTGGCTGTGATACGCCGGACCTATCCCCGATCTCCCGCCGAAAGCTTCCAGTAGCCAAAACCCCCAACGTGGAAAGCACCTGCACTGGCACACAGGTACGCTCATACAGGTCTGCTTTCTCTGCTTAACCCATTTTGGGCGGGAACCCCTTTTGGTGTTAGCATTATGTTATGCTTTAGCTATTGAAAAATAGCAGATCTACAGGTCTGCTATTTTTGAAAAATCGAAGAACGACTGACATAGAAACAGCTTTTTCAGAAAACTGTCAGGATGTAGAAGACATTTTTAGAATCTGATCTCAGGTCAAAATGGATTAATGGCCCCTACACACTGTAGGAGTTTTAAAGTTGTTGGCGAGTCATCAGATCTCTGCAGGAGTCTTTTTTTTAAATCGTCTGTCATTATATCGTTGTGGCTTTCACACTAAACGATTGGTCGCCTACTGGGCATCACACACTGCAAGAGTTCACCAAGATGCGATCCAGACCCGATACATATAGGCTACATCATTTGTTTTTTATTCCAATTCATTTTGACATCTCACGCACGTGCAGGATACCGTGATAGAAGCGCGAGGCCGACACAGGATGCTGGACGCATCTCTCTCTCTCTCTCTCTCTCTCTCTCTCTCTCTCTCTCTCTCTCTGCGTGCACGCCACACATACAGGAATAGCCAGGCTACACAGGGCGAAATGTTTGTGATAGCCTATAGCCTACGTGCGCGAGCGCACACACACACACACATACACACACACACAGCGCACGAGGTCCAAAAGTTTGCTCTGCACTGTTGATTCCGATGCGCTTTTATCAACATTATTCAAGTGAAATGCGTTGGTTTTATAGACTATTTAACAGACAGACAGACAGAGCACAGCTGTCCTGTGCTCTCATTGGCTGTAATACAGGACTTCTCTGGACGCGATCGCAACCCATTTCATACTGTACGATGTCAGTCGGCGACAGAGCCAAATATCAACCCTGCTTGATATTCAGAAACGGTCGGGAAGGCGTCGGCAAGGACTTTTATCGGCGCTATATCTTCTCACAGAGCCTTTCACACACAGCGAGGTCCTCTGATTGAGCCAGATCTGTTGTCAAAGCGCTTGTTTAAATAGGTGACTGATATATGATTAAGCATCTAACCTATAACATTGCAGATGTGCTACATTATTTTTAATTGCTCAATATTGACTGCTCAACAGTAAAATACCCAGTTGTTATATGACAAAAGAGAATAGTTTGTTATTGGTTACATATTTTTAAGAGTTAGTTTGCTGCCTGATTCCCATGATGTGCATGGCTCTTTGTAATAGCCAGGTAATCTGGGCTTTCAGCTGTATTCTAAGGCTGCCAAACAAGACTACGGTGCCATACCACAAGATGCAGATGCTATGGTATAGTAGAAGAGGAGTAACACCTTCTGATTGATACCAAACACCCACCCTACCAGGTGTAGGGTGTTACAGTCTGAACTGAATTGGCTAGTAGCAGATCCCGACCCATACCCTGGAATCTGCTGGCTTGGCTAGTTTTACTCAATAGCCTCGTGGATGCGTGTTCACTCAGTAACTTAGAGGGACAGTGGTTCAGAGGTTATCAATTCACAAAAATGACATATTTTGTCATTGACCGACTTGAAAAATATCAATGTTGGTTGGCCTACTGGCAGCGTGAACAAGAAGTATAGTATAGTTTCCAAGACTGGCTGTGAACAGACACAGAAACAAGACAAGACAAGACAAGACAAGACAAGACAAGACAAGACAAGACAAGACAAGACAAGACAAGACAAGACAAGACAAGACAAGACAAGACAAGACAAGACAAGACAAGACAAGACAAGACAAGACAAGACAAGACAAGACAAGACAAGACAAGACAAGACAAGACAAGACAAGACAAGACAAGGGGCGAACACAATCATTTCCCTCCGGAAGGTGGACGCTGAAATGCAGGAATGGTCAACAGCAGCAATTATGGTTGCAAAATATCTGAGCAATCGATGGAAGCAGCAGAAATTGGGAGTGAGAAAGTGTGTTTCACTGCTTCCTAATTTATGCAAAGGAAATATGTACACATCCTCTTCGTTCAGATGCAGGTGCGCGGCACAGTGACAACTGAAGCAATCAAGAAAAAAAGTATTTCACGACTAAAAATCCCACACACTCTTGCTCTTGCTCAGCAGCATTACTTTTTATTCAAATTGACAGACCCTCTGGACCTTCCTCAAGAGTGTCTTCTGTATACTAATTACGATGTGGGTTGTCTTGCAGTGAGACTGTTATGTTTATATAGCAACAGCAGGAGTCGAATGGCTGAATTAGTTTGCCAGGTGTCTTAGGTGCTTACAAAGGCCCTATAGTCTTTATTCAAACGTTTGTCTTGGCAGAATGTCTTTGTATGACTGGCCTAATGGCTGCATGTCTTCCTTCCCCACCTCTGTCGTCCCCACAGGCCAACCTGGGAGAGTGGCTGTCTGCCATTGGTCTGAGTCAGTACCACCAGGTGCTGGTGCAGAATGGTTATGAGAACATCGACTTCATCACAGACATCACCTGGGAAGACCTGCAGGAGATAGGCATCACCAAACTGGGTGAGACAGACACCTACTGTATGACACTACGGACCTGTCTGTCCCTTTCTCTGGGCGTGCGTGCGTGCACCTGGGACATGTGCGTGTGTGTGTGTGCGTCTGTGTCTGTGTCTAAAATGTTAATGTTGCACCCACATGTGACTAAAAGCGACGTATAATCGTCGCTGTCGGGCAGACATTTTAGGTTTTAGATTTGTTTGTCCATGAATCAACACTATTGAACACCCTTTTACGTCTGTGTGTTGGTTACAAAACATATTGAACCAATGAAAAGTATTAAAAGGTGCTTCGGACAAAACCTCTCAACTCCATTGGACCCTCAAACTGAGGGTCTCAAACTCCACCACCTCTCCCCCTCTCATGCAAGCAATTGACAATAGACAATAATAGACAATTCACATATAAAGTCACAATGCCAACTTTGATGGGCAGTGTTGCTTCATTTAAAAAATATATAAGGTTTTATTATTAATGTTGGTGAGGGGTGCGTTAAGGGTTGGGAGAGGGTTAAGGTTAGGTTTAGGTGAGAGGTTAGGGTTAGGGTGAGGGTTTGAGATAGGTTGTAGGACTAATGACTGGTCTAACCAATGACTACATAGGCCACCAGAAGAAGCTGATGCTCGCCGTGAAGCGCCTGGCCGAGATGCAGCGCGGCACCACAGACGGACGGGGGTCCCCCAGGAAGAAGCCTCCACCAATCACACAGCAGCAGGACGTCATGTCCATGGACAGCCCGCCGCACGACGGTGAGAGACCACGCTGGGAAGATAACAATTTGAAATGTAATAATAGGATAGTAGTGTAATGATTGAAAAGATGCTTGTAATGGTGGCATGAAATTAGAACTGTCTGCAGGAATGGACTCACAGTATGCCTGCCTCCATGGGATAAAGCTCCTCTCACTCTATTCTCTGTCTGTCTGTCATCTCACTCCAGAGGTCATGTCTCCTAAGATGAACACTTTCCAAGAAACCGAGTTGAGCACTGAGAATGCTGTGAACCAGTCGGGCCCGGAGGCGAAAGGCCAGCGAACCCGCAGCCTGAGCAAGGACCACGACGAGGTGATGAGTGGGGGTGGGGGTGGGGGTGGATGTGGTGGTGGTGGTGGTGGTGGTGGTGGTGGTGGGGGGCTAGGACCACCTCCCAAGAAGGAGGCGCGGACCATGAGACAGCAGAGTTGCCAGGGCAGCGCCTCCTCCCACCGCGCCACCACTGTCTCCTCTCAAGGCAAACTCCGTCACTCGCACTCCCAGCCGGCGCCTCCCTACACACCGCCCCACACGCCCACCAAATCCAGGACCTCCTCGGCCTCCTCAGCCTGCTCGGTCCAGAGCGCCCCTGCTTCTTCGAGCTCTCCCCAGCCCAAGCCCAAACCGCCGCCGCAGCTCGCGCAGCAGCAGCAGGGCGAGAGACCCCAGTCCCCGCGCAGCTTGCACCCCCCGCAGTCCCCGACGCAACGCGGGGCACCGCCTGCCGCCCAGCTCTCTCAGCCGCAGCCACCGCCGCATCCCCAGCACCACCAACCCCACCACCAGCCACAGGCAGCGGAGGTCAGGGAGGTCCCCCAGCCCCAAGGCCAGGTGGCCGTGCCTCTCCTCTGCCTCCCTCCAGAGGCTGAGCTGGAGGAGGAAGAGGAGGAGGGCGGCAACGGGGAGTGTCTACAGCAGAAGCGCGCCCACAGCCTGAACCGCTACGCTGTGTCTGACGGAGAGGCCGACGACGGAGGAGAGAGGCGGACGGGGGGCGGAGGAGTAATAAGCGGGGCGGCGACGATGGGCAGGGGTCAGGGGACGCCCACAGGCACCGGCGGAGCGGGAGGAGGAGGAGGAGGAGGGAAGTACGCCACGGTGACGCACCGCGTCAGCCGCAGCCACTCGGTGCGCAGCCAGGACAAGAACGTCAACCGCAGCCAGTCGCAGTCCTTCGCCCTGCGCCAGAAGAAGAAGGGCCCGCCCCCGCCGCCGCCCAAGCGCTCCAGCTCGGCCATCTCCTCCTCCACCTCCAACCTGACGGAGGCCAACGTGCACGCCAACGCGCGCGCCGCCGCCGCCGCCTTCACCGTCAGGTTAGAACAGTTTGGGATTTTTCATTATACTTTAGTTTTAGTTGGTTTTGACTTTAACTCAAGAAAAGATAGCATTTAAAAAAAAAGAACATTCAGTTACAGATTAAGTTTATAACTAACTTGACAAAAAAATTATAAACTAAGGGCAATTTGTCTATCATTTCAGTTCGTTTCAGCTAGTTTTGTAAACACACAATATAGTTTCAGTTAGTTATCGTTTTTCTTTTCCTTTTCTAGTGTTTATTTAGTGCTGTTAACGAAAATTAAGTTAATTTATTTATTTTAGTTAAGTAATGTACATATTACAATTTTGAGGTATTTGTACTTTACTTGAGTAATTACAATTTCCAATACTTTTACTTCTACTCCACTACATGCAATTTACTCCACTACAATTATTTGAACACTTTATTTACTAGTTACTTAGTAGATTTTGCTTATTATTCCAAAACATACATTAACCACTTTAGCACTATATACGTTTCGGCCATTTGAAAATAGCCGATCTACAAGCTCACAATGCGTCACATCGCGACGCATTGTGAGCTTGTAGATCTGCTATTCTCAAAAGATTTGTATACATTTGAAAACCTTTACGTAAGTGCATTTTGAATTTACTCGTAACATGGTAGTTCTACGTTACAGTATGATACTTTGACATAAGTAAAACAGTACTTTTCCCCCTCACCACTGACTATAATATTAGTAAAAAATATGAGTACTTTTCCCCCTCACCACTGACTATAATATTAGTAAAACTTATGAGTACTTTTCCCCCTCACCACTGACTATAATATTAGTAAAACATGAGTACTTTTCCCCCTCACCACTGACTATAATATTAGTAAAACATGAGTACTTTTCCCCCTCACTACTGACTATAATATTAGTAAAACATGAGTACTTTTCCCCCTCACCACTGACTATAATATTAGTAAAACATGAGTACTTTTCCCCCTCACCACTGACTATAATATTAGTAAAACATGAGTACTTTTCCCCCTCACCACTGACTATAATATTAGTAAAACATATGAGTACTTTTCCCCCTCACCACTGACTATAATATTAGTAAAACATGTGAGTACTTTTCCCCCTCACCACTGACTATAATATTAGTAAAACATGAGTACTTTTCCCCCTCACCACTGACTATAATATTAGTAAAACATGAGTACTTTTCCCCCTCACCACTGACTATAATATTAGTAAAACATGAGTACTTTTCCCCCTCACCACTGACTATAATATTAGTAAAACATATGAGTACTTTTCCCCCTCACCACTGACTATAATATTAGTAAAACATGAGTACTTTTCCCCCTCACCACTGACTATAATATTAGTAAAACATATGAGTACTTTTCCCCCACCACTGACTATAATATTAGTAAAACATATGAGTACTTTTCCCCCTCACCACTGACTATAATATTAGTAAAACATGAGTACTTTTCCCCCTCACCACTGACTATAATATTAGTAAAACATGTGAGTACTTTCCCCCCTCACCACTGACTATAATATTAGTAAAACATATGAGTACTTTTCCCCCTCACCACTGACTATAATATTAGTAAAACATATGAGTACTTTTCCCCCTCACCACTGACTATAATATTAGTAAAACATATGAGTACTTTTCCCCCTCACCACTGACTATAATATTAGTAAAACATATGAGTACTTTTCCCCCTCACCACTGACTATAATATTAGTAAAACATGTGAGTACCTTTTCCCCCACCACTGACTATAATATATATATATTTTTTTTTAAATTTATCCCACGATTTTGTAACCCATTTTTCACCCCTGTGTCAATTATCTAATGTGATCCTGGGCTCTACACACCCTCCGCCAACCTAGTCCCCATATATGGAGGACATGGGGAGAGCAACAGACTTGAACTCATGCTTCCTTAATGCCTGAGTGTCCAAGTTGCTCCTTTACACCTGACAGGGGAGAGTTTCCCTGGTTGGACGTAGCGCATGGAAGGAACACGTTATTCCAACCAGTTCCTTTCCCCTCCATCAGG
>NC_136795.1:7319852-7392352 GCF_951216825.1 Electrona antarctica | reverse complement strand
CATCTCTCCAGGGGAAGGCAAGAAGATTCCTCCTCCCGTGTCGCCCAAACCGGCGCCCCCGCCCACCGCCCCCAAGCCGTCCAAACTCCTCCACACGTCCCTCACCAGCCCGCCCTCTCCCTCCACCAACCCCAACCCCGCCCACAACCCTACCCCCAACCCCGTGCCGGCCGGCAAGCCTCCCCAGTACGCCGCTGCCACGGCGCCAGGCAGACAGGCCGGCTCGCCGCCCTCCCTCCCCTCGTCCGACGAC
Source organism: Electrona antarctica (assembly GCF_951216825.1). Lineage (NCBI taxonomy): Eukaryota > Metazoa > Chordata > Actinopteri > Myctophiformes > Myctophidae > Electrona > Electrona antarctica. Next base: position 7,392,099 of record NC_136795.1, on the reverse strand, counting down.
TCCCCCCCCAACGACAGCCCGTCTTCGGCGGCCAAGACCCCCAGTCCTCCCCCGCCTCAGAGCCCCCACGGCACGCCCCAGACGACGCCCGCCACCACCCCGGCCGCCACGCCCAGCCCCACCCCGCCGCCCGTCAAGCCGCCACGCTCCTCCATCGGGGGCGTGTCGGTGGACATGGGGGGAGGAGGAGGAGGAGGGGTCCTGGTGGGAGGAGGGGGGTGCGGTGGGGGTCCGCCGGTCAACGCGGCGCATGACTCGCTGGTGCATCAGAAGCTGGAGGAGACCAGTGCCTCGCTGGCCGCCGCTCTGCAGGCCGTGGAGGACAAGATACGTCTGGAGAACGAGTGAGGGGCCGCGCACATGCACATGCACGCACACACACACACGCACCATACAAACGCCACAGCGTGATGATTTTGGTTGAAGAACATGGCTTACATTTACATTACATTTACAACGACGAAGTATTGCAAGAGCCGATGTTTACTGGATGTTTTGACACATACAAAAATACGATGCGATATAGGGGTGGGGCAGGATAAATGAATGTATTCTCTCTCACACGCAAGCACGCGCGCACGCACGCACACACACACACACACACACACACACACACACACGCACACACGCATACTGAGACATTACCACATTACAGTATATGGACATGCACTGTACAGTATACAGTACACACACACCATACTGTTGACGAACATGATTTAATTTACATTAAATTTGCAATTGCAAGAGCCGATAATGACTGTGTGTGTGTGTGTGTGTGTGTGTGCGCGCGTGTGTGCGTGTGCGTGTGCGTGTGTGTGTGTGTGTGTGTGTGTGTGTGTGTGTGTGCGTGTGTGTGCGTGTGCGTGTGTGTGTGTGTGTGTGTGCGTGTGTGTGTGTGTGTGTGTGTGTGCGTGCAGCTCCGTGGCGGAGCAGAAGACCACCGTCAGTATCCTGGACGACATCGGCAGCATGTTTGACGACCTGGCCGACCAGCTGGATGCCATGTTGGAGTAACGACGTGATGACTCAGCGCTCGGCCCATAGTCTCCATGGCAACGCCACGTTAGGACGGAACTCAGGAGACACGACGCTCACAGCGTCCCTCCTCTCTCTCTCTCTCTCTGTCTCTCTCTCTCTCTCCTCCTTTTCATCTGTCTCTCTCTATCACAGCTCCACTCCCAACTCTCACTATCTCTCTCCCTCTCTCTCTGGCTCCTTTTCCACCAGGGTTGAACCGGTTCGGTTATTTTTCTTCCCCTCGCCCTAATATAGAGCGTTTCCACTGGAAATGAATTGAGTTTCGGGAACCCTAAAAGTTGGTTCAGAACTGGAACCAAAAAAATGTCCGCCGGTTCCGTTGAAAGCACCAAGGTTCCAAGAATCTAGAACGGAACCAGTTCTAGAACCTTCTAGAAGTTCTTTTGGTGGAAGAGGAGCCTCTCTGGATTCCTTCATCCGTTGTAAACCTCTCTCGAACCCCTTCCTCCGTATTTCCACTTATTAATGACCAGGACGGGACTGTCATGCCTGGCATAGAGAGAGAGAGAAGGGTAGAGAGACAGAGAGAGAGAGAGTGAGTAAGAGAGAGAGAGCAAGAAGGACAAAGAGAAACACACAAAGGACGAGAAAATGGCGAGAAAGAAACTATACGAGAAGTGAAAACGGAGTCACAGAAGAAGACAATGGAGTGATTGCGAGAGAGACGGGGAGACAGAGTAAATAAAACCCGTGAAACGAGAGAAGCGAGTCTTTTTAGAACTCTGCTGGAGCTGTCACGACAAACCAACCTAACGGACAAACACTGAGGGAAGAACCCAGCCGTGTAATGAATCATAGTATGGTATGTGTACAGCCGTGTAATGAATCATAGTATGGTATGTGTACATTGTAAGCATGGAGAGTTTATATCTAACTGCATTAGCACAATAATATAATAATAATAATATACATGAATATGAAATCTCTAGGTCTCTATGGTTTGATGTGTAAGTTGTGTGTGGAATGGTGCCCTCTGGTGTTGTAACCATGTAAATGACCTGGTGGTAAAAAAAAAAAGAAAAAAAAAAAACTTTATCCGTGACCAAATTGAGAATACTCTGCTTCTGACGTGTGTGTGCGTGCGGGTGCGTGTACAACTGTGCATGCATGGTGTAAAAATAGTGTGTGTGTGCGCCTGTGTGGGTGTGTGTGTGACTGTGTGTGTGTGTGTGTGTGTGTGTGTTTTGTGAGCGCGTGCGTGCGTGTGTGCATGTGCGTGTGTGTGAGTGTGTGTGTGTGTTTGTGTGTGCATGTGCTCCAGTAGGCATTGGATGGAATATTTTTTTAAATATTACGATGACTGGATTCAATCAGAATTCGCAGTTCCATCACTGTCCTGCAGGCTGCATCCATACAACCCTCCTTCCCTCATTCATCCTCGCATCTCTGTACCTCCAACACACACACACACACACACACACACACACACACACACACACACACACACACACACACACCCACACACACACACACACAAGGGAAGCACAAAGACCCACACGCCCCGCTTGCACACACCTGAACAGCACAGGTGCACAATGTGGGCTCGTGGAGGAATTTCAGGGAGACAGATCGAGAAGCGGAGGAGAGGAGAGGAGAGGAGAGGAGAGGAGAGAGAGGAGTGATTTGAAAGTACGTGACAGTCCTCAATAGTTATATGGCAAGTTGATTGGAAGGCTTAAGGCCTACTATACTCATAGTCCAGTTTTCGGTGAAGAGGCGACGACCGAAAACTACAACATGACGTCCCGCCGCAGTGGTTCCCGCTCACACAACTACATCTCTCCGTTTTTACTAACCACGTCTTCAGCGAAAACGGGACTATGAATAGGCCTTTTTAGGGAGGGAGTAGGATCCCAGAGTCTGCAAGGTTTGTGGTAAATGTATTAAGGTTTTTTCGGGGAGGTCACGGTCAGGTGTCAAAGGTGATACTCAGAACTAGGATGGTGTTCTTCTGGGCCACTTTTGTCAGGTCGATGAGGTTTAATGGCAGAGGGTTAGTGGAGGTATTATTAGTCTCACATAGCCAGACGTTTCTACTCCGCCTGAGAAACTCCTCAGTAGGCGGTGCTCTTTGAATGTCTGGCTATGCTAGAACAGAGGAGGTAAGGTTAGGGTCATAGTAGCTACAGCTATACTGTTCCAGTCAGTGTTCTGAGTGTGGGCTAATGCTGCTGCTTAGTACAACAACAACAACAACAACAACAACAAAACTCCTCTAAAGAATATAGACAAAAACTTCTAGTTATTAAAGGCACTTAATGGGAAAGAGGCAATTGGAAGGTGCACAACAATAGTCCCGTTGCTTGAATGGAGGGAGCTGTGTCACTCCATTGAACTAACATTTGGTGAATGTGATTGTGACAGCGTCGGCCACTGGTACAACGAGCGAGCACAACATGCTTGCCAGAGACGGACAATTCTCTCTCACTACTAGTCCATTCACTAAATGTTTGTAACATAGCTCAGGAAATCCACACACAGGTTTGCAGTCTTCTTCTCCAACTGGGTGCTGTCGTAGGACGTCGCGCTGTTCAATGTCACTCGACTTTAGAACGTTTAAACGTCGATGGCGATGCGCTCTCTTTGCTTCAGGCATACACAGTAGATGTGACATATTGTCCAACGCTGCATCTTTACTTTGACTCAATATTGAATCATGCCGCTCAGGCCATCCGGTACGAAGGCCTTAACAGGATGGTCAGAGAGATGAGGACGGACCAGCTGACCTTTAGTACGGCGCTTCCCAACCTGTATCTGGAGCTGCTGCATGGGCCCACTTGAAAGTCTTGAAAGTGTTCACGGCCCACCCCCATCTGAACACTTAACAAGGCAGCGATCTCTCGGCCCCACCCCTCTCACATTGTTTATAGGATCGAAGACGGCCGCAGCACCAGGAGGGGGCGGGGCGGAGCTGAGCGGGCGGGGTCGGCATATGCCCTTACTGGGCTGCGTTAAAGACACTTGCCTTGTGTCTGACACCTGCCTTGTGTCTGAACACAGCTTTGATGGATGTGTTCTGGCCATCTTGGAAACTAAAACACAATACAAACAATGGGAGAGAGGTGGGGCAGAGAAAGGCCCTTATTAAGCGATAGTGTTCCGGCTTGGATCAATACAACTAACATGGTATACTTTAGGCTCCTATATATCGGTATATGACATGAAGACAACATTTCCAACGTTTTAAAGAAAATACCATGACATGTTTAGTACATGATTTTTGAGGGCCGCTAGCCCCCCCCCCCTCCTACCTAGTTTTTAGTTACCGTCCACAAACTTCGTCTTAAACAAACATTAAGGCCCTCATTTATCAACGCGACATACGGCAAAATATGGGTACACGCCGAAATCGCCATTTATCGCCATTTATCATTCCACCATGAACTTGAACTTTGGCGTGCGCCCGGCCAAATATCCAAATATCACGTGTGTACAAGCAATTAAAATCGTGCAATCAAAAACAATGTTGCAAGTTAGATGCTTAAGCCATTTAAACAGTGTTTTGCATGAGCGCATAGGCCTATACATGCGATGATTTGCGCTGCCTGCATGCTGGAATAGTTTCATGACATGGAGAGGCATTTGAGGGAGACTGCAGTGCTGCATCTAGAGAAACAAGTCTCCCAAAGGGTATGCTACTGCAATCTACAGCAGGCCCATGTCTTTCTCCAGTTTCGGTATATGCAATCTCCTCGTCTCGTCCTCGTTTAAGGATAAACCTGACGCGTCGCTCTAATGCCAAATGTGCCGAGCCAGCGCAAGTGGGGACCGCATCCGCATCTATAGGTAGGCTAACCCAGCCAGCCCACGACCACCAGTAGGCTACCACATAAGGTTTAGGCTGTGCATCCATTGACAGCCCAGCCACTGCAGCGAGGCGAGCAAGGGAAACCTTTTTTTGTTGGCTTTTTCCATCATGTAACTATGGTTTCCATACGTTGATTGGTCGTATTGCAGTTGTTCATGTCGCAAAAACGAGGGTGAGGCTTGATTTCATAGGGCGTGCCAGATTGATTTCAGCCGTCACATTTATTAACGCTCGGAACGAAATTAAGGAACAATCAGCTGTTTGCAATCACTTCATAAATGCCGTGCCGACGTGAGTGTACTCCAAAAACACTCGAATTTGAGGCAGATTTTACACTCCATTGATAAATGAGGGCCTAAATTCCCATTGACAATGAATGGAGAATTTTACGTCATAGTGTCTGATCAAATAGGCATAGTGTCTATTTTACGCCATGATGATGTACGATGATAAGAGCGCCCCTCACTTCACACGGGTGTGATTTTTAATGTATATATATTACAATGTATCATTAAAATGTTAGTGTTTTGCCAAATATTTGTGGGCCCGCTTGCAACATCCTCACGTCCCACCAGTGGGGACCGGCCCACAGGTTGGGAATCGCTGCTTTAGTACTTTCACACAACCTTCACTTCCATTCCGTCTGTCTTTCTCTCAGTCTCTCTTCCTCTTCGTCTTCTTCCTCTTCTCCTCCATTCCTCTCCTCTCCGCCTGACCTCCTTGGAGCATATCCCGTCCCACACTACTCGCAGTCACCCAGCCTATGTTGCCATGACAATCTCTGGCATCGACATCATCATCATCATCATCACCATGGTTACTGTGCGGTGTGTTGCCATGCCAACGGGTTTGAGTTGAGATGGAGAGAGGAGCAGCAGAGCTGTGTGAACAAACAGAGGTTTAAGTTGAGATGGAGAGAGGAGCAGCAGCAGAGCTGTGTGAACAAACAGAGGGTAGAGATGGAGAGAGGAGCAGCAGCAGAGCTGTGTGAACAAACAGAGGGTACAGTAGTGTTTATGAGCCGACCCCAAAGAAATACAATGGATAAAAATACACAGTACAGATGGTTTACAGGTGCTTCGAAAACCTACACGGGTTGTGCAAGGACGCGCTGCGATTGGCCAGTGCTCTCGTGCATGGACGCGCTGTGATTGGCCAGTAGCCATTTTGGGTTAACCTGACTCCGCCAGATGGGGCAGCAGAGAGTACACTGGGTAAATTTTGGGTGGCTGTCGCCCGAACATGATTTACTATTCTCTCTTCGCAACGTTCGACGCGGCAACTCGCGTGCTCGGTGGTGTCTCACATGGCTCAAGTCCGGTTGAGACGGCGGGCCTCCGTCGACGTCTAGTCCATAGAGTTATATATTTAGGTCTAGTCCGCAGTTGTTGGAGGCGAGAGGCACTTCCGCGTTGGTCACAGAAGCGGGGTGTGGTTATAAGAACAACCCGTGTAGGATTTCGAATGTCGCCATTACAGACGCATTGCTTCATAAAGTGCGTAAATGCAACGTGCAAATTGTGGAAAAACTCCAGTCTTTATCGCCACCATTAATTCTCCATCATGCAAAGAATTACAAGAGAGACACTCAGTCAGTCTGCTTACATGAACAAATAAGACTTATTACCAGAATAATTGTGTTATTTAAATTATGAACCTATAGAGACTATATATATAAATATATATATATATATATGGATATTCGCAAAAAACGAAGAGTAAAGTATTTAATAGTGTGTGTGTGTGTGTGTGTGTGTGTGTGTGTGTGTGTGTGTGTGTGTGTGTGTGTGTGCGTGTGCGCGTGCGCGTGCGCGTGCTGTGTGTGTCATTCATTCTGAAAGCTATTTTTCAAACTGAACATCAGATCTGAGCTGCTTGTGGATGCTTTTAGTGGTCTGAGGTCTGACGAGTTATTATTGTAAGATAACAAATCGTGTTGATGTATTTTTTATTTCCAGAAGACAAAAAGAACAAAAAGAAAAAAGATAAAACGCTTTTATGGTTTCTCTGCACTACATTGTGTCCAGGTGCAGAGTGAGCGCTCAATAATGTGTATAAAACAGAGCCATTCCTGTCATTTGCTTTTCTGTTTTTTTGTTACTTTGTTTTGAATTGAAAGCAGTGTTGAGTTTTCTTTTAATCATGTGCCTTGCTTTGTGGTTAGGTCTGACTTAGAGTGTGATGGTTATGTATAGTATTTGAGTTTGCATCCCTGCCTTCCCCCTTCGGTCATCTCTCGCTTTCTCTCTGTCCTCGTTGATATGTGTTGTTCACTTATAACTTCCAGAACCTCTGGTAAGATGTGACATATACAGTATACCGGCCTGTAATAATCTTAATATGAAATACATCTAATCAAGCCTGGTTGGTTATCTACGATCCCCTTAACACCAACCATCCAGTCAGCTAGTCAAACAATTTAAACCATTTTTAGACATCTTTTCCCCCCCACAGTTTAGGACACATGGTCCATCCCCGCCCCCTTTCCACGCCCCCTTTCCAGACCTAGTGGTGATGACGTGACGTCACTCCATAGACATTACATGTTAAATGGACCAGAGCTACATCCCTACCTGCTTTCTCTGCACCATGTAAGGCCGTTTCCAAATGTTAAAATGTAAAAGACCAATATTATTATGAAGAAAACAAGATGTTAAGACCGCTAAACCAAATAGAATAAAGTTTACCTTCAGAAAAAGTGTTGTTTATGGCTTCTGAATGTAGGTCTTTTAACATGTAATGTCTATGGAGTGACGTCACGTCAACACCACTAGGTCTGGAAAGGGGGCGTGGAAAGGGGGCGGGGAATGGCTGTGAGACAGGCCTATTCACACATTGGTGCAAACCTGTCCCTCTTACCACCCATGTCCTGTATAACCAGGACAGGGCAGCACATGCTCCTGTCCACTTTCTGCTCAAAGTGGCGGTGGTGTCACAGTTAAGTGGGTCAAGTGTACAGTAGCTCCCTCCCGTGCCACAAGCACACAATTATGCCCCAATCAAATGTGTGTGTGTGCGTGTGTGTGTGTGTGTGTGTGTGTGTGTGTGTGTGCGCGTAGCTAGATGTATCATACATTGAAATGTGGACCTTTTTTTTGTTAAGCCAGCATCTTGTCTCGTGTGTCCTCCACTGCTCCGTGTGTAGTTCTCACTTTGGTCATCTGTGACGCTTGTAAAGCGTTATGAAAGAGAGTAAAAGGGGGATGGTTGGACGTGAGGCTTGGGGAGGGCTAGAAGTGAATATTACAGGTGATGCGACATGTTGTGGAGCAAAGTTCTGTTCATTTCATTTCTTATTGAAGAAAAAAAAAAAAACTAAAGCCAAGCTGTTTTTTTCTTTTTCTTTTTCTGCCTCTGTGCATTTAAACATACACCAGATTGGTGTCTGTCTCTTCTTTTGCTGTGACAGCAGTGTGCATGAGAGACGAGTGTGTGTGTGTGTGTGTGTGTGTGTGTGTGTGTGTGTGTGTGTGTGTGTGTGTGTGTGTGAGTTGCCATGCTGTTGATTGTGTGAATGAAGCCGGTGCGTGCGTGCGTGCGTGCGTGCGTGCGTGCGTGCGATGTGTGTGTGTGCGTGGTATGTATGTAGCGAATGAATAGTGGTATGCTCAGTGAATGAATGAATAGTGGTATGCTCAGTGACTGAATGAATGAATAGTGGTGTGCTCAGTGACTGAATGAATAGTGGTATGCTCAGTGACTGAATGAATGAATAGTGGTGTGCTCAGTGACTGAATGAATAGTGGTATGAATGAATAGTGGTATGCTCAGTGACTGAATGAATAGTGGTATGAATGAATAGTGGTATGCTCAGTGACTGAATGAATAGTGGTGTGCTCAGTGACTGAATGAATAGTGGTATGAATGAATAGTGGTATGCTCAGTGACTGAATGAATAGTGGTATGCTCAGTGACTGAATGAATAGTGGTATGCTCAGTGACTGAATGAATAGTGGTATGCTCAGTGACTGAATGAATGAATAGTGGTGTGCTCAGTGACTGAATGAATGAATAGTGGTACAGTATGCTCAGTGACTGAATGAATAGTGGTGTGCTCAGTGACTGAATGAATAGTGGTATGCTCAGTGACTGAATGAATAGTGGTGTGCTCAGTGACTGAATGAATAGTGGTGTGCTCAGTGACTGAATGAATAGTGGTATGCTCAGTGACTGAATGAATAGTGGTACAGTATGCTCAGTGACTGAATGAATAGTGGTATGCTCAGTGACTGAATGAATAGTGGTGTGCTCAGTGACTGAATGAATAGTGGTATGCTCAGTGACTGAATGAATAGTGGTACAGTATGCTCAGTGAATGAATGAATAGTGGTATGCTCAGTGACTGAATGAATAGTGGTATGCTCAGTGACTGAATGAATAGTGGTATGCTCAGTGACTGAATGAATAGTGGTACAGTATGCTCAGTGACTGAATGAATAGTGGTATGCTCAGTGACTGAATGAATAGTGGTATGCTCAGTGACTGAATGAATAGTGGTATGCTCAGTGAATGAATGAATAGTGGTGTGCTCAGTGACTGAGTGAATAGTGGTACAGTATGCTCAGTGACTGCATCGTATGGCCATCTGCTCTGGATAAATAAATGTTCTATAGAAAGTGCAGTGTGTCGTCCTCTTCCTTATCATGGTCACACCCATCACACAAAGCACAGTCATGCGGTGGTGGACGAAGTACTCAACACCAGTACTCAAGTCAAATATTACTCCACTACAAGTAGTATTTGTAATAATGCATTGAGTTTATGATACAATTTACAATTACAATTTAGGCATTTAGTAGACGCTCTTAATCCAGAGCGACTTACATTAGGCAAGAACAAAAGTATGGGAATACATCACATATATAAAATGCATTTATCAAGAAACATGCGTAAGCTAAGAACGTAACTAGAACATATCTATATAATGTGACACTATACATATTAACTATACATATATACTATACTATGCTATACATATGTACTATGATGTGCTTTGACTACATACAATGCAATTATTGTGCTGTCTACATGACATGCTATAAGTCTGTTTCAAATGCTATCTAAGTCTAAAAAGTGCTATCTAAGGGGGTAGGATAAGTGCTATGGGCCATGATGGAGTCTGAAAAGGTGGGTCTTCACTGACCATACTGACCATGATACTCACATAATACTGACTGGATACTGGCCATGATAATACTGACCATGATACTAGGCTACTACTGCAGTGGGTGCTCAGCTTTAAATATAACTTAACTAGTAATAATCCAACAAAGTGGAAAAAGCAGCACTCCAAAATAAAAAATGCAAGCCCGGCCCAGATGCAATTTCTCATTGTATCGAGAACGCTGATGCGTTTCGGCCGTGTCCTTCTCCAGAGCAGATTAAAAAAGTCTCTGTGATCGTTCTCAATCAAATTTTGCATCCGAGCCGGTCTTGCATTATTTATTGTCGCTTTTTCCACTTTGTTGGTTTATTAGTTAAGTTATATAATAAGCTGAGCACCCACTGCCTCAACCAAGGGCAGTCCCCAGAGGAAGCGCACCTGCTTTTCATTCGTTATATGATATAGCCCTTCCCACAGTTGGCCCGGGTTCAGGTAGACACAACTGCGTGGCTATGCCCAGCTCCAATCACGATGTGGATGGGCGTAATCATCATTGGCGACGATCCAACATACAGGCCATGATCACTGACACCATGGTATCATGTGAACAACCTCGCTCTCAAGGTCAACACGATGTTGCAGTGAAGGTCAGTGACTTATCTCTGCCTACGCATCGCAGAGGACCTCACTTGTGCACGTGGTAGAAAGGTTCAACAACTGTGCTGCCTCAGATGGCTCAAAGCATTCACAGGACATTCTCCATTCTTGTACAACACCAAATCCATCCTGATGAGCTGTAATAGGATAGACCAGGTTAGAACAGATGAACAATACTGTATGTGAAAGGTATTTGTTACAACACTGTATCTCATAACACATCTCATGCCGAACAACTTTCGTGTTCTGACTTGACCTCTGACCTTTAGATCACCCACCATTTTGAATTATATATGAAAAACAGTTCAAATCTATCTCCTCCCGGGATCGTTGATCAAAATGTACGAACATTTCTACACGTGAACTTTGGACCTATATCGACAAAAGATTCGGGAGTAAATAAAATGTAAGTGAAAAAATTAAGCTTTTATGAGCCAATGAATATTGCAGTTACTCATGCGGAACACATCTGTCAATTTGACCAGTAAGCTCTGCCCTCAAATTTTCCGCCAATTTGAGCTGTTCGAAAAACGCTAAAACCTGACTTTCTGCCGGGATGTTCTACACACAATCTATGGACCATTATCTGAAATCCCAGTAAAAAATATAGCTGCAAGCAGCGATAACATTCACTTTGAACAGGCATAACATACAACAATGAAATGGTATTTTGATTAATTAAATAAAATGCATGGAATGGCAAATCTGTGTCTGCTTCTTCAAGGTTCTAGTCCCAAGTTTATTTAAGGTTTTATCCCCATTTATTTAATAAATATAGAAATATGTGAATGCTCAATGATCAATAATGAAGTATATATTCACGCAAAAATAAAATGTTTATAAAAGTGCTCTAAAATAAAGATCCATAATATGGAGTTTTGTAAGTGTGTGTCATAACAAAATAATAGTGAAGAAAACATGGTGATACTGACAAGCACTTCAATTTAAACATCAACTCCTCCCTGAGTACACAACATCTCAATAGGACGAACAACCTACGACCTTAACATACAGTACAATACCACAAATTACCAAGTTAACATAATGCTGAGCATTGCCAACTTTGATCCATTGTAGTAGTTTGTATTCTTGCAATTGTAAGGAAATTATATAATTGGTTCTATAGTGCCACCCAGTGGTTACTTTCAGGCATGACACTGTCACACCCAGGGATAAAAGTTACAGTAGGATCAAAAATACAGAAAACAGTGAAACACTCTTTACTGATGAAAGCCTATAGGCCTAGGACAGAAGTCAAACTCTGAAATACTCGAATACTCGAGCAGGAACACAAGACAGCAGACAAAAATGGTAAATGGTGCATTTATATAGCGCCTTTATCCAAGGCGCTTTACATAGATTGTGCATCAATTCACCCATTCATACACAGATGGTGGCGGAAACCATGCAAGGCACCAACCAGCACATCAGGAGTAATTTGGGGTTCAGTGTCTTGCTCAAGGACACTTCGACAGATCTGGGGGAGCCCGGGTTCGAACAGGCAACCTTGTGGTTACCATCCAGCCACTCTACCCCTGAGCCACCGCTGCCCCAAACAGTGAACAGCTATCCAGCAACAACATCACTGACCTAGCTGGCATTGACCATGCAGACAACATGGATTCACTCTCGCTTCCTCCCCGGGAGTTAAGTGAATCCACATTATGTGTCTGGCCAACTGAGAAATGTGTGACCAATCTGCAAAATAAATGCTTACTAATAGCATTCTTCACAAAAGTGTTCATAAGGTGTGTACATCGGTCATAGACACTTTTCCAAATGTGATGACCTCACCTGATCACATTTGTGATGACGGCTATGGACATGTTTTTTTGTGTGGCTTTTGCCTTTATTTTATATTTTTTATAGAGGGACAGACAGTAGGCTGACAGGAAATGGGGAGAGAGATGGGGGGAAGACATGCAGTAAAGACCGTCGGGATCGGGAGTCGAACCCGCGGAACACTGCCAGACTGCCAGACAGTGGTCCAGCCAAGGTGCCTGGACCACTGAGCCATGGCCCAGGCCACAGGGAGTGTTTTTTGTGCAAAACAAATGCTTTTCTAGAATCATGAAAACCCCCTTAGTGGAGGAGCTTAGGGAGAGATAAGGGCGATTTCGCACAAATGTGTCTAAAAGCGCCAACTTTTGCACATACGTACGTAGCTCAGGGATGCTATGATGATTTAGCTATAGGGCGCACAAATCCATATGGCCACCATTAACAACCTATATAAGGCAATTAATTCTACATTTCATTAAATAGTACTTCATTAGACAGACCCCTTGGTTGTTATGTGCAATGAGGTCTTCCCTTTGTATTTAGGGTTTCTTCCTGGAGGCTGAAACCTTGACAGTCAAACGTGCCAATGAAATAAAGTGACATCACAATATCATCCCCTCTCCTAACCCTCCCCCTTTTATCATACAGCAACAGCTGTGGGTGGGGCTTCAGTTCGGGTGGATCACCACCACCCAATACCACCCACCAGGCAAACCAGGCATATACTTAATGAACTCGTGGGCGTATCCACATAAAACGACATTTTAACAAATACTGTACACTTTTTTGGAAAGAAATCATCAGGGATGGAGCACGTGACATCATGTGACATCATCAGGGATGGAGCATGTGACATCACATGACATCATCAGGGATGGAGATCCCTGATGTCATCAATATTAAGCCCATATATGGAGATCCCTGATGTCATCAATATTGGCCAGCAACTCTACATCTGACCTCAAACGTCAAACTCTTAGATCTTCATATATGGAGCTGACCTATGTTCTGACATTCCATATGTTGATCCTTCCCCATCCATCCTTCCTCTTCGATGTCTCCCTTTTGACTGATATACCTGTCCATTCAAACTCTAGACTCTATTTTACTGGCCTAAAATATTGTCTATATACATATATTATATCTGCCTGAACTAACTCTGCAAGCTACGTATCATATGTTTTTATAATTCACTCAAAAATTACTCAAACATCATTCTGGCCCATTCTTGGGAAACACTGCAGTAATTGGACATCAGCTTTGTGTCAGTGAGGTTCCATTTGATACAGTGCACATTGCACAATTATTTCCAGGCCTTGTGGCAAGGCAATCAAACACATAGGAGGCCTTAACTATGTTTCACCAGTTTCAATTGAAACGGGCCTCCACCCTCAGGGGGGCATCCAAGCTCCAACTGACCGTCAGGCATCAGTCAACTCCCCGCCACCCTTGGCCCTCTCTCTCTCTCTCGCTGCCTTGCTCTCACCCACGATGTTAAGTTACACCTATTTCCTGTTAATAACCTGGGTAAAATGTACAACATTGGGAGGTAAAGGGGAGACACTTTATTGTGAAGGGACGACAGGATTAGGAGCTGTGTTGTTGCTGCGTAATTGTCGAGAGTAAAGGCTGTGCGCGATATAGAACAGTCCAAACTATTTGTATCAATACGGCTGTATCAACAGAATATGTGATAGATATATATGGGGGCCTCATATTTGATCTTGAAACGGGCCTCCAGATTCCTAAGGCCGCCCCTGATCAAACATATATAACATACGTATAACCTGTGGTGGAAAACATACTAATTTATTTAGACCTGAGCTCGATTCTACAAAATGTCTTCTGTTTTCTATAGGTCAGTGGTTCTCAACCTGGTATCATGCCATGGTAGTGCGTGCAACGAGCATGACACTACTGAGGATAGGCTATAACACATTAAGCCCCGCCCCTGCTGTCTTCCTATTGGCTGGGCTTTAAACAGCCATAACTCCATGCAGTCCCCAGCATGCTACAGGTCTTGAAATAAGTTGGGGACCCCCAGATTGTGAACCATTACTCTACAGTACATACTGTTATTGTGTCACATAAGACTTTCCAAATCTCACTTTTCCAAGTATAAAGTGGTGCTATAGGGTCCATATACACTGACACCACGCTAGACAGGAACGCCCAAAAACGTGACATCCGTTTTTAGCATGGGGTAAGAATTTTCTATGGCTGCCAATGCAACTTGGTCCAATCCTTAATCACATACGGACAAACATCTATGCCGATGCTATCTAACTTGCGGAGGTAGCGTGCCTTGTCCACGGGCAACAGATCTTTCAACGTATGGCATTGCAAATACGTTTGATAATCGCTACTCTGCTCAATATTGTTTTGAAAATGCCGCAAATTGCATTGCAGTGAACGAGCGCAAATCACAACTTCCCCCGGTTGTGGGCGGAGTCACAGTTTGAGGCGCTGTTTACGCGCCGTGGTGTCAGTGTATAGTCAATATAACGTTTCACACAAAAGTAGCAGATCTCCAAGCTCACAACATGTCACCTTGCAACACCATTGCAGCTTGTAGATCTGCTACATTTGTTATGTGCAGGGCACGTTTTGGTGAAAGTGTTTACATTGGAATAGATTACGTTTTACATTTAATGTAAAATACCTGATACAAGCTCACAACATGTTGAATCCTGAGACATTGTTTTTTAGCTTGTAGATCTGCTACTTTAATTTAGCGATTTCGTCTGTCTGTCTGTCTGTCTGTCTGTCTGTCTGTCTGTCTGTCTGTCTGTCTGTCTGTCTGTCTGTCTGTCTGTCTCTCTCACCCTGGACCCAAACACTGCAAGCAGAACACTTCCTGTCTGAGAACAACAAGAAGGTGACAAAGGGGGAGCTTCAGTCATATACCCTGGTAATCCTGACAGATTTGATGATGAGTATTCACAGGTTCTGTGTACAGATGGTCTGACTGGACGCTGTTACCTGTGGGAGCTGGAGAGGTTGAGATATGAGTGACTATAGAGGAATCAGCAGGAGAGGAAAGGCTAGTGTGCTTAACCTTGGATGGAATGATCAGTCCTGGAGTCTGTACTGTTGGTGAGGCTTTTACAGTGTCAAATAGGCACACTGATCTACCTCTTGATCTCTCTGTCTCCAACAGAGTAGCAGTAGACTGTCCTGCTGGGACTCTGTCCTTCTATGAAGTGTCCTCTGACTCTTTGACACACGTCACACACCTTTACTCCTTAGTTCCAGACCACATTGACTGAACCTTTACGCTTCAATGCTTCATGACGTCTTCTCATCAGTGTGTCTTTGTGAGGACAGATAAAAAGGCTTACTCAAAAAAGATAGTTACCATTTCGACAGTGGCAACATCAGGAGCACGTACGTGGTCGTGGCAGGCGCCAGGTGGTGAGAATGGGCAGCATCACATCTGACCCCCTGACCCTCAACACTGGAGCACCCCAGGGATGTGTGCTGAGCCCTCTCCTCTACTCGCTGTAGCCACACATGACTCCAACACCATCATAAAGTACAAGACGACACGACAGTGATAGGCCGAATCGTCGACGACGAATCCGACTACAGAAACACCATTGGCTAAATGAAATGACTAGTAGAGAGAATAAAGTATAGGCCCTACTTCTTTAGCCTAATTCACAATTTGAGACAATTCACAATTTGATGAGTGACAGTTGACAGTTTGGCTGCCCATTGTCCGTTACTTGAGTATAGAATCTAATGGACAGGATACCACTGATCTGGTCTATCATCATCATTTCAGATGTTGTTTTCCATGACAGTATAGCTAGGATATTTCATCTTACTTCTTGTGTCACTGAGCATGGTTTATTTGCTGTTCTTTCTTTCCTTTTCTTCCCTTTTGTTTTTCATTAAAAATAATACTAATACTAATAATAAATGGTAAATGGTAAATGGTGCATTTATATAGCGCCTTTATCCAAGGCGCTTTACATAGATTGTGCATTACATTCACCCATTCACACACACATTCATACACCGATTGCGGCGGAAGCCATGCAAGGTACCAACCAGCACATCGGGAGCAATTTGGGGTTCAGTGTCTTGCTCAAGGACACTTCGACATGTAGCCAGGAGGAGCCGGGATTCGAACCGCCGACCCATGGATCATTGGACGACCTGCTCTACCTCTTGAGCCACAGTCGCCCCTATAAATAATAATTTATAACCTGTTTAACTTATTTGACAAAATGCATGAGCATATATGACTATAGTCTGCAGCGCTCAGCAATGGCATGCCATGCATCAGGTGGGTATAACCATAGAGTATATAGGTATAACGGGACATTTGACTTGCACGCCCACCACCACCCCACGTTCACTGTCTCTCCATCACGCCACCGCGCACGTGCCGCCCGGCGCCCGTGAAACCTGACGGAGTGACGCGATGGATGTCGCATTATGGCTAGGTCTCCGTGGCAACCAATAATATCATGAAGCCCAGCAAACGGAGACGGTACGTGGAAATAGTGCGATCGCTGTTGGCTGAAGGGGAAGGAACGCACTGACAGAAGCAGGTCCAATGGCCAGCTTGGCGAAATGACTTGTGGGGACTGTAGTATAAATGCTGCAAAGAGCCCTTCAAGTGTTGCCATGTCCGCTTATTATAAGCTATACTTTGGGTTCTTCTTGATTGATTGATTGATTGATTGATTGATTGATTGATTGATTGATTTATTAACAGTTTGCAGAATTACAGTACATTTCAGGTACAACTCAATACAAAAACTGTTAACAGTGAGTGGACAACACCATAAAGCATTACACTTGTTTACAATAGGGCCCACCATTTTCAATTCATCATTGATTGATTGATTGATTGATTGATTGATTGATTGATTGATTGATTGATTGAATACTTTATTAACAGTTTGCAAAATAGAGCACAGGAAAGTACTGTTCAATACAAGGTCGGCTAAGGCCTCATTCACACGTATCAAACACCATCAAACAAAATGTTTGTTTTTAATGGCCGCCACAATGCTTTTCCAATGGGAGTCACATGGTTTGACCCAAGAGGCCAATAGCAAGAGGGGCCAACTTTGCATTACTTCCTGTATCTGCGTGAGGTGGGCGGTAACATTATTAGGAGACGGGAAGAATGTTGGAGTCTATTCATTTCCAATATGGGAGAATGAACGTGAACACAGCTTATGATCCATTCTTTAGCTCCATAGTCACTGAACTAAATGCTGGAGCCAATCATCACAAGGCATACAATATTTCAAAGATATTCATACTAAAATGGCTTCTTTTCGCGAGACAAATCAGGAGAAAATCTACTTTGTTATCGACCTTTCTTTATCCCAACAACAAACTCTCGTGATATGTGTGAGGGTATCCAGAACAGTCTCTCTCTGTCCTCTCTCTCTCTTCCTGGTTTTAGACAGCTGGTGGATGGAAATTAAGCGGGGGCAAGCTTCTCTGGGAATTTGGCCGATGCGGCCACGGGAAGAAGCAAACCACGCCTACTATATTTAGGAGACCATTTGTAGGCTTTGTGTGCAATTTCGGCTCTAGTGGCTCCAATGAAGTTCGCCCATCTTTATAAATGAATAACCTTTGGTTTGACCAAACATTTGTTTGATGGGGGGAGGGGCAGAACACCATCAAACGAGACAGAACACCATCAAACAAAAATGTTTGGTCAAACCATGTGACTCCCATTGGAAAAGCATTGTGGACATGGTGGCCATTAAAAAAAGTAAATGACAAAACATTTGTTTGACGGTGTTTGATACGTGTGTGAATGAGACCTAAGAGGATTTAAACCCAAGAAAGCCTATTGTCTTGTTTCCATTGGGGTCCTTCATAGGCTACTCAATTCATCTGTAAAGTTTCTTGTCAATATTGGAAGTTGTGGGTGCAGTTTAGTTGCATATTTAGGGTTGCTTCCTAAATGTTTTTTAAATGAATTTTCATGTCATCAATGGACCCCCACATTTATAGCCCAGGCCCTATATACAGTATGTGGAACTCCCTAGCCCCCAATGCCCCCCATATTAAAATAGTTTGTGCCAGGGTGTACCAGATTTGTGTTCCAATTATTTCACACCGACGTGACACGTTTGTAGATTGGCTATTTTCAAATAGTAGTAGGCCTATATAAGTATATAATTATTACTTAACTTACTTATACTGTAGCATAGGTTTAGAGGGCCCATGTGGATATAATAATGGTCACTTATTTTGGGTTTGTTTTCCTAGCTTGCTTATGTCTCTCACAAACCTGGCAACACCGATCCCTCCTCGGCCAGGGCCGAACTGGACTACACGTCCCAGGGCACACCGCGCGCTGTTTGAGGCGTGCGAGAGGGAGGAAGAAGATGAGGGAGAAATATTTTTCGACTGCAGACTTCAACCTGCGCTGTTGGAGACACAAATAATAAATCATGGTAAGAAAGATCACGAACCATTTCCCAATCAGCGTTTTATGAAACATCTGATGATTGTGATCATAGCATGATGATTACGTGGCTTGATGCAGCAGGCGTCAATGCGACGAGGCACGGGACAGATCGTTGGAGAGGGAGAGAGAGAGAGAGAGGGAGAGATTGATTAGCCAACAGAGTGGCTAGGCTAGCAAAAACAACAGACTTTTAGGTTAATTGTTGCAGCCCTTATCATGCAGCTGACACCCGTAGATTGGTTTCACTGTGCGTTAGATTGCAGCGAATGCACGCTTTAAAATGCGGTCAATCCACATTTGAGTGTCAGGAGGACAACTTTGGTCCCGTGTGTGTGTGTGTGTGTCTGAGTGTGTACGTGCATGAGTTCACCCCCCCCCCCAACTGTTTACTGTACATAATATACATTTTATTGCCACTAGTGTTGATGGTGTCTTGTATTGCATTGTATGTCTCTAAATGTCTCGATGACTTCAATATACAGGAGGGACCACATGTGGAAACAAGACCTAGCTTAATAGTGCTTTTTTTGTGTTATCCGTTTAGCACCCATTGTATAATCGTGCCACTGTAATAAACTGTTAATAAAGTATTCAATCGATCAATGCGGGTGTTGTTCACTGTTCAGTCGTGAAACATCTTCCCCCTGTTCGAGGCTCCCCTTGATGGGAATCTGTGGAAAGAGGGACAGTGGCGTTTGAATAGTGGCACACGCGAGCTGACAACTCGCATGCCTTTCTGTTGACATCATCATACTTGACACTGTCAAAGCCCCGGGTGTTTATTTAACTCTGAGGCTGTACACCCAAATGGGTAATGGTCATTGTCTGTCAGTGGCCATTCTTCCATTTGCTGTCTTCTGACTCCCCCCCTCTCTCTCTCTGCCCACCTCCCCCTGGTAAACTATGCATGGGCCATTTCTTATGTTTTTAAATAGTTTTCATTTTGACACTTTGGCAATGTAGAATAAGTGTGTTGTTGATGTCTCATGACACAGTAAAGCTCAATCATGTAACTTCCATATGGAGTCCTATAAGCGATCCAGGTAGTGAGCATCGGCATAATGATCAATAAGTCAAGAAAGTATGTTTTGACTTGTGATTGGCGGTGACTTGCGATTTTAAAGTTTGTATACATTGTTGCTAACTTGCTACACTTGAGATTTAAAATAACAAGTGTGAACCCATAGTCATTGTATAGACTGTCAAATTGCTATTCAGATATAATTTGTCTGGATTATGGCAATAGAGGGTATGCGCATGCATAAAGTGAATGGCAAATCGAGTGGCAAAGTGAGTGGCAAAGTGAGTTTAACGTTGTTTAATGTTTAACGCAATCATATTGGACTTTTCTGTTCGGATGAATGGGCTGTCAAGGCCAGAAAGTCGTTTTTTGGCACTCGGTGGCACTCACTCCTGCATAACTTCCTGGTTTGATGATGATGTCACGCGCATACCCTCTATAGAGGTATGAAATGTGTTCATGCAGCCTGGTGCATGAACGCAAATGCATGGTCACAAATGCACCCCTACTACCTTGACTATGTTTTTTCCCCCTGGGGGAAGCTCTGTAATGTGTGGCAAATTGAACGACAGCTTCTGTATGACGGATGGATCTGCTATTCAGACTAAATATCAGCCATAATCCCCGTACCGTATAATAATCAGCTAAATCAAGTTTGTTTGTTGAATACTATCTGGCAAGGGAAAATGCAAGGGGGGGGGGGGTTGGGGGGGATACATAATAGTAAGATATATCAGATAATAAGTAAACGAGATCGGAGACTTTGTGCAATGTATCTGAGCAGGCCACTGGTTTTGAGGACAAAACAACCTCCCGTTGAACATTTTCTTTGCTCTCCGTGTTGGACGGACAATGTAAGTGTGTTGTTGACCTGTTAGTAACCTTGGTTTTTGGCAGCTTGTGTCCTGCAGGAGAGTGAACACGTGTAGTTGAGAAACAGGTTTTTGGCATTCCCTACCAGGGCAGCCTACAGTGCTAGTTTCTGGTACTGCTGCCAAGACTCCTCCAGTTCCACTTAAAAAAAGAAACCTACAGCTACTGCAACATTTGAGATGGAAAATGTGCATTTTAACTAATGAAATGTTTGAAATTTGCTCATCACACTAGGCATTTTATCTACTGGAATTTACATGAACCCAGAAATGGTGATTAGTATAAACCTTTATGATAGAAATGAGCAATTTGAGTAATTAGCATAATATGTGTCCATACCATTAACAACCTGTATAAGGCACATTTCATTATTCTTTAAGTAGCATGTGCCATGTCAAACTAGGGGGTTTTCATCATTCTGAATCCATTCCAAGCATTAGTTTTGCACAAAAAACACCCCTTGGGCTAAAAACGACCATAGCCGTCATCACAAATGTTATGAGGTCAGCAGGTAGGGATGTAGCTCTGGTCCATGAGTAAGGCTATGGACCAGAGCTACATCCCTACCTGCTTTCTCTGCACCATTTAAGGCCGTTTCCAAATGTTAAAATGTAAAAGACCAATATTATTATGAAGAAAACAAGAAGTAAAACTGGCTTCAGTTGCGTCATGATTATGACAGTCATGTTTCAGGGCTAGTGGAGTCCTAAACCTAAAGGTCCAGACAGAGCTGTGAATTAAACCACATTGGTAAAGAGAATTGCATTAAAAATATGGAGGCGGAGCTGCTAATCATGTCATCCAATACAACTTGTCTTGCTTGTTTTAGTGTTGGCTGTATTTGAACTCGTTGGCCTTTTGTTGGATGAAGATCAAGATAATTACGTGCTCTCTCGTGCTCTCTCTCTCTCTGCGCTCTCTCTCGCTCTCTCTCTCTGCTCTCTTTCTGCTCTCTCTCTTTCTGAGTGCTACTGTTGTAGCATCGATAAACAATGCTTCCTGCAACACTGCAAAAGGAACATAGCTCGTCGAAGATCTTCCGCGTTTATTATTCCCACATGTAACGAGGCTCAATGTATTTGCTGCCGTATGAAATGCAATTGTTAAATTCAATAGCATGCTGGGTTCTTTAAAGGACAGTCATTGCAGTATTATTCTGCGATTTATGTTTACAGGATGTGTCAAAACTGCCTGTTTCTTCTTGTTGACCACATCTCCCTCCCCTCTCTCTACTCCCCCTTAAACCTCTCTGGTTTCCCTGTCATCTTCTCTTCTTTCTCCTCCTCTTCTGTTCTCCCCTCCTCACCCCTCTCCTTTCTCTACACGTGTTCCTCTCTCTCTCTCTCTCTCTCTCTCTCTCTCTCTTTCTCTCTCTAGGTCCAGTAGACTAGTGAGTGGATAGAGTCGTTGCATTGTTTGTGTGTCGTTTTATGATCGGTTGCGGTAAGACGTCTCGCTACTACAACCCATACTCCAGAGGAACAAAATCATCCCCACCAACCCCCACTAGACTCCAGCAGTTTGGTGAGGCAGACGTGCGTGCAAGCCGTGCATGCATGGTTAATGTTTTATTTGCCCGTTAAATTGTGTGTGTGTGTGTGTGTGTGTGTGTGTGTGTGTGTGTGTGTGTGTGTGTGTGTGTGTGTGTGTGTGTGTGTGTGTGTGTGTGTGTGTGTGTGTGTGTGTGTGTGTGTGTGTGTGTGTGTGTGTGTGTGTGTGTGTGTGTGTGTGTGACTGACTGTGAGGGGTGGTGGTGTGGTGTGCTTTTATCCTAGATTATTGCTTATAAGTGGGAAGTATTAGTTTTGTAATAATATGTTAACACTTTTCTTGTCTTCTTCCTTCTGTATCCATCCATCCATCCATCCATCCATCCTATAGAGCAGGATGGAGGCCTCTTTTGGCTCCGCCTTCTCAGCCGTAGCTGCTGGAACTAAAGGTAAGAAACTCTCTCTCTCTCACTCACACACACACACACACACACACACACACACACACACACACAAAACTAAGTGTCGTTGAGCAGTGTACTCTATATAAATCCGCGTAGATGTGTGTTTTCCAGCAGAGGGTTCCAGTAGCTACAAACAGCATCGCAGAACCCCGTCCTCCTCCAGCACTCCCTACTCACCAAGAGACGACGATGAGAGCATGGTACGCACGCACACACACACATACACACACACACACACACACACACACTTGCGCACGCAAACCAGACCTCTCTCAATTAGGTTTATTGGCATGGACATATTCACAAACGTGTTTCAGGTTACATGATGTTACACGAATTTCAAGATTCACAGAAGATTCTCCAGTACATATACAGTATAGGTGATGCATACGTCTAATTATTCATCTTATGCAGTCCATTATTTGATTGCTACACAGTACACCAATTGTTATTCTGCAAGTGTGTTCAGAACAAACTTTGCTGCTCATAAATGATATAGTAGCAGGAATTATGTTAAATATATTGAACCGAGCCGTCTTGGGTGAATGTGCGGGGTTCATTTGGTTACGCTCCCAAAGTTAAATTACTGCGTCTACAGCCAATCGATGCGAGAGAAGGGACTCTCCAAGGGAGAAAACGTTACCAACGCTGACCTGCGTGACCAAAGTGAAGCGATTGGAGCGACTGGAAACAAATATATATCTTCAGGTCTAGGACGTTTTGCCATTTTCTGGTCTATTTCCCCTTAGTTTAAGTCTGTTCTCACAGTGGAGGAGGAAGCATCTATGTCTGTATTTCCTCTGTCGAGCAGTGACCACATACGGTACGGACGGTACACACTGTTCTCTGGACAGTCATGTCTGTCTGTTTCCACTGCCAGTGGGTGGTCACTGAACCAGCATTCGATCAGGATTAGTCTATCATATTTAAGTGGAGTGGAGATATTCAGCCAATGTTTTACAGTGGCAGCGGTGGCCGAACGGATTGCGGAGCGGTCTTGATACCGGAAGGTCGCCAGTTCGAATCAGCGGTCCGACACGTTAAAATTACCACCGCTGAAGTGCCCTTGAACAAGGCATTGAACCACTACGATGAAATGTGTTCTATGAGCAGGGCCTGGCTGGAAACAAGTTCTTGAGCTTAGCCCAGATACCCTGGGTAAATATAGTAATCATGTCATTACAGTCTCAGATTAGGGTCAAATCATTTTGTCTACTTTGGGTTTTTGTCTCCTCCTACTCTCCCTTTTCTTTTACTGGGTTATATGTGTAGATCTTTGTATTGACTCATTAGACCCGTCTCTCCATTTGTCTCCGTCAGCCTCCCATGGGGACTCCTCGGCGGTCGGACTCGGCCATATCGGTGCGTTCCCTCCACTCGGAGTCCAACATGTCGTTACGTTCCACCTTCTCTCTCCACGAAGAGGAGGAGGACATGGTACAGTACGCACACGGCCACAAAGACATGCATATTATAACACATACATGCATACAAGTGCTCTATCACTTTTTCGTGAAATCAAGTGTGGAACTCGTTGACATGAATTTAAATACTATCTATCATATTATTGTTCACTCCCTTTTGCACGGGCACAAATAAATCATGGGTTGTGACTCCTATAAGTATTTTCTTAAAGGTATATTCAGTGATTTCACTTAATTCAAATATCACTTATTTCTTCTTATTTTTTGGATAATCCTCCCTACTATAAAGTATGCTGACCATATAATGAGTTCCTCCCTATCCCCAGTGAGCCCCTGGGGTAAAAAAAACCCTAGTTTCGGTTTGGGCTTTGGGTGGCAAAGCCTTCATCCAATCAGGATGAGAGGGGCCTTCCTCCAATCATGATCGAGTGGGGAGGGCATTGGTGCACGTGCTGTTGGTCTGTTGTACTTCCCACACTGTAGAGCGTGTGCATGTGCACATCTTGTTACCGGGTGGACCGGGTTTTTTTTCCAAATCACTGAATGCTCCTTTAACCATTCTACGAATGCCCTCTAAATTAGTAGTTCTTACATAGATTTAAAAAAAAAATCAAAAATAGCAGATGTACAAGCTTGTAGTGACGCACTGTGAGCTTGTATACTATGGGCTATATCTTGTGCCACCCCTTATCCCAAAACGTATTTGCCATTTTTTACTATTTTGAAAAACCTTACTAATTCAAATAGCCGATCTACAAGCTCACAACGTGTCGATGTAGATCGTCTAGTTTAACTATTTTAAAATGTTTTTCAAAATAGTAAAACATGGCAACAAAGTTTAGGGATAAGGAGTAAGGGATAAGGGGTGGCGCAAGATAAGGCCCTATAGCTAAAACCACACAGCTGCATTTTTATGAATTAAAACATGGACAGACAGCCTTATCTTAAATGTTTTTTTTTGTGGCTTTCGCCTTTATTTTATATTTTTTTATGGAGGGACAGACAGTAGGCTGACAGGAAATGGGGAGAGAGATGGGGGGAAGACATGCAGTAAAGGCCGTCGGGATTGGGAGTCGAACCCGCGGCACACTGCCAGACTGGATTACCAGCCAAGGTGCCTGGACCGCTGAGCCATGGCCCAGGCAGACAGCCTTATCTTTAATGTTATGTTAAAGATGTGTTATTTAATGGTATCTTTACATGGCGTAGCTCTCAAGTTCCTCAATTCTGACATGGCGAGTAGTGGGAATGAATAGCCCAGACAGCTATTAGTAAGGGCATTTTATCAGGTATTTGACTAATCTGGGAACTAAATCGTTACCAAGAAATTTCTTCACCAATGTGTTTCTAAAAGTGTCTAATAACATATACTAAAAGTTTGAAATTCAACTCCCGTGGGAAAGTTGAGTTATTAGCATAATATGTGACCATACCCTTAACATCCTATATAAGGCAAAAAAGTCCAAATTTCATCATTCTTTAACTCTTTGAGAGTTTCAAGGATTTCTATATAGTTTTTAGACTTCTCTATGGCAGAATGGCGTTTTTGAATGATTTATTGAAAATTCTCTGTTGTGAATGTGTGACAACGAAAGACCTTCAGAGAAAGCTTGGCTTGTCTGCTTCCAGGAAAAAAATTAACTGAGTTGATAAAATGTTTAGTTTTTGTGTTGGAAGCCATTTAAAAGAGCCTGCATTTACACTGGGTAGTGTTTCTAGGACAACAAAAAAAGTTATGCCCGGTTGAAGTTTTATTTTCTAAATAACTTTTTTTCTGCTGGGCGTACATAGCCATGCAATATCTCATTTTAAAGGGTGAGTTGTCTAGTTCAATTAAAATAAAATAAAAAGTTTCTCACATGTACCACTGTAGATATTTTGCCATCTATAAATAGCATGGTCAGTCATGATCAATCTGACCTATCCAGCTAAAAGTCCCCCTAGCTCTGAAATGGAACATCATATAAACTCAATTCTTTTTTGGGGTAAAATTAGACATTCTAACGCACATTTTGATATATACCATGTTTACATAGTCTTACCAGTACCTTGTCTATTCATGCATGTATCTCAAAAACCTGTTGTGAAGAAACAGTTTTGATAAAAAACACATCCAAGGACATTGTTTTGATATGACTTTGTGCCCATGATATGTATCAAAATATAGACTTGAATGTATACTGTATTATAACAAAAAATTGGGTTCTTACCATCTACCGTTACAGAGTAAATCACAGTTGAAACTCGCTTAGTCAAACCATAAACCTCAGAATAGTGAACAAAATAGCCATGACAGGTCTAACTCATTGTAAAAGCGTCTTTTATTTTTTTATGACTACTAACATAATACAATTATAATAAATATTACATAAAATAAATAGGCCTACATACAAAACAGTTGTCCCCAAACTCCCCAGTGTCCCCAAACCACTGCATTCCAGTTGTTCTTGACGGTGTGTGTGTGTGTAGGCTAAATTTAAAAAAAACAACAACTGAAATGAATGAATGCATCCGGTTCAGTGTCGGAGAACTCCATCGCAGTCTTGACTCTTCGTCTTCATCATCATCA
The DNA here is from genome assembly GCF_951216825.1 of Electrona antarctica. Lineage (NCBI taxonomy): Eukaryota > Metazoa > Chordata > Actinopteri > Myctophiformes > Myctophidae > Electrona > Electrona antarctica. The sequence continues at coordinate 7,365,415 of NC_136795.1, read as the reverse complement.
TCATCATCATCCTCCTCCTCCTCCTCCTCCTCATCTGATGCCAGTTCTAAATATATAAAAATAAACATTTAGCTGTAGTCAGCCCGGCCAATAGCCAGTTGGGGGGGGGGGGGGGGGGGGGGGGGGACGTAGGCTATCTGACATCATCGTCATCATCACACGGAGACACACTAAACAATGTACAATCATGATAGTATACAATATTCAATGAATGCGATTATCATGCAAGCTCAGACGTCAATGAAACGTCATACAGATCTTATATAATACGCTACTGTTAGCTTCACTCCCCGTCCCCCCTCCGATCCTTGTAGCAAGGTCATCAAAACCACGCGTTGCTTCAGTAAACGATGCATGTTTGTTCTCCGTCTTTGTAGACAGTAAATAAAAGGAGCGAACATTACTCTAAAGATCAGATCGCCTATAAGGCACGCTACAATATAAAATACTTGTACTGCCATGCGTGCATGCCTGCTACGATACATTTGTACTGCACCGACCAACCGATCGACACCATTAGCCAGCGGGGGCCATCGTGGTGAGTCATTCTGGCGTCATGATCTGACTAGTAGTAGTAATTATCCAAGCATCTATTTGTAGCGATCATCTTATGATTTCTGATCACTATAGAAGGGCATTTTCTACAATAAGATTACCTCAAAACATTCCGGGTTGATCGTCTTCTTCAATGGTTTCCCGGTATAGCTCATCGGACGACGATGGGGAGACAATGAAAAAAGGAGGGAGGGAGCAGCGAGTCTCGCTGTAAGCACTGGACCAGGGCTACTCCGCCTGGAGAAGGCGACTGGGACGCGTATGGATCAATACTACTACCACAAAACTCGCTCAAATAAATAGTACTGCTTTCAACCTTTTCTGCTAGAAAATCGCTCGGGCGAGACGGGTAAACAGGCAAAACAATGAAAACTATGAAGACTCCCTCTGCCCCCACTGTTTACAGGGGGTGGGACCAGCTTCCAATGGCAACACGTACACGTGTGTCACGTGACACGGGTTTTCTGGGTAATGTAGTTGGAATATAAGCTCAGGAATTTAAACAGCGCTTCGGAGCATATTAATATGTTTAGATTAATCAAAAACGGCGAAGACGCCAATTGGCGTCATTGATCATTTACGGAATTCTGATGAAGACGCCAATTGGCGTCTTTCACCTTCTAAGGGTTAAGTAGCATGTGACATATGAAACTAGGGGGTTTTCATGATTCTGAATCCATTCCAAGCATTAGTTTTGCACAAAAAACACTCCTTGGGCTAAATTAGGCCATATCCACTTGACCAAATGTGCTGACCTCATCACGTTTGTGAGGCCGTTTTCCCCCCAAGGAGTGTTTTTTGTGCAAAACTAATGCTTGGAATGGATTCAGAATCATGAAAACCCCCTAGTTTCATATGTCACATGCTACTTAAAGAATGATGAAATTTTGACTTTTTTGCCTTATATAGGATGTTATGGGTATGGTCACATATTATGCTAATAACTCAACTTTCCCACGGGAGTTGAATTTCAAACTTTTAGTACATGTTATTAGACACCTTTAGAAACACATTGGTGAAGAAATTTCTTGGTAACGATTTAGTTTCCAGATTTTCATAGATTTCTCTTACTATATGATAGTTTGTGCCCAAGGTACAGTACGTTTTTGGATTTGTGGACTGGATTCTTAAAACATCTGCCACCTTATTTGTGATATACTGTAGAACACAACCTGAGCATCCCATGCTAGGGGTCATATGGTTAACCTGTGTGTGTGTGTGTGTGTGTGTGTGTGTGCGTGTATGCGTGCGTGTGTGCGTGCGCGTGTGTAGGAACCCCAAGTGTTTGCTGAGCAGCCATCAGTGAAACTCTGTTGCAAGTTGTGTTGTAATGTTTTCTCGGACCCAGTCATCACCACATGTGGGGTGAGCCTCCTCTTCCTATTTTCTTCTGTCCTTCCTTCCCTCAGATTCTCTCTTCCTAGCCTGCTCTCCCTCCCCTCTCTCAATAGATGGAAACGGGAGAAGAAAACGTGCTCTCCCATTCCCTGTTCCTAACTCTGTTCATAACACTGCACTATAGCCAGTGTCTGTTCATAACACTGCACTATAGCCAGTCTCTGTTCATAACACTGCACTATAGCCAGTCTCTGTTCATAACACTGCACTATAGCCAGTCTCTGTTCATAACACTGCACTATAGCCAGTCTCTGTTCATAACACTGCACTATAGCCAGTCTCTGTTCATAACACTGCACTATAGCCAGTCTCTGTTCATAACACTGCACTATAGCCAGTCTCTGTTCATAACACTGCACTATAGCCAGTCTCTGTTCATAACACTGCACTATAGCCAGTCTCTGTTCATAACACTGCACTATAGCCAGTCTCTGTTCATAACACTGCACTATAGCCAGTCTCTGTTCATAACACTGCACTATAGCCAGTCTCTGTTCATAACACTGCACTATAGCCAGTCTCTGTTCATAACACTGCACTATAGCCAGTCTCTGTTCATAACACTGCACTATAGCCAGTCTCTGTTCATAACACTGCACTATAGCCAGTCTCTGTTCATAACACTGCACTATAGCCAGTCTCTGTTCATAACACTGCACTATAGCCAGTCTCTGTTCATAACACTGCACTATAGCCAGTCTCTGTTCATAACACTGCACTATAGCCAGTCTCTGTTCATAACACTGCACTATAGCCAGTCTCTGTTCATAACACTGCACTATAGCCAGTCTCTGTCCGTAACACTGCACTATAGCCAGTCTCTGTTCATAACACTGCACTATAGCCAGTCTCTGTTCGTAACACTGCACTATAGCCAGTCTCTGTTCATAACACTGCACTATAGCCAGTCTCATGTCAATTTATTAAACTTTTGTGATTATCAGTATCATCTTCAATTATGTAGTCAACGTCTCCCGATTTTCTTTCTTTCTTTCTTTCTTTCTTTCTTTCAACCAGTTGTCCTTATTTTGGGCATTTCATTATAGGCATTTTCTTTCTTAAAAGTGTTCAAAAAAATCCCTCAATTTATTTTCTACTACAGTAGCTCACAATCGTGTAGACTGGCTATTTTAAATAGCATTTAAATTAATCTTTTTGAATTGGGCTTAACTTTTAAAGCATAATGACCTTTTCAATATATGGGTCAAACATTGGTACTCCTCGTCTAGGACTCATCGGTCTGGCTTTAGAACCTTTACATTTCCTCTGATCTCTCATGTTCTATCTCCTCTCCTCTCTTGTTTCTCAGCACACCTTCTGCAGACGATGTGCCCTGACCTCAGGTGAGATTTGACTTTGAGTGCCAGGCAGCCCAGCGCTGCAGTGGCATTGTGTGTTAGTTTAAGGACGGGAACCCCTTTAGGTGTTTTAAGCATTATGTTATACTTAAGCTGTTGAAAAATAGCAGATCTACAAGCTCATAGCGCGTCACCGAGTGGCGCGCTACGAGCTTGTAGGTCTGCTATTTTTGAAAAATCGTGAAAATGTGCAAATCTTTGAATGTATATTCTTTTCAGAGCGAACGTTTTTAACTCAAATCTTTGTTTCTGGGGCGGGTCCCTGGAACAACATATCTTCAGATGGGGGGTTCCTGGAACAACATATTTTCAGATGGGGGGGGGGGGGGGGTCGGCGACCAATTACATATAATTGTTGGGGTCCTTGACATGAAATAGATTGAGAACCACTGATTTAGAAACATCGGTTTATCAGAAAACTTTTTTTTTTAATTTTTTGACGTCAGGTCTAAATGGGTTAAGCACTTTCAAAATGTTATCTGCCATAGGAGCTGCATTTCTTGTGTCCTTCCCGTGTTGTCGTTTAGTCTGTCCCTCTTGTGTTGTGTGTGTGTGGTGGGGGTGTGTGTGTGTGTTTCTTTTTTAAGCTTCTGACACATCGCCGTCTGTTCCCGTCGTAGACAAGTGCCCCGTGGACAACGCCAAGCTGACGGTGGTGGTGAACAACATCGCGGTGGCGGAGCAGATCGGAGAGCTCTTCATCCACTGTAAATACGGCTGCCGCGCTACGGCTAGCGTTACGGCCGCTAGCGGCGGGGGTGGGGCTACGACCGCCGCCTCCTCCTCGGTGGCCGCCAAACCCGGGGCAGCGCACGAGGTGGACCCGCTGGGCTGTCCGTTCACCATCAAGCTGTCCACGCGCAAGTAAGGACCGGAACGGCTCCAAAAGAAAATCCTCTTACGCTATGTGATGTTGGCATGAGATGTGGGAAATATAGACTTAAAGGGGAATAATATATATATCTGCTATTTTGGGGGACCCCCTGAAACCCCCCCAAAGGACCCCTTGGGGACCCCACTTTGAGAACTACTGGCCTAGATAACACAGATTAATGTTATTATGTAATTGTTTGGGTTTTGTTTGTCTGTGTGTGTATGCTATATTCTATCTTTCTCTGTTCTTTTCCCCATTGACCTTTTGTTTTTGCCCCTTTCTCATGTGTTCGTCTCTCTCTCTCTCTCTGTCTTTCTCCCTCTGTCGTTCTATGGCTCTGTCCCTCTTTGTCCATGTGGTGTGTGTGTAGAGAGCATGAGGTGAGCTGTGACTACAGGCCAGTGCGTTGCCCTAACAACCCCTCCTGTCCTCCTCTGCTCACCATGAACCTGGAGGCTCACCTCAAAGAGTGCGAGCACATTAAATGCCCTCACTCCAAATATGGGTAAGAGACGCAACACAACACACTCACCATACTATTTACAAATACATATATATCTTGGGTTCATTCTGAAACTATGCCAGAACAAATAAACAGTGTTTAAAGGTATATTCAGTGATTTCACTTCATTCAAATATCACTTTTGTTTCCTTTTTTTTTGGGACAATCCTCCCTACTATAGAGTGTGCTGACCATATAAGGAGTTCCTCCCTGTCCCCAGTGAGCCCCTGGGGTAAAAAAACCCCCTAGTTTCAGTTTTGGTGGCGGGTGGCAAAGCCTTCATCCAATCAGGATGAGAGGGGCCTTCCTCCAATCATGATCGAGTGGGGGCGGGCCTTGGTGCACATGCTGTTGGCCTGTTGCACTTCCCCCCCCACTGTAGAGCATGTGTGCATGTGCACATTTTGTTACCGGTGCGGACTGGGTGGTTTTCCAAATCACCCAAATCACTGAATGCTCCTTTAAGTTACAGTTTAGTTAATTGGCGGAAACGCTGCAGTGAATTCATTTGCATTAAGTTGAAGATGCTTATCTGTTTATTTGTTGCACTCGCAAGCCCTGTGGGTGGATGAAATGGTCTGAATATTTTACTCTTATTTCGCTACCTCAACCTAGATAGATAGATACAGTACCTTTATTATCCTGCGGGGGGAAATCAGTCTCCCAGAAGCGACACAGCAGTTAAGGTTACAACATACTGTACATGTAAGGATAAGAAAAATAAAAAGTACTGTAGTATACAGTAGAAACAAGGCAGAAGGAAAGGCACAGTGCATCAAGAAACAATAATAAACTACAAGGCAAACAAGGGTAAACAAATAAGGTGTCTATATATACAGTCAATCAGTGCGTCGTCATAAAGTGTATCACTGCTTCTCGTCATAAGAAAGACGAGATTAATAAAGTCAAACAGTCCAAAGCCAAACAATAAAGTCTCTAAAAATCTTGTAGAATCGCCCGCAGGTCTTTACATATTGCTAATTCCTCTCCTCTCCTCTCCTCTCCTCTCCTCTCCTCTCCTCTCTCCTACTCTCTCCCAGCTGTATGTTCATTGGTAATCAGGACACGTATGAGACTCATCTAGAGGTGTGTAAGTTTGAGGGCCTGAAGGAGTTCCTGCAGCAGACGGACGACAGGTGAACTAAACAAATCTTTAACACATTTGATCCGTGTGAAGGGTATACTCGTCCCGATTCATTAATTTTTGCGCCATGCGCTGGTTACGCATGACGAGCAGGCGCGCTATGAGCTTGTAGATCTGCTATTTATCAATAGCTAAAGTATAACATAATGCTTAGTTAAAACACCAAAAGGGGTTCCCGTCCAGAATGGGTTAAGGTGTTTAATATCTCGCCTCGCTGTGTGCCAAGACATTATGTCTGATTGTCATCATTCATAAACATTTATACAATATCTAGTTAAAATAATAAAGGCTTCACAGCTCAGCCTATGTGTTGTTGTTGATGCTGTCTTTCACAAATAAGAAAATGTGATGAAAAATTGTGAAAACGTGTGCAAATCTTTGAATATCCTTTCACAGCGAATGTTTTTAACTCATACTGTATCTTTGCTTCTGTGGGAGGTCCCTGGAACAACATATTTTCAGATGGGGGCGGCCAATTACATATAATTTTGCGGCTCCTCCTCAAAATAGTTTGAGCACCAACTGATATAAAAACATAGGTTTTTGATAATCAGATTCATGATTTAGAAGACATTTGTAGAATCTGGTCTCAGGTCTCAATGCATTAAAATGATAATATCACATTTTCTAAAACATCTACATTATTAATAGGGTGTAAAAACGTGTACGTCACCAAGAGGGGGGGGGGGGGTGGGGCGTCTGAAAAGCTAGCGGTGCCATTTTTGTGGGATTTAAACTCTAGCCCACATGACTCAGAATAGAGTGACGGTGGTTTGTTTTTGTAAACATTGAGCTCGTTCCTGGCGACAACACAGTGAGCCAACACCAGAATGGAAAGGAAAAAAGGTCGGGCTCGACATACCTTACAAGCACCATTGTGAAATGTCAGTTTAGAATGGTTGCACCGTCGTCGAACGTTGAACTCCTTCTGGTGTTTAAAAAAAAGAACGCACACGGATAGTCGCTCACTGTGTAAACAAACCAGACAATCCCAAAGTACCACGTGACACGTATGTTGACGCCCCCCTCAAGGAGATTTTGGTACGCTCTATAGAAACAGTAACGTATTGTGACCTGCATAATGTTTGCCATTTTCTTTTGTTCCTGACCTGAACCACCTGATCTCCAGGTTCCATGAGATGCAGCTGACGCTGGGCCAGAAGGACCAGGACATTGCCTTCCTGCGCTCCATGTTGGGCAAACTGTCTGAGAAACTGGACCAGCTGGAGAAGAACCTGGAGCTCAAGTTCGGTGAGGCAGAGACCAGAATGAATAGTGTTTGTTTTTTTTAGAGCAGGGGGTTTTCATTTCAAGGTCCATTATTTATTCGCCATTTGAGCCACGGGATCACCATTTGATGAGATTTAGCATCTCGGACTCAAAACGAAAGAATATTTTGTTTGTCCACAATTCCATGCTGTATTGATGTTGGTACTAGAGAACTGCGGATGAGCTTTTTTGTCACCCTAATCCGCCCGTACATATTAATGATCCGCCCGTTATCCGACCGCATTAATTAATTAATCCAATTTATATATCCGCAACCACCCGAAATCCGCTGCAGGGATAGCCAATCTACAATCTCACAACGCGTCGCTGGCTCGCTGCGACGCGTTGTGAGCTTGTAGATCGGCTATTTATAAGTTGTGTCACTCACCACTGCCGACAGTTCACCAAAGTTACGGTTGTATATTCCCATTTCCATGGCAACAAGGCTGCCGTCCGTTCAGTCAGTCACGTTCGCACATCGCAACGAACGTCTTTTCATGTGGCATATATCCAGCCCTCGCTCCCATGCAGTCCCATGGCACCGAGTCCCACGCCAAACTTATATTCTTCCCTTCTGTTTCAGTTAGTTGTAAGTTTCTTTCATACTCTCAGCTGCCTGTTAGCCTAGCAGCTAGCAGCCCACTCGTTGTTGTGGTCCTTCTTAGCCAATATAGGCGTCTAATTTGTGCCTGATGGAAAATATTAAAATACTACTAACGCACGCATGCTGAGATGTTGTGCCTTTTAAAAAATATATTATAAGACTATAGATAGATATCATTAATTTATTTCCGTTTTAAAAGTTATAAAGCCTATAGATAGATGGCTGCCATTCATTTATTATTTCCAGCATTATTTCACCCGCGGTTTATCCGATATTAATTTATAATATATTGAATTGACCCTAATCCACCCTAAACTGCGGTTCACCCGCGGCAACCGCGGCTAAATCCGCCACCCGCTGGTCTCTAGTTGGTACCATTAGGAGAGATAACAGGTAAACGTTGATCGTGTTGTACTATGGAGCAGATCTTGTCAGCATGGCCAATGCTCAATGCATGGTCAGGTCCGTGTGAACTCCCAGGTCTTTAATATCAGAGCTGGGCTGAGTGGCGGGTTTGTTGTGGATGACCACTGACATGATGACCACTGATATGATGACCACTGACATGATGTCAGCAGCAGCTCTTGGATAAAGATGGTCGAATATAGTGCATGTGATCCGTAGTCGGTGGGGGCTATAAAACATGCTCGTATGGTTCTTTTTCAAGGCTAATTTATACTTTTATAGTGTTCGTAACAGCTATTAAATGCCACTAAACAAAACATTTCACTTAAGTCTCTGCTCACTGCTTTACCAGCTCAGTGGCCTTGTGGTTAGAGTGTCCGCCCTGAGACTGGGAGGTTGGGGTTCAATCCCCGGCCGGGTCATACCAAAGACTCTAAAAATGGGACCCAGTGCCTCCCTGCTTGACACTCAGCATCAAGGGGGGTAAGTCCCTACGACATACTAGCATCATGTCCAGGGGGTGTACTTGTACATCAAGCTGCCTCACGCTACAGAAACAGGAGATAGGCTCCTGCCCTATGGGCCTCATGGCTCGGCAGGGCTACTTTTACTTTACTTCTGCTCACACACTTTGCGTTGCTACCTTAGAGTATATATGAATAGAGACGGCACCGGATATCTCCTCCCATCCACTTGCATTAAGTTGCTCAAAAGCGCATGAGGCGATTTCACTCACAGAGTGCATTCTGGGATGGATTTGCCCCAAACACATGAACACGTATGAAACAGCGGCGTTCACGTATGAAACAGCGTTCACGTGTCATCATGAACGTGCACAATGATAGTCAACGGACCAGCGCGTTCATGTGTTTGGCCCAGCGCTGCAATACCAAATTCGGCCACTATGTCCATTTCTCCTCAGGGTTTCCTCCGGGTGCCGTCTCTATTCATATATACTCTAAGGTTGCTACACGTTGTAGCATAGTGCTATGTAACATGTGAGAAGTAAATGTCCAGTCCGTGAACTAGTGAGTTCACTGTGTGGACTTCATTGTGTCACTCTTCAAGTAACAATGGCTCTGGTGTGTGTGTGTGTGTGTGTGTGTGTGTGTGTGTGTGTGTGTGTGTGTGTGTGTGTGTGTGTGTGTGTGTGTGTGTGTGTGTGTGTGTGTGTGTGTGTGTGTGTGTGTGTGTGTGTGTGTGTGTGTGTGTGTGTGTGTGTGTGTGTGTGTGTGTGTGTGTGTGTGTGTGTGTGTGTGTGTGTGTGTGTGTGTCGCTGCGCTGCGCGCGCGCACGCGGGTGCATGTGTTTTTCAGACGTGTTAGATGAAAACCAGAGCAAGTTGAATGAGGACTTGATGGAGTTCCGTCGAGATGCCTCAATGCTTAATGTAAGTCATAACAATATTATATAAAAATGATTTATTCCAGGGGTTTTCAACTGATTATGAACCAGGGACCACCACCCTGACTGAGAATCAACCTGGGGACTACTGTTGTGTTGGGAGGGGGGCTATGGGCGTGGTGTGGGGGGGAAATTAACCTTCCAGATCAAACTCATGATTTTGTTCATTGCAACTAATGTGTGAGCGAGCAAACATGACATGGGCACATTTCCTTATAATGGTGACTCATCAACCGGTACAGTTTCCCTTGAGATTCTAACTCCCTTTTCTGTGAAAGTTCTTGACGTCCGGCTTCCCAGTAACTGACAACATTGATGCGTCCTCAATCATACACAATACTTATAAGTACTAAATGCATGGTCAGGGACCACATGCAATACCTTCACGGACCACCAGTGGTCCACGGACCACCAGTTGAAAACCCATGCTTTATTCAGACAGAATACTTTAGTTGACCAACTCAGTGCTACTTCACAGCAAAGGCAAATATCACAGCCTCAATAAAAGAGTCAAAGTTCAAGTAATTCAATGGAAATGCACACCTAACGAGACCAACCTTTACCAATAATCTCTCCCCAACAGGATGAGATGTCTCACATCAATGCCAGGCTCAACATGGGTATCCTGGGCTGTGAGTAGAACCAACGTCCTTCATCCTCTCTTCACGTGCCCTCCTTTTTTTTTAACCCATTTTGGGCGGGAACCCCTTTTGGTGTTAGCATTATGTTATGCTTTAGCTATTGAAAAATAGCAGATCTACAAGCTCGTAGCGCGCCACCGAGTGGCGCGCTACGAGCTTGTAGGTCTGCTATTTTTGAAAAATCAAAGAACGACTGACATAGAAACATAGCTTTTTTAGAAAACTGTCAGGATGTAGAAGACATTTCTAGAATCTGATCTCAGGTCAAAATGGGTTAAACCAAACCTTTCAGACCGCTGCCTCTTTTTACATTAACTTTAACTCCTCTGGGAGGAGAAAGCTGTCTCGTTTTGGCTGGAGTTGGGAGGGCGGGGGGAACATTTCAAGATTGATGGTTTTGAATCGTCTGATATTTCTTTTGGGGCTTAAATTGTCCCATTTGAAATGCAAATTCAAAATCCCCTCTCCCTTATCTCTTTTCCTCTCTTTCTCCCTCGTGTATAACCCGCTAGGGTATTTCTAAATCATTTCAGTTTTATTTTATGCTCGCCATATCATTTCAAATGAAAGTTCATTCCTCCCTTGTGTCTCTCTGTTGGTCTTTCTGTCTCTTTATCTCTTCTGCGCTTCTCTCCCTCCTGTCCTCTCTTTAACCCATTCTGGGCGGGAACCCCTTTTGGTGTTTTAACTAAGCATTATGTAATACTTTAGCTATTGAAAAATAGCAGATCTACAAGCTCATAGCGCGCCACCGAGTGGCGCGCTACGAGCTTGTAGGTCTGCTATTTTTGAAAAATCGTGAAAATGCGGCACAAATCTTTGAATATATATTCTTTCAGAGCGAACGTTTTTATTTATTTCAACGTCGAGCCTAAACTCTGTGGTTCCTCTCCACAGCATACGACCCCCAGCAGATCTTCAAGTGTAAGGGGACGTTTGTGGGACACCAGGGTCCAGTCTGGTGTCTGTGTGTCTATTCCACTGGAGACCTGCTCTTCTCTGGATCCTCAGACAAGACTATCAAGGCAAGACAGACACAACACAAAGCTGCGCCTCTCAAGCAGAGATCTACTGTATATAATACACATGAAACAGACACGCACTTCCAAGTAAGAAGAAACACTGAGCTACTAGTTGTTGATGTCGTATTGATGTGATTTATTTTTTGCTGTCCGTCAGGTGTGGGATACATGCACCACCTACAAGTGCCAGAAGACCCTGGAGGGTCACGATGGCATCGTACTGGCTCTGTGCATCCACATGTGAGTAAACCCACACAGTAGCTCTCATGTTCCCTTTGAGGTTGTACTTTTATGAAGTATTTGCTTCAATGTTTCTTTTTATTATGTTTTTTTTTTAAATGGATGTTGGGTCAACTTCTGTTGTTTTTAAATGTGCTATATATAATATAAAGGTGACTTGACTTGGGTAGCCACGTTATCAGGGCCGCCTGCTCGTCAAATGCATCCAGCCTACTCTACAATATGATCTCTGAATGCACAATATACAGACTCAGGGTTGCAATACTTAAAATCACTATTTTGACTTGATCTGTATGATTTTTATTGAGCCTAAACATACATTCAGGCAGCCTCCTGGCTCCTAGCACTACACAGAATTATTTGTATATAGACTATAAGGTCTACAAAAAAAGAATAAAAAGTATTCAAAGTGAGCAAATTACAGCTGTAAGCATTTTCCCCGTCCCAAAAAAAAAAGAAGAATCTTTGGCAGAAAAGTGCAGTGCTGTATGTAGAAAATGCTGTGTTCACTTTTCTCTCAAATATTGCAATTGTGGTATTCAGCTAAAATGTTATGTAATGTAATATTGTGCAGTCCTAGTTCCTATACGCATCCCCTGAACCTCTTGAAATGGTCCTTCACGGCACATTTCTCAGTTGTAACCAAATGGACCCGTACGGGTCCAATTTGGTTTCATTTGTACACTCGCCGAACACTGTCCTTTACCCTCCATTTCCGTAGGAACCGGCTATATAGCGGCTCTGCAGACTGCACCATCATAGTGAGTAACACGCAATGTTATACTTCCACCTTACAAATCCACAGTTGCAACATCAGGGTTGCCTCATGGATCTGTGTAAGTCTTACGTGTGTGTGTGTGTGTGTGTGTGTGTGTGTGCGTGTGCGTGTGCGTGTGTGTGCGTGCGCGTCTGTGTGTGTGTGTGCGTGTGTGTGTGTGTGTGCAGGTATGGGACATCCAGACCTTGCAGAAGGTCAACACGATCCGTGCCCACGACAACCCAGTGTGCACGCTGGTCTCCTCCCACAACATGCTGTTCAGCGGCTCTCTGAAGGCCATCAAGGTACGTCCGACGACGACCTCTGACCTCTACACCAGGTGGTTCCCCACAACCAAATCAGCCCGTGACCTAAAACAGAAAGTAGACCCAAACTAGTGATAGCAGATCTACAAGCTCACAAGGCGTCGCTTCGCAGTGCACATAGTAGTGTCGGCTACATTTTGTTTTTAATTGTTGTAATTTCAAAACTTTTTCAAAAAACATACCTGAAAAAGCTAAGACTTTTCATGAATTAAAAATATTTAGATTTTCTTTTCTTTTCTTTCTCTTTTTTTCATGAAGAAATCAAAGAAAAATCTAAGAAATTCCATAAATCAGAAAACAAATGTTTTAAGAAGCTATTTTCACTGGTTTGGGTCCCGGCCAAAAGTCAAAATCTTAGTTTCTTTTCTTGAAGTAAAAAGTTTGGGAACCACCTTCTACACTCTCACATGATGTCTCTTCTACAAAGCCGTTTTAACCCGTTAAGACCGGAAAAAGCATCCGTGTCATTTCAAATTTGACTTTTAACCATTGTTTTTCACTTTGACTATGACTACTATCTGTGGCCAAATGTATATTATTCACTCAGGCTTATAGCAGTCTAAGACGCATTCATGTAGCAACTTTTATTGATGCAACACTTTGGGATTGACCTCAGCCTAATTTATCTTTGTAAAGGTATCGTCAGGTGACAGTTATAAATGAATTGTAGCTACACTGCATTTTATTTTATGTATGCGTAATCATTCTTATCGTGTGGGTATAGTTGTCTGTAGTTGGGAAGGTTTATCAATGTTCATTTAAATATAAATAACAAGACTAAGAAGAGACGACGACAGCAGCGTTGTTGAATATTTAGGTGAAGACCCAAGTGGTTGGTTAGAGCAGGGGTTCTCAACCCGTGAGTCGTGACCCCTAAGGGTGGTCGCCAAATTATTTTGGGGGGGTCCCCAAATCATTAAAAAAAAATCACACCCGTGTGAACTGAGTGGTGTAAGGTATTATATAGCCTGATCAGCTGTGGTCTGACGTAATGTCTGACGTAATGAAATCACACCCGTGTGAACTGGGTGACCATAGCAACCATGCTCATTTTTTACGGATAGACAGACAGACAGACACGTAAACTAACAAAGCCAGTTGTAGGAGTGGTTTACACCACTCAAAAAGTATTCAGTATTCATATGATACTTTCTCTATTATTAAGGTTATTTTTGCAGTCAGTTTGTATTGGGGGTGCATGGGGTGGCGCGGCGGGGCTGTGGTCGCGAGACTTGGCCAAAGCATTTCCGGGGGTCCCCAGCCAAAAAGGTTGAGAACCCCTGGTTTAGAGGACAATTAAGATGTGCCCAAAATTACTCAAGAGTATCTTTTGTCCAAAGCAATTTCCTATTATGTCTTACAGTGTAAAGTAGGCCATGGCTGACCACCTTCTCTTGTGTGTTTAAGCCTCGTCGTCATCAATCGCTCCCAAGTATCAGATTTGGGTCAAGACATATTTTTGAAAGTGGGGCTCTGCTTGGGGAAGAGTTTTAAAAGCCATTACATCAGACAACACAGAGCCTCACGGAGGAGGAGGAGGAGGAGGAGGAGGAGGAGGTGGTGGTGGTGGGTTGGTGTGTGTAAGAAAGAAAGTGAATGAGGATACATGGGGCATCTGGTCACCATGGTTACTGCGGGGTGGCGGGGGGGGGGGGGGTGATGAGCTCACTGCTCTTACACAGGGACTTTCCTTTCTTACTCAACTCTTATTTCCCAATTTCCTCCTTGGTGTCTTCACTCTCTCTCTCGCTCTCTCTCTCTCTCTCTCTCCTTCTCCTGCCCTCTTTATCTCTGTATCTCCACCCCCTCTCCCTCCCTCCCTCCCTCCCTCCCTCCCTCCCTCTCTCCCTCCCTCCCTCCCTCCCTCCCTCCCCCCCTCCCTCCCTCTCTCCCTCCCTCCCTCCCTCCCTCCCTCCCTCGTATTCTCACTATCGCTATTTAAGTTCAATGACATCATGTCTCTCTCAATTCTTCTGGGGATGCCAGGTTTAAAGAACACCCATATCAAGTATTGATTTGGAATAACCGTTCCATGTTGATACTATTAAGAAAATACGTCTTTCAAACCTTCTTTTAAACCAATATTTTAATTAAAATTTGTTTTTGGGTGTGGGGGGAGGGGGGTGTCTACTTTACAAACAAAAACGGATGTTTTCATTTAGTTTTTTATTTGAACCACTGTCTATCCTTCACCTAGCTTTGCTGCGTAATTTTCTTCTTCTATCCAAAATCATTTATGAAAGATTTGTCTTGCTCAAAGTCTAAAACTCCTGTTTTCATAAATTTGTGTGTGTGTGTGTGTGTGTGTGTGTGTGTGTGTGTGTGTGTGTGTGTGTGTGTGTGTGTGTGTGTGTGTGTGTGTGTGTGTGTGTGTGTGTGTGTGTGTGTGTGTGTGTGTGTGTGTGTGTGTGTGTGTGTGTGTGTGTGTGTGTGTGTGTGTGTGTGTGTGTGCGTACACAGGTGTGGGACATCATCGGTACAGAGCTGAAGCTGAAGAAGGAGCTGACGGGTCTGAACCACTGGGTCAGAGCTCTGGTTGCCTCCCAGAACCACCTGTACAGCGGATCATACCAGACTATCAAGGTAGAACATGTGTGTGTGTGTGCGTGTGGACCTTGCTTATGTCTGTGTTGAGTGTGTATTATTAGCAGCATGCATGTGCATGTTTTGTGTGTGTGTACGTCTCTGTCCATGGATTTTGCTTGTGTCTAGCTGAGACGTATTCTGGTCAGTAAGACCAGAAGTATATCATGCGAGGGCGTGAGGAGCTGTTTGGAGAACTAGTAGGTATAGTCAAATATTGCATGGGGGGGCCAGTGCCATAAAGGAACGGCGCCCTTTGTAAAAACAATTTCTCCGAAACTAATTTGACATAATCTTCATGAAATTATGGGTTCTTAATGAATTTCTTCCTCAAGTTCAGAGCTCTCTGCTCCGCGATGACACGGTTGTTAGGCATTGTCATCTCCCTGCCCTTCAGTGGAAGACCAATGCTGTAGTGGCCATCCACCAGCTTGGCCGACTTTGAAACAAAATCCATGAATCTGAGGTCTTCCCTCGACATTTCTAACTGTAGGTGACATGAATCCAAAATTACATTGGCAGGCCAACCTAAAGTGCTAGCCTACATACGGTCTATTCTATTGCACCCTTATCGGTTCTGTATTAGCAAGTCCCCAAACTATAACGCAGTAGCAGCTGTTTTCAAGTGCTGCAAACGAGAGAAGTTGAGTAAAGGGAGCTGAGAGGTCAGCAATGAGTGAGAGAGAGCTACAGTAAATATGGTGGGAAACTGTTGGTGAGTCTCTCTCTGTCTCAGTAGTTGGTCACTAATGAGCACTCTAGGGATGCACTCCAGAGATACATTTCATTTTGGCAAATAAAAAATAGCATGAAAAGGCTGGAAGGGAGAGTGAAGGAGAAAGACTTGCTGGTCTCATGAGGGACTCATGCTATTTTGGTTTGGACATACAGTATATACTGTAAGTCTAAGAGATCTGATGTTCTTGTGTTTACCCGGAAAATACCTTTTTTAAAGAGTTTACTTCCAGCTTAGTGAAGAAAGTACTTTGAAGAACGTTCCGTCAATGCCACGTCCAGATGACGGCCAAGAAAGCCCCTCCGGACATTCTTTGCTAATGTATAAGCCTTAAATATCCTTTAAAAACTTGAACGTAGAGCCAAAAAACAACTTCACTCCAAAACGATAATTATTGTGTGAGTGTCCACACTCACTGATGAGCGATGCGCTTTGTAAACAGTAGCACCATACACGCTGGGCAGCTGTGTGAGCCTGTGTCAAAGCCCACATGAGAGAGATCTCCGTTTCTGTGCTTCTGAAAGACGCGTGCAATCGACGCATTTCCAGACAACGTCACACTGATTCGAACCGGTAGTATGCACGCGCACTGCAGGCCGGGGCCAAAAGAAACCCACCGCTCATTAGATGTAACGTGAAAGTTGGTCACAGCACTCATGTGTAAAATCTAACTTTCTTGGCGTGTTCCTCCCAGTGTGGAGGAAGAAGGTTTAGGATGGAAGTTTACTGTGATCTCTCGCTCTTGAAATATTATATACCTTGGTTTGTTGTGTGTAAACACAAAATTATAGCGATTCTCAAAGCAGTTGTCCCCCAAACCCCACCTCCAGTCGCAGAGGGGGCGCTCCCTTCGACCACGCCACCAGAGCCCGCTTGATCTCGCAGCTGTGTCCCATCAAACCCAATGTATGCTCCGCCGCAGCCTGATAATTAATTATAGGGAGGCGAAATAGTGGTACCTGAGGTAATGCCAGCTACCGTTGGCTATTCATATCGTCTTCTCATCTCCATTAACATTCTGGACGGGAACCCCTTTTGGTGTTTCAAGCATTATGTTATACTTTAGCTATTGAAAAATAGCAGATCTACAAGCTCGTAGGGCAGCACCGAGCGCCGCGCTACGAGCTTGTAGGTCTGCTATTTTTGAAAACTCGTGAAAATGTGGTGCAAATCTTTGAGTATATACTCTTTCAGAGCGAGCGTTTTTAACTCAAATCGTTGCTTCTGGAGCGTCACTGGCACAACATATTTTCAGATGTGGGTCCGCAGCCAAATACAGATAATTCTGGGGGTCCTTGACATGAAAAAGGTTGAGCACCACTGACATAGAAACATGGGTTTTTCAGAAAACTGGATTTAGAAGAAGAATCGAATTCAGATCTAAATGGGTTAATAACAAAACTTTCCGAGGGTGAATGAGAACAGGTGGATTTTGATCGTCTGTGTCAATGTTTTTATCTAAACAAATCCAAAACAATTGGCCCTGTTCTTGGTTTCAGATGTTTTCTCTTGGAGCCCCTAGCCTTTTTTATCCATGTTTAGGAAACAGAACACTTTCATGGCATTTCACATAATTGGGTATATCGGCCTGACAAAAAGTGTACAGTGGTGAGATTTATTTTTTGAGTGATGAGTGATGATGATAAGAGCGCCCCTCACTTTGACTTCACATAAGTGTGATCTTTAATCCCTGCATTTAGGTGTGTGTGTGTGTGTGTGTGTGTGTGTGTGTGTGTGGGGGTGTGGGGGTGTGTGTGTGTGTGTGTGTGTGTGTGTGTGTGTGTGTGTGTGTGTGTGTGTGTGGGTGTGGGTGTGTGGGTGTGTTGTTGTGGGTGGTGTACGCACGCGTGTTGTTTCCTGGTCCCGCCATCGTGGTGTGTTTCAGAGGCGTGTTGTGATTGGCCAGCAGCCACGCACCAGCCAGATCACTCCACTGTGTGTTACCATGGAGACAGAGCCGTATTGACACATTGCAGCTGTAATGCAGGCTCACTGTTTCCACTGGCGATAACACTGCTGTGTGTGTGTGTGTGTGCGCGCGCGCTTTTGTCTTTATATCTTTCTTCCTGCATTTCATGTTAATCTTGCTTTCTTCATCTCTCTCTCTCTCTCTCAGATCTGGGACATCAGGTCACTGGAGTGTGTGCATGTCCTCCAGACCAGTGGAGGCAGCGTGTATTCCATCGCTGTCACAAACCACCACATTGTCTGTGGAACCTATGAGAACCTCATCCATGTAAGACACATAATACACAACCTATGAGAACCTCATCCATGTAAGACACATAATACACAACCTATGAGAACCTCATCCATGTAAGACACATAATACACAACCTATGAGAACCTCATCCATGTAAGACACATAATACACAACCTATGAGAACCTCATCCATGTAAGACACATAATACACAACCTATGAGAACCTCATCCATGTAAGACACACAATACACAACCTATGAGAACCTCATCCATGTAAGACACATAATACACAACCTATGAGAACCTCATCCATGTAAGACACATAATACACAACCTATGAGAACCTCATCCATGTAAGACACATAATACACAACCTATGAGAACCTCATCCATGTAAGACACACAATACACAACCTATGAGAACCTCATCCATGTAACACACAATACACAACCTATGAGAACCTCATCCATGTAAGACACATAATACACAACCTATGAGAACCTCATCCATGTAACACACAATACACAACCTATGAGAACCTCATCCATGTAACACACAATACACAACCTATGAGAACCTCATCCATGTAACACACAATACACAACCTATGAGAACCTCATCCATGTAACACACAATACACAACCTATGAGAACCTCATCCATGTAACACACAATACACAACCTATGAGAACCTCATCCATGTAAGACACACAATACACAACCTATGAGAACCTCATCCATGTAACACACAATACACAACCTATGAGAACCTCATCCATGTAACACACAATACACAACCTATGAGAACCTCATCCATGTAACACATAATACACAACCTATGAGAACCTCATCCATGTAAGACACACAATACACAACCTATGAGAACCTCATCCATGTAAGACACAGACACACGCACGTATATATTATAACAGGTCGTTTCGAGGAAGCAATCTAATTGGTTGAAACGGCTTCTAGCCGTGGATCAAACCAGCACCATTCACCACCTAATCAAAACAAAGAATTCAGCTGCTCTGTTTTCCCAGAGCGCTAGCAAACTCGGTGGCTAGGCTAGCTAGTTTCTTGGGACATTTGTGGTCGTAGTGACTACATCTGTCATAAAAAAAAAGAAGAAATTCAGCGATTTTCTTAGTTTTAAGGGTAACTGTTGTATAATTGCAATATTACACTTGAGGGTGTTATTTAATGTGATTATTGCCACGACAGTGATGCGGTAAGGAACAAGACGAAGTCGAGTTCCGCAAGCATCATTGAAGTGTAATATTGCTTGTGTAATATTGCTTAAGTCATACACATAATACACGTAACAGTAATTCCAAACGATTTAAAATGATTAGTAGACCTTTTTTCACGACAGCCACATTGGCATCCATGAAGCTTTTTTCTAGTTAGTATAATTGGTAACACCTGCTATCATGTCAATATGGCTGCTGTGAAAAACAGGTATATCATCAGGCTCTAAGTTTTTGGCGCTGTTGTTTTCAATGTTAGCTTTTTTGTAGATCTGCTATTTTTGAAAGATCGTGAAAACGTGTGTAAATCTTTGAATATATATTCTTTCACACAGCAAACTTTTTTTTTTTTTTTTAAATAGTTTTTATTAGGCTTTTTGTATTATGACATAACTTAAGAATATCATTGACAGATAATGTGTAATTAAGTGACATACAATACATAATAAAAAAGGTACATAAATGTGATAAAGAAAAAACAAAAAACAGTTAAACAGTGACAAATGTGAACAGACAAAAAAAATAAAGACAACAGGACAGACACTCTTGCTCTCAAACTTTCCCAACACGACATTCTTCTTTTTAAATGAGAAAATAAAATAAGAAAAAACACTCAGTTCCTTTCTCCTTTTTTTTCTTCTTTCCAATTTTTGATTTTGTTATCTATTGTGTAGGAGGGGTTAGCGTGCACCTATTGAAATAGTCAATGAAGGGTTGCCATGTCTGGTAAAATCTATCTTCACTCCCTCTCAATTCCACACAGCAAACGTTTTTAATATATTTGCTTCTGTGGGGTCCCTGGAACAAAACATTTTCAGATGGGGGTCAGCGGCCAATTTTTGGGGTCCTTGACATGAAATAGTTTGAGATCCACTGACATAGAAAGCATACCTATTTACACACACCTCGACACCTGACGAAGATCCACTAGGATCGAAACGTTGTTTTTTCCAATAAAGTAATCCTTTGCCAATAGCATGTTGTGCATGTTGACATAGAAACAACTAGAATCGGCCTCAGGTGGTCTTGATGGGGTGCAGTACATACCCACCTCATCTCCTAACCTAACCATAACCGCAAGCACGGGAGCAGACCCTAGTCCGACATGCGGATGAATGTCGGACTAATGCCCTCATGAAAAGCGTCCACCTCCCGTCTTGATGGGCTAGAGGAGGGTCCATTGTGATGTGACGATGGTTAGGGCTTTCACTTCTAGTGATTTTTACTAGTTGAATAGTTGCCTAGTTTGTTGTTTAACTACCTATTATGTAAATATTTGTATGATATTTGTACATTTTAAAAACTGTGTACCCTTCTAGCTGAGCTTGAGGCCTACAAAAAAAAGAAAGGTCAACTAGTGGATTCACTAGTCGGCTAGTTGAGTAGTCGACTAGTTGCTTAAAGCCCTAACGATGGTGTGTGTCTCTGTGGGGGTCTTCCAGGTGTGGGACATCGAGTCTAAAGAGCAGGTGAGGACACTGACGGGTCACGTGGGAACCGTGTACGCTCTGGCTGTCATCTCCACTCCCGACCAGACCAAAGTCTTCAGTGCCTCCTACGACCGCTCCCTCAGGGTGAGGACGCTACCAAGTGGACACAGTGTGTGCATGCGTGGCCCGACTGGCCACAGTCTTTCTAGATCAGCGCTTCTCAATATTATTCGTTCTCCATTTTGTACACTTTGTAACACACATTTAGCTGGAGATAGGGGTCCCCCAGGGGCCCACTGTGAGAACCACTGTTCTAGATGTATTTACTAACTCCAATTTGTGTGTGTGCATTTAGGTGTGGAGCATGGACAACATGATCTGCACCCAGACTCTGTTGAGACACCAGGGCAGTGTAACGGCCCTTGCTGTCTCCAGGGGACGCCTCTTCTCTGGAGCCGTGGACAGCACTGTCAAGGTGAGACCCCGTAAATAAACTTGTCACGCACGGAGCGGTGGTATTTCACTCATTTTATTTCAGGCGCTTGTTTTGTTGAGACATTAAAAGCCGCCCTGTGCGGTCAGACGGTCTTATTCTATAAAATGTCACAGTGTACACATCGAAAAGCAACACAGCAGACAATGTGTTATATGTCTTCTGTTATTTTCCAGAAGCGATTATTTTACAAAAGATCTCAGTCATTCAGAAATAGTGTTTGTTCATGAGCTGGTCACTGAGCTCTCATTGACTCCAGTGCATTCTGCCGAACTTCCGGGTGCAGTTTGGCTTCCATGGTGCGATGAATCTGCCGTTTGGAATTGTGCGATAGTGAAAATTACGTCGGTGACCATTTCATATACAGTACCTTGGGCCTGTCTGTATACTGGGATGTGGGAGGTGGCCATGTCTAAAAAAAACTGGGACAGCACTAGTACATGCATGACATAAAATGGTAAATGGTGCATTTATGTAGCACCTTCATCCAAGGCGCTTTACATAAATTGTGCACACCGGGAGCAGTTAGGGGTTCATCGTCTTGCTCAAGGGCACTAACTCTGGGGGAGCCCGGGATCAAACCGGGAAGCATCCGGCTGTTCTACCGGCCACTCTACCCCGTGAGCCACTGCCACCCCCATAAAGTGTCTTTCAGTTGTTTTGATCAAATAAGTGGGCGGTGCCTGTCTAAGCACAATTAGAGCTACTAATACCTGAACTTTTGGATTGATTGAAACCTTTATTTCAGGGGAATCCAATTGAGACCAGGGTCTCTTTTTCAACGGCGCCCTGTATACAAACAACTTTATCTAATGCTTTTCTCAAAGTCAAAGTCAAAGTCATACGATTTGTCACACACGTTACCGCAGTGAAATTTGTTCTCCGCATTTGACCCATCTCTTGGAGCGGTTGAGCCGCAGCCAAGGAGCGGTGAGCTGCAGCGTGCGCCGCGCTCGGGAATCATTTGATTAGTAGATTTGACCCCCAATCCAACCCTTTGATGTTGAGTGCCAAGCAGGGAGGCATTGGGTCCCATTTTTACAGTCTTTGGTATGACCCGGCCGGGGATCGAACCCCGACCTCCCAGTTTCAGGGCGGACACTCTAACCACAGGGCCACTGTCTGGTCTGGTTTCTAAGTAGTAAGTACTCAAAGTCTCTCTCTCTCTACCATAGGTATGGACATGCTAGAAGAGCAGAGGATGGGATGAGGTCTCTGAGAGCCGTCATCCAGCTGACCCTCCGAACAGACCTCATATTTCATGTCAAACGGACCTTGGCAAGCTTTGACCTTTTTACCTTCTCACACATTTTCCGCTTTTCGCACCGGTTTCTGGGATTTATTTGTGTTTCTATATGGAATATTAACCACCACTTCAGGATCAAACTGCATCGGAACAATTTTACTAAAATGCGTCATTTTTATTAAAAAACTTTGACACCCTGACATTGCTTGTAGGGACATTGGTGTCACACATTGAGATCACACTGCCCTGTGACCTCAGCTCAGCACCAGTGCATTTTGGAACAAAACGAAGGAGGAGCTGCCTTTTATGCTTGCGCCAATCGACGGGCGGCACCGAGCCGAACTCTCCTTTGACTGGCAGGCGCTGCCGCGAATCATAGCAAGAAGGGAGCAGAGAATAGTCTGGGTAATGGACGTTTGCTGACTGTAGTAGGGTGTCCTGCCTGCTTTTTATGGATACACCCGCCACTGAGAAACTGCATTGACGATGCCTGTATAGTATACCATACTGTTGAATTAAGTCTATTGGCCGGTTTCATGGACATGACTTAATGACAGAGTCACAGAAGAGCCTCCCCTCCCCCTCCCATTATCATACGGCGATATCTGCAAAAGGCTTGACTAAAGTTAACGTAAGGCTTAATAACACAGATAAAATAAATATAATACTGTCATAATCGCCACTATAACTGCTAAACAGACCGAGCTCAATTATATTTATATGTACAACATTTAGAGAGTGTTGTAAAAAAATATATATGTTATGAATCCCATAAAGTTTAGTATTGACTGCCAGGTTTGTGCTGTGAGAATGGTGGAGATCTTATAGCCAGGTGATGCTTAACCCATTTTGACCTGAGATCAGATTCTAAAAATTTCTTCTACATCCTGACAGTTTTCTGAAAAAGCTATGTTTCTATGTCAGTCGTTCTTCGATTTTTCAAAAAATAGCAGACCTACAAGCTCGTAGCGCGCCACTCGGTGGCGCGCTATGAGCTTGTAGATCTGCTATTTTTCAATAGCTAAAGCATGACATGATGCTAACACCAAAAGGGGTTCCCGCCCCAAAATGGGTTAATAGTTCAACTGTCAGTTTCACTGTTGGGGTGCGTTCACACTGTCCTGTCATGAAGAAATAGTGTTGCCTAGAGCAGTGGTTCCCAAAGTGGGGTCCGTGGACCCCCAGGGGTCCGTGAGGCAGTTCCAGGGGGTCCCCAGCTAAATGATAGTTTGTAATACCAAATGGGCCCTTATGGGTCTGTAACTCTGGAAAATGGAACCAAATGGACCAATGTACACTCTCAAGAGTTAAATTAATCGTTTACCCGCCAGGAACATAGGAATATTAACACGTAGAATCTTGTAGCCTGCCACAAACGGAAAAGCCGTTTTAACAGCGATGTATTCATTAATGCATGTTTTAATACGATCGTATCGAAATCTACCGTCCGTTAGCTTTGTTATGCTTCTGACACAATGGGCGCGGCCATTTTGAAAATGCGCGCGCATCCACTAACATTGCCGGCTCTGTTTTCAGACGGCTTTATCTCACAGAAGCGACATTGCAGAGGACGCTTTGTCCCAGACAAGCGTTTTCAACGGCCTGTAGCAGGCGCTGTGATACTCGCGGTCCACTTTTTCCACCACCGACCGAGAGAACGAGCACCAGCTTCGTCAACACACACGGAATGGTTTCATAGTAAAATGCGATACGGATATTTGGCTCTTCAAAGTAAGTGTCACGCGTGATTAAACCATGGCAATACGCAATCGAGGGATTAATTAATGGCGGCAGGCTAAGAGTTAACGTTGATTTTACAATACAAAACTGGGGTCTCAAGAGATAGAAATGCCATTAAATGGGGGGCCATAGCCTATTACATATCAAACTGAGGGTCCTTGAAATTAAAATGGTTGAGAATCACTGCTAGAGCCGTACAAATCTTCTCTTATGAGGGTCCCTGGCATATCTTTTCAAATGGGTGTCCACGGGCTGATTAGTGTCAATTTGGGGGTCCTTGACATGAAAAGGTTTGGGAACCACGGGCCCAGAGCACTTTCTCTGTTAAAAATGAGCCGCAGCATCTTCCTCCCCTCGTAGCAACAGTACGTACGGGCCATATATCACACCGTCATTCAGGAGCTCCATCTGGAATGACGAAGCTTGTTTTAAAGCTTACTTCAGGACGTGGCGTGGTGCCGTTTGAAGACGCGTTGAAACGTCAGTCTCGATACACAATCAATGTATCGTGACATGGTCTGCTTGTGAAAAGTGTCTCGCATCGTATGCACGTTTCAACAAAAAAATTGTTTTTGAAAGCACTCCGCTCGACCATGGGTATGTTCACAGCGTGAGAACGTATCCAATGGCTACAAATACGAATTCCACAATGTTAGTTAGTTGGCAGATTGAACTCCAAACAGTGCCATCAAAACTGTAAAAAAGCTAGTAGCTATAGTTGTTCACAGCATGAGCATACCCTTAGGGTACAATGTGCAATAATTGGCAACTAAAGGAGATCCCATTTAGATATTCTGTTTGGATCCTTCTGGGTCAAAATGTTATGCTCTCAAAGTTAGGATTTTTTGTGTGTGAATCTCACAGAAAGTTTATTTTCAATCTTGCAAATTACTGTTTATGTCTCGCGGCCATTTTATTTTGGAGGGAATGTTAAAAAAAAATTGGCATATTTCCCTACATGCTCTTTGTTAATTTTTGTCACTGCATTCATCTCTGTGAAACCGGCTCTCTTTTAAGCAAGTTTTAATAGGTGATCACTTTAAAAGAGATAATGAATCTATAGATTTATATTAGTGCCATGATAGAGCTGTATTCAAAGCCCGCTCAACGGTTGTATAGTTGTTTAAATGTGAAAAACAGTGCCGAATATGAAGATGTGCCCATGAGAATGACTTACCTTGGCCTGCACAATGGTGTGTGTGTGTGTGTGTGTGTGTGTGTGTGTGTGTGTGTGTGTGTGTGTGTGTGTGTGTGTGTGTGTGTGTGTGTGTGTGTGTGTGTGTGTGTGTGTGTGTGTGTGTGTGTGTGTGTGTGTGTGTGTGTGTGTGTGTGTGTGTGTGTGTGTGTGTGTGTGTGTGTGTGTGTGTGTGTGTGTGTGTGTGTGTGTGTGTGTGTGTGTGTGTGTGCGTGCGTGCGTGCCTGCGTGGTGTGACTGTGTACGTTTGTAAGTCATGTATGCTGTAGAAAATGATGTTCTTCAAAACAGAGGTGTAGGGAGGAGAAGGGGTGTGTGTGTGTCTGTATGTATGTACGTACGTACGTGTGTAATTTGTATATGTGTGTAGCAGATATTCCACATTTCAACGAGTGCCATACATTGTGGATGAAAATATATTGATAAAATTGTATTATATATAAGAAGTTATTTGCATTCGCTATTGTTGTTCTCACATATTTGTCCCCTCACTCTGTCTGTTTCAGCCCCTGTGACTTGTTGATGAACGTGATGTTTTAATAGTTTAATTGGCGTGATCCATAACTAATTGCAGACATTTCTTTTAATATATCAGGCCCATGTCTGTGAACCATAGTGTCCCTTTTCTGGGACAAGCATTCACCAAAAAGAAACGGCTATTTTCGACGAAGAGATTTGGTGTAGAGTACTGAAAAGATGTTGGGCTTAGTGTACACCCCTGGGGTACACCGGACAACGAAGTTCGGGTTGAAGTGATTAAGCTAAATTGAAACACTACATGAGTGAGTGAAATTGATCGGAAGATGTTCTGGCAGGTTTGCGGACCTTGGAGGAATACTGTTCTGTTTTTGTGTTACCCAATTATAGCAGTTTCAGAGTTCATTTCGAAACGGCTCTAGCTTGTACTTTCAATGCTTAGCTGCTCAAATTCGGTGACTTTGGACATAATTGAAATTTGGGAATTAATGAAAAGTTGAAACGAGTAATCGCACTAAATTGAGATGGAAATAACTAGATTTGACCTGGCATTTGTATCACAGCAGTCTGACTTGTACCTTTCCTTGGTAAGACAGAGTTGAGGGGAAGTGAGGCAGTGTCTTCACGGGATCAAGGTTTCATTGATTTCTTGTATACTTGTAATCATGTAAGCCTGGTTTTGATCAATGATAAATAAAACTTGTACGCTTTGGAAACTGTCTGCACTCCTTTATGTCACAATGTGAGTAGAACTGAGTAAGGATTCATTTACATAATCACCTTGGTAACTTCTGAACAGTAAGAGTTGTCCTCTTCTCTTTCAACATGGAAGAAGACTGAACTTTTCAGTTTAAACCTCATGTCACCTTTCAGTTCCTTTCACACATCAAGACCATCAACACTGAAGTGAAACTCTTTCCGGCCCTATGCCATTATAGGGCGTGCACCCCACTCAATGGCACAGGTTTGACAATGATTGGTAAATTAATATGCAGATACATTTCAGGCTAATGTCTCTCTGTAGGTCCTAGGTTATGAGGTTATGTACTGAACTGATGCAACATCTAGAATTCTAGATCAATTCATCTGAAGGAGAGTTGAAGGTGAAGAGTCTGACCTGAGACATGGATGCTGTGTTTGTCATATTTGTGATGCTAGTTGGAGCGTTTAATGGTGAGACGACTCATTATTTCCCACATATTCAAACTATATATATGCTGTCAGGTGGAAACCTTTCCTTTTTATTATTTTAACAAAACAATTTAAAATTGTGAAAATAGATCTGCTATCTTCACTACTTGTGTGTGATGAAATGTGAAATGTGGAGATGGTATGGTTTCTGCCCAACAGCAATGAGGCTAGCTAGAGGATGGAGTTTGTAACAAATTAAAGAAATGGGATGTTGAGCATTAGAGGTGCAAATGAGGGAAACCACAGATTCACTTTGAGTGCAAAAGGTGCTACTTCCACACACTGGCTGCCACTTCAGGGCCCTCCATGCAAAGACTCTCCTCATGTTATGGTATTGCTCTGTCTAATTGACCATATATATATATATATATATATATATATATATATATATATATAATTTTTATCCCATGATTTTGTAACCCATTTTTCACCCCTGTGTCAATTATCTAATGTGATCCTGGGCTCTACACACCCTCCGCCAACCTGGGGAGAGCAACGGACTTGAACTCATGCTTCCTTCATGCATGAGTGTCCAAGTCGCTCCTTTACACCTGACAGGGGGAGTTTCCCTGGTTGGACGTAACGCGTGGAAGGCACATGTTATTCCAACCAGTTCCTTTCCCCTCCATCAGGCGCCCCGGCTGACCAGGGGGAGGCAGTTTAGAGACCAGGATTACTGCATGTTTTTTGTGAGGGTACCTACCCTAGGGGACACGGGGAGGACATGAGTCCTGTCTTTGACGTCAGTGCTGTTTCAGCGCAGTGTGACCCTAATAGAAGTGAATGGTCCTGGACCATGTTTCAGAATTAGGTGATTAAACCTCGGTTTTCATAGCATTAAGCACAAGACCTCGGAACACTACTGTATCCAAATACACCAAATTGTCAAATAATATAAGAAAGTGGCAATCATTGTGAAAATAGTTGATCTACAAGCTCGCAATATTTATCTGTGAAAACTATATACTCCTACAAGTACTCCTATATACTATACGATATACTCCTACAAGTGCTTATCTGAGTTGGGTTAAATTATTATTTTTGGGGGTCTCACACAGCCTAAAAAGGTTGAGAACCTCTGAAATAGAGGTCAGATGAGCTGACATCCTACAGGGCACTGCTCCAATCTCATGGGGCAGACCAGGTGTGTACACACCCCAGTAATGGCTGCCTGCGCCCAGAGCCATCTAATAGAAGAGTTGCGATATTGAGGGGGTAGAAAACAGCCCAGTCACGTGGTTCATGTACTCGCGCGAGCCCATAGACTTCAATGCGTTCCATAACTTCTGGTTGTCCCCATTCAGTACTAGTCTATGTAGAAGAGCCGCCATTGGACTGGCCCCATGAAGTGAATGGAGTTTGCGTAACTATGTCTTACTCTATGGCTCTGCCTGCGCCCATGCAGGGCACCCCTCTGGGTTCTACTATAACCCCTCTGGGTTCTACTATAACCCAGTGGTTTTCAACCTTTTTCATATCAGGGTCCATTATTTAGTCACCATTTGAGCCGCGGACCACCATTTGAGCCGCGGACCACCATTTGAGCCGCGGACCACCATTTGAGCCGCCGCGGACCACCATTTGAGCCGCGGACCACCATTTGAGCCGCCGTGGACCACCATTTGAGCCGCGGACCACCATTTGAGCCGCGGACCACCATTTGAGCCGCGGACCACCATTTAAGCCGCGGACCACCATTTAAGCCGCGGACCACCATTTGAGCCACGGACCACCATTTGAGCCGCGGACCACCATTTGAGCCGCGGACCACCATTTGAGCCGCGGACCACCATTTGAGCCGCGGACCACCATTTGAGCCGCGGACCACCATTTGGGCCGCGGACCACCATTTCATGAGATTTAGCCTCTCGGACCCAAAACGAAAGAATATTTAGTTAGTCGTTGAATAAGATGATGTCCACAATTCCATGCTGTATTGATGTTGGTACCATTAGGAGAGATAACAGGCAAACGTTGATCAAAATTACAATTCTAATTGTCTATACTTCTTGTAAATTAAGAAATTGCAGATGTTTAACAATACTTTAACGCTTGAGAGCGTAAAATGAAACCAAATGGATCTCTCAAAGAGTTAAAGATCTATAAGGGTCCATTTGGTTACCAACTCTCCCTCATTTAGATGGGGACCACCTGTAACCTCAAGGACCACTGGTTGAAAACCACTGCTTATATAAATCAGATTATAACCAGGACACAATTTCATGGTTCCTCATCTCTTCCAGCAGAGGGCGGTGTTTATCTAGCTGTGAATACAGCACAAAATATAACCTCTACCCAGGCTTAGTTTGAGGTGTCAGCATTTTGTTACCTACTATACATTGGAAAAAATGATGATGAAAGCACAATAATTCATATGTGCTGGCAGTAAATTTGTAGGATATAGTGTCACCTTTTCCAGTTTCATCAAAAGTATATTTACTGTGTTTTTCATCTTTTGGCCGGTACCCAGTGTGGTATACTGACAGACAGACACAGGTTTCATGAATTTATAGATGGGCTATATTGTTTGTATTGCGTGAAGCACTATGGATTGTCCTGGTGTATGTGCTGCTATGCCTGCAAAAAGTAAGAAGTTTTTGGGAATATACTACCAGTATTTGGGAATATACTACCAGTATATATTTTTAGAATAGGCCTACTGGGGCCTAATGTGACCTTCGAATACATTTTTTAACTGAAAGAGATATAGACATAAACAGAAAGCTGTAAATAGATGACAAGACAGGACCTGGACACAAAAGTAATGCAGTGATGAATAAGAAATGCTTTTGAATGTAGGCAATGTTTTGTTGACACACGCACACACACACACCAAACATCCACAGGCACGTGCACACTCTCTTTTTCTCTTTCTCTCACTCTCACACACACACACGCATGCGTGCACGTGCACGAACTGCACGCACACTCTTAGAGCATTCCATTAGAGGTTCCAAGCCATTAGTAGTTTTATCTTCTTTGTGCAGGACAGTAGTGCTTCACTGCACAGCCCCACCACAACCCTCTCTCTGTGTCTGTCTGACTGCCTCACACCCACACTATCTATCTATCTATCTATCTATCTATCTATCTGTTGTGATCCATCCATCCATCTTCAACCGCTTATCCTTAGTCGGGTCGCGGGGGCAACAGCTCCACCAGAGTGCTCCAGACTTCCCTCTCCAGAGCAACATTAGTGACTTCCTCCTGTGGGATTCCGAGACGTTCCAAGGCCAGTGAGTCGATATATTTCCTCCAACTGCGCCTTGGTCTGCCTCGGGGTCTCCTCCCAGTGGGACGTGCGTCGAGGACCTCCCTAGGGAGGCGCCCGAGAGGCATCCTAACCAGATGCCCGAACCACTTTAGCTGACTCCTTTCCAGGCGAAGGAGCAGCGGTTCTGCTCCGAGTCTCTCTCGTGTGACTGAACTTCTCACCCTATCTCTAAGGGAGATGCCAGCCACCCGTCGAAGAAAACTCATTTTGGCCGCTTGTATTCACAACCTTATTCTTTCGACCTTATTCTTTCGGTATCTGTTGTGATCTATTTTATATTCTAGAAGACCCTCTGTCTGGCTCTAACAGGCTGGGTGGTGCATGTGTGACGATTCAACTGAAGTATTGCTTTGGTTCTAAGCGGCCAGGCCAGAGAGAACAAGGACGTGCCACAGAGACAGCAGTATCACAAGGTTGACCACACAGACAGGGAATGACATGACGTGACGAGAAGATATGAGACATAGAAACGTGACATGATAAGGATGACCTCACTGTAGGGCAGGCGACATCTAACATCTGATGATGCATCTCGTATCAATAGTGAACATGCTGTATTCTGTAAGGACAACAAGACTTCATTAGATGGCCATGGACAAATCACACTGTCTGTCTGTCTGTGACTCTGTTATGTTGCTCCTCCATGTCCGAATTATATTCAAGGCAGTGTTTCTGTTCTCTTTTATGTAGATGAACATGTCCACAGCAGCTGACAGTTTATACATTCTACAAATCTCTCTCTCTCTCTCTGTGTCTCTCTGTCTCTCTCTCTGTGTCTCTCTCTCTCTCTCTCTCTCACACACACACATTTTTTGCATAATGCATCATTTTTGATTATATAACCATGTCTATTTTTGATGATGATACAAATAAAGAATCCAAAAGAAATGTGAAATGGATAAAAAAACAAAAAAAAACAAGAACACAAGCGAGACAAACCAGTGAGCGTAGACGGAGTGAGACCGTTTGAAGTCTGTGGACGGGACAAGTTCAGGTTGGTTCAGTCAAACAGCATTGTGTGTAAGACACGGCATGGGACATTTATTGTGCTTTATTGTTGGTCTCTCAGTGTAAGAAGAGGCACACAGTCAAGTCATCGGTGTTACTTTAAGAGAGTGTAAAAGTGCACCCATAGATTGAGTGTGCAAGGCGGATAATAAAGTGCACCCATAGATTGAGTGTGCAAGGCGGATAATAAAGTGCACCCATAGATTGAGTGTGCAAGGCGGATAATAAAGTGCACCCATAGATTGAGTGTGCAAGGCGGATAATAAAGTGCACCCATAGATTGAGTGTGCAAGGCGGATAATAAAGTGGAGCTAAAATAAGATTTTGCATAATTTGCAATCACTTACAGTAGGCATTCTATCTCCCTCTGAACAGCACACACCGGTCCTGCATGTCTCAGCTAGTATGCTCTCACACTCTCACTCACACTCACACACACACACACACACACACACTTTTGACCTGGATATAGACAACAGGAAAAGCCTCCCCATTGACTGGGTCCATTAGGGGCCAGCGTGCAGCTGAGCCACAAGCTGTACGTCACAAAGAGATGTACACATGCACGCACGCACAAACACACACACACACACACACAAGCCTGCATGCACACACGCACGCACGCACATACGGTATGCATGCTGCACACAGCGAGAGAGGACTGGGAGGGAGGGAGGGAGGGAAGGGGAAAAGTGGCACACATACTATCAAATCAGAGTGCAGTTTTTGCCACACTTTATTTAATAGAATCAAGCAATCATAAAACACAGAAACAGCACCGGGGAATATCATGCTGTACATGCATTTAGAAGGTATTACATATACATTCCCAAGTCTATAAACGACGTTCTTATTTTTTGATGTATTAGTGATTGGTTTGATTCATTGTTTGATTTCTGTTAAAAAATGAGAGACAGAGAGAGACAGACAGAGAGAGAGACAGAAGGGGGGGGGGGGAGAGAAGGGGGGGGGACAGACAGGCAGAGAGACAGAGACAGAGAGAGAGACAGAGGAGGGTGGGCAGAGAAGGGGGGGAGACAGAGAGAGAGTCAGAATGGAATATTCCCTTTACAGGATGGGATTTGCTTCCTCATGCGGAAGAGGATAGAGCACCTCAAAGCAGAGCATGTGAGCACAAGAAGCATGTGCACACACACACACACACACACACACACACACTGGTCCCTGCCGCTGCCTGTCTCTGTGTGTCGCTCAGTCTGTCGGTCAGTTCAAAGCTACTTTATTACTGGCAAGACATACAACAGTGGGCATTGCCAAGTGGCATTGCCAAGTCCAAAGCAAGATACAAATTTGGACATAATATGTGACATCTCTCCATTTCTCTCTCCATCACTCTGTCTCTGTCAGCTTCTGTATTTGTCTCTGACTTTGTGTTTGTCTGTCTCTTTCAGGCTCTTTCTGTCCCTCTCCATCTGTGTTCTCTCACTGTCTCCATCTATCCCTGTAAAGGCTCTTTCTGTCCCTCCATCTGTGTTCTCTCACTGTCTCCATCTATCCCTGTAAAGGCTCTTTCTGTCCCTCTCCATCTGTGTTCTCTCACTGTCTCCATCTATCCCTGTAAAGGCTCTTTCTGTCCCTCCATCTGTGTTCTCTCACTGTCTCCATCTATCCCTGTAAAGCCTCTTTCTGTCCCTCTCCATCTGTGTTCTCTCACTGTCTCCATCTATCCCTGTAAAGGCTCTTTCTGTCCCTCCATCTGTGTTCTCTCACTGTCTCCATCTATCCCTGTAAAGGCTCTTTCTGCCCCTCTCCATCTGTGTTCTCTCACTGTCTCCATCTATCCCTGTAAAGGCTCTTTCTGTCCCTCTCCATCTGTGTTCTCTCACTGTCTCCATCTATCCCTGTAAAGCCTCTTTCTGTCCCTCTCCATCTGTGTTCTCACTGTCTCCATCTATCCCTGTAAAGGCTCTTTCTGTCCCTCTCCATCTGTGTTCTCACTGTCTCCATCTATCCCTGTAAAGGCTCTTTCTGTCCCTCCATCTGTGTTCTCTCACTGTCTCCATCTATCCCTGTAAAGCCTCTTTCTGTCCCTCTCCGTCTGTGTTCTCTCACTGTCTCCATCTATCCCTGTAAAGGCTCTTTCTGTCCCTCTCCATCTGTGTTCTCACTGTCTCCATCTATCCCTGTAAAGGCTCTTTCTGTCCCTCTCCGTCTGTGTTCTCTCACTGTCTCCATCTATCCCTGTAAAGGCTCTTTCTGTCCCTCCATCTGTGTTCTCTCACTGTCTCCATCTATCCCTGTAAAGCCGCATTCATACTTTGTATATGTACGATGGCCACATTATGGGACGGTGCCCTGCTTGCAGATAATCTTGTTATTTCCGGCGAGTGTCCAGATATCTCTCGTTACATCCACCTCTCTTCCTGGTTCCTGCCACCTCTCTCGTGCAGTATACAATATGTCATCTCCCTATCAACATTATGCCCCTTCACCACTGATTGTCTCGCTCTCTTATCTTTAGATAGATAGATAGATTCTTTATAGATTCTTTATTGTTGTGTCATGCACCCAAGGCGCCCAGCCCACATGGACTTATAGGACACACCACAAATCATTGCTTCAGTATTGCATTGTGTACAAGAAACAGTTTTTCTTTTTCTTTTTTTACACAAACAAAACATTCTGACTTTTTCCCCACGCTTTGCATAAAAAGTCTGCTAAAGCAAAAATACCTTTCCTAAAACAAAATTCCAGTTTTTCGTAGTCCTCTAACCAGACAAAGTTAACACAGATGGTAATTTTACAAAATAATACATATTCTTTATCTTCCCTTCTTCCTCTCTCATACCACCCCTCTCCCTTTCTCCTCGCTCTCTTGGCACCCCCAAAAATCACCATCTCCTTCAGCTTCTCTCTCTGTTCATCCATTTTTACAGAAAAGCATGCTGTTTCTGATCATAGCCTATACAATCCATATGGGATGTGTGTCATGAATTAATGATCAGTGCTGCTGAGTAAGACCCATGACTCTTAAGTGCTGCTCCCACTTGGTTGGTGGTGTGCGTGCGTGCGTGCGTGCGTGCGTGCGTGCGTGCGTGCGTGCGTGTGTGCGAGCGAGCGTGTGCATTTTGTACAACAAAAAAAAAAAACGTTTTAAAAATTCTATTTTCTATAGCTTTCAAAAGCGTAATCTTTGGAAATCAATGCTGTAATATGCAGTAACCATTAGACCCGTTCAGTGGATATCAGTCACAATCATGTGGTCCAGTTTCTTACATGCATGGTTGATTCTTGAAAATTCGTTTTACCAAAGAAAAATCCTTGTCATTATTGATTAAAGTGCGTGCGTGCGTGCGTGCGTGCGTGCGTGCGTGCGTGCGTGCGTGCGTGCGTGCGTGCGTGCGTGCGTGCGTGCGTGCACAATCCAAATTAGTTGGAGTCCAAGTTCTGGTGAAGCATAGGCTATGGAGAACAGAGAGGCAGGGTTTCAGAACCATGGAAAAGAGATGACTAAGTGGTTTGTTCGTTTGCTGTTATAGGAGCAGTTATAGGCCTACTATACATCTACTGTATATTCTCCCCCACCCCCCCTCCGGTGCAGTAACAGCATCTTTTAGGAGCAGCCATAGTACTAATGTGTGGGTCAAGTTGCGATTGCCGTGTGTGTGTGTGTGTGTGTGTGTGTGTGTGTGTGTGTGTGTGTGTGTGTGTGTGTGTGTGTGTGTGTGTGTGTGTGTGTGTGTGTGTGTGTGTGTGTGTGTGTGTGTGTGTGTGTGTGTGTGTGACTGTGTGTGTGCTTTCTGCTGGCAGAGGCCTTGAAATGGAGTCATTGCCACCAGTGAGGTTGGCAACAGACCTCCTCTAATGGAGCATCAATAATCTTCTCAAATACATCTAATCCCACTGGATTAAGAACACACGCACACACACACACACACACACACACCCGCATGCACACACTGGTGCGTGCAAATACACGCACACACATGCACGTACATGCACACAAGCCTGCATAATACACGCACATACTGTACGGTATGCATGCTGCACACAGTGAGAGAGGACTGGGAGGGAGGGAACGACACACACACACACACACACACACACACACACACACACACACACACACACACACACACACACACACACACACACACTTTCACATTAATCTAATCCAGACCCTCGGCCTCTTGGCTTGCTGTGACGGCTCATCAAATATGTCACACCATAAATGACATCAGATTAACAGAGAGTGGTGAAAGACTGGAGCGAGACATCGCAGATTACAGTAGAAAGCAAAGAGCCTGTCATTCACACACACACACATCCAGGAAATGATTACAGAACGTCCACATCCATCGAGGATATCTATGATTACAGAACCGTCCACATCCATCGAGGATATCTATGATTACAGAACCATCCACTCCATCGAGGATATCTATGATTACAGAACCAACCAATGATTACAGAACCATCCACATCCACCGAGGATATCTATGATTACAGAACCATCCACATCCATCGAGGATATCTATGATTACAGAACCGTCCACATCCATCGAGGATATCTATGATTACAGAACCGTCCACATCCATCGTGGATATCTATGATTACAGAACCAACCAATGATTACAGAACCGTCCACATCCACCGAGGATATCTATGATTACGGAACCGTCCACATCCATCGAGGATATCTATGATTACAGAACCGTCCACATCCATCGAGGATATCTATGATTACAGAACCATCCACTCCATCGAGGATATCTATGATTACAGAACCAACCAATGATTACAGAACCGTCCACATCCACCGAGGATATCTATGATTACAGAACCAACCAATGATTACAGAACCATCCACATCCATCGAGGATATCTATGATTACAGAACCATCCACATCCATCGAGGATATCTATGATTACAGAACCATCCACATCCATCGAGGATATCTATGATTACAGAACCATCCACTCCATCGAGGATATCTATGATTACAGAACCATCCACTCCATCGAGGATATCTATGATTACAGAACCATCCACTCCATCGAGGATATCTATGATTACAGAACCATCTACATCCATCGAGGATATCTATGATTACAGAACCATCCACTCCATCGAGGATATCTATGATTACAGAACCAACCAATGATTACAGAACCGTCCACATCCATCGAGGATATCTATGATTACAGAACCGTCCACATCCATCGAGGATATCTATGATTACAGAACCAACCAATGATTACAGAACCGTCCACATCCATCGAGGATATCTATGCCCAAAACATTAACCATTTGAATCCCATGCAGCTTCCATATTCTAACCTAGGAGGAACATTAGCCAAATGGTAAATGGTGCATTTATATAGCGCCTTTATCCAAGGCGCTTTACAGAGATTGTGCATTACATTCACCCATTCACACACATTCATACACTGATGGCAGCGGAAACCATGCAAGGCACCAACCAGCACATCAGGAGCAATTAGGGGTTCAGAGTTTTGCTCAAGGACACTTCGACGCTGACTCTGGGGGAGCCCAGGTTCGAACTGGCTGCCATCCAGCCACTCTACCCCTGAGCCACCGCCGCCCCCTAGAGCCTGTCATTCACAAAAATGACAGATTTGCTTTGTGAGCTTGATCAGTGATTTTTGGCAAAGA
Organism: Electrona antarctica; assembly: GCF_951216825.1. Classification (NCBI taxonomy): domain Eukaryota; kingdom Metazoa; phylum Chordata; class Actinopteri; order Myctophiformes; family Myctophidae; genus Electrona; species Electrona antarctica. Next base: position 7,328,451 of record NC_136795.1, on the reverse strand, counting down.
GTGTAGACACAAAAAAAGAAGTGGTCTTCATATATATATATATATATATATATATATATATATATATATATATATATATATATATACAACCATGTAGTGCAAATGTAACAATAACATTACTGCCTCTGCAGCTTGACCCAAAAATAAACATCAGCCCCAAACCATGTCCATGCAGTGCTTTCTGACAGAATGCTCACTCAGCTGATGTTACCAGGCAACAAATGTAATCCCAGCCGTTCAGAGCATCAGAGCTTTGATTCATATTGATTAGGAACGAAATATAGTTCCAGGAAAAGCAGATTGCATTACCAGGAGGGGTGTTGGGTAATGCTTTATATGTCTTTGGATGACGTGGTGACAACTTTCACCTTTGAAGGTGTTGATGGCCTTCTGAATCTGAAGTACACGTCAACTATCAAATGGAAACTGTGTGTGTGTGTGTGTGTGTGTGTGTGTGTGTGTGTGTGTGTGTGTGTGTGTGTGTGTGTGTGTGTGTGTGTGTGTGTGTGTGTGTGTGTGTGTGTGTGTGTGTGTGTGTGTGTGTGTGTGTGTGTGTGTGTGTGCGTGCGTGCGTGCGCGCGCGCGCGTTTTGTACAACAACAAAAATTCTATTTTCTATCTAGTTATAGCTTTCAAAAGCGTAATCTTTGGAAATGAATGCTGTAATATGCAGTAACCATTAGACCCGGTCAGTGGATATCAGTCACTAAATGCTGAAGAAAGATGATTACAGGCAATTAACTGAGTAATGGAGAGAATATTGATAGAAGAAAATCAATTGCTGGAATCCCCTTTTCAGCAGTTCTTGTCCTGTGACCTGTAAATGTGATTTTTAGTTTATAGTTAATTTGTATGCATTAATATAACCCACAAAGCATGTGTGGCAGTCGTCATACATGTAGCCTATTATTTATACATTTAAGTACACTGTGTGTTCATGGAATAATGGGCCTGACTCCATCTATTATCAAGGTCCCCATTCCTGACATTCTCCCCTGTGGACTTATACGGACCAAGGACAATCTGAGAACATGCATACTCACAGTCGTGTGTGCGTGCGTGCGTGCGTGCGTGCGTGCGTGCGTGTGTGCGTGTGACACTACATTACACTCCTCTATAGTCATCAATGAGGATATACAGTAATTGTTTTGAGATACAATGTAGGCTACTTACACAGCAACACAAACTTAATCTGGGTCAGCCCTATAGGTCAGATCTGATCTTCAAAGCTCCTCTAGGGTTTTGAAAAAAGTTTGAAAAGGGGGTTGGGGTTAAAAGATGTCCTCTAGAGAGCAGTATAGGAAGGCTGTCCTGCTCGTGTGTGTGTGTGTGTGTGTGTGTGTGTGTGTGTGTGTGTGTGTGTGTGTGTGTGTGTGTGTGTGTGTGTGTGTGTGTGTGTGTGTGTGTGTGTGTGTGTGTGTGTGTGTGTGTGTGTGTGTGTGTGTGTGTGTGTGTGCGCACACACGCGCGCACACACGCAGTCCACCCACACTACTTCCATAATGCACTCTCCATTGTCTGTCACAACAATGGCAGGTACAATGGCAGGTACTCATCTACCCTCAGCTGAGACTGGGCTTCATTCCACAGGGACGTCAGAGTGACAGACCGTGACCCTGACAAGTAAAGGAAAGTATCGGAGCACTTATTCTGCCGGACCCCGTTGTAGGCTGTCGCACCTCTTAATGGGCCCTGGGAAGGTGTTGGAGGGGAGGACATTCAGAGAGGCAGGGAAGGAGAACGTATAACCAGGAGAGAGGTGAGGGGGAGACTCTCTCGGGGCATTAGCCTGGGAGGCATACCATTTTCGGTGTTTCTGATCCGGTCGAGAGCGGATGATAACTTGTCTTGTAATCTAATGAATTGACCTTTTACTGTCCGTCCGTATCCCATCACTGTCTGACTCTCCTCTTTCATACGATGACTATAAGGGCCATCTTCATAAACAACTTTTGGTGGGATTAGTAGTCCTTTTAAAGCCTCAGGATGAGTTCTTTGAAGAGGTCAGGGACCAAAGAAAATATATGGGGTTTGGTATGGTCCTCATCAGGCCGGAACCACCAAACCGGAATCAGAATTACCCACAATAATTCTCTGCGATCAAAGATCAGGGCCTTGATGTGGCATATGAATCCCTGTTAAAGAGAGAGATAGCCAGCACTCAAGTCCATTAGCGGTACATTTATTACATATTGTGCAGCACGGACAATCACAACACGTGTTTCGGCGTAAAGCCTTCCTCAGCGTGTATCTAAAGGCAATACAAAAATTGGGACACATTTATTGGGGGGACCTGGGAGTAACACTCAAAGCGGTCCGTCTAGAAAAGGGGCTGGGCCTCTTTACATCCTTCACAATAATAATAAAAATATATAATATAAACCCCCAACCCCCCATTATAGGCTGTAAGACTCTGGTACAATTCAAAATGCACAATGCCAGTTGAAAAGTTAAAAAACTATTAAATACATCCTTTGACTAAAAGTCATGAACAGGAATGCAATAACAAGTACATCACAGAATGAATACATACACACACAATATGGATGTACTGTATGGCTAGGGTTGCCACCCGTCCCTTAAAATACAGAATCATCCCTTATTGGAGAATTAAATGATGCGTCCCTTATTGAACCAATAAGGAACACAGTTTGTTCCTTATTTTCCTAAATAGCCTCTACACGTCAACACTGAATTTAACAATAATGAACAAAACAAAACACAGGAAATATTAAAGTCAGCACAATTGTTCTAGCAGGAGTGTGCCTCCTGCTAGAACAACAACAACACACAGTACCTAAAGTAGCCTAAACCAGTGGTTCCCAAAGTGGGGTCCGGGGACCCCCAGGGGTCTTTGAGGGAGTTCCAGGGGGTCCCCAGCTAAATGATAGTTTGGAACCTAGTATAGAGTCCTGTAGCCATTCCAGCCAGGTGGGTTCGGGGAGTGAGGCCAAGTAGTAGCCTGACCAGTTTGTTTTGGGAAGTCTGGAGCCTTGTTTTAAGGGCCTTTGAGGTGCTGTGGTACCGTCCAGGAGGTGCATGCATAGTCGAGGAAACCTTGTACGAGGGCTCCTGTTAGGGTCTTCAAGGTGTTTTTGTTGACCAGTGAGGAGATCCTGTATAGGAATCTTGTTCTTTGGTTGACTTTTTTGATTACGTTGGTGGCCATTTTATCACCGGAAAGATTTGACTCCATGATGAAACCTAGGTAGGTAATTTCATCTTTTCGTGTTCTTCAGGTTCAGTTCATTTTCAGTTCTTCATGACCCAAACATCCAGTAATGGCGAAATCCATTTGACATTTGACAAACATCTCCTGAGATCGATTCGTTATGGGACCTTATATTATTTATCATCTTATTTATCCGTGTTTTTACAAGATGTCATGTCAGTAGTATTTCTAATACCTGCCCAATAGCCCACATCTTGGCTGCTGATGTGGGGATAGGTTAGCCTGCTATTTCAGTAGACTATTATAGTTGATTGTTTAATAATGTTGAGTTTTAAAGTCTAATATAAATATAAATCAATATAATTAAATATTGTGCCCATTTAAAGAACCACTCGGATTCACAATCAGAACTCTTTATGTTATGCTCATTTGGAAAACAAAATTCTACTTCAAAAGTTGTGGATAGCATTAACAATAAGTTGAAGGGAAACTTCAACGTATTGCTTCAACTTATTGCTTCAGCTTATTGCTTCAGCTTATTGCTTCAACTTATTGCTTCAGCTTATTGCTTCAATTTATTGCTTCAGCTTATTGCTTCAGTTTATTGCTTCAACCTATTGCTTCAACTTATTGCTTCAACCTATTGCTTCAACCTATTGCTTCAACCTATTGCTTCAACCTATTGCTTCAACCTATTGCTTCAACTTATTGCTTCAACCTATTGCTTCAACCTATTGCTTCAATAGGGATGGGAGGTACGAGCTGAGAGGGGTACTACACTTCAAACAACCTAGTGTTAGTACCACACTGAAAAGTATGTGTATCTCCGTTCGCGGGGTGAAACTATGGAATGACCTGCCGGATACAATTAAACAAAGTAAAAACATTATACAATTCAAAAAAAGGCTCAAAAATGCTATATTGGACAAATACAAAAGTGAATGACTGAAGCATTATTGATTGAATTGTTTGAGTTTTATTTTCGTACTGTTTGATTACTGTGTTCGATAATGTGTTTCTTCTTCTTCTCTGCCTGTCTGTTCTTTCGTTTCCCGTGTTTGTTTGTTAGTTGTTTTTTGTTTTTGTTTTTGTTTTTGTTTTTGTTTTTGTTTTTGTTTTTTGTTTGTCTTTGTCTTTGTTTTTTGTTTTGTTTTTGTTTTCATTTTAAATTCCTCTTAGTTACAACTGTACAATGTATTAAGGATAGGCACTAATAAGCTCCCAGCTTCCGCCTATACCTTTTCGATCATGTCAAATGAGTTTAAAACATGATTCATCTTGTAATGTACTAACGGCATAAGATCGAAATAAACCATTCAACCTATTGCTTCAACTTATTGCTTCAACGTATTGCTTCAACCTATTGCTTCAACTTATTGCTTCAACGTATTGCTTCAACCTATTGCTTCAACCTATTGCTTCAACTTATTGCTTCAACTTATTGCTTCAACCTATTGCTTCAACTTATTGCTTCAACTTATTGCTTCAACCTATTGCTTCAACTTATTGTCTCCACCAGGCCGAAGGCATGGGGAGAGAGTATGTTTTGCACTCCGTCCGTGTGTGTGTGTGTGTGTCCTTCCGTCCGTCCGTCCGTCCGTCCTTCCTTCCGTCCGTCCGTTATCAGCTAATCTCCGGCACTGTTGGCCCGATCCATGCCAAACTTTGCACACACACTCCCTGGATGCCAACGACGAACCTCTGCCCCAAATATTCCTCAACAACCTGTTATAGCGCCACCATGAGGCCGATTTAGGCAAAACACATTTATGTAGATTACTCGTACACATTTTATCCATACATCACACAATTCGGTATACACTATCTCCATAGTCATGTGATCAACACGGAGCGGCACCATTTCCCATCTTCCATCCTCATTGGCTAAGATTGGCTTTCAAAGCTCACACGATTGGTCCGTTTTGAACAAAATGCCACAAATCACAAACACTGTGCAATTTCCGTGAAATTATACATGCACATTTCCACTAGGGCCGAGGACGACATGCCACAATTTTTTTCCCCAAATCAGCCTCACGGTGGCGCTATAACAAGCCAATTCCTGTTTTTAGCTATAACTGCATCGATCTGTATACAACTTATGTATGCGCACTCCCTAGAGGCCATGGAAAAACATTGTCCCTGCATCCCTCCACATCGGTTGGAGGTTATAGCGCCACCATGAGGCCGAATTCTGCAAAACACATTGCTTAGTCGCACAGATTTCATCCAAATCTCACGCAAATCGGTCCACATGATCTCTGTAGTCAGATTTGGATTTCATGGATTTCTCAGATTCTACACAGATTGGCTAAGATTGCCTTACAAAGTTTTCAGGAGTGGCCCGTTTTCGTTCCAAATGCTGCATATGTCCTGCTCATCCAGAATTCTATCCTCAGAGATGCTATGAGTGGCTCTGCATTTCCTCAACAAAATGAAGAAAATTGTTGAAAAAAAATAAAACAAAAAAACATGTTTATATTACTCCTAAACATTTTGCCAAGCATCTCACACAGTCCTAGTTATTATCAGATGGATTGGTGACAGCTGAGCGGGGGAAGAGTTGTTATCAAATGGATTAGTGACAGGTGAGTGAAGTAAGAGTTGTTATATCAGATGGATTAGTGACAGGTGAGTGAGGTAAGAGTTGTTATATCAGATGGATTAGTGACAGGTGAGTGAGGTAAGAGCTATCAGATGGAAGATCGATTGGCAGCAGGTGAGCAGGGGGAGGAATTATTAGCAGGTGAGATTGAATCAGGTGAGCAGGTGTGTCGGTTGTGTGATCAGTTCAGCAGTTGAGATGTTATCAGATGCTTTGTTAAGGCACAGTTTCCTTTGTTTTTTTGGTCCAGTGCCCCCTATACAATATCCAGGTCCCTTACCGCCCCCCCACAACCAATTCAAATTAAAAAGCTTTGTGCTATTGTGTTGATTATTATAATTTAGAAAACATCTAAACGATTTCCAAAAATCAGATTTTACTGAGGAGGGGGAGAGGTAAAAAGCCTGTTACATTATAAGTGGAATTGTATATGGATGTCAATTCCATTTCAAAGGAGCTTTATTGGCATGAGAAAACATACGTTTACATTGCCAAAGCAAGTGTCAAAATATAATAAAAGCTGTTGAAAATGGGGAAAGTACAGTAAATACAGTTGGAGGGGGTACAGGCATTTTGTAAACAGAGCTATGTTACATTGCATCGTTATAAAGATGTTAAATGCTGGGTATAAAGCTTTTTTGAAACAAATAGCAGCAATGTATTATAGTCACTTTGGGACAAATAGCAAGACTCACAAGACTATTTAAATAGTATACAAAAAAAGCCTCAGATTTAAGATGTGATGTCACATCAGGGCCCGAGCTCTCACAGCACTGTGACTGAATGTCAACTTGTTGAAGCACATGGGCGATAACGATAAGTTGTTGTTTGGTTGAATTAATAATACAAATAAATAAATAGCCTACAATTAAAAAAGACGCAAGCAGCCTATCGTGTGACTGTGTGGACATTCTCTTTTTCTTCACTGGTGTGTGTGTGTGTGTGTGTGTCCTTCCTTCCGTCCGTCCGTCCGTCCTTCCGTCCGTCCGTTATCAGCTAATCTCTGGCACCATTGGCCCGATCCATGCCAAACTGTGCACACACACTCCCTGGATGCCAACGACGAACCTCTGCCCCAAATATTCCTCAACAGCCTGTTATAGCGCCACCATGAGGCCGATTTAGGCAAAACACATTTCTGTAGATAACTCGTACACATTTGATCCATACATCACACAATTCGGTATACACTATCTCCATAGTCATGTGATCAACACAGATCTGCACAATTTCCCATCTTCCATCCTGATTGGCTAAGATTGGCTTCCAAAACTCACATGATTGGTCCGTTTCAAACAAAATGCCACAAATCACAAACACAGTGTCCAATTTCCATGAAATTATACACGCACATTTCCACTAGGCCGAGGGTGACATGGCACTATTTCTTCCCCAAATCAGCCTCACGGTGGCGCTATAACAGGACAATTCCTGTTTTTACCTATAACTGCATCGACAACTTATGTATGCGCACTCCCTAGAGGCAATGGAAAAACATTTTCCCTGCATCCCTCCACATCTGCCGGTTATAGTGCCACCATGAGGCCGATTTCTGCAAAACACATTGTTTGTGTTAGTCGCACAGATTGAATCCAAATCTCACGCACATCGGTACACATGATCTCTGTAGTCATGTGATCAAGACGAGCCACTAAGATTGCCTTCCAAAGTTTTCAGGAGCCCGTTTTGTAAAAAATGCTGCACATGTCCTGCTCATCCAGAATTCTATCCTCAGAGATGCTATGAGTGATCTGGCTCTGCATTTCCTCAACAAAACGAAGAAAATTGTTGCAAGAAACAAACAAACAAAAAAACATGTTTATATTACTCCGAAACATTTTGCCAAACATCACACACACTCCTATCCTCCTGGTGGAGACCTGTGCCCAGAAGGGCACTTTTTCTAGTTGCTTCAACTTATTGCTTCAACCTATTGCTTCAACTTATTGCTTCAACCTATTGCCGGCCTTGCCGCACACGCCTGTGCCGCAAGGCCGTGGCAGGCGTAAAGAGTGTCCCTTATTTCAAGATCTCAAAGGTGGCAACCCTATGTATGGCGTATGAATCCGTCAAGTTTCTTGGCATAGGTCGCTTGGTATATCTATCTTTTATTCCAACTCGTAGCGGGACTGGCAAGACTAAAAACAAACGGGAGACCAAAACCAAGCGATGCCGAAACAATGGGAACCACCTTACCGTACTGAGGGTTTTATTTCTTCTCGTTTTCATCATCCACTCTATAGACCACGCCTAGATCGAATCGCACGGGCAATTTTGGAACACAGACCAGGCTTTCCTCCGAGGTGGAAAGGTCTGGTGACGTGGGGTTATTATAGACTCAGGCATTGGTCCCACATTCTTGCACACACATTCTTGAAGACCATCGAATCACATTCTTGTGATTCGATGCTTATACAGTATAATCTTTGTTTTCAGCAAACGCTTTAAATGACTCTGATTTCCTCTCCTGCAATAAAAAACACCATATTTTTATTCCATTAAAACATGCCTTTGACTTTTGCAACATAAAATAGTGCCAATCAGTGGTCCCTGGAGAGCAATTTCGGTTTTATTTATTTATTTATTTGGCTATTTCTGGAGTCATTTGAAGGCTGCTTCGACTCCTTATTCCCATCTCAACTCAGTGAAACATAATGGGCTTTTATCGCAGTGACCCCCAAGGGCCCCAACTAGATCACACACACAACCAAGAGTTTGACCCTTCAGCCGTACATTACTAGCCTGACCTGGGGCCAACCCCCATTTCAAAACGCTCTCAAATCTATTGTGTCAGGTCAGACTTGAAATCCCAGTCGGGACGT
>NC_136795.1:7304852-7314852 GCF_951216825.1 Electrona antarctica | reverse complement strand
ACGATGATGTCACTGGTGGACGGGTTTCTGAACTGCCACAGCCCTCCTATGAGACACAGACTGAGTAGAACAAAATGGTGCCATTTTATCATGATTATTTTATATGAAGATAGGTTGAAAAGTGGTGAGCTAGATCCAGAATGGGCTAACATGGTTGTGAAGAGACAATTGTGCCTTTACCAAAACCGACAAGACTTTGCATTTCTACAGAGTCACATGCATTCATGTACATTGCATTGTCACTATACCTGAATCGGCTCTCAGTGTTGCAACAAAAGTGGTTACCATGGATTACTGTGACTCCAGAGTTGTTGTAGACCTATATTTGCTATTAGTTATTTGATTGATGTTGGAGGTTGTTCTTTGTATTTACAATCAGGTCTCTCTTTAATATTATGTAGCATACATCACAAGATGTCTATCAGTTTCCTTTCAACATGAAATGAAATGATTACTATATTTACCCAGGGTATCTGGGCTAAGCTCAAGAACTTGTTTCCAGCCAGGCCCTGCTCATAGAACATTTCATCGTAGTGGTTCAATGCCTTGTTCAAGGGCACTTCAGCGGTGGTAATTTTAACGTGTCGGACCGCTGATTCGAACTGGCGACCTTCCGGTATCAAGACCGCTCCGCAATCCGTTCGGCCACTGCTGCAGCTTTCATTTCAGGTATAGAATGTAGATTACCGGCGATTGAACAGAGCTGTGACCAAGTCACTATGTAAGTTGTATGTCTTAAGACTTAATCGGGTGACTGTGGCTCAGGAGGTAGAGGAGGGCTCCTCCTGTCCACATGTCGAAGTGTTCTTGGGCAAGACACTGAACCCTACATTGCCTCCAATGAGTCAGTCAGTGTGAGCTTGCCACCATTGGTGTGTGAATGTGGGAAGTGAGGATGCTCGGGTCGACTGTTCACCGCTTCACCTCCCAATGTATGAATTAATGAACCATTGTAAAGCGCTTTGAGCACTTGGAAAAGCGCTATAAAAATGCAATTCATTATTTACCTTTTTGTTTCAAGTAATGTCCAAGTTTAAGTCTCAAGTGTGTTCAGAGTGAAACCAAGAGAAGTCACAAGTCTCAACTATTCAAATCTTTTAAAATATAGAAGACAGCACACATAACATTTTTGCAAGTCAAGTCTCAAGTCACCAAAATTGTGACCAATTCACAAGTCTCAAGTCCACAACTCTGTGAAGTTAACACTATTGTTTGATGGCAGTTCAGGTAAGGAAATGGATTAAGGCAGGAAAAAGAACAACTTTGCACTGCTTGGTTTTTAATTAACTCCACCATGATGCCAAAGGCCAAGGATGTAGATTATGTTTTCGCCCTTTCGTGCGTGTGCGTGTGTGCGTGTGTGTGTGTGTGTGTGTGTGTGTGTGTGTGTGTGTGTGTGTGTTTTTTTTATGTGTGTGTGTGTGTGTGTGTGTGTGTGTGTGTGTGTGTGTGTGTGTGTGTGTGTGTGTGTGTGTGTGTGTGTGTGTGTGTGTGTGTGTGTGTGTGTGTGTGTGTGCGCGCGCACCTGACCATGGCCTTATTTGGCACAAATTGTTCCACAATCTGTCCGTCTGGCATAAGGCCTCTACTTGACAGAGAGTGTCATTCGCCACACATTTTACAATTCCTCAGACACACACACGCACACCCATAGGGACCATCCCACAGTCGCACACACAGAGACCCAGAGATCATGGGCAACTATGACGCACGCACAAACAAACATGGAGATAGAGAGACTACAGCACCTATTACTCCCGTGGACATGCATGGGACAGACACCACGTCCGTTTGTAAAGTAACAACATGCCAACGTGAACATGCAGTCAGTGTTGTTTTTGTCGACTAAAACGAAGACGAAAAATGTTCGTCGACTACCTTTTTTCACTAGTGGACAAGAGATCCAGTATAAGTCATTTTACAATTAGTTGCATGCTGAAAATTGCCGATCTACAAGCCCACAACGTGTCATGCTGCGACGTGTTGTGGGCTTGTAGATCGGCTATTTTCAGCAAGTGAAAAATCTGTCATTACGACAGCATCAAGGCCCGCCAAAATACATTTTGTTCGACTAAATCAACTGTAGATTTAGTCGACTAAAATCTTATGATATTTAGTCGACTAAAACTAGACTAACACAAAAACATTCCAGGTGACTAAAATGTGACTAAAACTAAAAGAAAACTATTCAAGAGACTACGACTAAAACTAAAATAAAAATGTACTGCCAAAAACAACACTGCGTACAGTATGTGTGCGAGACAGACAAGATGCCAGAGATTCAAACTATACTCCATCAGGCACTATAAAGTATTATCATTGGGTTGTGAACCTTGTACTTGATCATGCCGTGAAGACCATCCAGTAACATTGTTACACGCTGTAACATCATTTCTGCGATCCCATGCCCATGTAGAGAGAGATGTAACATCATTCCTGCTATCCCATGCCCATGTAGAGAGAGATGTAACATCATGTTTGCTATCCCATGTAGAGAGAGATGTAACATCATTCCTGCTATCCCATGTAGAGAGAGATGTAACATCATTTCTGCTATCCCATGTAGAGAGAGATGTAACATCATGTCTGCTGTCCCATGTAGAGAGAGATGTAACATCATGTCTGCTATCCCATGCCCATGTAGAGAGAGATGTAACATCATGTCTGCTATCCCATGCCCATGTAGAGAGAGATGTAACATCATACACGCCTCTATGTAGCTCTTTGTGCTCAATTGCTCCAACAATGCGGCACATAGGATTATAGCTTCACGCTCCAATATTCATATATATCCATGATATATAAAACACTTTGTGCTGTCCTCCTAACAGTGTCTCCATTAATTGACAGCCAGCCAAACTCCCTTAAACACCACACGGAGTCAGGTTGTAGCGTTCTACTGTAGCTCCAGTTTTAATTTTCTTGATGTGTGTAAAGTATATAGTAAACTGCAATTTAAACAAAACAGAAACACAAATATTCCATCAGCAAACAATAAATAACACAAAAAGTAACCTTTTGAATTATGTAAATGCAAACTATAAAATATATCCACTTACAGACAATGCTTACGAAGGAGAACACATAACTCTGCAACATGTGCTGTAACAAACTCAAAATCTCTGCCTGCTGTCTAGCAGTGTTGCTTCCTAGAGTGACTGAGCTCTGCTCTCTATCAGTATTCTGGCTTTTGCCCTGATTACCTCCAATACAAAACAGGTGCTACTCTGAACACTCAAATGACCCATCCCCCAGTCCTACTTCTGTTGCAATACCACACTGGAAGCACAGGTGGTGCTAAACACAAAATTAACTGCCTGGGAGGCAGAACATTCCCCGTCTGGCATCTGTGATGCCACTATCAAACATTTACACATTAACAACTTAAAGTTCAGTCTTCTTTAGGCAGAAGAAGAATGACCTCTGTGACAGGCCTTAGGAATGTCTTTGAACTTCCTTGAGCTGTGGTCTTGGAAAGGTAGAGGTTACCAATGCTATGGGCCACTGGTTGTCTTTCAACAGCACTGCATCGCCTTCTGCATGTTGTGATCCTCGACCCACTTGCGGCCTTGGTGTTTTACCAGCTTGTGGTGATGGCGTGTCCTTGGATCCCTGGACGCATGTTCATCCTGATTGCGAGCTGCTGCTCTCTCCAGGTTGGATTTGTGAGTGCTGATTAAACTACTCTGTTGTTCCCCGCCATGACAGAGTTTTCCTTTCAGATTCATGAAACTGTTGCAGGGTGTCAAGTAGGAAGGATGTCCACTTTCTAACATGTGAGTCTTGAAGGTGCTCGCATTAGGCTTGTGGGCATTCCCAAGACATACTTCCCCAACCACTACCCAGCCCAAGTCCAATCTCTGTGCAAAAGGGGCATTGTCTGGTCCGTTAACCTGCTGTCTCGCTTTGTGAACTCTTACAATGTCTCTTCCTAGCAAAAGAAGGATTTGGGCGTTTGGATCGAGCTCAGGGATGTGACCTGCTACAGACTTCAGGTGACGATGGGAGAGAGCTGCCTTTGGAGTCGGTATGTCTGACCTGTTGGAGGGAATCTGACTGCACTCAATCAGTGGGGGTAATGCAAGGGTTTCTCCTCCATTCACTGGTTCTATCTGGAAGCCTTCAGCCTTTCTACCAGACGTTTTGATGACTCCAGCACATGTTCTTAATGAATAAGGAGAAGATTGGCTCTTGACATCAAATAGCTTGAAGAATTCGGGCCTTGCGAGTGAGCGATTGCTTTGATCATCGAGTACAGTGTACATAGTGATTGCCTTGTCACGTTGTCCCTGGGGAAACACTCGCACCAGACATATTTTAGAGCAGGACATTGCTGGTTGCCCGTTACCACAAATTTCAGTGCAGTGTGAGGTGACAGTAGGTGAAGATGAATGATCTTCTTCCTCCTCGTTGTGCTGTGGTGCCGTAGTTGGTGCTTGTGGTGCTGGTCCAGAATGCATAGCAGCGATGTGGCGATCACTTTCGCACTCGCTGCATCTTATAGAGTCTGTACAGTTCCTTGCTAAATGGGAGATTGATGAACAACACCTGTAGCATATCCCATGTTCGCGGAGAAAAGCCTTCCTTTCGTCCAACGGTTTTGCTCTGAATTCGCGGCACTTCCTTAAGGGGTGTGGTTTGTGATGAATAGGACAACTCTTTCCTGGATTTTCATCTTGCGTTGTAGAGCTGTTAGTGTCGGGTTCAGAATCTGTGGAGATGTCTGTCTTGTAGACTGACGCTGGAACTTTTCCATAACGATAGACTGGTTTGTCGTTGGTGGGAGGATTGTTATTGCTGGGCAGAGCAAAGCTAGGGTCGTTCCTGGTGCGTGCTTCATAGCAGATAAAGTTTGTGAAGAAGGAGAATGGGGGAAAGAGGCCTTTATGTTCGTCTTTGAACCTGGAACCTTGATATATCCATTTCTCCTGTAAGCCATGAGGGAGTTTCTCTAGTATCGGGGTAATGCCACGAGCATTGTCTAGGTAGCTCAACCCAGGTAGATATCCATCCTCTTTTGCAGACTGAATCTCCATGAGGAGGTCTCCAAGCTCTCTGAGTTTGTTATGATCTTTACTGGAGATCCTAGGAAACATGTCCAGTTTCTTGAAAAGAGCATTTTCGATTACCTCCGGTGAGGCATAACACTCACTCAGTCTGTCCCATGCTTTCCTCAATGCTGCCTCAGGATTATTGACATGCACCTGACGCATCCTCCTGACGTGATTGGACGATTCCTTGCCCAACCACTTGGTTAAGAGGTCCAATTCTTCGCTGTGTGAAAGGTCGAGACCTCTGATAGCGTTAAGGAAGGAGGACTGCCATGCCCTGAAGGTCTCAGGTTGGTCGTCAAACTGGGTAAGCCCTGTAGTCACCAGCTCCCGGCGTGCTATAAACTTAGCGAAGTCTGCCATCCCAGGGGTCTTGACTAGGTCAGACTGTGTGGCATAGTGAGGAGGAGTATAGGATTGAGCTGAAGGGTTCAAAAACTTGCTTGTGCTTGCTTCTTGTGTTTTAGCATGTGGCTTAATGTCTTCCTGATAGGCCTTGTTCACATGAGGATGTGTGTTGGAGGGTGTGAATTCAGCCACTGGGGTGCGTTCTTCAGGCATTTTGATAGGCTTAGTGGTATTGGGGCTAGGTTCATCTTCGGAACCCTCGTATGCGGTTCCCCATGTAATTAACTCGCTCTTTAACTCATTCTGCTGTTCTACATATGCGCTTGTGCGATCATAAAGCTCTTTCTTTGAAGACCTCTTACTGTGTTTGCTGTGATGTGATCTTTCGCCCTCTTCAGCTGCCTCCAGCACCTCTGCCTGTACACTGGCAGCCGCTGCTTCTTTCTCGGCAGCCAATGTTTGCAATTCAATGTCCACTTTTGCCTTCTCCAGCTCTCTCTCAGCCTGCTCCAATCTGAGTTTAGCTTCCTTCTGTGCATATAATGCTCGCACGCGTGCTGCCTCTGCCCTAGCGCGGGCCTTTGCTGCGGCATTGCCTGAGGATGTAGATGTGCGGCTGCTGCGTGAGGTGACTTGAGAGCCTGTCTCCTCTTTGACTTCCATTGTGCAGCGCTTTACGCTGTGTTTGAAGCAGTATGTTGCAGAGGTTGATGTTGCACCAACTGGTCGCTTGTCTTTTACTGTGCTGTCCTCCTAACAGTGTCTCCATTAATTGACAGCCAGCCAAACTCCCTTAAACACCACACGGAGTCAGGTTGTAGCGTTCTACTGTAGCTCCAGTTTTAATTTTCTTGATGTGTGTAAAGTATATAGTAAACTGCAATTTAAACAAAACAGAAACACAAATATTCCATCAGCAAACAATAAATAACACAAAAAGTAACCTTTTGAATTATGTAAATGCAAACTATAAAATATATCCACTTACAGACAATGCTTACGAAGGAGAACACATAACTCTGCAACATGTGCTGTAACAAACTCAAAATCTCTGCCTGCTGTCTAGCAGTGTTGCTTCCTAGAGTGACTGAGCTCTGCTCTCTATCAGTATTCTGGCTTTTGCCCTGATTACCTCCAATACAAAACAGGTGCTACTCTTGCAATCAACAACTCACAAGAGTTGAACACTCAAATGACCCATCCCCCAGTCCTACTTCTGTTGCAATACCACACTGGAAGCACAGGTGGTGCTAAACACAAAATTAACTGCCTGGGAGGCAGAACACACTTTATCTAAAAACACATTAGCAACACACATATACACACATATTTTGGTCAACACAATTGTGCATAACATACCAATGCAGTTTCCCACACAATGGGTGTACTATATGTACACACATGTATAAGTACATGCATCTTACGGGGCGACTGTGGCTCAAGAGGTAGAGCAGGCCGTCCAATGATCCATGGGTCGGCGGTTCGAATCCCGGCTCCTCCTGGCTACATGTCGAAGTGTCTTTGGGCAAGACACTGAACCCCAAATTGCTCCCGATGTGCTGGTTGGTACCTTGCATGGCTTCCACCGCAATCGGTGTATGAATGTGTGTGTGAATGGGTGAATGTAATGCACAATCTATGTCCTTGGATAAAGGTTCTATATAAATGCACCATGCACTCAAAGTGGGGTCCTTGGGGAGGAGGGTTCCAGAGGGTCCCCAGCAAAATGTGGTAATGCAGTATCACAATTTACAACTTATATTAACCCCTTTAATATCCATATCGTTTATGGTGGCTATTAAAATATAGTAGGTATACAAGCTCACAGAACGTCACTTTGTGCCGTGCTGTGTGAGGTGCACCTCACACTGCACCTCACACTGCACCTCACACTGCACCTCACACTGGTATGTGAAGACGGCACAGTGACAACGTGTCAATGTCATTGCATCTTTGTCGGGTCACGATATATGATATTTACTGCAGTATAGATTCTACATGCATTAGGAAAGAGACATTACCCAGCCCTGGATAGACCACTATACTCCACCTGGTGATCTGCGCTGTGCAGACGGCCCCGCCCCCTGTCTAGTTTATTTAGTTTTTAGAAGCTTTAGCCGTGAGTGACATGGCTGTTTGGACAAAAGCTGTGTGTGGTGCTGTCACACAGTCATATGAACATCCGGCACGCACGCCCTCAGTCCACATCCTCACAAAAAGGTCAGGAACATCTTACAGCGTCGCTCGGCGGATGAGGAGCGGCGATGACTCATTTCTGTCATTTAATTTAACAAGCATAAATAACAGCCCTATTTGAATACACTTTGTCACTGCTCTAAAAACATTGACATGTTTATTAGACAGGAGAGACAACAAGCAAACGTTGATCAAAGTGACAATTATTCTACATTCTCTAATTGTGTAGACTTGTAAGTATAATGCTGATGTTTAACAATAATGTAACTCTTGAGAGTGACCCATACGGGTCCATTTGGTTTCATTTTACACTCAATAGATGAAATGAAATGATTACTATATTTACCCAGGGTATCTGGGCTAAGCTCAAGAACTTGTTTCCAGCCAGGCCCTGCTCATAGAACATTTCATCGTAGTGGTTCAATGCCTTGTTCAAGGGCACTTCAGCGGTGGTAATTTTAACGTGTCGGACCGCTGATTCGAACTGGCGACCTTCCGGTATCAAGACCGCTCCGCAATCCGTTCGGCCACCGCTGCCACAATTAAAGATCTATAGGGTTCATTTGGTTACCAAATCCATCATTTAGCTGGGGACCACCTGAAAACCACTGTATTAGACTACTAGGGATGAAAAATACACAAAACACTGAAATTGAGTGAAAACGACGATAAAGAGAGACAGACGGACGGACGGACCAGTGTTCATCTTTTCAGGAGATTTTGACACAATGCTTTTCCAATAGGAGTCACATGGTTTGACCAAACATTTGTGTTTAATGATTGTTCTGCTTGATGGTGTTCTGCCCCCCCCCCCCCCCCCCCCCCCCCATTGGAAAAGCATTGTGGTGGCCATTAAAAAAAAGAAAACGACCAAACATTTGTTTGATGGTGTTTCATACATGTGTATGACTGTATGAGGCCTTACTCTTTTGAATAAGACAGCATTTTACTCTTAGTCCTATTTAGTCTTCTGAAATTGTTTAGTCTTATAGTCTAATATCAAAAACCTTAGGCTTTTAGTCTTTTCATCTTAGTCTTAGTCAACAAAATAAACACTGGGACGGACGGATTGACTGACTGACTGACTGACTGACAGACAGACAGACAGACAGACAGACAGACAGACAGACAGACAGACAGACAGACAGACAGACAGACAGACAGACAGACAGACAGAGACATGGGGAGTGAACATAGCTCCAATAATGTGTGAGGTAATGGATTAGCGTTGTGGGACAGAGAGCACTCAGTGAGCAGCATCTCAGGAGGAGAGCAGGATATGGAGACGAGGAGCATGCGGGAGACAAATGGAGGCCTGACAGCCATATGCAGGACAGAAAGCCTAAAAACCCCTGCAGTCACAGCAGGGTTTTAGGCCCCATGGCAGCTCAGCCTCTCCCCCCCTAGCTTGGATGCAGTTGTAGTTATTAAGCTCACCCAAAGCCAACTGACCCGGACACTCTCCAGCTCCTCCCTCTTATCCCATTATAAGACCTTCCAGGCCGATTCTACAAATGTGACCAAATTTGACTGATAGACTGCCATTGGATTTTTTTGAATTTTCGTTTTTTCATGTCTTATGAAAGCAGCATTCAAATTGACATATTGGTTGTTCAGTTTGACCCACCAGTTTTGGAGATATGGCTTATAGAGTAATGTCTTGCAGAAAACAGCGAAAACAGGCTTGAAAGGTTCACTTCTGTGGTCTCTAGCGTTACACCTAGCTACATGTTTAAGCATTTATTTCTTACATGTCGATTTCAGCTCTGACAATTATTTCAGACATGCTCTAGTATGTGAAGAGTCTGCCTGTGCTATTAACTCATTTTGGAAAAAATAAAGTTTTTCTTCTCTGGTGAAAAGCTGGAATTTGCGCGATGGCAGTCTCTCAGTCAAATCTGGTCACAAATGCCTTCTAAATAAAATCAGTCACACTTTCAAGATGTTTTCAAATCTGCACGAGCTCGCAGATGTACAAAGCAGATACGTACGCAAGCTCGCAGTGACGCACTGTGTAATGTTAAGAACACCGTGCAGCACTGATGTCCATGGACAAAACACTTCCACACAGTCACTTCCAAGCTGTTTATCGATGTTAATCAGCTGGAAGCAGCTGTGTATTTAGGTGTGCGTGCGCGCTGTCCCCGTTTAGTCTAAAGGCAGAAACGATTATGACAATTATGCAAAATACTTGAGATTATCTCAAATAATTACGATTGGACGATTATGTAATAATTGTGACGGGCCTAGACAGGAAAGGACGGGAAGAGCGATTTGAGCTTAGAGAGAGAGTGAGAGGGAGGGGGAGAGAAGAGAGAGAGAGAGAGAGAGAGAGAGAGAGAGACGATGGAATGACGGAGAGTGCTAAGAAAGAAAGGATAGAGATGTGTTATCTAGTCTGAGAG
>NC_136795.1:7292352-7302352 GCF_951216825.1 Electrona antarctica | reverse complement strand
AAAAAACTGAGCAAGTCTTATTCACTTACTTACTCCCTGTTCCTCGGGTGGGTAAAAAGCAGAGGACAAATTTCAATAATGTGCAAACATACAGTGACAAAAAACACAGCAAGTGGAGACCAAATTATTCATATTATTATTATTATAATTATAAAAGCGGGGCAAGGGGGCAAAAATCCATGCGATTGAACATGTGGTAGTGAGGCTACTTGAGAGAATGTTCAACTGTTAACTTTCCCATGTTGGGCTAGGCTACCTCATTTCTTAATACCTCAATCTACAGTTTAACCACTTTCAACCCACTGTCCCTATTTTCGTGCATTTCATTATTGGCAAAAATGTTACAAAATGGCAATTTTTGTCTGAATTTTAAATTTTGTTAAAGACCAAAATAAATTGGCCTGGGCCGTGGTTCAGTGGTCCAGGCACCTTGGCCGGTAGTCCGAGTCTGGCAGTGTGCCGCGGGCTGGACTCCCGATCCCGACGGCCTTTACTGCATGTCACTCCCCCATCTCTCTCCCCCATTTACTGTCAGCCTACTGTCTGTCCCTCTATAAAAAATAAAAAAATAAAATAAAAGGTGAAAGCCGGGAAAAAAAAGAGCAAAATAAATCTACAACCTCACAATACGTTGCGATGCCTTGTGAGCCTTTTTTTGTTGTTGCTACAACTGTCATGAACGGTGTACTATTATTGTGTAGTTGTTCCTAGTGTTTCCTGTCTGCTCTAATTGTTGCTACCTGTCTTGTCTCATCAGTCTGTATTGCAATTGTATTTCACCTGTCTCCTGATTGTAGTTATGTTTCACCTGTGTCTAGTTAGTCTTTGTGTATTTAAACCTCCCTGTGTGCAGTCATGTTCCCTTGCCAGTTTATAGTTGTCATGGTGTGTCCTTGCCCTTCTACAGTCCTGCTTTATTGCCAGCTCGTATCACGAGTTTCATAAGAAATCATCATTGAACTTGATCTGCCTGTCTGTGGTTCTGCACTTTGCATTCAACACTTCTCATTTCGTGACAACAACACATAAAAGAGGGCTTTAAAAATGCTCACTGTGGCTGGTTGCATGAAGCATCTCCAATCCGCCATCCTCCAATATTTGCTTATGTGACACCTTACCTTACACAGAAAAAAAATAAGGTTTCGTTTCATGTTCAAATCTAAAAGTTCTGTGAGTAGGCCTAGTCAGTAGATGATGTATTAGCTACTGTTCTCTTTTACCCCTCAGATAAAAAATAATGTATTCCTGGATTAGACCACTAGGAGGCCCTGTGGCAAGAACACACTATCCTCCCAAGCATTTGCCTCTAGACCATTTTGACCTGAGATCAGATTCAAAAAATGTCTTCTAAATCCTGACAGTTTTCTGAAAAAGCTATGTTTCTATGTCAGTCGTTCTTCTATTTTTCAAAAATAGCAGACCTACAAGCTCGTAGCGCGCCACTCGGTGGCGCGCTATGAGCTTGTAGATCTGCTATTTTTCAATAGCTAAAGCATAACATAATGCTAACACGGTAACACCAAAATGGGCTAGACACAGCACCCACATGTCATGCACATGGGAACCTGTACACATGTCTAGAACTGAGGCTCTTCAAACTTGAAACATGGCACTGCTTTTCCTTGTCTTCATTCTCTCCAGTCTGCAACTATAGGCTTGAGACAGGCAGGCTGTGTGTACTTCATTCCTCATCACACAAATCAAAACGAAAACAACACCTATAGTAAGAACTTAAGAAATGCCTTTTAGTGAGAACACTTATATTTACACTTCTAGTAGTTGGGACAGCAGTGGCTCAGGGATAGACCGGCAGAGCGGCCGGATGGGAATGGGAATGTGAGGTTCCCAGTTCGATCTTGCATGGGAGTTAGTGTCCTTGAGCAAGACGCTGAACCCCTAATTGCTCCCGATGTGTATAGGTTTGTGCCTTGCATTGTGTGTGTGAATGGGTCAATGTAAAGCAAAATCTATGTAAAGCGCTTTGGATAGAAGCGCTATATACTATAAATGCACCATTTACCAGTACCATAACCCCTTGTGCGTTGGAGAGGACCATGGTTCAAATCCAACTCCTGTAAGTGTCCCAACCCCCCCCCTCTGTCTCTCTCTCTGCCCTCGGTTTTCAGTCTCTCTACACTTTCCTGTCTGAAAATGATAACAGTAAATTAATATGAATCTCTTGTCTTTCCCATTTTGCGTTTGGCAGCCAAGCAACACAATTCAGAGAAATGGGATTCCAGCTGTAAACCTCAAGTTGTTGTAACCTTTAGTCACACGTTTCCATCATCTGGAAGAATACCATATTTGGGTGCAATTGTGCAGACAGAGCATCTCCTCTCTAGGTAGACAGCACTGTATGTCTTCTCAAGCAATGGATAATTACATTTTGTGTGTGTGTGTGTGTGTGTGTGTGTGTGTGTGTGTGTGTGTGTGTGTGTGTGTGTGTGTGTGTGTGTGTGTGTGTGTGTGTGTGTGTGTGTGTGTGTGTGTGTGTGTGTGTGCGCGTGCGTGCGTGCGTGTGGTTCAAAGATGGTCATTTAGGCTCAGTCCTTTTAACCACAGGTATGCCCTAATATGTACAGTATATTAAATATTGTCTAGTGGGTGGACATCACAACCGTAACATCCGGACATAATTGGGTGACCACTCTGATCAGGACAGTGTAGGAGTAGATTTTAGCGGCCTGACAATCTAGTTTTTATCATGACGGGTCGCAATGCGAAACATCCACGGTAAAACAAGAGCACACAGATTTTGGGAGGGAGATGATGAAGTTGTTAAAGGTTTCATGACTTAATTTATTCATTTAGTTTTATTTTTATTATCTATTTTAGGGTTCGTGACCTCATTTACACCCACACAACCTGAACTTTGAACATTCAGTGGATTTTCTGTTGGTCTGGGGTTTTCTCTGTGTGCTCTGAAGCCTTTTGAGCTGCGATGAAAACAGGCAAACAGGCCTCAACAGTGACATCTGCTGACAATTTGTAATGTCATATATGGCATTTGTGGACTGTTTGTGTGTTTGTGTGCGTTTGTGGACTGTCCACAGGAAAATAAGAGCACTTGTTTGAGCCAGAAAAACCCAGACTACAGACAATCTACTGAATGTTAAAAGTTCAGCTCAGAAAATTACCAAACCTTTTTTTTTTTGCCTCTCTAACGCTAGCTATCTGCTTCTCTCCCAACAGCTACATTAGAGAGAGAGCCCATAACACGAAGCTGCAGCCATGGATGAACTGGATCTGCCTCAGATGAAGAAGGAGGTTGACAGCCTGAAGTATCAGCTGGCCTTCAAGAGAGAGAAGTCCTCCAAAACAGTGACAGAGTGAGTTGGACGACCAAAAGCTGTCAGGGTCCTTTTGATTAGCCGACTGACTAGCTTCTGTGTAGCCTGGCTTTCATTTTCGTTCGCATTCGACTCAAAAACAAAAGCCTCGGGAAACGAGACACATTGCCTGCATTTTTCCCAGAGACGTTTCAGAAAGTATTTATTTAAAGACCTGTAAGCCTCGGACAAAGCCAACTCGGATGGTGACATCTCATGACAATAAACACATTTTTTTTGGGCCGAACAAATAATTAGATAGAAGAGGGAAAAAAAGTGTTGTACCCTGCCCTTTTTTTTTCCTTCTTTCTAAGTATTTGTTCGGCCCAAAATTTGTTGTTTATTGTCATGAGTTGCCTCATCAAACGTCTATGGGAAAAATGAATGGGAAATTCTCTTCCGGGCCGCTCGGCGGGACTGCGACGCTCTATACCAGAAATCCCTGTGGCTGGGCCAGGCTTCTGACTGACAGACACTTTGGTAATGTAAAGGTTCAGGAAGGGTTAATATTAATGCAGACACAACTGACTGATTTAAGTGTACAGACATTGATCATCTAAATACATTTTTAGGTTAAGTTAAAAGTGATATAAAACTAGAATAGTTCACAGGCTGAAATATATTTGCTATAATATATGTCTGAAAGCTAAGAACTGACTTATACACAAGAAGAATAAACGGCTTGGACTCCTCATGTATAGAAGGACGCATGAGGTCAGTCCGTTGCTCTCCCAAGGTTGGCAGAGGGAGGATTACATTAGATAATTGACACTGTGTGAAAAAAATGTTTTGCAAAAATAGTGGGATAAAACTTTAAAAATAAACTAAATGCAATACACATCATAAATGCAATTTGGGGGGGTGCAAGGACGTACCAGTTCCCCATTCAAATGTGTTCATTCCCACAGGAAGACCTTGTACATGGCAGACAATAAAACGTAGTTTAGACTAGAAAAGCCACGTACCATCCTCCGTCGCAGCAGAAGTTTTGGGTGTCCTGACCTACACTACAGTGTGGTCAGAGGAAGCGTATAGGGGGGGGGTGTGAGGGCTCACCGCCGGTATTCCCTGTTCAATCACATTAATTATAACAGCAGCACAGGGACCCCCACGTGTTTAATGAGGTGGTATGCCCCATTCTCCCTCAGGCCACCTCAGGACACACCTCCCTCTGAGAGGCTGATATAGGGTGTGTGCGTGCACTACATGCATGCGTGCGTGCGCGTGTACGCTGCTAGGGCAAATCTATACCTGTGTGTTTGTATGCGCTATATGAGTGAACACGTGCGTGCGTGCGTGCACGTGCGTGTGTGCGTGTGTGTGTGCATGTGTGTGTGTATGCGTGTGTGCGCGTGCACGTGTGTGTGTGTGCGGCGTGCGCCTGCGCGTGTGTGTGGTACAACTGTCCAGATGTCCTTGTACGGTATATCTATGTATATGCGTGTGTGCTGCGTGTGCGTGTGCGTGTGCGTGTGCGTGTGCGTGTGCGTGTGTGTGTGTGTGTGTGTGTGTGTGTGTGTGTGTGTGTGTGTGTGTGTGTGTGTGTGTGCGTGCGCGCGTGTCTGTCCGTGTGCGTGCACCTGCATGTGCGTGTGCGTGTGTGGTGCTAGCATATCTCAGCTCTGGTTCCCTCTGGTCCAGTTGGCCAGGTTTCAGACGGGGTCAATTGAGTGTGAGCGGAGCAACCGAGAGGACAGCAGACTCTGCAGGCCTTCCTCCTCGTGCCTGAACAGGCACTTGTCTTGTCTTTGCCTGGTGGTCAGGTGGTCATGCCATTCCGTCCGGCACGGCTTGCCAACTCGGACGGTGCTCTCTCTCATGGATGCGCTAGGCTAGGCCATCGGCTGGCTGCTCGGTGCCGGCACTAGGCTAGGCCATCGGCTGGCTGCTCGGTGCCGGCACTAGGCTAGGCCATCGGCTGGCTGCTCGGTGCCGGCACTCGCTTTTGGCACGCCTGAAGAGCCTCAAGGCCCTGCTGTTGGTGCACCTGCCCAGGTTTTTATTTTTCAGTCAAAAGACAAACAAACAAAAAAGCCTGGGTAGCGAGGCTAGTTTTAACTGATTTAAAAATAAAGTGTTGCGCGTATGCAGGACGTTTATTGAACCAAAACGAGCGCCCACTCCCCCAAAGCAACTGACTTGGCGACTAGTTTGGGAATGTTTTGGCTGGTTGGTTTTACTCATCCAGTCCCAACTAGACTGACCGCCAGGTATAATATATGAATCCCCACGTGTTTAATGAGGAGGTGGTAAGTGCTTCCACGTTGATTGATTGATTGATTGATTGATTGATTGATTGAATACTTTATTAACAGTACAGAGTACAGTCAAACAGTCAAAAAGTCATTGCGGTCTTTCAGGTCCTGGCTATTCAATTCATAATCATGACATGAAAAATAACATCGAAATTCACATAATCACAGAAGCAGGGCGTGGTTATAAGCACAAGCAGTATATGCCCATTTTAACTGGATGAAAAATGGATGAAAACAGAGTAGCCTACTATTACTAACAAGCAAAAAGAGGCTACGTTGTCCCTCACGGTTACCATCCTCCACACAGCAGTCTACATTACACTGCTCAAATGTGTCCCTCTGCGCTCAGTTGGTAAAAAATCTATAAAACAGGGGATTCAATGACATGTTCCATCCATGCACCACACAGAAAAACAATGACATCATGGAAATCCTGACCGTCCATTTATACTTAGTTTGTTTTGCGCGCTGGTGTCATGTCACACATTGCAGATCTACAAGCTCACAACGTGACATGTGAGAGCTCGTAGATCGACTTTTTTTTTTCAGATACGCTACGCGATGAGCAACCATGTCTGACTCAGACATGAGATTGTACTGTCAGTTATGTAACTGACACTATCTGAGGCTACTACTGTTACAAACGCAACGGTGGAAATAAGATAGACCTATATTGATCCCGCAAGGGATCAATCAAATTCAGTAGTATCATGTTAGTGTGGCATTATGCAGTTTAACTCAACCCCCGCCAGTGGGGGGCGCTGATAGTTCAGCAACCGCCACCGTTCACCACCATTCTATTTGGCTGTAGAAGAAGACGGCCTCCCCAAAACAACAATGGCGAAGGTGGTCACGCTGATCGGATTAATCACTCGCTAAGAGTCTTTAGAAGCATTCATATTTTAGATGCGCGGTCATGGGGAAGAGCTATTGAGCCACTGAACACAGTCGCTTTATTTACCCAGCTTTAATTAAGCTCGTAGCGCGCCACTCGGTGGCGTGCTATGAGCTTGTAGATCTGCTATTTTTCAATAGCTAAAGCATAACATAATGCTGGCACCAAAAGGAGTTCCCGCCCAAAATGGGTTACCCACTGATTTGTCAACAACGAATTTTGTCATTGACATTTCTCGACATTTCAGATCGTACACTTTACATGTAAATGAGGAGCCATTGTTGTTGTTTCTGTTCATCTTCAGTAGCATAGAAATTGTCCTCTAGTCTAACTAGCCCGGCGGTTCTCAAAGTGGGCTCCGTGGTCCAGGGGGTCCCCAGCAAAAATCATATATCGTTTTAACCATATTTCAAATAGCCGGTCTACATGCTCACTTGGCTTCTCTTTTTTTTTTTTTTAAGATTTGAATAGTTTAGAATTTCACTTGTGTACTTGATCTTCTGGGGTCCCTGCACAAAATGTGGGTCTGTGGCCAAATCAATTTGGTAGCAGTCCCTTATGAAAAGGATTCAGAACTTCTGCTTTAGCCACACAACCCGCTGAACCCGGCCGCACTCAAAGCTCTCTGAAACTTCAAACACTTTCCTCTTCGGCCCTCTTGGTCTCCTTATCACAGTCCCTCCGTGAGCTATCTGACTCGCAGCAGCAGGCATTACATTGGCTTTGGAGAATTACTATGGCTTCCAACTAATATCTCTCTCTCTGTTTCTCTCTCTCTCTGTTTCTCTCCCCCCATAATCTTCCAACCACCCAAAAACAAACAAAAACCCTCGCTATATACTTTATCATACAACAGAACTGTAACAGATAATATTCTTAACACTTAATCCTTTGATGTTTTTTGTTTTTGTTTTTCATATACAGCTTTTGTCCCCACACGTCTCAATAATTAGGTCATATGTGCCTCAAATAAGATGTACATTCGTGGCAACACAAACATTAAATGCCATTGACAATGAAGGGAAAATGTACGTCATCTAGACGAGCAAATCGGCTAACTAATCACATAAATTCAGTTGTTCATGAGATGATGTATGATGATGTATAATGATAAGAGCGCCCCTCACTTGACACGGGTCTGATTTTTTATTTTTTTATTTTTTGAGCGGCACTAGCCCCTCCTATATTCAGCTATTAGTGTATGTTCTTCGTCCTACACAAACATTAAATTCCCATTGACAATGAATGGAGAATTGTACGTCAGAGTGTCTGAGCAAATAGGCATAGTGTCTATTTTACGCCATGATGATGTACGATGATAAGAGCGCCCCTCACTTCACACGGGTATTGACCCCGGGGGAGACCGTGTGGCTGTTGTTCAGTATAGAGCAGCCATAACGGCACAAGTCTCCTATAATGGCTTTTTGTCTAAGTGTCTTTTGACACCCCTAGCCTGGGGTCCACCTATGCTTTCTATGGCATAGGCAGCTCCCGGCAGGATCCACCGGGAGAATCTAGACGCAGCTGCGCGACATGAGACTAGTTAATTCGAGCGAGAGAGAGGTGTGTGTGTGTGTACGGGTGTGCGTGTGTGCGTCAATTTAACAAAGGTGCAGACGATCAGAAATCAGCAGAGAGTGATCTCTGATAAAAAAAACGTCTGGGTTTCCGAGGCTACTAGCTGAACCCCTAACTGGTCCCCCTGCAGCATTCAGGTTGGGGCCTTGCCTGGTTTCTTGGAGACCATTTTAGTACTTTTATATCACACTCGTATCTCTGTCTCGCTATCCTCCACTGAGCAAGTAAAACCAATATGATTTGTATTCCTCCTGACAATTGTTCTCTCTCTCCCTCTCTCTCTGTCCCTTTGTCTCTCTGTATCCTTCTCTGTCTGTCTGTCTGTCTGTCTGTCTGTCTGTCTGTCTGTCTGTCTGTCTGTCTGTCTGTCTGTCTGTCTGTCTGTCTGTCTGTCTGTCTGTCTGTCTGTCTGTCTGTCTGTCTGTCTGTCTGTCTGTCTGTCTGTCTGTCTGTCTGTCTGTCTGTCTGTCTGTCTGTCTGTCTGTCTGTCTGTCTGTCTGTCTGTCTGTCTGTCTGTCTGTCTGTCTGTCTGTCTGTCTGTCTGTCTGTCTGTCTGTCTGTCTGTCTGTCTGTCTGTCTGTCTGTCTGTCTGTCTGTCTGTCTGTCTGTCTGTCTGTCTGTCTGTCTGTCTGTCTGTCTGTCTGTCTGTCTGTCTGTCTGTCTGTCTGTCTGTCTGTCTGTCTGTCTGTCTGTCTGTCTGTCTGTCTGTCTGTCTGTCTGTCTGTCTGTCTGTCTGTCTGTCTGTCTGTCTGTCTGTCTGTCTGTCTGTCTGTCTGTCTGTCTGTCTGTCTGTCTGTCTGTCTGTCTGTCTGTCTGTCTGTCTGTCTGTCTGTCTGTCTGTCTGTCTGTCTGTCTGTCTGTCTGTCTGTCTGTCTGTCTGTCTGTCTGTCTGTCTGTCTGTCTGTCTGTCTGTCTGTCTGTCTGTCTGTCTGTCTGTCTGTCTGTCTGTCTGTCTGTCTGTCTGTCTGTCTGTCTGTCTGTCTGTCTGTCTGTCTGTCTGTCTGTCTGTCTGTCTGTCTGTCTGTCTGTCTGTCTGTCTGTCTGTCTGTCTGTCTGTCTGTCTGTCTGTCTGTCTGTCTGTCTGTCTGTCTGTCTGTCTGTCTGTCTGTCTGTCTGTCTGTCTGTCTGTCTGTCTGTCTGTCTGTCTGTCTGTCTGTCTGTCTGTCTGTCTGTCTGTCTGTCTGTCTGTCTGTCTGTCTGTCTGTCTGTCTGTCTGTCTGTCTGTCTGTCTGTCTGTCTGTCTGTCTGTCTGTCTGTCTGTCTGTCTGTCTGTCTGTCTGTCTGTCTGTCTGTCTGTCTGTCTGTCTGTCTGTCTGTCTGTCTGTCTGTCTGTCTGTCTGTCTGTCTGTCTGTCTGTCTGTCTGTCTGTCTGTCTGTCTGTCTGTCTGTCTGTCTGTCTGTCTGTCTGTCTGTCTGTCTGTCTGTCTGTCTGTCTGTCTGTCTGTCTGTCTGTCTGTCTGTCTGTCTGTCTGTCTGTCTGTCTGTCTGTCTGTCTGTCTGTCTGTCTGTCTGTCTGTCTGTCTGTCTGTCTGTCTGTCTGTCTGTCTGTCTGTCTGTCTGTCTGTCTGTCTGTCTGTCTGTCTGTCTGTCTGTCTGTCTGTCTGTCTGTCTGTCTGTCTGTCTGTCTGTCTGTCTGTCTGTCTGTCTGTCTGTCTGTCTGTCTGTCTGTCTGTCTGTCTGTCTGTCTGTCTGTCTGTCTGTCTGTCTGGTTCCTTCTTATGCCCTGCAGTCTGGTCAAATGGATAGAGGACGGCGTACCGGAGGATCCCTTCCTGAACCCGGAGTTGATGAAGAACAACCCCTGGGTGGAGAAAGGGAAATGCATCGTCCTCTAGAACACCACCAACATCACCACCACTACCACCAACACCACCATGCACCACCACCCGAGTCCTTCACGATGACCCCAACCGCACCTCCGACGACCCTCTTGACCGCCGAAC
>NC_136795.1:7279852-7287352 GCF_951216825.1 Electrona antarctica | reverse complement strand
CATAGCGCGCCACTCGGTGGCGCGCTATGAGCTTGTAGATCTGCTATTTTTCAATAGCTAAATTATAACAATGCTTAAAACACCAAAAGGGGTTCCCGCCCAAAATGGTTTAAGGTTATTGTAGCAGTCAATTTATATTGGGGGTCGGGAGGGGGCGGGGCGGGGGTCCCGAGACATTGCCAAAGCATTTCCGGGGGTCCCCGGCCAAAAACGTTGAGAACCCCTGAACTAACAAGACGGAAAAACATACATGTTCCTTAATTTGAGGTTCTTTGTATTAAAATTAAACACACACACACACACACACACACACACACACACACACACACACACACACACACACACACACACACACTCTGGGAAATATAGAGTATGTACAGTATGTACACTACAGTGTAATAAAAAGTTATTAAATTATTAAAACGGACAGCATTCTTCAACACTATGGGCTCCATTTTCGTCACCACTAAACCCCTTTATCCCTAAACTTCTTTGCATTTTTTTTACTACATTTTTGAATAGTTAAAATGGCCAGTCTACAAGCTCACAGCGTGTCAATGTAGAGGCTAGCTGAACTATTCAAAAATGTTTTTCAAAATAGTAAAAAAAAAAAAAAGGCAAAGAAGTTTAGGGGTTTAGCGTTGACGAAAATGGAGCCCTATATCTATACAGTCAACCCCTCATTATTTAGATGACCTAGAGGAATAAAACAGAGGACAAAGAAAGGGCATGTAATAGCTTCAGCTGCATGAGACTGAGACTGTCTGAGCTTAGCTAGTCAGGACACCAGCATGTGTAGACCAGTGGTTCCCAAAGTGGGGTCCGGGGACCCCCAGGGGTACTTGAGGGAGTTCCAGGGGGTCCCCATCTAAATGATAATTTGGAACCGAATGGACCCTTTTGGGTCTGTAACTCTACACAAATGTAGTTAAATTAGCATTGATTTTACAATATAAATTGGGAGTCCCAGAGATAGAAATGCCATTAAATGGGGGTCCTAATGCATGTCAAACTGGGGGGTCCTTGAAATTAAACGGGTTGAAAATCACTGCTAGAGCCATAAAAATCTTCTCTTATTGGGGTCCCTGGCATATCTTTTCTAATGGGGGTCCGCGGGCTAATTAGTGTAAATTTATTTTTATTTTTAATAACCAAAACATCGTATAGGATCTCAGTGATAAAATCTTATCTTAAAAAAGCGAATAGTGCGTATCCGCAAGTACGTGCATGCATTTATACCCTCGGGAGAGAGGGCACGTACTGCACCATGATGCAAAAAGCCCATTCTTCTATACATAGTCGAATGTGAGTGTATGTAATACTTTCTGTGCCACAGACCCTGGCGGGTCCCATGGGGCCCATGATGTGGCTATTGTGATGGTATAGACCCCTGAACAGTGTTATCGCCAAGTTTGGTGCGGATGGGGCCCCTGATGTATCCCTTTTTTACCTTAACCTATGACACTATTACACTATTACACTATTACACTATTACACTATTTCACTATTACACTTATTACCCTATACGTATTACACTATTATACTTATTACACTATTACACTTATCGGGTTGTGTTGAGGGAACATGGGGTCTGTTTTGTGATGAGGGTACATAGGGCTGAGGGAACATATAGGGCTGAGGGAACATAGGGCTGAGGGAACATAGGGCTGAGTGAACATAGACATGACCCTGTGAGTCTCAAAGGGTAAAGTGGGAAAGCAGTCTGTCTGTCTGTCTGTCACACACGTGTACGCACACACACTGCTGGACCCTGACCTCTTTAGTTGATACTTATGCACCACCTTGTGGTTGTTTTGTGTTATTTCATCCCCTTTTTGAATGGTATATTCCAGTTGATGGTATGTTCCAGTTTAGGTTTCGTTTTAGGTGAAATTCAAAGCAATGAGTTCATTCCGTTGTCCTTTGAGAAGCAAGCATACGGTTCTCCACAGCTCTCCAACGTTTTGTGTCTTGGAGTAGATATGTCTGTGAGTAAAGTCAAATATGATTATGTAAGAGTTAATGAAAATGTTGTGAGTCTTGACATCTTGACTATATGTGTTCAGTAATGAACAAATAACAATACGATTTGTTGTAGCTTAAACTGTTACTAGGTAGCAGCTTATTTGTTTTGAATGTTTTCATGTTTACATTTGAGTGTTATTCTGAAAACCATGTCTTTGTTTGTTTCATTGTTTTACAGTCTTTTTACAAAATCCAAAATCTACAGTAAAGATTACTCTTCTCAAGAAACGTCTTTATTATTGGATACCTATCTGTCTAGCCTTACATTTGCACAGACACGCAAAAGTGTGAGGACAGAACATACACACGCACGCACGCACGCACACACACACACACACACACACACACACACACACACACACACACACACACACACACACACACACACACACACACACACACACACACACACACACACACACATTCAGTCACAGATTCCTGCTCTCATGATTGAGACACATTAAATGCTGCCCTCAGAAGGATATCTAATATCTAATATCTCCTCACTCCCAGTCCTGGCTGTGACTTCATCGAAAGACGATCTCTCTTCTCTCGCCTCATCTTGTCTCGCAAAAGACAGATCCATTGCAACATGCAGCCGCAGCCAGGTACAACGTTTATCTCCATATAATATATATTTTTTCTTTTCCTTCAGAAACTGTCAAAGAGCTGACAATGTGTACTTTTCTGTGTGTGTGTGCGCGTGCGTGCGTGCGTGCGTGCGTGCGTGCGTGCGTGCGTGCGTGTGTGTGTGTTTAGGCAAACGTGTGGCCTTCTCTGCTGGACTTGGACAGACTTTCACTGCCCCCAGCAGTGGTCAATGGCACGACGTGAAGTACCACAAAGTCACATTGAACCATGGAGGCTGTTACCAGCCAGACACGGGTATGCTGCTTTCAGACCTTTTTTTAGGGACTCTAGGCTCTAGCCCATCCTATATTCAGCTACAGTTGGGTGCCACCGATATTGTCCCTTATCATTTGACCCATTTAGGCCTGACCTCAAAATTTTAAAAAATCCTTATAAATCCTCCAGTTTTCTGAAATAAACATTTTCACGATAATTTAGCTATTCAAAAATAGCAGACCTACAAGCTCGTAGCGCGCCACTCGGTGGCACGCTATGAGCTTGTAGATCTGCTATTTTTCAATAGCTAAATTATAACATAATGTTTAAAACACCAAAAGGGGTTCCCGCCCAAAATGGGTTAACTGTCCTTTTGCGCAGATCACGCAAACCTCAGCAAAAAGAAAAGGACAATATCGATGGCCTCCAACTGTATGCTGCTTTCAGACTTTTTTTTCTTATTTTTTTAGGGGCTCTAGCCCATCCTATATTCAGCTACAGTGTAGATTTTTGTCAACACAAACATTAAATGCCATTCACAATTAATGGAGAATTTACGTCACATGTGTCTGAGCAAATCGGTATTTTTGTCCTACATCAAATCTTAAATTCCCATTGACAATGAATGGAGAATTCTTATGAACGAGCAAATTGGCTATTTTGTTGATAAGGGATGACTTCACACGGGAGTGATTTATTTTTTTATTTTTCTCGATGAATTGAATATACTTTTAACACGACTGAGCTTAAAATATCCAGAAGATTAATATCAGTTAAACTCTCTTCCTTGTATAGGTGAATTCAAAGTGCAGGTACCAGGCGTGTACCTGATCACCACTACCTCTCACATTAGTGGTCTGCAAGGGTTTATGCGGCTCATAAATCGTCCCAGCTCTGGCGCCCCCTATGAGGTGGAGGTGGTACTGGCGACGTCGGACACCTACACCGGCCCATGGGTCGCCCATGGCGGTCCTGCCAGTGGGGGTTTCAGTGCTACCATGACGGTCCCTGTGCAGCTGAGCCATGGAGATTGTGTTCTCGTCCAACTAAGGGAAGGTGGAAAGATATATGACAGCGACGGTAGCTTTTACTCTACCTTCAGTGCCGTGCTGATGTATGAGATGTGATGTGTGGTGTGTGTGTAGCCTAGCTAGAGGTTACTCTATAGCAGGCCGACTGTAGCATACTTTAAACAGAAAATGCATTTTCACCTGGGTTGCAAATTTCATCTAATCAGGAGAGAGTGATGAGTTTTTCTTTGGCTGACAACAAGGCATGTTTTTGTTTTTGTGTGCAATAAAAGGACACGTTCTGCGTGGCCAATGGGCGCCTAACCCGGTGGTGAGTGGTGGAACTATACTGTAATTGTTATACTGTACTGAACTCCTGTACAGACAGACACTCGTGCTGAAAAAGACTGGTGTTATACACTAAAAACTCAGCTTCCCATCATGCACCTGTGCACAGTGTGAAGCTCAACAGCGCCACTTTCTCACCTGTTGGTACCCTAAACAGACAGACATAAGGGACATAGGGACACACAAAGCTACATGATGGAGACGGTGGGCCCACCGCTCAAAAAGATGGAGGCAGAGAGAAGTCCGTATTAGAATGAAAGACTAAAAGATGGAGGCAGAGAGAAGTCCCTATTAGAATGAAAGACTAAAAGATGGAGGCAGAGAGAAGTCCGTATTAGAATGAAAGACTAAAAGATGGAGGCAGAGAGAAGTCCGTATTAGAATGAAAGACTAAAAGATGGAGGCAGAGAGAAGTCCGTATTAGAATGAAAGACTAAAAGATGGAGGCAGAGAGAAGTCCGTATTAGAATGAAAGACTAAAAGATGGAGGCAGAGAGAAGTCCGTATTAGAATGAAAGACTAAAAGATGGAGGCAGAGAGAAGTCCGTATTAGAATGAAAGACTAAAAGATGGAGGCAGAGAGAAGTCCGTATTAGAATGAAAGACTAAAAGATGGAGGCAGAGAGAAGTCCGTATTAGAATGAAAGACTAAAAGATGGAGGCAGAGAGAAGTCCGTATTAGAATGAAAGACTAAAAGATGGAGGCAGAGAGAAGTCCGTATTAGAATGAAAGACTAAAAGATGGAGGCAGAGAGAAGTCCGTATTAGAATGAAAGACTAAAAGATGGAGGCAGAGAGAAGTCCGTATTAGAATGAAAGACTTCCAAACTCCCTCTCAGACACCCTCCCCCCTCCCCTCCCCTCCCCTCTCCCCCCTCTCTGTCCATAAGGCCTCATGAATAATAGACATCAGGAGATTTATGAGGGTGCTTCCTCTCTCTACCATTCTCTCTCTCTCTCTCTCTCTCTCTCTCTCTCTCTCTCTGGTGAACCGTCTGTTTCTATCAATCCTTCTCTCTCTCTTTCTTCCGCCCACCTTTTATCCTCCTCACTCTGTTCCTTTCTCTCATCACCTAAACCCCGCTTTCTCACGTCTTCCCTTATGCAGGCCTCCGCCATCCTCTCTCTCTCTCTCTCTCTCTCTCTCTCTCTCTCTCTCTCTCTCTCTCTCTCTCTCTCTCTCTCTCTCTCTCTCTCTCTCCGACCCTCCAACACACACACATCCATATTTTTAGGTATAAAAGATCAGGGTCATGATGGAATGATTGACTCCACTCAGGATGTGTCTGACTGCTTTTAATGGATCAACTTCTCATGACACACACATGCACGCACGCACGCACGCACGCACACACACACACTGACACACACTGACACACACACACACACACACACACACTAATGCACTCAATATCCTCTCATGCTCGCTGCTAAATCTCATTCGCACCCCCTCCATTGTCTCTTTCCTCTCATGCTTTCTCTGAAACCCTCTCCTCTCCTCTCCTCTCCTCTCCTCTCCTCTCCTCTCCTCTCCTCTCCTCTCCTCTCCTCTCCTCTCCTCTCCTCTCCTCCTTCCCCTCCCTCCCTCCCTCCCTCCCTCCACTATTCTTCCAGTCAGTATGTCTGTACTTTGGGACTAATGCACTAACACACACACACAGAAGAAGAAGAAGCACTAATGATCTGTCCTTATAGCAACTCTATTCATCACTAGATTAGGATTAACAATCTCACTGCCTCGGAACACAGTCAACACACACACACACACAAACTCACACACACACACACACACACACACACACACACACACACACACACACACACACACACACACACACACACACACACACACACACACACACACACACACACACACACACACGCACTGTACTGTATACTGTACAATTATGAGGTATTTCTACTTTACTTGAGTATATTTCCAATTTCCAATACTTTTACTTCTACTCCACTATCTCTGATAGACAAATAGCCCTATCGTATACCTTTTCTCCACTACATTTTATTTGAAAACTTAAGTTATTGGTTGTAGATTTTGATTATTATTACAAAACGTACATTGCCCACTTCAACCCCATTTGAAAATGGCCGATCTAGAAGCTCACAGTGCTTTGCAATGCATTGTGAGCTTGTAGATCTGGCTATTTTCAAAATATTAGAAAACTTGAAATGGGACATTCTGCATAATGTGTACTTTTACTTTTTGTACGTCAAGTACATATAGATGCCAATACCTTTGTACTTTTTTTCTCAAGTGTACATTTTGATTTCTGGACTTTTACTTGCATATAGGTAATTGTCTCTGTTGCAGTACTGATACTTTTACTTAAGTAAAAATGACTTTTTCCTCCACTGCAAAGCACCAGGATCGATATTATTCTATCCCCCGCAGAGAGCTCAAACTCATGCATGGGGGAGGAGCAACACTCTACTATTACACATGCATGGGGGAGGAGCAACACTCTACTATTACACATGAACTCATGCATGGGGGAGGAGCAACACTCTACTATTACACATGGGGGAGGAGCAACACTCTACTATTACACATGAACTCATGCATGGGGAGGAGCAACACTCTACTATTACAGAGAGCTCAAACTCATGCATGGGGGAGGAGCAACACTCTACTATTACACATGAACTCATGCATGGGGGAGGAGCAACACTCTACTATTACACATGGGGGAGGAGCAACACTCTACTATTACACATGAACTCATGCATGGGGAGGAGCAACACTCTACTATTACAGAGAGCTCAAACTCATGCATGGGGGAGGAGCAACACTCTACTATTACACATGAACTCATGCATGGGGGAGGAGCAACCCTCTACTATTACACATGAACTCATGCATGGGGGAGGAGCAACACTCTACTATTACACATGAACTCATGCATGGGGGAGGAGCAACCCTCTACTATTACACATGAACTCATGCATGGGGGAGGAGCAACACTCTACTATTACACATGAACTCATGCATGGGGGAGGAGCAACACTCTACTATTACACATGAACTCATGCATGGGGGAGGAGCAACACTCTACTATTACACACTAAACTCATGCATGGGGAGGAGCAACACTCTACTATTACACATGAACTCATGCATGGGGGAGGAGCAACACTCTACTATTACACACTAAACTCATGCATGGGGGAGGAGCAACACTCTACTATTACACACTAAACTCATGCATGGGGAGGAGCAACACTCTACTATTACACACTAAACTCATGCATGGGG
>NC_136795.1:7135168-7274652 GCF_951216825.1 Electrona antarctica | reverse complement strand
TGACTAGTGGAGCTTTCTAAAACTGTCTGTGTGTGACTAGTGGAGCTTTCTAAAACTGTCTGTGTGTGACTAGTGTAGCTTTCTAAAACTGTCTGTGTGTGACTAGTGGAGCTTTCTAAAACTGTCTGTGTGTGACTAGTGGAGCTTTCTAAAACTGTCTGTGTGTGACTAGTGGAGCTTTCTAAAACTGTCTGTGTGTGACTAGTGGAGCTTTCTAAAACTGTCTGTGTGTGACTAGTGGAGCTTTCTAAAACTGTCTGTGTGTGACTAGTGGAGCTTTCTAAAACTGTCTGTGTGTGACTAGTGGAGCTTTCTAAAACTGTCTGTGTGTGACTAGTGGAGCTTTCTAAAACTGTCTGTGTGTGACTAGTGGAGCTTTCTAAAACTGTCTGTGTGTGACTAGTGGAGCTTTCTAAAACTGTCTGTGTGTGACTAGTGGAGCTTTCTAAAACTGTCTGTGTGTGACTAGTGGAGCTTTCTAAAACTGTCTGTGTGTGACTAATGGAGCTTTCTAAAACTGTCTGTGTGTGACTAGTGGAGCTTTCTGTCTGTGTGTGACTAGTGGAGCTTTCTGTCTGTGTGTGACTAGTGGAGCTTTCTAAAACTGTCTGTGTGTGACTAGTGGAGCTTTCTAAAACTGTCTGTGTGTGACTAGTGGAGCTTTCTAAAACTGTCTGTGTGTGACTAGTGGAGCTTTCTAAAACTGTCTGTGTGTGACTAGTGGAGCTTTCTAAAACTGTCTGTGTGTGACTAGTGGAGCTTTCTAAAACTGTCTGTGTGTGACTAGTGGAGCTTTCTGTCTGTGTGTGACTAGTGGAGCTTTCTAAAACGGTCTGTGTGTGACTAGTGGAGCTTTCTAAAACTGTCTGTGTGTGACTAGTGGAGCTTTCTAAAACTGTCTGTGTGTGACTAGTGGAGCTTTCTGTCTGTGTGTGACTAGTGGAGCTTTCTGTCTGTGTGTGACTAGTGGAGCTTTCTAAAACTGTCTGTGTGTGACTAGTGGAGCTTTCTAAAACTGTGAAGGCCTTTCAAACATGCACTGGACGTGGTTTTGGTCGAGTTTGTTAAAATACTGGTAATAACCGGTCGTTCACTGACTCATTTTGTCCACGTTAACATCAGTTGCACATAAAAAATCACACCCGTGTGAACTGAGTGGTGTAAGGTCTTATATAGACTGATCAGCTGTGGTCTGACGTAATGTCTGACGTAATGTCTGACGTAATGAAATCACACCCGTGTGAACTGGGTGACCATAGCAACCATGCTAATTTTTTGGTACGAACAGACACGTAAACTAACAAAGCCAGTTGTAGGAGTAATAATAATACTAGGCTGAATGTATATACAGTATACACTAAGTATAGGTAATATCATATGATTCATCTTTAATTGTTATCATATTGCACTATATCTATTTCAGAAAGGAAATCAAAAAAGTTGAAATCCCACGGAGAATAAGAACAACTTTGACCATCCAGCAAAACCCTGAAATCCCCCATGTCAACTGGTACGGCCAGGCAATCATAAACAACATGATTGTGTCTGCACTCTGCACTGAGCATCTCCCAGGCCTGTGTGTGCGTGTGTGTGTGTGTGTGTGTGTGTGTGTGTGTGTGTACACGTGCGTGTGCGCGTGCGTACGTGCGCGCGCGTGTGTTTTCTACCTCATTTCTACCTTCTCATACCTGCTGGAACTACTGAGTTCTGTAGCTGAGGGCTGCATGCAATAAATAATTCTATTTTCTTACTGCAGATCTCTATTTTGGAGATTGACGTAGGAGTGTGGGCCAGCCACCTCACTCCTACACACACTAAAATTACACTTGCTTTTACATGCTGTACACGCACACTCACACTCACGCGTGTGCGCACGCACGCACGCACGCACACACGCACGCACGCACGCACGCACGCACGCACGCACGCACGCACGCACACACTGACAAACATACACACCTTAGTGGTAGTAGTACCAAAATGTCAGAGCCACAAAATGCAGAGAAAAGGCTTTAGTGCAAACTCGTGCTCATTGGTAAACAAACAAGCAAAATGGAAGGTACGATTTCAATAGGACATTGTATGAGTGGCACTAATGTGCAAACTGGGGGTAATAGTGCAGCAGATTAACTCAATATATCATAAGAATCGTTCACTTGATCATACAAGCACCAAATTTGGCACACAAGTGCTTCAGAACCTACTCTCTCAGAAAAGTACGTTGTCCACTTGAAAAAACAAAATGGCCACCATTTTTCAAGATGGCTGCCTTTCAAAATGGTTTTAAACAGTGTTTGAACTATAGTTTGATTGAATAATGTTATTGTGATGGCCTATACATCGAAATGTATGTTTCTGAGTATGAGAAATCCAATTCTGCATTTAGCAAATCAAAATTATTGAATATTATGATGATACAATGGGAATTAAACGAAAAGCTGGGGCAGATTAAGTCAATATTCCATAAGAATCTTTCACTTGGTGGTACAAGCACCAAATTTGGCACACATGATGTCCAGGATGTACATGCTATGAAAAGCACCTTATCCAGCTGAAAATCCAAGATGGCTGCCAGTATTCAAGATGGGCGGCTCGTCAAATGCAAGAAAACAAAACAACAAAAAGGTTTTCGAAGTAGAATTTAAATGTGTTAATGATCCAAACATCAAAATGAAAGTATTCTGACTGTAATAACTTAATGGTGTTGGAATTGAATTCCAATATGGCCGCCAGTTTGCAAGATGCAGCTATTACGTTACTCAAAATTAGCGTTTTCGGAAGCTGTATGATCATAGATATTGTTGAAGGGCAACATCATTCGTTGATCATGCATTGAAATGCTGTGATCAAGCTCTATTGGTTTGTAATTTTGTATATAAGAGTGGTCAAAGCACAACCAGGACACACTGGTGACATCACTGCTGTGAGACTCCGCATGGGGTTCAGTGTCGGCTTGTAGCGTAGCTGTAGTTGTGGTTTACTAACTGTTGTAGTGTACTAACTGTAGTTTGTTGTATAGGCTACTTTAGTGTCCTAAATGCTAATTAGCCCCTGTATATATCTCCACTAGAAGTTTAGTTAGTTGTAGTATTGTAGTTAGATAGCCGCACCTGAATTGACAAGATGTGCCAGCGTGGGAGAGCTGGGACAAGGGTAACGGGGCTTCAGTTACCTGGATGGTGTACAGATGGCACAGGACTTAAATGGCACTGGATGAACGGTCGTGCTAGGTGTAGGGCACCAGATGCTTGAACCTAGATCAAGGTTCAAGGTTGGACTTTATTGTTACATCTTATGTACAGGTACATAAGAGTAAAACTTATTTTTGTTTGGCTTCCTTACAGACAATGCAGCGGCATAGATAGAATAGGCTAATATTCAAACAACAAAAAACACAGCAAGCACAGCAAAACAAAGGGATAGAATAAAGAGTGCTAGAAAAATAGTAGTGTACATGTGCATGTTTCCCTGTAGTAGCAAAGTTAGGTAAACTCTCGCCCTGGTTCTTATCAGTTCGTTCATGTTCATGATTATTTGGGGAAAGAAGCATATTTGCAGTCTATTTCCAGTGGCTTCGAGACTGCGAAAACGTTTTCCATGTGGCAGCATCTCAAACAGTCTTGTTGGGATGGCTTGGGTCCCTCATAATTCCACGACGAGCTTTGCTGACACAATGATCGTCATACAGGGCTTCGATGGGGGGGAGATCGTGTCCTTCACCAGGATCATTCTGAATTTCAGCTGCTCTCTTAGTGGAACGCTGGAGTTTCAGTTGCTAAACATTTGCCCGACAATTTTGGTGATACTTTGTACTGTTTTGCCTCAATGTATCCTCACTGCCACCTCCATCATCCAATCTGGATGAGTCTAACATGATGGGCAACAGGTGTATTGCCTGAAATACGGTGAGACTTCAACTCCTCTTTCGTATCTGTTTGACACTTTTAGTAGCGGAACATCTTGTGTTATACGGTTAAAGGCCGAGGGCTATATCCTTTTACCACCCAACCGTACAAAACATCAAGCACATTGAAATATGGGATGCATCTAGGTTCAAGCATCTGGTGCCCTACACCTAGCCCGACCATTCATCCAGTGCAAGTCCTGTGCGATCTGTACACCATCCAGGTAACTGAATCCCTGTTACCCTTGTCTCAGCTCTCCCACGCTGACACATCCTGTCAATTCAGGTGCGGCTATCAACTACAATGCTACAACTAACTAAACTTCTATTTGAGATATACAGTATACAGGGGCTTATTAGATAGCATTTAGGACACTAAAGTATACTACAAACTACAGTGAGTACACGACTACAACAGTTTGTAAACCACACCTACAGCTATGTTACAAGCCGACACTGAACCCCATGCTGAGTCTAACAGCAGTGATGTCACCAGTGTGTCCTGGTTGTGCTTTGACATCATCTTATATACAAAATTACAAACCAATAGAGCTTGATCACAGCATTTCAATGAATGGTGATGTTGCCCTTCAACAATATCTGTGATCAGACAGCTTCCGAAAACGCAAATTTTGAGTTGCGTAATAGCCCCCATCTTGAAAACTGGCGGCCATATTGGAATTAAATTGACACCATTCAGTTATTCCAGTCAGAATACATTCATTTGTTTGGATCAATGTGTGGATCACACATTTCTGTTCACTAAAGTTATACTTATTCATTTGACGAGGTGGCCACCTTGAAAACTGGCGTCCATCTTGGACTTTCAGCTGGAAAACGTACTTTTCTTAGAAAGTACATCCTGGACATCAATTGTGCCAAATCTGGTGCTTGTACCACCACATGAAGGATTATTATGGAATATGGACTTAATCTGCCCCACTTCATCGTTTAATTCCCATTGTATCATCATAATATTAAATAATTTTGATGTTCTAAATGCAGAATTGGATTTCTCATACTCAAACATATATTATGATGTACAGGCCATCACAATAGGATGTTATAGCTCAATATAACTCAAACACTGTTTAAAACCACCTCGAATGGCGGCCATCTTGAAAAATGGTGTCCATTTTGTTTTTTTCAAGTGGACAACGTACTTTTCTGAGAGAGTAGGTTCTGAAGCACCTGTGTGCCAAATTTGGTGCTTGTATGATCAAGTGAACGATCGTTTCAGTAATCTGCTCCACTATCAGTGCCTGCAGTGCAGTGACTGCAGTCACTGCACTGCAGTGACTGCAGTGCAGTGACTGCAGTGACTGCACTGCAGTGACTGCAGTGCAGTGACTGCAGTTGCAGTGCAGTCACTGCACTGCAGTACACTGCACTATATTTTGAACATGTCACAGGCTTACTATATATGTTCTACCTACCACGGAGCTCCGACGGTGTGTTTTACCGCTGTCAACTTGTCTAGTTGCATGGGAAAATAACCCAGCTAAATGGAGGAGTGACATCCTGACATTTTCAACTACCTAGTGAATTCTCCAGATGAGTATTAATAATAGTCTTGCAAGATGCTGTTTAGATAATTTTCAACAAATACATAGCATATAAAACGAAATACAACAAATATATCTGGGTATTGAAAACCTCAAGGAATGCATCCGTGACGTATACCGTGCGACCACTTTGACTTGAGATTTACAATGCTAGCACTTTTCACAAACTGATGGAGTATATTATAGTACATTGTAGGATGTATATTGAGATGGCAGGTATGTGACATTGAAAAGGATAAATCAAACATATGGGACACTTTATTAGAACACAAACAAAATCGCTATAGCCTCAGTAATGAACCAGTGAAATTAGGTTATTTTATGATGCCTCTCATAGGGATTGCATTGGCAGTATAAGTTATACTTATTCATTTGACGAGGTGGCCACCTTGAAAACTGGCGTCCATCTTGGACTTTCAGCTGGAAAACGTACTTTTCTTAGAAAGTACATCCTGGACATCAATTGTGCCAAATCTGGTGCTTGTACCACCACATGAAGGATTATTATGGAATATGGACTTAATCTGCCCCACTTCATCGTTTAATTCCCATTGTATCATCATAATATTAAATAATTTTGATGTTCTAAATGCAGAATTGGATTTCTCATACTCAAACATATATTATGATGTACAGGCCATCACAATAGGATGTTATAGCTCAATATAACTCAAACACTGTTTAAAACCACCTCGAATGGCGGCCATCTTGAAAAATGGTGTCCATTTTGTTTTTTTCAAGTGGACAACGTACTTTTCTGAGAGAGTAGGTTCTGAAGCACCTGTGTGCCAAATTTGGTGCTTGTATGATCAAGTGAACGATCGTTTCAGTAATCTGCTCCACTATAA
The DNA here is from genome assembly GCF_951216825.1 of Electrona antarctica. NCBI lineage: Eukaryota > Metazoa > Chordata > Actinopteri > Myctophiformes > Myctophidae > Electrona > Electrona antarctica. The sequence continues at coordinate 7,268,335 of NC_136795.1, read as the reverse complement.
TAGTAGTCTAGTGGTTCTCAACCTTATCAGAGCCCAGTGCAGCCCACTTGAACATCTCCAATACGTTGCAGTACCCTCTCCAACTGTACATACATACTTTCCCCATGTTTTTCTTAAATTGTTGTTGATTTGATACTTGATACTTGATACTAAATGTATGTTTTCTCATGCCAATAAAGCTCCTTTTAAATGAATTGGGTCGTGTGGGGGCGGGGTAGTTCTTACATTAGTTGCATAATACTCAGGTTCAACAACAACAACAACCAGCCAGGAATAACTTCCCATGAGATAATGAGGAAATTAACAAAATAAAGTAGTCAGAAGACAGTTGTAAAAGAAAAGCGCAACAAGGAGTTCAACTGGACCAAGAACAGTTCTGCTGTTCTATGTCTGGATCTACTGAAGGATCCAGACAGTGAGTGTTCCCTGTGGACACAGCTACTGCAGTAGGTGTATTGAGGGATATTGATCAAAGCCGAAGGTGTGTCTGCTGACTGTCCACAGACACACCTTCAAGACCTGTTCTGGAGGAAAAACATCCATGTTGGCTGAGTTGGTGGAGAGCCTGAAAGAAGACAGGACTCCAAGCTGTTCCTCGTCATCACTGCTATGCTGGACCTGAGGATGTACGTGGCCTGCAGTAATTCCTGCACTGGAAGAAACGGAAAGCTGTGAAGCCTTGTCTTCATGTGTCTGGTGATGCTGTGATTGATACTCATCTGCAGCCTCATTATCAATCAATCTCCTGCCTTTAAGAAACATAAGCTTGTAATATAGCTGGGTAACAGCTGTCAGGACGTAATATTTCAAATATCAATATTCATAATTTATGAATTATGATTTATTAAAATATTACAATATAATAATTATATTGCTCACGTCACTGTAATGTAACATGAGTTCTTGGACTTGCATTAAATATTCCAATGGTACTTGTACTTTAAGTATTGAGATATAATACACAACGACTTCTTAATGAAAATCATATACATTTATTATAACAAAATAAATCAAATGTGTACAAACAATCCAAAAATTGACACAGGTTTAAATGAAACCTTTTGATCAAAGTAAGGTCAGGTAAAGGTAAATAGTGATAGCTCATGAAACAAATAAAGGGAAAAGAAACATGAAATAATAAAAGAGAGGTTTCAAAAATAGCAGATCTACCTTAAAAATAACAAATCTACCTTAGCCTGAACGCTACACTCAGTTGCCATTTATCATGTGATATAATGCTCGCCTGTGTGTGGAGGGGACGTCAACAGTGGATGTTCAGGCCCAGAATGGTGTAGCTGCGTGTTGCTAGCCCCGGGAGGCTAGTGTGTAGCGGATTAGTTGTCGTCAGAGGCAGCTGGTCGCAGGCATCGGTTTCCCTCGTCGGGATCAGCTTGGTGGCGCTTGGCTTAAGCTGACCCTCTTGAAGATTCGAGCGGCAGAGGAGACTTGGGATGTCTTATCCTCGCTGTGGCGTTGAGAGGCGCGTAGAGAGAGAAGCTGTTGTCTGGTCAGTTTTGGGTTGCCTCACGGTCTCTGGGAACCGGCCGCTGTGGCGCTGAGGTCTTACCCAGAAAATGGAACTTCTGCGGTGGGGACAGAGTCAACCCAGGGCCTGGTCAGTGAAGGAGGACAGCTGTGTGTGTGGGGGGGGGGGGACGTGGCGTCAAACCCTCCCTTGCTGGTCCTCCGTCGTCCCAGTAGAAGTTAAGAGAGCGATGGCTGCTTGAGCATGGCTGCTTATACTGAAGAGGCGGAGACTGGCTCCTTGGGCCGGACGTGTGAGAGCTGTCATGGTTGGAACTGCCCTTTTTCATAGAGCACAAAGTACTACTCTCCATTAAACAGTCTTAGGGAACTCCTATTAATACATCTGACTGAATATTTGGAATCAGCATGAACTTACACATGTGGAGATATCAAACAGCACAGCCGTATGTACATTAGAAGTCAGGCAAGCCAGAATATAATTATATATAATATATAATACACTCATCACATTAATTCAACACAATATATATATATATGGTTGAACCCCAATAGATAGTATACAAATATATATATTCGTGGTTCAAAGGCATAATACGTGAACAGTTTTATTCAAATTGTATTGTCTCATTGTGTAGGCTCAAAGATTCTGTCCTTCTGAGAGGAGCCCAGAGCATGTCGTAAATACCTCTGCTTAGCCATGCAGAGAAACTGGGGGTCTGCTGGGGAGAAGTTAAACTCCACCCTCCCCCGTGGAACCTAGTTTGGTTCACAGCAATGTTAGTGGCAAAGAGGGGGTGGGGGGAGAAGGTGTACCGTGCCTGTAATGTGTTCATTTGGTTATGAACCAAAATCCATCTGTGTTCATATCCGTCCAGGTCACACGCTACAAGCTGGTCCAAGTCTCCAGCAAGCTTCAGGAGAGCATCTGCTCTTGCCACAACGAGGTGTTTTTCTGTCGTACTGATCAGCAGTGTAGGCTATCTGTTATCGGTGCTCCGTGGAAGAACACAAACGTCACAGTATAATCTCGTTAAATCCTCGCTGTCCTGGGGACTTGTTTCCATTTTGGTCATATGTATTCTCAACATAACAGAAAATAACTCCAAAATACAATGTCATCAACAAATGTACAAAGTAGGCCTGTTTTGAAGGAAGCCGTTTCCATTTTTTGAGGGATGGTGACATGACATTCCAGACTTTGGTGGCAGTGCAGTAGAAACTAGAAATAGAATTTACCCATGTTTTTCTTTTATTATTATGTTTTTATATCTATAGGTGGATGGTACCAGATCATTGTTGTCGCTCCGCTGTGGGAGTCACTCACTTTGGTGAGGTAGTTAGTCAGGTGTGAGGGCATTGGGGCCTGTGCCCCTTTGACTAACTTGAAAAGCAATCATTTTTTTTCTCATGGCCAATGGGCCCCAGGCAGAGAAGTTTTCGAATCAGTTTGTTAGGCCTGTCATCAACCCAAGATGTTCAGAGAGGAACGTGTCCAGATCACAGAGAATGGATATCATTGCAGAACTCGCATGGGGTCCTTTGCGCCTCACGGTGTCGATGACAAAACGTGCCTTGTTGTTTCTCATCTGCATCTCAGCAGCCGTCTCCCGCTCAGCTTCAGTTATAATGCCTGTCGCTAAAAGTTTGTCTAGGAGTCCGTTGAGATTGGGAAGTGAAACGTTGTCGATGAAGCTGCTCCGCACAGAAAACAGTCGCTCTTCCACGTCAGGTGTGCAACTCAGTGTGCGTTGAACATGTTGTCTTCTTAAAGGCACACGCAGCGCTTCCAGGCACAAATGTTATTGTCTCCCAGAAGCAATGTAACATGCTTAAACTTTCCCTTTAAAATCACATCAAATGTTTCGATGTAATTGTGATAGGACGATTCATCGACTTCAAATGTTGCGATATCAGGTTGAATTATGATGGAATCCTCTTGAGCGGAAGTGGTGAGGGTGTATTCTTGCTTGGGGATTAGTTTACAGGGAGGGTTTCCGATGTAAATCTCTTCTCCAACTAGCTTCCTCCGTCTCTTCTTCACTTCATCCAGCACAACATTCCCGGGTAACAGCAATACTTTCATGATTGAACTGGGATCATCATCATCATCATCATCATCATCATCATTACCATCCATAGGTGGTGTATAGAACAGTGACACCAATGCCTGGATAGGACTGGGCCCGAACAACTTCTCTTTGACAAGACCAAATAAAGACAATCCGGTTGCGTTTATGATAACATGTGTTTCTGTGATCACATGGGGTTTGATCAGCTCAATGCCATCATCATCCATCACATGGACAACAGACAAGTATTTGCCTCCACCCGTCGAGAGGATCTCACAGTGTGGAAAGTGTAACTGACACACAGACCCCTGAGGACCTTTGATGTCAAACAGTGGTCCTGCAGGCCTCTTGCTCAGCTGGGATAGAATCCTTCGGTGCCAAGGGACTGTCCTGTAAATGACATCTCCCTCTGTCTCCATCTTAATCACCAGGCTGGTCACGCTGCATCGGAACAGTCCTGCGCGGGTGCAGTGGAACCTGTAGCTTTCCTCGTTTTCCACAACAATGATATCAGGTGTAAATTTCTGTGCTTTGTCCAGTAGTGTAACATCATTTACGCTGTGGGAACGCTTTGCAATGAAGCCTGTCATGTTCTCTAAACATGGAATTTGGCTCAGCGAGGGTAAGCTGTGAGAACGAGGCAGAGAGACGGAGTCTTCCATCCTCAAACCCTTGAAGCAGGAACTTAGATGATCAGTTTCATCTTGGAGCTCCAGAGGGGACAGTGACTCTGTCACACCATATTGAAAATATGTTTCCTACAGGGAATAGAGAAAGGGAAAGTAAAATCAAGGACATTAGTTAAAGATTAAACCAAGACTTTTTTACAATGCCAGCTCTTAATCATGTAACCTCCTTGCTCCAACTGACTGTTGCGTGATTCCTGACTCTTTGCCGATGTTATAACATGCCTTGCCAGTAACTGTGCCAGGCCCATAACACAAAACATTTGGAATTGATTGATTGATTGAATACTTTATTGGCAGAAATGTAGACAGTAGGCTACAGAGTCCAAACACTTGGTCCAAAAGGATATCTTGCCGTCTTGTTTCGATTCAGGTCCTGGGAATTCGGACCACACACGCACTTGATGGTGATATATGTGTTATAGAGAGTATGCACATGCATGATTTTCCCATCAGGACACGCCCCCCTCATCTAGACTGAGTGGCAAAACATTGAGCAGCATGGAGTGTTGGAGTTTGGAAGCGCTCGTTGGAAATCACTCAACCGTCCTTACCACCTGTTTCTAAATGTCACATAATGCAGGAGGCAGCAAAATGTTGTGTTATTGAAAACAAGCACTTCCAAACTCTGACACTTAGAAAAATAATCAAATGCAGGGCATTTCTTGACAGAAAGTAGCTCATAACGTTTCTGTGGTGGATTTTTATGAAACAAAAACTTTGCAGATAGAAAGAGGATAATTTAAGCTTTTAATACAGCTGCAATGTTGGTGAGTATAACATTGTTTAATGCAATCAGACAGGACTTTTCTGTTTGGATGAATGGGCTGTCAAGGCCAGAAAGTAGTTTTTTGCCACTAAGTGGGTGTTCTCGCATAACTTCCAGGTACATGATGTCACGCGCATACACTCTATTGTAGTCTACAGTCCAGATATATCTATGTATTGCTTGTTTAGCTTGTGTGTTCTTTTAAAAAACTTGGATTTTAATCCTGAACCAGTAGATGGTGCTCAGTTTTTAGGCACACAGATGAGCTGACAGCTACTTCAGGGTGAATCTGATCACCAGGTGGAGCTGATAGCCAATCTGTCCACATTGTATATAAAGAAGTCTCTTCCTGTTTACATGTTCACAAAACGACAGAAGGGTTGAAATATCATATACCTGTGCTGTTTTGTCGCAAGTACATATTTTTTGGAGCATCCAAAAGTGAGTTGCGAGCCCCTGCTTTGTTCTACTTCCAGGTTTCATGAATTTGTATTATTTTTACCAGCTGATTCGAAGAATCGGCAGGTCTATATTAGGATTGGAAACTTGCAACACTAGATCAACACCTAGTCGACTTGTTGCCAAGTCTGCATATTTCCAGCCAAGTCTGCATGCATTTCCAGCCTGCATATTTCCAGCCTAACGTGGAGGCTGCTTAGCTTATTTCTGTCACGACAGTTGGCAACACTGGCAACCATTACTGCCGAGTACTTCTTGCTGAGTGTTGCCAAGTCTGCATATTTCCTGCCTGCATATTTCCAGCCTAACGTGGAGGCTGCTTAGCTTATTTCTGTCACGACAGTTGGCAACACTGGCAACCATACTGCCGAGTACTTCTTGCTGAGTGTTGCCCAGTCTGCATATTTCAAAAGCCCACAAAAAACACCTTTCAACACACTACTTACACACACTCCAACTCGCTTATAATTCCCGGACCTGGCAACACTGCCTCCCCTCGCGCCATTGGCTCAGACGCACACGCACACGCACACACACACACGCCTGGAAGCCACCGCCCACTGTGATCTCTCCTCAGGAGAAGAGGAACAGCGGAGGAGGAGGAGGAATTGTCGCCTCACGATTTCGCTTCTTCCTTCTAAATCTCTGTATATAAAATATAGCTAACTCATCGAAACTCTTAGTTACATCAATATTGTTCTTCGCCAATAGTTGGTTTGTGCCAAAGTATTACGATTATAGAGTTTGCATTGGCCAATTCCATTGCCACGCACATTCACAGCCATTTCCCATCGGTGGTTTGACCCAGAGCCAACTCATAGAAGAGTTACGACATTGAGGGGGCAGAAACCGAGCGCTCGAGCGCTGTTCATGCAGGCTGAACTGAACAGTTTCGGCAGACAAACACAGCAGTTACTTTTGCACCATGCTAATGCCTGCTAAAGCTAATGTTGACAGCCTGTGTGTGTGCGTGCTTGCAGCTATGGCTTGCAGGAGAGAGAGGCAGGCGGAGTGGAGGGGTCTCGTCTCGCGCAGCATGTGTGTGGAGTTTATGCTGCGGTGGTTTGACCCAGAGCCAACTCATAGAAGAGTTACGACATTGAGGGGGCAGAAACCGAGCGCTCGAGCGCTGTTCATGCAGGCTGTTGAACTGAACAGTTTCGGGAGACAAACACAGCAGTTACTTTTGCACCATGCTAATGCCTGCTAAAGCTAATGTTGACAGCCTGTGTGTGTGCGTGCTTGCAGCTATGGCTTGCAGGACAGAGAGGCAGGCGGAGCGGAGGGGTCTCGTCTCGCGCAGCGTGTGTGTGGAGTTTATGCTTTGAGAATTTCTGCCCTCTTCCATGGCATTTGCAACAAAAAACCATTCTCCCATGTTGATAAGAGTATTTGGAAAAGCACTAAAGCAGTGGTTCTGAACCTGTGGTCTGGGGACCACTGGTGGTCCCAGCTACATGATGGAGACTTGGTAACCAAATGAACCCTTAGAGATCTTTCACTCTTGCGAGTACAATTAAACCAAGTGGGTCCTTTTGGTTCAATTTCACACTCTCAACACTTGAAAAATTGTTAAACATCTGCATTACTTCTACACAATTTGAGAATGTAGCAAAATTAATTTGATCAACATTGGCCTGTTATCTCTCCTAATGGTACCTAATGGGCCTTGATATGACAAATCTTGACAACCACTGATTTAAGGTATATTTAGAACGGATAAAAATATGCGATTAATTTGCGATTAACTATGGACAATCATGTGATTAATCGCAATTACATATTTGAATCGATTGACAGCCCTATTATATAAGACAGAGGCAACAATTGTGCAAATAGCCAATCCACAAGTTCACAACGACCTTGGACATCTGCTATTTCACAACATTTATCTGTGGAACCATTCTGTTGCTTGTCTGGGTGGGGGGGTCCCCAGTTCAAATATGATTACTTTGGCGGGTCACAGCCTGAAAAGGCTCCTAAAATTGCTAGCCTACCACCTTGATATTACCACAAAAAATGTTGTCACTTGTTGCCTTATCTAACTATTCATTGATTCACTCCCAAAATCCATTTGGCAAAAAAAAAATCACACCTGTGTGAAGTGTGGGGCGCTCACTTCGCATTCTCTCATGTTGGGCTAGTTGGTGTCAAGGTGATGTATGTTTGCTCAGCAGTTGCTGATGTCTGCTCAGGAGGTTTGAGTGTTTACTCAGACCGAAAACAAATTAGAGGGAACATTGCCGCGGACCACCGCACCAACCTCTGCAGGGACCCCCCTTATATTAAACACACATCTATACGGAAGCTGCTGGTTATTATTCATATTGAATCAATTCTTGAATTGAATTGATTGAATATAAGGGGGGGCCCTGCGGAGGTTGGTGCGGTGGTCCGCGTGTTATTCGCTTGTTATTCTGTGGCAGAGCCGTGGAGAAAATTGTTATTATGAGGGTCGGCTTGGCACTTTTTGGCACATTTTGTTACCCCCCTCAGCGTGTTGCCCTACTATTGCGCGTATACATAGCGGCGGGCGACGGCACTGGAGATTTGATGCCTTTACTGTACATGTGCTTTACTAGTTTTCTATCATATACCTATCGTTTGAGTTGAGAACATCCAGGTTAATAATGATCTCACCTCTGGTGTTTCTTCCACAATCTCAATCCTTTTTGAAGATAGGAGGTTTCTGCCCGGCAACAACAATAACAACATTAAGCCTATACTGGCTTAGTTTATACATAGTTTATACTGGGGTCCCCCATGGCTCTGTAGTCTGTATACTAAGTACTAAGTACAGGGGCGGCGGTGGCTCAGGGGTAGAGTGCCTGGATGGTAACCGTAAGGTTGCCAGTTCGAACCCGGGCTCCCGCAGAGTTACTGTCGAAGTGTCCTTGAGCAAGACACTGAACCCCTAATTGCTCCCGATGTGCTAGTTGGTGCCTTGCATGGTTTCCGCTGCCATCGGTGTATGTATGTGTGTGTGAATGGGTGAATGTAATGCACAATCTCTGTAAAGTGCCTTGGATAAAGGCGCTATATAAATGCACCATTTACCATTTACAATACTTTATTCTCTCAACCAAATATAAAATGGCTGATCTAAAAGCTCACAACAGGTTGTAGTGTGATGCATTATAAGCTTGTAGATCGGCTATTTCTGTTGAACATTCTTTTATTGTTTTATTTTGTTTTTATGTCACTGAATGATGAACGGTTAAATGTTAGACATTAGTTTGAGATCGCTACATTGTTGCTCTGTCATGTATTAGAACATGCAAATCAACATGCAAATCAATGTCATGGAGAGAATATTATGTTCTTACACTGCTGTTAGCTGACTCATAAATGCTCCTCTCTATGTTCTGAGCATCGGTCACCAGGTCCTTGATGTCCTCAACTGGGTCTCCTGTTGACATGGCATCTACGCTGCTCACCAACACACAGAATGAAAGAGACAAAATCAGATTCAACTCATCATTCAATAAGTGATCATTCTTCAGCTGGTCTGGGCCTCTGGGGTCAAGAAGATGGTGAGGACACATTGTAATGGTTCTGCTCATTGTAGGCCCCTTTTCCACCGGTTGGCTCCCAATGGGAACCGGTTCCAATAGCACCCAGCTGCAGTCTCGCAGAGTGGTCCGTGAGTGGCGGTGCTCCGTGAGGGAGGTTATGAGAGAGCGTGAGGGCGGTGATGAGTGAGCGGTGATCGGTGAGGGACCGGAAACTTAACTTTGGTCCATTATTACTCCACTTTAATAATACCAATTGGTATTGTGTTTTATATCATTTTAATCGTTGATTAGTCACCTTTACAACGAGGTACAGCTTGTCATGACCACGCGTCCGTGTAATGAGCAACATTGCTAAACGTAAACTTAACTTTGGTCCATGATTTCTCCACTTTAATTAATACCAATTGGTATTGTGTTTTATATCATTTTAATCGTTGATTAGTCACCTTTACAACGAGGTACAGCTTGTCCGTGGAATGAGCAACACTGCTAAACGTGAGGGTCGCACCCCCAAAACCACCAGCGGTCCTTGGGGGGGTTATATATATGTGTGTGTGTGTGTGTGTGTGTGTGTGTGTGTGTGTGTGTGTGTGTGTGTGTGTGTGTGTGTGTGTATGAAATCCTTGGTTCACTCCTTAGCCTCATAATATTATTATAAATTATTATATTTGGGCAACCACACTAATAATAATATATAGTATTAGGGCTGTCAAACGATTACATTTTTAATGTTTTACATTACTTTACATTACATTTCTTAAAAAATAATTAGTCATGATCAATGATGACCATTCGAACTATGTCCAAAATATGCCATATTTTTCTGTAGTCTATATTGTTGTGGGAATAGAAAGATAAATGACAGTAGACCATCTTGCCAACCGCCATCAGACTATACCAGTAAGACGCCCTGAGAAGTCACGTGCACACATCTGCCTGGGTGACAGCAGACTGCTGGGCGAGCGCTGGTGCTTTGGCATGGGGGGGTCAGATCAACATATTTAATTCTGTACTGGCCATGGAGCGTGTCTTGAGTGTACAGGGTTTGATGAGGGCCCAGGTAGGGCCGGGCCTTAATTTTTGGGCCTGTTGAGAACTCTACTAATAACTTTGGGGCGGGCCCGTCTAGAGTTTGAATGGACAGGTATCAGTCAAAAGGGAGACATCGAAGAGGAAGGACGGGTGGGGAGGATCAACATATGGAATGTCAGAACAGGTCAGCTCCATATATGGAGATCTAGGTGATGATCCAGTCTTCTCCATGTATGGCTATCCAGGGTTTATTTATTTATTTATTTGACAGGGACAATGCTTATTAATCAATATTTCAGTTTTCACTTCCATGTAAATGTGCCAGAGTTAGCCATAAGCTAATTTACATCTGTAGTCCCTGAGCAGGCTCTTAAAATGGTAGTAAAACTAAACATACAATGACACATACAGTACAATACAATGCAATACAATACAGATAAAAGAAAGACAGAGTGTATAGTGTGCCAGCACACAACACCATGCGTTGATGCCATGTGTGCATATGTGCCAGCACCCAACACTATGTCCATACAAAAACACAATACAATACTGTACAATACATGGAACAGATCAACATGGTACAGGGGACAGAACAACTGCAAAGTGAAGTGAAAAATGACACCGGTGATGAATACTAAATAGTGCTGATAGTTACTCATGATTACAGATTTGATTTGTTTTTAGCCACCTATTCAGGTTAAATTTGAAGGTCAAATAGTTGGAGGTCTCTCTTACTTCTGTAGGGAGACTGTTCCAGATGATGAGGTTTGATGAGGTCAGTGTCGTGATCTTATATCATATATGGAGACGGCCATATATGGTGGTGTGACGTGTCACGAGACGTGATGTCATGAGGCTTGACCATATTTGGAGGCGTGACACGAGGCGTGACATGACACACTTACTGACTGACTGACGGGAAATGCAGGTTTTCCCTCACCCCTGCCCACTTCGACAGGCTGGAATGGCTTAGGGTCGACGACAGAGTACAGCATCTTGCAATGGGTCTGGTCCACAAGATTCGATACACCACCAAGATACCCATGTACCTGTCTAGATACTTCCTTAATGTTAACGAAGTCCACACCCACAACACCAGAGGGAGTGCAACGAACCATGTACAACCCAGATTCGGCACAAACAAGGGACTAAATTCTTTTCGCTCCTATGCCACCAAAATGTGGAACACCCTACCAACTGTCATTAAGACATGCGAATCCCTTGACTCCTTCAAAACCGCTCTCAAAGGGCACCTACGGATGGCTGCAATTCGAAACTGGCCCCCGTAAAATCTGAATCCCCCCCCACCGCCCCCCCCTTTTTCCCCTCACTGTATATATTTATTTTCCCTTTTTACCTCCTTTATGATGAATTCCTGTTCTGTCTATAGAAGTGTCTATTTGTACGTCTCTAAATGTTTTGATGATTTGAACATGGTGGACCCTATTGGAAACAAGTGTAATGCTTAATTGGGTCGTCCACTCACAGTTAACAGCCTTTGTATTGAGTTTGTGCTTGAAATGTACTGTAATTCTGCAAACTGTTAATAAATTCTTCAATCAATCAATCAATCATAGTAAACAGTGGCCTACAGTCGCAACAACACATTCTTAAGAACTTTGTCCCCCAATGCATATGGTCCTGTGTCTGTGGTCTATGGTCTGGACAAGTATCACTTGTGTGGGACACGGGGACGGGGTTATAGCAACTTATTACTTAAATGCCTTGATGTCATATTCGACCATATAGGCCTAATAGCCTATTGCATATCATTTCATTATTAAATCCCTGTGGTGTCTCACATTTTGTTTTAAAATGCTCATTTTGTTCATGAGTGGTGTTATCATTAGGGCATTTGAACACTGATGCCTGCCAGTCACAATGTGGGACAGGGTCTCAATTTGTGGGACGCCTGAAAAGTCTTGGAAATGAGGAACTGTCCCATCTGGCCACTCTCCTTGTGATTTGTATCTGATGTGTTTCTGTCTGTCTGTTTGATTTCTGTTTATTTCACATTGTGTCTGATGCATCAATTTCCCTGCAGGGATAATAAAGTAGGCTACATCTCATCTCTCTCATCTCACATAACACATCCACTGTGGTAGGATGGTGTCTCTCTGATTGTGATTTGAGCCTATGTAAATTAGGCAGCCTTTTAATTTAAGGCAATAACCAACGTTTCCCCCCCATCCAGATAGGGCTATAGATGTGCAGTGGATGAGAGTATGGGGTGGGTCATCCAAGCATGCATTAATTGTGTTATAAATCTTAATCTAATTAATTTCACAAATTAATTAACTCAGTTATTTGAGACAGCCCTAATACACACACACACACAGACTCAGGAGCAAGTTGTGGGAAAGCCAATCTAGGTGTTTATTCAATAAATACATGTTTACAGATTGGTTAGGAGTAGAAGGGGAAAGATAAATTAGGTATTTCATAAATCATAGTTCATCCCTAGTCCAGGGGTTCCATGCACGTGTCTTAAATGGTGCTTCAATTGTCCAGTGTACACACACACACATACAGTATCTCATTACTAAACTCTATATTTTACCCAATTTAAAATAATCTATATCTATGAAGTACAGCAATACATGGCAAGCATGACATTTATTAAGTCAGTTTAATATTGTTTTGGAGACATAGCACTCTATAGTGTATATGCAGTATTATTATATAGATATTCCACTGTTAGGTTCTTAGCTTACGTATGATTCACATGACTATTTTTATGTATTACCATGTTTTTGTTCTTGCTTACTGTAAATTTCTCTGGATTAAGAGCATCTGCTAAATGCCTAAATTGTAAATTGAGACACTTACTTCCAGAGGACGCTGGACAGAGGGCGGGTCCACAGGACGCTGGACAGAGGGCGGGTCCATGGGACGCTGGACAGAGGGCGGGTCCACAGGACGCTGGAAAGAGGGCGGGTCCACGGGAGGCTGGACAGAGGGCGGGTCCACAGGACGCTGGACAGAGGGCGGGTCCACAGGACACTGGACAGAGGGCGGTCCACGGGAGGCTGGACAGAGGACGGGTCCACAGGACGCTGGACAGAGGGCGGGTCCATGGGACGCTGGACAGAGGGCGGGTCCACAGGACGCTGGAAAGAGGGCGGGTCCACGGGAGGCTGGACAGAGGGCGGGTCCACAGGACGCTGGACAGAGGGCGGGTCCACAGGACACTGGACAGAGGGCGGTCCACGGGAGGCTGGACAGAGGACGGGTCCACAGGACGCTGGACAGAAGGCGGGTCCACAGGACGCTGGAGAGGCACCCAGCTGCAGCCCAGCTCCAGGTACACAGCACTCTGGACAGAGGGCAGGTCCTCACACAGGACGCTGGATAGAGGGCTGGTGCACAGGACACTGGACAGAGGGCGGGTCCACGGGAGGTAGGACAGAGGACGGGTCCACAGGACGCTGGACAGAGGGCGGGTCCACGGGAGGTAGGACAGAGGACGGGTCCACAGGACGCTGGACAGAGGGCGGGTCCATGGGGCGCTGGACAGAGGGCGGGTCCACGGGAGGTAGGACAGAGGACGGGTCCACAGGACGCTGGACAGAGGGCGGGTCCACGGGAGGTAGGACAGAGGACGGGTCCACAGGACGCTGGACAGAGGGCGGGTCCACAGGACGCTGGACAGAGGGCGGGTCCACAGGACACTGGACAGAGGGCGGTCCACGGGAGGCTGGACAGAGGACGGGTCCACAGGACGCTGGACAGAAGGCGGGTCCACAGGACGCTGGAGAGGCACCCAGCTGCAGCCCAGCTCCAGGTACACAGCACTCTGGACAGAGGGCAGGTCCTCACACAGGACGCTGGATAGAGGGCTGGTGCACAGGACACTGGACAGAGGGCGGGTCCACGGGAGGTAGGACAGAGGACGGGTCCACAGGACGCTGGACAGAGGGCGGGTCCACGGGAGGTAGGACAGAGGACGGGTCCACAGGACGCTGGACAGAGGGCGGGTCCACGGGAGGTAGGACAGAGGACGGGTCCACAGGACGCTGGACAGAGGGCGGGTCCACGGGAGGTAGGACAGAGGACGGGTCCACAGGACGCTGGACAGAGGGCGGGTCCACGGGAGGTAGGACAGAGGACGGGTCCACAGGACGCTGGACAGAGGGCGGGTCCACGGGAGGTAGGACAGAGGACGGGTCCACAGGACACTGGACAGAGGGCGGGTCCACGGGAGGTAGGACAGAGGACGGGTCCACAGGACACTGGACAGAGGGCGGGTCCACGGGAGGTAGGACAGAGGACGGGTCCACAGGACGCTGGACAGAGGGCGGGTCCATGGGGCGCTGGACAGAGGGAGGGTCCACCAAAACCACTTGTAAGACCAAATACTGCTGATCCACGCCTTTTTTCTCAGCTTGATTACTGCAATGCACTTTTTTCTGGACTGCCATAGAAAATTGACAGATTACAACTTGTCCGTGAACAAATTCCCACTATACCTTCAACAGTCAGCCTCTGTACACTTTTAAAGCACAGCTCAAGACCCACTTCTACACTCTCGCTTTTAACTGATCTTTTAAATTCCTTGTTATTCATGCCCTCACTGTATTGCATTACTGCTATTATTTTAATGTTTTATGCTTTTCTTCTCTTTTTCTCCATTGCTCTGTAAATGCACTTTGAGTTGCATTGCATGTCACGAAAGGTGCTATACATAGTTTTATTATTATTATGAGTTGGCAGGTAATTAAGTTAACAAAACATGTTGGTTGTACAACATGAGTTTGTAGAATAAATAATGAAGTCCATTATCAGGCCTTCAAAATAGCATTAGGTAAATCATTAGGTAAAGAGGTATAATGTATGCCACTACATTCAATACATTACCTACAGGAGACCGTTTGTCTATTGAAACTAGCTGTACTGACAATGTTAGCTTAAATTCATAATTTGAAACTGTCGTTTCTTGGCATTTCTTCAAAAACAGAATCTAGTATTTCTGCATTCAACTGCGCTGAGGGGCACAATGTTATTGTTAGATTTGCATGTCTTCAAATATGCACACTTACCAACTAATAAGCTTTCAATGAAACTATTTCAAACAAACTATATCAAACTTCTATATACTATATATATAAACTTCTATACTATATCTGCGAGACTGCAGCTGGGTGCTATTGCAAACTTTTCCAAACGGAGCACGTAATTATAATTAAGCACAGCTGGTACTACCACCCGGCATTTAAGCGCACACCAGCAAGTGCGTGGCGTGCACGCGCATAATGTTGCGCATGCGTGCGTGCATGTGCTCTTGTGCACGTGCAAGCGGAAAAAAAGCACTTCCGGTTCCTCACGGATCACCGCCCTCACGGAGCACGGCCCGCTCATGGAGCACGGCCCCCTCACGGAGCACGGCCCCCTCACGGAGCACGTCTCGTCTGCGAGGCTGCAGCTGGGTGCCTCTCACCGGTTCAGTTATTTTTGGTTCTTAGTCCATGTCCATTAGCTCCAAAATTGGAACGTTTATTATGAATTGAGTCGGCAAAACCATGCCTGGCTATATTTGTTATCACCATGAAACTTCCCTAATTGAGTACTTACACGAAGACAATGATTTATTGTATACAAATTCTACATTTTTGAGTGGTGCAAACCACTCCAATAACCAGCTTTGTCTGTACCTGTGTCTGTACCTGTGTACCAGGTGTGTACCTGTACATGGGGCCATGTACAGGTGAGCATGGTTGCTATGGTTAGTGTGTGACGTCACTGCACCACTCAGTTCACACGGGTGTGATTTTTAAATATGCAAATGAGGCATTATGTAGGACAATATGCAAAATAATCGAAAATATGAAAAAGCTACTACTGTGGAAGGGTTATCATGTATTAATTTACTTGTATTGATCCTATAAACAATTGAATATAGGACGGTCTAGTTTTTCCCACCAATTTTGGAGCTCTGGCTCATGGACTAAGAACCAAAAAGACTAAGAACCAAAAAGAACAAGTTCCCATTGGGAACCAATCGGTGGAAAAGGGGGTCTGTGTGTTGAACACTCACAGCCTGCGGACATGGAAGTCACGGTAGAGCTGTGGGATGTCTTTATGCCAAGACCTCCTCGTGTCAGCTGCAGAGAGAGGGAGGTCTGTGATGGAGTTCAAGCTGAGAGAAAGACAATGATATAGAAAAGACAAAGAGACATAGAAGGAGGAGAAATGATGTTGAACACATATTTATTATTCTTAAACGGTTAGTCCAAAAACTTGATTCTGATTGGCTGGTTTCTTGTTAGACCATGTAATAAACAGAGTGTAGAGTAGGAGAGTAGCGACACGCTTTGATCTCGCCGCAAAGCGGGTGCCTATGGGCTATACCGTAGTTCCAAACATTGCTTTACTATGGCTGGAACTATCCCATTGAGATAGAATGAGCACTTCCACATTCCATTGTTACAGTGGGAGTCAACGCTAGTGTCGTCACTCTCTTACTATATTACTCTGGTAGTAATTGTCACGATAATATTCTACAGTACACCTTAAATCAGTCAGGCTAAATCTGGATTTTCAAAATTATGAATTTCTATCGAATATGTTAGTTACCGATACAGTATTGTTTCTTTATGCATTTGTTTGGCAAAGGTTGACACACAGCCTGGCTGGACTGCCTGAGTAGTGTCTCTTCCCAGTGGCCGCAAAGTGTAACTAAAAGCCACGCGAGGTCCCAGGTTACCTGTATTTTATAATGTCTGAGACCTCACCACGCCTCTCAGCCATTATAAAGTACCTGACAAGGTAACCTGACACCTCTTGTGGCTTATTGCTTTATTATAATATTAGAGAGAGAGAGAGAGAGAGAGAGAGAGAGAGAGAGAGAGAGAGAGAGAGAGAGAGAGAGAGAGAGAGAAAAAAAGAAGAGAGAAGAGAGAGACACAACATACTTCATTTTATGGCAGAGTTTGCATCTTAAATCCTCAGCAGTGTTTCCGGAGCTACAGTGTCTACAGTCCCAGTCGTACACAACAGCTGTTGTTTTTCTCCTGGCAAACAGACACAGACAAGGGTCAAGTTGGTTGTTTAAAAATTACATTATTTAATATTTAATAATAATTAATGAATTCATTAAAATGATGATGACACATACAGACCACCTTATAAACCGACATGTAATGTAATGTAAGCTCATTCAGTGTGACCCAATAAACACATGCTCGGGGTGATGTCATAAATATTTGCAGAGCTCTATGACATCTATCTAGTGTTTATCAGAGACCAGAGTGTCCTGGGCCTGTTTCACAAAGTTTAGATAGAAGATTAAGCCGATATTTATCAGATATCCTGGTTTAATTAATCTAGGACCAGCCATGAATCAGTTTCATGAAAGCTGAGTTATCTTGCCAGATTAATTTAGCCAGTTTACCCTGGATATGTTTATCCATAACTCGGTTCCATGAAAGTAATATTAGTTAGTAGTTACAATGGAAATGTATAGCCGTGTTAGCCTGGTCCGGACCAGGCTAACAGCCAGGTTTAACTAATCCTATTGCCTTTACTGTTCATTAAGCAGTCAATCAGGTTCCGATGGAGGAAGATCGTTAAGGCCTTATGTCCCACCTGGGACGAAGAGGATTAAGTAAGTAAGTAAAGCAGTCAATCTCATCACCAATGAGCTTTTCCACACTTATTACATTCTTATGTGTTTGTTATTATTTATTAAAGGACTACTTTAATATTCCTTTTTGTTGTGTATATTGTATAGGAGGATTCACATACTGTGTGTGTGAAGGTCCCGGTGGAGAGTCTGGTCTGTCAGTTCCCTCCTCCTCTCTCTCCACACACTGACTAGGGTCTGGTCTGTCAGTTCCCTCCTCCTCTCTCTCCACACACTGACTAGGGTCTGGTCTGTCAGTTCCCTCCTCCTCTCTCTCCACACACTGACTAGGGTCTGGTCTGTCAGTTCCCTCCTCCTCTCTCTCCACACACTGACTAGGGTCTGGTCTGTCAGTTCCCTCCTCCTCTCTCTCCACACACTGACTAGGGTCTGGTCTGTCAGTTCCCTCCTCCTCTCTCTCCACACACTGACTAGGGTCTGGTCTGTCAGTTCCCTCCTCCTCTCTCTCCACACACTGACTAGGGTCTGGTCTGTCAGTTCCCTCCTCCTCTCTCTCCACACACTGACTAGGGTCTGGTCTGTCAGTTCCCTCCTCCTCTCTCTCCACACACTGACTAGGGTCTGGTCTGTCAGTTCCCTCCTCCTCTCTCTCCACACACTGACTAGGGTCTGGTCTGTCAGTTCCCTCTTCCTCTCTCTCCACACACTGACTAGAGTCTGGTCTGTCAGTTCCCTCCTCCTCTCTCTCCACACACTGACTAGGGTCTGGTCTGTCAGTTCCCTCCTCCTCTCTCTCCACACACTGACTAGGGTCTGGTCTGTCAGTTCCCTCTTCCTCTCTCTCCACACACTGACTAGAGTCTGGTCTGTCAGTTCCCTCCTCCTCTCTCTCCACACACTGACTAGGGTCTGGTCTGTCAGTTCCCTCCTCCTCTCTCTCCACACACTGACTAGGGTCTGGTCTGTCAGTTCCCTCCTCCTCTCTCTCCACACACTGACTAGGGTCTGGTCTGTCAGTTCCCTCCTCCTCTCTCTCCACACACTGACTAGGGTCTGGTCTGTCAGTTCCCTCCTCCTCTCTCTCCACACACTGACTCATCTTTAGGTCTTTATTAAACCTGTCAACGCTTCAAAGAAATAGATCAGACAGCTTTTCTCTTTTTCACTTTAACCCCAGCGTCACTATTCTGCGGGGGAACATTCTGCAAAAATAGCAGATCTATAAGCTCATAACGCGCTGTGAGAGATGTGTTGTGAGCTTGTAGATGCGCTAAGAGGTTTGGCCTAGAGGGAAAAAAGGGCAGAACAAGTAGAGAGACAACGAGTGGTTAAATGTCTGAAAATCCACATAACATGGATTCAATTATAGATTGGAAAGAATAAAACATAAATTGACAGAACTTTGATGACAGTGCTGTCAAAAAAGTCTATGAATCTGGCTATGAAATGTATAGCCTGAAAAAGAAACAGAAAAAGTTGTATCTGCATCCTTTTATAAAATTGTATATAATATAAGTCTCAGCTAAAAGCCTGAATATTGGTTTCTTCCAAAGGTTTTGCAGCAGCAGGTCGCATGTGTATGGGTTTAGCTTCAGCTGAAGTAGAGCATCGACCACTTTTATGTAAAAATGAATATTATAGTGATACAGCACACGGTTTATTGCAATTGATAGTTGCATGTCCTGTTCTGACTTGTTGTAAAAAATGTTGGTCGCACACATGAACGCGCACACGCACACGCACCCACACACAAACACAAACGCGCGCACATGCAACATACATGCACACACACACACACACGCGCGCGCGCACGCATGCACGCACGCACATGCACGCACGCACACACAGGGAAACAGAGATGGAGCAAGATATTTGCTACACACAGGCAGGCAGAGGGCGAAGGCGTAATGAGTATAAAGTTTAGAAGGTTTATAGTATAAGTTATAAAAACACACTTATACAACATTTTAACAATATAGAATAAGTTATATAAACACATTACAATAACTTTTAGAACATCGAATCAGTTATAAAATACATTAAAGTAACTTTTATGAGATAGAATAAGTTAGAAAACACATTAGATTTACCTTTACAACGTAGAATAAGTTATACAACACATTATATTGACTTTTACAACATATTAATAAGTTATAAAACACGTTAAATTAACTTTTACAACAGAGAATAAGTCATAAATCTCTCACCCTGAAGGAACGTACAGTGGAGGACTGAGTTTACTCTCTTACTAACCAGACGCACTGACTACTAGTGAGATGCTGTGGATGCTGTGGATGCGGGAGGGGTTGGAGGAGCTGATCGGAACGCGCATGCGTCCTCTGTGACTGTGCTGAGTGTGCTCTGCAGGTGCTGTCAGAGTACAGATGTAAACAAAACTCCTGGCGTGTTTTGTTTACATCTATGATTTCCACCACGTGCCCTAGCTGTGTTCATTCCTTTATGAAGGTAAACTATAACTTCTTCAATTCACCTGGCTTTTTGTCAGCTGCTATATGGCAGTGTTGTTACGGAAAGCTTTAGCTAGCGGTGCACTGCTAAGTGCTAACACATGCACATCACATCTCTAAAGTGATCGATCTACAACTTCGATCTTACTGCTTAAAATGTTGTTTATTCACTTTGCATGTGATGAACTCATCTCTGCCTGAGGTGGTGCTTCCCTAGCCCAAACATTTAGACTCTCGTAGAGGTTTTTTTCGATTCTGTCAGAATCGAAAAAAACCTCTACGAGAGTCTAAATGTTTGGGCTAGTGCTTCCCGTCTTCCAGGGCTAGCTATACTGTAACTGTTACTGTTTGGAAGCAAGAATCAGCACTATTATACTCATTTTCCGTTGTTAAATAAGTGGAGTTGGTGTTTGGCAGACCTTAATGGGAAATAGAGAGGGGTAATTAAACTGCAAAATAAATTACGAGTTTTGAGTTTATTTAACTTTTGAGAGTGCACACAAATGTTGCATAATGACCCATTTGCACTTACATCTGTACACTCAGTCAGAGTTACAAATGGAGAGAGAGAGAGAGAGAGTGTTGTAGCTCACTAGCTCCTATTTCCCATTACAGGTGTCTATGCCCAGGCACATCCATCTGAATTTGTTTAAAACCCAATAATTTACAAATTGATTATCAATGCAACTACAAACTACTACTACTACTACTACTACTACTACTACTACTACTACTAATAATAATAATTTGCAGAGGGAAAAAGACTTAACTAAAACAACTGTCAAAACAGAATGGTTATCTCTCTTTAGGACAACGGTAGTTGAGTTTGTCAGTCATTGACCATGGCAGCCACCGCAGCAGAGCCAGCCACCACAGAGCCAGCCTGCGGTCTGGATGGACTGCGCGTACTGCATCAGGACCACGACTACATCGTGGTGGACAAGCACTGGGACGTCCGCATTGACAGCAAGATGTGGTACGAGACTCACACGGTGCAGACACAACTCAGACAGCGCTTCCCAGAGCTGGCTGATCCTGACACCTACTACGGCTTCAGGTGAGAGAGAGAGAGAGAGAGAGAGAGATGATTGTTTTGTTCCACTTTTTCTTAAGTAATGTAAACGTATGTTTTCTCATGCCAATATAGCTCCTTTGAATTGAATTGAAATTGAATTGAGAGAGAAAGAGAGCACTATCTGCATTGATTGATCTCGGTACATAGAAATTGATTTATTGGAGATTCTCACTTTCAATTGTACACACATTTTGTGTTGATTCGATTGTATTGTTCCATGTTTTGCTTTGGCAATGTAAACGTGTGTTTTCTCATGCCAATAAAGCCCATTGAAATGAGAGAGAGAGAGAAGGAGAGAGAGAGGACTAAGTTAACCTAGTACTTAGTTTGTATTGCAGTAATTACTGTATATAGTATGACACTCGCTTCTCAAAACCTCCATCAGTATGTAAAGGATTAAGTACCTCGAGCAAGACACCGGTGTGAGCCATGAACAACAGCTAGGAAAATGCTGTTTCACATTTCGTTTCACTTCTATGTTTGTTCTGTTTATTTATACAAGGAAGCGCTATTTTGCAAAGGTTCTTCTGTCCAATGCTGCTCCCCTGTGGTGATTCCCTGCCAGGTTCTGTCACCAGTTGGATTTTTCCACCAGTGGGGCTCTGTGTGTGGCCCTCAACAAGGCCGCAGCCGGCCGGGCGTACCGATGTTTCAAGGACCGCACAGTCACCAAGGCCTACCTCGCCTTGGTATGGAACTTCTGTCTCTGCCTGTCTGTCTGTCTCTATATCTGGTGCTTTCTGTTGCTGTGGCTGCTTTGCAATGTGTGTAATGTATGATACTATGCTGTTTTTTTGTATGTACTGTTTTTTCCTGCCAGTTCAACAATTGTTAGATTTCAGTTTATTAAATGGCGGCATTTATTGTCATTGCAGTTCTTACTATTGTTTTGGAGACAATTACTTTCGGCATAAGAGCGGGGTACCGCAAATAATTCTCATAATTTGAAAACTGTAGTAGACCTTGCCTGGATTTTATTATTTTCACTTCTCTGCGTGGGTGTGCTGTGCACAGTGCATTGTGCAATCATAACGTTGTTTCTCTTAATGTAGCGTTAAAGGGCCTTGCAAACAGGGAGTGAGGAACGCAGGCGTTGTTGCCTGGATCAACACGGGTCTCCTCCAGGTCTGCTCAAGAGGGGCGCAAAAAAAAAAAAAGCTAAACAGAATCCAGGTCTGGTGAGTCGCGGGCTTGTGCACGCGTGGCAGCGTGGCAGCGGTGGCAGAACGGATTGCGGAGCGGTCTTGATACCGGAAGGTCGCCAGTTCAGTCCGACACGTTAAAATTACCACCGCTGAAGTGCCCTTGAGCAAGGCATTGAACCACTACCATGAAATGTTCTATGAGCAGGGCCTGGCTGGAAACAAGTTCTTGAGCTTAGCCCAGATACCCTGGGTAAATATAGTAACTTTGCTTTAACTTTGCACGTAACGAGCACACGCGCAACAAATTCATGGGACCGCGTTCACGTAAATACGCTTGCGTTGTCACACCGCGACTGCTCCGCGCAAAAACGCAGGTCTCATTGAAAATTAACTATAGGCGCGTTTTATCGCTCCCCGTTTGCAAGGCCCTTAATACTTCAACTCCAAACGCATTCCTGCACACCACACAATAGATTGACAGATATTGTAAATGGCTAGATAGCTGGAGGGATGTTATTAAATCAAAAATCTAAGTGTCATAGCTAATAGCTAGGTAATTTTGTTAAATGAAGCTCATTCGTAGTATTGTTGTGTTAACAGCTACGTGGCTGGGTGGATGAGGAGACCAGCACTCTGAACTTCTCTATTGGAAAGAACTCCACAGAGGGAAAGACACACATGATGTGCATCGAGGGAACAGAGGGTATGTGTCCAAAATATATTAAAATATACGTTATAGCGGTTAAGCGGTATTTGACGGTATATCTTTTGTGACGTGGTATGATGTGCCATTTGCATGTATCAATGTAATACAATGTTTGGTTTGTGTCATTGACACATACTCTCTCTCGGGTATTCTCTCACTGTCTTGCCCTGCTTTGCTTGTCCTTTGGCCTCAGGTTGTGAGAACCCTAAGCCATGTCAAACTGAGGTCACAGTGCTGGAGTATGGGACGTATGATGGAGACCCGGTCACCAAGGTGCTGCTCCAGCCTCTCACTGGTACAGAGCACGCACGCACGCATACACACATTCAAATGTTTGACTGATTTACTCATTGTTGTAGCATTCTACTTTTTAATGGACTTTTCCTGCAGTCCTGTATGTTTTGTACACTGATGACTACACCTCACGGTATACTTGACATTGCTGCAAACACATTTTTAAAAACATTTATTTTGAGCCAGCCATTGGATTTTAGTAAAGGTTGGCTTACACAAGCAGTCGGCAAAATGAGCGGTCAGCTTGTTACAACGCTGTATCGCAAAATTTATTTTGGTCAAGTTATTGTTAGATTGTCAGAAATGTCCCTGGGGAAAATATTTAATTGATTTATAAACAAAATTAAAACATTCATGGATTCTTACTGTATGTAGTCAGTGGGTAATGCAAGTTTAGCTAATCATTGAGTCAATTATTCAGATAAGCTAAGCAAATTTTAATCATTGTGGAGCAGATGCGGAATTAAAAAAATAAAGCCATCAACCCAAAAAATGTCTGTAAGATATGTACAATAAATGGCTGTTGCTGTGAAATATTTGCTTCTGGGGGGTCCCTGGAAAAACATAATTTTCATTACGTATAAGTTTGGGGCTCCTTGACATGATGAAAAAGTTTGAGCACAACTGATTTAAAAGACATTTGTAGAATGTGGTCTCCGGTCTAGATGGGTTCAAATACAGTAGGTGTACCTTTATTAAAAAAAACAATCTCATATAATTTCCCTCCCTCCGTCCTTCCTTCCCAGGCCGGACCCACCAGCTGAGGGTCCACAGCAGTGCGATGGGCCACCCCATCGTGGGAGACGTCACCTACAGCTCGGGAGTGGACGACGCCCCGTACCGCATGATGCTGCACGCCCACTTCCTCCACATTCCCTTGGAACCCCAGCCCCTGCACGTCGCCGCCGGGGACCCCTTTCTGCCCGCCGTTGACCCCAAGTGGCTCCCGCAGCGCTCGCTGCGGCCTGTGGAGGGCACCGTGGAGGCCATTCTGGGCCGCAGGACGGAGGAGCTCGAGAGGCAACGGAGGGAGGAGGAGGCAGAGCGCGAAGCGAGAGAGGAGGGGATGAGGAGGAGGAAGGGGAGAAGGGGACAGAGGTCTGAGGAGGAGGAGGAGGAAGAGAGGATGAAGTGTCAACAGTGGCTGAGTGAATGGGCCGGGGACTGACATTACTCAGTAGCACCATCTTGTGGGTTGATCTATTCTGTGTCTCATTTTTGTATTTATTCATATAAATAGATTGTGAATGTTTACAGCGTGAAATATGTTTTTATTTGCTGACTGCTTGGCATGATGTGTATTACTACTGTAAGCCAAATACATGTGAACAGGCATTTTGTTATGATTATTATTAAAAGAGTATCTCTTCCCATGAAGTCAAACAATCGCATCATGATTGATGAATAATACAAGTAAAGCAGTGTCTCCAATTTGAATAGTGTCTATGAAAAGGCTATCATTTATTATGGTGTTGGACTTGGGCAGGATAAAAAGAACAACACAAAAACAAAATCATATTTGATAATGATAAGACATTTATTGTCTGAGGAGTGAGGAGGAGAGTTGTAAATGGAAGTTAATCTGTGGGATTCCTGCAAACTAAATTGAACCTACTAACTACTGTATTTCCCTCAAGCCTGGGATGTGAGGATACATCTTGTAAGTATACAGGTAATCCAAATCATCTTCCTCTTGCCTCCTTTTCTCTAATCGTATTACCGTAATTCTCCTGCACCAAATCTTTCCGCAGCTCCTATAGCATCATTTTTAACATGGGGCAGGGGGTCCTCAGCTCAGCTAAGTTGTCTATATAGTTATTATTCACCATTTAATACATGTACACGTCTGCAACTAGAGAACACAATCATAATGGCTACTTTTGATCAGAGTTTCACTTGTATCTCTATATCAGTGGTTCCCAAAGTGGGGTCCAGGGACCTCCAGGGGTCCTTGAGGGAGTTCCAGGGGGTCCCCAGCTAAATGATAGTTTGGAGCCAAATGGACCCTTATGGGTCTGTAACTCTGAAAGTGTACAAATGGACCCTTGTTCGTGTCCATTTGGTTCCATTTGTACACTCGGAGTTAAATTAACATATATTTTACAATATAAATTGGGGGTCCCATGAGATAGAAATGTCATTAAATTAAAGTCTGTAGACTAATGCATGTCAAACTGGGGGTCCTTGAAAGTAAACAGGTTTTGAAAGAGCTGTAAAAATCTTCTCTTATGGGGGTCCCTGGCATATCTTTTCAGATGGAGGTCTGCGGTCTAATTAGTGTCAATTTGGGGGTCCTTGACATGAAAGAGTTTGGGAACCATAATTCCTGACCACATGACGACAAAGCATATTTCATAATGATGATGATGGGATGGGAACCAGGGGACCCCCAGGGGCCAGTCCCTTGGGGAGTTCCTGTGGTTATCCAGCTATTAATAATTGATAAAATGAAATACAGCCAAATGGAGAATACTAGTTCCATTTGTACGTTCGGAAAACTGTGCAATGCAAACTAATAGGCGAGTGCGCTCCGGTGCCGCGGTATTTCCGAACGCGCCCTGGATGGGGGTCCGTGGTCAGTGTCTTGTCTTAATGCATACAACTGGGGGTCCTTGAAATGAAACATGGGCGTAGTCTCTGTTTTGTGTGGCAGCTGTAATAACGAATCAGGAGAAAGTAGCGATCACATGCTAGCCAATCGAATTAGTGGGCTGACGTAGTGGTTGTTGATTGGTTATTTCCTGGACTCGGTCTCAGATGAACAGGAAGCTTAGTTCTAGTGATCTGACTGAAAGACTTAAATCAACCTGAAATCAAAAACATATCCTAATTCATTTTAGCCAAGCGAACACTAGATCATCTGTCAAAATGAACTCTGGCGAATTCAGATTCACGGAGGTTTTCTCGTACGAAAGCTTGGTGCATGCGCTTGCTGGAGCAGCGGTAAACAACTTACTTTTTTATGTTTTTCTTTTGTTTTTCATTATTTTGCTTACGTGAATAGAATTCTGTACCTCTACAATTAAATAAGTACCCTGTCTATCACGATTGACTCATGCTCGTTATATCACATCGTGTTAAATGACATGGCTAATATCTTTCACATCCCCAAAAGATATTAGCCTATCCATAATGTTGTTGTATCCTATGAATTGGTCTATCATTTCAGCAGAAAACAATCTGACAACGGTCACAGACTCACAGTACATGCTGCATCCACATTCTGTCATTCTAAACCTGTATTTATATTATTTTAAAATGAAACCAAACTTAAATTAAAACAGGTTTTAACTCAAAAACTGAGAACTTTAATGTTGATCTCTGCCTTTGTATTGCTCCTGTTAATGCTAATTTTTTTGTATGCCTCTGATCTTATATTGTCTGTAAAGATGTTTTTAAAATGACTGTTTCAGGGAAGTGTGACTGCAATGACAGTGTTCTTTCCCCTGGATACTGCACGCTTAAGACTTCAAGGTAAACATTAATGGTACCATAGCAGAGAGAAAATAGGTGGTGATATTGATATTATAAATAAACCCTAAAAGGTTGATATGTAGTAAGAATTTCTGACATTCTGTACAAAAGTTCCACATGGAATGAGTCAAAGGAACACAATCTGCATAATGACAATTCAACAAATCACAAACGTGTCTTCTTCTATATTTTTAAATTTGGACCTTTTCAACCCAAAACGGAATCATCTCATTGGGTCAGCCTACTGATAATTAACAGCAAATCTACATTTTCAACTTGACCTTTTTGCCCCAAAAATTACTCTATGTGGAAAGTCTACAAGTTGCATGAAAATCTGCCCATCTGTTCTCAATTTATTTTACAAACGAAAACATGAACAAGCATAATTAATAACAATACTGTTCCATAGTAGTAGTAGCTATGGTTTTACATTTGCAGTAGTATGACAAAGATGATCAAGGCTTTGAGGTGAAAACTATCTTCCTGATATTCGTTCTCTACATTGTTTTGTTTCTGGGTTGTTCAGTGGATGATAAGCGGAAGGCTCAGTCAACTCCAACGATTCTGGCGGAGATTGTCAAAGAAGAGGGACTGTGAGTATAATAGGCAAGCAGAAGGGAGTGTCCTGACGAAACCTGATTTCCTTGTCCTGAATATGATATATGATATAGTACAATGGCTTTCAACAAATTTCACACAAGTTGTGGTGAAAGACTGATGAGTCAAACTGTAATCGAGACTCTATTAGAGAGCCTAAATCTGGTTGCTTGGAATTGGGGCCGAGGATCGCACCTTGGTAAGGCAAGGGGTAGAAATGCGAATCCTTGAAGATAGGGTGATCTAGTAGTGATCTAGTAGTAATTTGTAAGTAAGTTACACAACTAAAGTCAAGCTTAATTCCACCTTGGACCTATCGAGGCCTTCTTTTATAACATGGCGATGTCGCCTCTGATGTCATTGTTGTGATGTCAGAGTGACATCTCATATCCTTCGTAACACAAACTTTGTCTGTAATGTCCCCCTCCCCTAATAATAATAATATATATACGATTTATATAGCGCTTTTATAGGTACCCAAAGTCGCTTTACAGAACAGAAGTAAAAACAATTTTATTAGAAAAACTAGTTAAAAGGTTAAAAACTAGAAATCAAAAACTGTGTGTGTGTGTGTGTGTGTGTGTGTGTGTGTGTGTGTGTGTGTGTGTGTGTGTGTGTGTGTGTGTGTGTGTGTGTGTGTGTGTGTGTGTGTGTGTGTGTGTGTGTGTGTGTGTGTGTGTGTGTGTGTGTGTGTGTGTGTGTGTGTGTGTGTGTGTGTGTGTGTGTGTGTGTGTGTGTGTGTGTGAGAGAGTGTGACTTCCTCTGTGACAGTAGCTTATTGAGTAAGAGTGCATACAATATAAATACTGTAAGCTTAGGCTATATAGACTTTCTTGATTTAAATCTGACATCTAGTTTGATTGATTGAAATATTTATTAACAGTTTGCAGAATTACAGTACATTTCGAGCACAAACTCAATACAAAGGCTGTTAACTGTGAGTGGACGACCCAATTAAGCATTACACATGTTTCCAACAGGGTCCACCATGTTCAATTCATCAAAACATTTAGAGACGTACAAATAGACACTTCTATATAGACAAAGAACAGAACAGGAATTCATCATAATGGAGGTAAAAAGGGAAAATAAACATATACAGTGAGGGAAAAAAGGGGGGGGGCGGTGGGGGTGGATTCAGATTTTACGGGGGCCAGTTTCGAATTGCAGCCATCCGTAGGTGCCCTTTGAGAGCGGTTTTGAAGGAGTCAAGGGATTCACATGTCTTAATGACTGTTGGTGGGGCGTTCCACATTTTGGTGGCATAGGAGCGAAAATAATTTAGTCCCTTGTTTGTGCCGAATCTGGGTTGTACATGGTTCGTTGCACTCCCTCTGGTGTTGTGGGTGTGGACTTCGTTAACATTAAGGAAATATCTAGACAGGTAGTAACCCTGAGATACCCCAGGTGAAGTAGTTTAAGTATCTCTGGAATTTGTTCACGAGTGAGGGGAGGACGGAGAAGAAGATTAGCCGGAGAATCAGAGCAGAGTATTGCAGTCGCTGTACCGTACTGTTGTGACGATAAGAGAACTGAGCCAGAAGGCAAAGCTCTCCGTCTACCGAGCAATCTTCGTTCCTAGATCCTACTCTCACTTCATGGTCATGAAGTGTGGGTCATGACGGAAAGAATAGGGTTGCGAATACAAGCGGCCGAAATGAGTTTTCTTCGACGGGTGGCTGGCATCTCCTTTAGAGATGGGGTTAGAAGTTCAGTCACACGAGAGAGACTCGGAGTAGAGTTGCTGCTTCTTTGCCTGGAAAGGAGCCAGCTTAGGTGGTTCGGGCATCTGGTTAGGATGCCTCTCGGGCGTCTCCTTAGGGAGGTCCTCGAGGCACGTCCCACTGGGAGGAGACCCCGAGGCAGACCAAGGCGCAGTTGGACGAAACGCATCGACTCACTGGCCTTGGAATGTCTTGGGATCCCCCAGGAGGAAGTCACTAATGTTGCTCTGGAGAGGGAAGTCTGGTTGAAGATGGATGGATCTGTAGTAACCTGTCATCCTTTCCTGTCTCTCTGCCACTATGAGAAATAAAGCATAAAATGCCCCAAACAATGAATAAATAATTTCTGTCTTGTGACCGCAACATTATGAATTATTTATTCCAATGTTTGTGATTGTAAAAACAATAGCATATGGTAGGCTTCTCAAATTTGCAATGTATAAAGTGCCATATATAAACTTGTTATTATTCTGGACAATGTTCCATCGTGTTTCCCTTGCAGACTAGCTCCATACAGAGGTTGTTTTCTGTTTCCCTTGCAGACTAGCTCCATACAGAGGTTGTTTTCTGTTTCCCTTGCAGACTAGCTCCATACAGAGGTTGTTTTCTGTTTCCCTTGCAGACTAGCTCCATACAGAGGTTGTTTTCTGTTTCCCTTGCAGACTAGCTCCATACAGAGGTTGGTTCCCAGTCATCTGCAGTCTTTGCTGCTCCAACTTTGTGTACTTCTACTGCTTCCACGGCATGAAGGCTAGCTGGCTTAGGGGCCAAAAATCAACAACCGGCAGTGACTTAATTATAGGTATTTTTGCAGGTGAGAATTTTGTATTGTATTTATTTATTTAGGCCTTATTTCGGTAGTAATAGCTATAAACAAAACGTAAACGCACTTCAATAAACTGGAAATACATTTCCAGGTGGTTTACCAATTTCATTTAGCAAGGAATGAGAAACCATTTATCAGCTTCAATTTTATAGTCTGCTCATGTCCTTGTAATTTCACATGTTTATCCTGTAACCTTTCTGAGTTCTCTCTCCTGATTGGATAGAAGCGGTATCCGGATGTGAGTTCTCTCTCCTGATTGGATAGAAGCGGTATCCGGATGTGAACATTTATTTTCTGTTTACTAAAGAGCTATAGATGAGATGGAAAGACCCCTGTTATTGAACAAACAATGATTTACTATCACAATGTAAAGCTATTTAACGAAAAAAATATCTGGAATACAAAGGAGTGAAGCATGATAACCTCCACAGGCTGCAACTACATTTAAAATGGCTAGCTATATACAAACATAACATAATGAAAACACTGTTGCTGCAATCTTGCACTAAACACTATGTCCATTGTAATCAAAGCATTTCCTTATGCACTATACTAGTGCATATTTGACTCCAATCTCTTCCTCCCTCTCTCTCTTCCTTCCATCCCTCCCTCTAATATTTGTCCTTTTCTTTATGTCCCATCTGTCCTCAGGTGTTGTGAATGTGCTTGCGACCACTCCTCTGTGGGTGGTGAATACAAGGTTGAAGCTTCAGGGAGCACATTTCCGCAATGCAGACATCCGACCCACTAGCTACTCCGGCATGCTGGGTAAAATCTCCATTGTCTAAGTTGGATATAGCCTGCCAGCGCCATTTATTCCCAGCTGTACAGATTCTGCTGCTTTGTCTCAAATTTGCAGGGCACCAATTGCGCTCATCATAACAAACATTAGCATTTATCACCTTTCAGATTCTCTTTATTTATTTATTTAATTTCCCAGATGCCTTTGCGCAGATTGTTCGTTATGAGGGAGTGGGGTCCCTTTGGAACGGGACTCTCCCCTCACTGCTGCTGGTGCTGAACCCTGCTGTTCAGTTCATGATCTATGAAGGTCTGAAGAGACAGCTGAGGAGAGGAGCCCAGAGGGAGGTGAGGAGGAAGAGAGGGAGGAGTGGATGCAGGGTTAGATTTCCAGGGGGTTGGGAGGGTTCATGCCTTTGGTCCCGAGAGTGAGAGAGATGGGGGAGGGTTCATGCCTTTGGTCCCGAGAGTGAGAGAGATGGGGAGGGTTCATGCCTTTGGTCCCGAGAGTGAGAGAGATGGGGAGGGAGGGTTCATGCCTTTGGTCCCGAGAGTGAGAGAGATGGGGGAGGGTTCATGCCTTTGGTCCCGAGAGTGAGAGAGATGGGGAGGGTTCATGCCTTTGGTCCCGAGAGTGAGAGAGATGGGGAGGGAGGGTTCATGCCTTTGGTCCCGAGAGTGAGAGAGATGGGGAGTGACACGCTGCAAAGTTCGTCGGCATTTGCATATCTTAACCTTTTTAACCCTGATGTTCCTATTTTGGGTTTTACGAATGAAACCATGGATGGATGGATGGATGGATGGATGGAGAAATAGATAGGCAAGGTATACAGTAAATCCTGTAAATCCCTGAAGATATTACTGTGCATAAGGAATACAATCCAAAAAGTTACAGTTTTTCTAATAAAGGAAGCACTACAGTTTTGGTCTTGTCAGCAACATGATGTGTGTTTTTTTTAGGGCTGTCAAATTAACTAAGTTCACTTAGTTAATTCATTTGTGAGATTAATTTGATTAACATTTTTAACGCAATTTATCCATGCTTGGATGACCCGCCCCATAACATGCCATAATCCCATCGACTCTGCACTATCTAGCCCTATCTGGATGGCAATAACCAACATATGTTGCCATAATGTTGGTTATCGCCATAAAAGGCTGCACAATTTACATCAAATCACATAGCACGACAACGGGGTGAGAGACACCATCCTACCACACTGGATTTGTTATAAAGAATTAAATATACATACATATGGTGTGCTGGAATGTTGTGTGCTGGAATGTTCTTGCATCTGGTTTACGGCCTGTTCTACAAAAGAAAAATAATATGTGTTGAAACATTTGGATTTAGAAAATGGGAGCATGGAAACGATGTGAGAGGGGAAAAGGATTGTCTTAAGTTGATTCAAATGTTATTTTTTCCGCAAGGTAAAGTAATTTACAGCTTTTGACACTAGCCCAAGCCGCCTTACAGAAGAGCAGATGAGATTGTAGGAATCAGTAGGACATGAAAGGAGATGAAGTAATCATCTGGATGAGTAGGCACTAGATATGTAGACTTGGTAAGCCTGTTCTCGTGATGTCCGATGCGACTGCACAGCTAGTATAAGATAGTCACAGCTTATCACGTTTTACGTGCTTATTTTGTCTGTGTATCTGAGGATGGGAGCAATTGTAACGCCTTGAGCGTCAACCACACTTTAAAGTTTAAGAATAAGAGCAAATTGATGGCTGTGTCAATACACAGTAAAATCCTTCATCTTCATGTATTCATGTGTTCTCAGAGAGTGTACAGAAGTTTGAACGCTAGTGAACACAGCTCTACTTGGTTTTGCATATTGTTGATTGATGTTCATTCATTTTATTCAGTGTGATCTTGGTTATAAGTCTGATTCTGTAACCTATACACTGTTAGACAATATTAAATCATCATAGATCTCGACTGGTTTTTGTTTGTATGAATAATGTTTTAGGTTTTTTTTTTTTCCCTCTCTAGCTCTCCTCTGTGGAGGTGTTCCTGATTGGTGCCATTGCAAAAGCTGTTGCCACCACTGCCACATACCCATTACAGACTATCCAGTCCATCCTGAGGGTAGGTTAATAATGCTGTAGTGTTTTTGCATGTGTGTAGAAAGATACTGTAGGTCCAAAGAAACCCCAGCTTTATTCCAGCAGTTAACAACATTAACCCTTGCCTCCCAATAGAGTGTCGCAGTCCCGCCCCCTACCATGGACCAGGAAATGAATCCCAATGCATTTTTCCCATAGACATTTCGAAAAGTATTTATTTAAAGACGGTTACGCCGCGGACAAAGCCAACTCGAGTCGTGACAAATCATGACAACACAAACAATATTTTGGACCAAACAAATAATTACAAAGAAGAAAAACAACAAAAAAAGTGTTGTAACCTGCCGTTTTTTTCTTCTTTCTAATTATTTGTTCGGCCCAAAAAATTGTGTTTGTTGTCATGATTTGTCACGACTCGAGTTGGCTTTGTCCGCGGCGTAAACGTCTTTAAATAAATACTTTCTGAAATGTCTATGAGGAAAATGAACGGAGAATAATTTCCTGGTCCAGGGTAGGGGGCGGGACTGCGACGCTCTATTTTGGGCAGCTTTCACACTCACTCGTGTGAAGTGAGGGGCGCCACCTGTGGCTGCCACATGACGCCACGGGGCATTCATTCACTGCAGATTCACTGCCACCTTATACTGTACGTTACGTGACATGAATACAGTGTCATTCAGTGTTGTAGTGCTACTTTTAGAAGTGGGGGGACGCCCCATAAGACACGTGCACGCACACATGCATTTGCGTGCACCGTGCACGCGCAGACACGCACTATAAAACATGCAGACGTGTATATCCTATTTAGAAACGGGGTTTACAATGCTTAATTGTATCCGTATAAGTACATGACAAGTCAAAACACATATTTTTGCCCCCCAAAAAGCTTTGGCTTGAGAGAAGTGGGGGGATGCCGCTTTAAATTTATGTTCAAGCCCAGTAGTTTACGGATTCACCGAGCTTGTATATCAGCTATTTTTGGTATTTGTTGTGTTACAAAATATATAGGCCTTAAAGGGTAAGACCACTTTCTTTTTAGGTTTGAGTTGTGTAGTTACCTTGCCATGATGTAACTCCACATGTGGACAAGAAATTAAAAAAAATGTTCCAGTGATCAGAATTGATAATTCAAAATATGCTCCTCATTGATTTACATTGTATGCTAAAACACTCTCAAAGTCACTCTTTTAGTACGTAAACAAACACAAACAAAGTTGATTCAGACAATATGGAGCTTCACCAAAATTCATGTGGTTTTATTTTTTCATAAAAATGTTAACTTCCTGTTGATTTTACTATTTGAAGATCTGGATCCCGATCCACGGATCCAGTCCGGGTTTTCTTCCCAATAAAATGGACAAATCAACAGGAAGTTAACATTTTTATGAAGAAAAAAAACCCCCATGAGTTTTGGTGATGCTCTATATTGTCTGAATCAACTTTGTTTGTGTTTGTTTACGTACTAAAAGAGTGACTTTGAGAGCTGTTTTAGCGTACAATGTAAGTCAATTAGGAGCATATTTTGAATTATGAATTTCTAATCACTGGAGCAGTTATTTTGTATTTCTTGTCCACATTTGGAGTTACATCATGGCAAAGTAACTACACAACCCAAACCTCAAAAAAAGTGGTCTTACCCTTTAAGACAAGTGGTAGTTTTTGGTGTGTACGCATTTCTTGAACACTTTCTGCACGAGTGTGAAACTGCGTATGTGTGTATATGCTTCTATCTAAGGCTTGGTGACATATCTAAAAAGTAAATTATTTTCACTCTTTGGGCAGTATTATGCGTGTCTTAAGTACCAGGTCTTATTACTTAACTTAAGACCTGGAGGCGTGATCAATGCCATTTGGCCACTCAGAATAGCCAAATGGCATTGACCACGCCTCCAGGTCTTAAGTTAAGTCATAAGACCTGGTACTTAAGACACGCATAATACTGCCCTTTGTCTTTTTCAGTTTGGTCAGCTTAAAGAGCCCACTGACAAATCACGACTACTGGCCAGTCTCAGGACTATCAAATGTCTACTGGTGAACAGAGTGAGGTTTGTGCACACACACACGCACACACACACACACACACACACACACACACACACACACACACACACACTAACGTAAATCATCCATCCTTCCATGGATGGATATTTGAGGAGCCAGGAGGAGGCACCATGACCTCCCCCTGGCTAGACATGGGGAAGCGACCAAGAGTCATCCTTACTAGATACCAGAACCACCTGCCTCAACTGGCTCCTTTCTACACATAGGAGCCAGTTGAAGTGGTTCCACTCAAACATGGTCTTGCAAAAATAACTCACTTTATCCCTCAGGGAGATACTCCGTCAGACTGCGGCAGTATTGAGTTCACAAGTTCCCTCCTCCTGCCTGCATCTGGGCTTTCTCAGGCAGAAACGATGAACCCGAAGCAGCGGGACAAATATCTGATATCTCCATAATAATTTCGAGTTGTAGTCCTGTTAGGTTGTGTTTACAAATGCACTGTGGCACAGCTACAATACGTCACCAGTCACTCGTTGATCCCGCCTCTAGCGGCCGCATATCGCTCCGATCAGCATTTGATCGGAGTACATCGTCTCTGCCCGAGAGAGACCAGATGGAACTCACGGCTGTCGCCATCTGGCGGAGTCAGGTCAATGCCATCCACCATCCTGAGTAAACCCATTTTGGCCGCTTGTTATGCAGAAATTATACTTTAAATTGCAGCTGTGCTACTTAATTTTGACGACACTACTGACTCACAGTTCATAAAACCTGTTGTTTATCTGACTCCTCCATCTAGGGTGAATTTCATTTGTTTTTTGCCTTATTTATTTCAACTCTGCTTACACTTGAAGACTCCTTTAACTAGAAAGGTGTGCTGTACTTATTTGTGTATTCACCTTTTCTTTTGACGCCTTTGTCCTACTGTAGGAAGTATGGCATGTTGGGACTGTTTAAAGGACTGGAGGCCAAACTGCTGCAGACGGTGCTGACTGCAGCTCTCATGTTCCTGCTCTATGAAAAGATAGCCAGCAGCACCTTCAGAGTCATGGGACTGACCAAGCCTGTTTACAGCAAACGCTAGCTGTGATAACGGTTACCATTTATGGACACGATTAGAATGTAGAGCACTCTTTGCCCTGTTGCACACTGTATAATGAAGGTCAGATCAGACTGGTCTACTACAACCTGCACTCATGCTGTAGACATACCTTGAAGCTGCCCTTCGTAACTGCAGTCTTTATCATTACTGATGTACCGCAGCAGACGTGTTTCTTGTTGGCACAACTGTGTACTATTTGACTTATTATTCTTTTTTGCATGTGGGAGGTAACTAATGAAGGCGTTTAGGATTCAAACCATCCTTTGTATTAGTAATACACTACTTTACAATCAGCACAGCAGTCAAAATATTTCAAGAAACACTACGTATACAAAGATCATATTGAAAGGCAACCACCAACCTTTGCAAAGCGAATATGTGTACATGCTTGTGGGGAAAACCTTCCTTTCCCCTCATGCTATCCTCATTCTCTTTAGTAATTACAAAAAAGGAAACACAGTAGGAATTAAAAAGAAAATAAGACATTTCCATAAGAGATGTCCAAATCCCCACAATGTTAGTTAGACATCTTTGAGCACTTTAAACCTACTGTATCTGGGGCCTGCTTCTAAAGTTAACTGTCTTAAACAAGCACTTGATGGGGGCAGTGACAAATATGACCTCTGCTGGTCAAACAGCTGTACTGAATGTTGCTACATGTGTCAATGAAAGTCTCTAGACTAGATGGATCAGGTTGAGTGATCAATATTTTAATGGACGAGCTGTACGTGTCCTTTTTTAATTCTTTTTATTGCAATAATTTATAGAAATGTATGAGTGCTCTGTGCCACAGCTGTGTTACTTCCAGGCTACTAATAAAAGCAGGAATCCTCGACAAATCTTCCAAAGATTTGGAGGTTTCTGCAGTGACTATATCCATTTTATTATTCATGAACAAGAAAATGTACTGAAGTTTTTAAATTGATAATACAATGATTCATGAATTTACTATTTTAATATCCTGTCTTTTAGTAGCCTGGAAACCAGATTAGTCTGCCAGTGCAAATTGTCCCCACTCGGCCGTTGTGACCATAGACTGTAAAGGTTGTGACTGGATTTCCCTGCCCCTGAAGTTGTGGTCCCAGTATGCAAATATGGGTTGGGTGATTCCTTAGAGCTGCATTTATTTTAATCTTCCCCTTGGAAATGCAGGTTCAACACAGAAATTCCAGACTAATATCTACGCATATTAGTCTGGCCATGTCAGGCTAGTCTTTTAGTGAGTGACTGCCCAATGTCTTAGTATTCATCCAAGGTGTCAGCCATAGCAGAAATAAGTTATAATATCTCATCTGGGACTTATGTAGTGCTTTACATGTGTGGGGGCCAGGGGAGTTAAAACACTGGTGGGAACTCTACTTGAATCTTACTCTATGTCTCTGTTTTTTTTACACAGCACATTTATTAACGTGATTTGTCAAAGGAGATCTGCAATGATTGCATGCAAGTTCCTGCCATTGATGTTAATAATAAATCCATTATTTTTGTTCTGTTTTATTTTAGTGACAGTAAGATGACTTAAGGGATGTGCTTTTATAGGTTTATCTGGACTGGAACTCAAGAGTTTATTGTTTATAAAAAAATAAAATAAAAAATCTTTACATTTCATATTTCTCTCATGGTTTTATTTCAATTCATATTTGAGTTGCAGTCTGCATGAAATTAATTTAGCACAAGCACATAGTTCATAGTTATCCATAATCCAACTGTCTACTTGTCTAGTGTCCCAGGGCTGCCAGTGGACTGCCCAGCTGCATGCCTCAAAGTGCACACATTTAAATTAATTAAAACATTGTTTGCCATTATTTATAATTTATCTTATTATCACACTACTGCAATTTATATGGATGAAGTGTGCTGCACAAGTGAAATACAGCCACCAGTACTAGTAACCCCTTGACTATTAAGTTGACTTGTATGAGTCAGTATGAGGAGACACACTGGACTGGTGACTGACTAACCTCGCCTCACCAGGCTGACTGACAGCTCATTGAGGCAAGGCAAAAACAGGCACGTGGAGCAGAGGACGCCTGCGCAAAACGGCCCCCTGAAGTGCTGAGCACAAGCAGGTCTGTGGCTGCAGTTACAATACTGGGGAGAGGCCCACACGTGCTATACAGATCTGCGCTTCCAACGCTGACGGCCCGTGCGTGGCGTTCTTTCGCACCCGACTTTCATATTACGTAAGCACTTCAGCCAGCGTCTCTGACTGAGTGAGAGAGAGATAGCCCAATCTGAGACCCAATTAACTAAAGGAATTTGTGCCTTTCTTTTTTTAAAATTAAACGCCATGGATTCATCATATGCCAAGGACACCGAGAGGAATTGCGTCCTGTGCTGTATGGAACTGGACATATACGCCCTGGGGAAGTGTGACCACCCGGTGTGCTACCGCTGCTCCACCAAGATGAGGGTGCTGTGCGAGCAGAACTACTGCGCCGTGTGCCGCGAGGAGCTGGACAAGGTGCGGCCTCTCCCTGTAACTCTAGTCCGGGGCTGGTGG
Organism: Electrona antarctica; assembly: GCF_951216825.1. Taxonomy (NCBI): domain Eukaryota; kingdom Metazoa; phylum Chordata; class Actinopteri; order Myctophiformes; family Myctophidae; genus Electrona; species Electrona antarctica. The sequence continues at coordinate 7,230,006 of NC_136795.1, read as the reverse complement.
GGGAACTAGGCCGCATACCATACCGGACTGGCCGCGTTTTTAAAAAAAACATCCCCCCCATCTGTGAAGTAAAGTAATATGAATCAACTTGCACCCAAGATAGGTGTGAAACATCCATAGCAACACCGTGGCTGCTGGGGTTTGGAATTGCGTACTTGTTGGTTTAGGGGATAACCTTAGCAACAACAAAAAAAATCACCAACATTACATTAGCCACTAGCAGCCAGAGCCGGTGTTAGCGCAGGGTAGATAACCAGAGCCACGCTAGCAGTTGTCAGTTTGATTCACTAGTAACTACCATTGTCAGCATTCAGTGACCAGGCATAGATTTGGTCGAAATGTTAAGGTTTATTCCTTAAGGGACTTGGGCATGCTAAAGTAGCCAGCTATAAACGTTATCAGTTGTTTACTATAGGGTTATGTAACATGTAATAAGGCTGTATATTAGCAGCATGTTCCATCTCTACAGTGTGTGAACTAGCTTGTTCCATAGAGCGGAACCACCCTATAAATGAGTCAAATGACCGTGCTGTCAAGTGGCCTGGCCACACTGGGTCATTCAAGGAACTGGCTGGATTGTCTGTCATATTAGATTAAGCTTGATTGAGAATTTGTAAGGTATCATTCGATTTAATACTTAACTGTATACTAAAATATCCATAACCATGTGATATTTGACTGAAGATTACTGTCATGGTTCTGTATATATATTATTTATTAACCACAACAGCATTCATAACATCCACAAGATCACCACACTTAAAGTGTCTAAACGATCCCTTACCCATGGATTCAGTCTGAGTTGTGTAAATAGGATGTGTGAAGCAGTTATGTACAGTACTGTACAGTGTTGAGTCTGTTGACAGAGAGAAATAAGCCAACTCACCTCCAAAAACAAGCCAAAATCTTGATGGAAATAAGCCAAATCACACCCGTGTGAAGTGAGGGGCGCTAATATCTTAAAGTCTAACTCATGTTGATTAGGTGATGTGATCTGATGTAAAACAAACGATGCAAACACAAACATTAACCGCCATTAACAATAAAGAGACAATGTGACGTAAATGACACATTATGATGTAAATATTCCCTTCGTTGTCAATGCGTTTACAAAACAAACATTGAAACTAAAGACAAACAAACATTAAACCTGTAAATCACGTCCAAATATGGCTTTATAATAATCCTAATAAAAAATAATTGATGGATAAATACTATGTATCTATAATATTTTATGTTTTGGTCATTTGTTATACTATCACACACATACTTGAGCCAGCACTTAATAAGTAGAGACACCAGACCGATTCTGTCACTCGGTGTGATTCACACTCCCCCTGGTCTCCAAACCTATGGGGAATTATAGTATATATGAAATGTTGGCTTGTTAGATTTTCAAAACGAGTAAAAAAAACCCGTTAAAAAAACCCCAAGCCCAAATATGGCTTTATAATCCTACAGTTGCAACCCTGCCCTGGTACTGATTTCTTGCTGTTGTTTACAGGTGGTGTTTGTGAATCAACTGAATGCCTTCTCTTCGCTGCCTTACCAGCAGTTCCAGTGTGAGAAGAAACATGACATCTACTTTGGTGATGCCAAAATCTATGCCCACTTCAGGTAATGCTTGAAATTAAACTGGCTGAGAACCTCTGCTAGAGCCGTACAGATCTTCCCATATGGGGGTCCCTGGCATGTCTTTTCAAATGGGGGTCCATTTCAGGGCATTCCACATTTTCAAACGGTTGGCTAAAATGTAGCATACAGCAATGCTGGTGGGGAAATTTACACTAGTCACTTGGCCTTTGCTGATAGGCTATCGGCTGAGGTTGATATGATTGTCTACTATGTTTGAATCAATCATGATTCGGAAGTTCTATTCTAGTATAGAAGATATGAGTGTAATCAATGCGCAAAAAATATATACCGGGTTGTGTAACATTGACTCAAATGTTGACTTACGGTTATTTCATACGTGATCACACAATATAGTGGTTCATTAAACTGTGAAAATGTGTTAATTCTGATGAGCAACATCGTTGCATAAACTACTAGGCTTTTAGTCACTGTCTTCACTCTACTGTTTTCCTTGAGAGTTCCTTCTTACATGCAGGCCTGTTCACTGCTTCTGCATCAATTGCATTATGCATTGTAACAGGGATTGGGCCAGAGACATTAAACTGCAATGCTCTCAATTCCCACAGTCTATGGTTTCTCTCTTTATTTTTCTCTGTCCATTTCTTTCTTTCTGTCTTCTCTCTCTTTTTTTGATTGATTATTAGTCGGAAATGTAAACAGCACAAGGTACAGTCGGACATTAAAATATTGAAAGTGAAAAAAAAGTGAAGGCTAAAAGGATAACCTGGGGATTTGTTTTCATTGTGGTTCTCTGTGTATTCAATTAATAAACGGCATAAAAAGGAGAAAAAGGTAAAAACGGACGCAGTGACCTCCTTTCTATGGCCTGGGAATATGCATTTACCTCCCCTTGTGGTCTCCTGATGTTTTTTTTTTCTCCAGTCCAATTTGGAAAGAAACCAGTGATTTACATATTTTAATGGATGGTGTCAACTGTCAGGGCATTCCACATTTTGGTGGCAGGGTAGTAGAATGATAATCTTCCCGTGTTTGTGCTGAAATTGGGTAGTAGTACCACCAGATCGTGGTCACTCCCTCTAGTGTTGTGGATGTGGTTGTCGCCCACTTTGGAGAAGAAGTTAGTCAGGTATGAGGGGTATTGAACGTCGCAGTCCCGCCTCCTACCCTGGACCAGGAAATGAAACCCAATGCATTTTCCTATGTATTTATTTAAAGACTGTTACGCCGCGGACAAAGCCAACTCGAGTCGTGACAACCCATGACAACACAAACAATATTTTGGACCAAACAAATAATTAGAAAGAAGAAAAAAACGGCAGGTTACAACACTTTTTGTTGTTTTTCTTCTTTGTAATTATTTGTTTGGTCCAAAATATTGTTTGTGTTGTCATGAGTTGTCACGACTCGAGTTGGCTTTGTCCGCGGCGTAACCGTCTTTAAATAAATACTTTAAGAAATGTCTATGGGAAAAATGCATTGGGTTTCATTTCCTGGTCCAGGGTAGGAGGCGGGACTGCGACGCTCTATTGAGCTTGTCCCTTTGCCTTCAGGACTGGACGGGAACCCCCTTTGGTGTTTTAAGCATTATGTTATACTTTGGCTATTGAAAAATTGAAAACAGAGCTTGTAGATCTGCTATTTTTTTTAAATTGTGAACATGTGGCGCAAATCTTTGAATATATATTCTTTCAGAGCGAACGTTTTTAACTCAAATCTTTGCTTCTGGGGGGGTCCCTGGAAAAACATATTTTCAGATGGGGGTCCGCGGCCAAATACAGATAATTCTGGTGGTCCGTGATATGAAAAAGGTTGAGAACCACTGACTGGGGTTCTCAGAAAACTGTTAAATGAATCTTGAATACCAATCTAATTTGTATTTGCTTAGTTTTTAGTGACATTGATATGTTGGAGAACCAAGATGTGCAAGCATAATGAGGGCTCCAGCTGGAGTATTGAAAGCACTTTTGTTGACACAAAAAGTACTGCCCAATAATCTTGTTCTTTGATTTTCATCTATCAGTTTGTTGTCAAGAATACAGCCCTAACCTCTTCTTTGCTTGAGATTACTATATCAACTCTGTCTCTTCTCTTTCTTTCTGTTTCTATTTCTCTGATTCTTTATTGTCTTCATTCTCTTGGTGGTTTTTTATTTATGTATTTGGTTTACTGATTATTTTAGTTGATTTCTCTTTTGTTTTTTGTTGTGTTTTTATTCACTAGTTTCTGTTTCTCTCAACGGGCTTTTGTCAATGGCTGTCTCAGGGCCTCTCAGTATGCTATGGTCTTGTGATGACTTAATTTTGGTAGAGAATACACACACACACACACACACACACACACACACACACACACACAGAAAAGTCTAAACGTATCCAGCTAAAATAGAATCCTCCCCACTGCTTTCTTCTTGGAATAAAAGTGTTGACTGTTCTGTGTGTGTTACTGTGTTTACGTTTGCACGTGCACAATACATTTGCATACACAAGATATTAACGAAAATGGCACTACATGGGAGGATATCCTTATTGCTTCCACAATTTACTTGTGCAATATGTGTGTGCAGATGTCAGATAAGTGTCTCCCCCATCTTTCCTGTATCTCTCTACTGTGCTATTTAGAAACACAGAGATGCCACATCTCGTATGCATGGTTTCCAACAGTGCTTTATAACAAGGACAGCCTTGGCTGAGAATTGCATGTAAAATGTCTTATATTCCTGAATTCAATTTGGACCTGTCGCCTGAGTTTCAAATTTGTAGCAGCCAAAAGATAATCTCTAGAGAAATAGAGGGCTGCAGTAATAAGAAACATTATACAGAAATAATTATAAAGAAAAAGCCGGGTCTTATTAGGAGTATGTGGACATTTAACCCATTTTGGGCGGGAACCCCTTTTGGTGTTAGCATTATGTTATGCTTTAGCTATTGAAAAATAGCAGATCTACAAGCTCATAGCGCGCCACCGAGTGGCGCGCTACGAGCTTGTAGGTCTGCTATTTTTGAAAAATCGAAGAACGACTGACATAGAAACATAGCTTTTTCAGAAAACTGTCATTTTCAAACAGACATTTTTAGAATCTGATCTCAGGTCAAAATGTGAAGTTGTTCTCGTCTGTGCCTACGTCTGCAGGAGGCTGCTGTTGCCAGAGTGCCCCTACTGTCCAGAGCCCAAGGTGTTCTCCAATATTGAGGAGCTTGAACAGCACATGAGGAAGCAGCATGAACTCTTCTGCTGCAAGCTCTGCACCAAACACCTCAAGGTAAACTCTGCACCAAACACCTCAAGGTAAAGCCACTCTGCACCAAACACCTCAAGGTAAAGCCACTCGGCACCAAACACCTCAAGGTAAAGCCACTCTGCACCAAACACCTCAAGGTAAAGCCACTCTGCACCAAACACCTCAAGGTAAAGCCACTCGGCACCAAACACCTCAAGGTAAAGCCATTCGGCACCTGGCAGAGTCCACTCGGTGTACTGCAGTGTTGTTTACGTCGACTAAAACTATGACGAAAATGTTTGTTGACTAGCTTTTTTTTCACTGACTAAAACTAACTAAATAACTAAGCCATGATGACTAAGACGAAATATACTGTCGATTTTGTCAACAAATGAAAACTAGACTAAAATGTTAGGAGGGGACCAGTGGACAAGAGATCCAGTATAAGTCATTTTACACTTTTATTTGCATGCTGAAAATAGCCGATCTACAAGCTCAGCTCGGAGGTTGTAGATCGGCTATTTTTAGCAAGTGTAAAAACAGTCATCATGACGGCATCAATGCCCGCCAAAACACATTTTAGTCGACTAAATCACCTGTAGATTTAGTCGACTAAAATCATTTAGTAAACATTCCGGGTGACTAAAATGTGACTAAACTAAATGAAAGCCATTCAAGAGACTATGACTAAAACTAAAATAGAAATTTGCTGCCAAAAACAACACTGGTGTACTGCATGCATCAACAGCCAGATACGTTATTTTGCAAAAAATAATTGTCAGTCTTGGGATTTGTTTTTGTTGCTTTAAGCCCTGAGAACCATAGGCGAGCGAGACTTGCAACACTGTCCTACAACAGTGAGTATTAATTCATTAGTTGCAATGATAAAAGGGAACCAGACGGTCAACACGGGCAAAGCTGTGTGCATTATTTGTGTCAAAGTCAAACCATTCACAAATGAAAGTGTTTCACCCGTTAGCAGCTAATGATAGACTGCTGCAAAAGTGAAACCATCATCATGCAAGTTGCTAACGTAAATACAATGACATACCTTCAGTGTCTTTGTTTGAGGTACCTTCTAGAACAGTGAGATGTTTTTACGCCTGCCTCCAGGCGTCGTAAATTATCTAATTCATCAGGCTTGGCCCACTGTATGCTCACTGACACTAATTTCAAAAGACTTCCTGGAAGAATGGTCTGAGGATGCAATTGTGTTGGTTTTCACCCACTCATTTCTATGATGGAGGAGGTAAGGATGTTGACCAATCAATTGTGTTGGTTTTCACCCACTCATTTCTATGATGGAGGGGGTAAGGATGTTGACCAATCAATTGTGTTGGTTATCACCCACTCATTTCTATGATGGAGGGGGTAAGGATGTTGACCAATCAATTGTGTTGGTTATCACCCACTCATTTCTATGATGGAGGAGGTAAGGATGTTGACCAATCAATTGTGTTGGTTATCACCCACTCATTTCTATGATGGAGGGGGTAAGGATGTTGACCAATCAATTGTGTTGGTTATCACCCACTCATTTCTATGATGGAGGGGGTAAGGATGTTGACCAATCAATTGTGTTGGTTATCACCCACTCATTTCTATGATGGAGGAGGTATGGATGTTGACCAATCAATTGTGTTGGTTATCACCCACTCATTTATATGATGGAGGGGGTAAGGATGTTGACCAATCAATTGTGTTGGTTATCACCCACTCATTTCTATGATGGAGGAGGTAAGGATGTTGACCAATCAAGGCATCCCATCACGGCATATGTTGGTCAGATGGATGCCAATAGGATGAGTGCCCATTGTGGTCAACGCAGACCTTCGTAGCAAACAACAAATGGCAGACATTTCTTCAAAACACACTTATCGCTAGAGGTTGATAGGAATGGCAGTGGATGAGGTGTATAATGCCCTTCAATGGTGAGTTAAGTGTAGCAAACCTTATTTACTTCCAAACACACAGGTTTACGTGTCGGTCACACTGAAGGCCATGAACCCTAGGAGTGCTACTGCACTCCAGGCTCACATAAAAGCTGCTCCCACCCTCGCCACTTTTAAAACCACACTCAAAACCCACCTTTTCAGACTCTCATTCCCTACCTAATCCATATCCCCCTTTTCTACCCTGTATTTTTTTTAACTTTTTTTGTTTTCATAGTTTTTAACCTTGTTAACTATAACTAGTTCATGCAAATCTAAAATAGCCTAGTCTAAACATGGCCCCTTCCTCCTCCCAGATCTTCTGTCACGAACGCAAGTGGTACAACCGGAAGGACCTGGCGCGCCACCGCACACATGGCGACCCGGACGACACCAGTCACCGCGGACACCCGCTCTGCAAGTTCTGCGACGACCGCTACCTTGACAACGACGAGCTGCTGAAGCACCTGCGCAGGGACCACTACTTCTGTCACTTCTGTGATGCTGACGGCGCGCAGGAATACTACTGGTTTGTATGCTGCTGTCTCTCACAAACCACACAAACTGACTCTACAGATGACAGAGTTGGACGATGGCGACAACTATTTGAACACATCACTCTTTGTCTACAAACTCTTCATGATTACTTTAATTAATTGGCTTTAGCTCAGTTTTTCCTTCTCTTATTCGATCAGTCAGTGAGTTGCACTCAATGCCTCCCACTGTCCATTCGCACAGTAGCTTCAACACTCACGCACAAATACCCATCGAGTTCCTGTGCCCCTGCTTCACATGCGCAGGCTCACTTCAACACCCTACACTGGCACTCGATATTAATCAGTTGTATGTGTTTTTGTGTGTGATTTTAATAGTGACTACCAGTACCTGAGTGAGCATTTCCGAGAGAGACACTACCTATGTGAGGAGGGCCGCTGTGCCACGGAACAGTTCACGCACGCCTTCCGCACGGAGATAGACTACAAGGCCCATAAGGCTCAAGTGCACAGCAAGAACCGGGCCGAGGCCAGACAGAACCGACACATTGACCTGCAGTTCACCTACACTCCCAGGCAGCAGCAGCAGAGGAGGAACGAAGGTGTGTGCAACGATGCACGTGCAATTACATTTGGGTAACCTCAAAGAGCCCAACAGATGAAGATGATACAACTACTGACTGCATGGATTAAAGTTCTCAGTCGCCACAACTGATTTCAGTCATTTGGATTCCATAGAAACCAGCGTGTCTTCTGTGACACCGAAAATAGCAGATCTACAAGCTCACAACACGTTGCAGTGCGACATGTTGTGAGCTTGTAGATTGGCTATTTTCGGTCATTAGTCATTTACTCATTTTATATGAAGTATTTGAAGTGATCAAACTAGCAATAGAATACAAGTTTAGAAGCATCATCCAGAAACATGAATGGTCTCGGAAATGTCATGATTTCTTCAGCTGGCCGGCCTAAAACATCATTACATTTTCACTCTTGAGATTTTATTTTGCTTTATTCCATGTGCGTGTATCTGTGTGTCCTCAGCTATTGTGACGGGTGGGGACTATGAGGAAATGCGCCAGGATCGAGGAGGAAGAGCCCGGGCTCAGGGTGGACAGCAGAAGAGCTGGAGGTACACCAGGTGAGTCTGACTTTAATGTGCAGGGACTAGTGTTGTAGTACTCGAGTCTGGTCTCGGTCTCGAGTCCACATTTTCATTTACTCTCTCATCTCGGTCTCGCACATAATTTGACTCGGTCTTGACTCGGATCAAGGGACAGAGACCACTCGAGTCACGAGTCACTACAGTGCAATGAAATAAATGTATTGTACCCATATTATGAGGAGCCCATTCATATTAACATTAAAAGAGAGCTGCCTGGTGCTTCTAGAACTTCTACAACACTAGTAGGGACCACAATTGGCCATAATCAGACTGCAGCCATCTTGCCAGCAAGGTGATACCTAGGTGATACTTCCCTTAGACAGCCCATTCATCCAAACAGAAAAGTCCTATCTAATTATATTAAACCACGTCAAAATCACCAATATTGCAGCTGTAGGGAAAGCTTGAATTATCCTCGTTCAATCTGTAAAGTGTTTGTTTAATAAAAATCCACCGTAGACATTTTACGAGCTACTTCCTGTCATGAAATTCCTTGCATGTGATTTTTTTTCCAAGTGTTGGAGTTTGGAAGCGCTCGTTGAATATCACTCAACGGCCCATGTGTACCACCTGTCTTGAATGTGCACATAGTGCAGCAGGCAGCAGGAGGTTGTTTTACTGATAACAAGCACTTCCATACGCAGATGAAAATAATCATCTGCAAGGAATTTCTTGACAGGAAGTAGCTCATAACATGTCTACGGTGGATTTTTATTAAACAAAAACTTTACAGATTGAAAGAGGATAATTCAAGCTTTCCCTACAGCTGCAATGTTGGTGATTTTGACGTTGTTTAATATAATTAGATAGGACTTTTCTGTTTGGATGAATGGGCTGTCTATGGGAAGTATCACCTAGGTATCACCTTGCTGGCAAGATGGCTGCGGTCTGAATATGGCCAAAAGGATTGTTCACTTTAGTCTATTTTCCGGCTGTGTCTTACTACTTTGTGTGTGTGTGCAGGGAGGAGGAGGACAGGGACGTAGCGGCAGCCATGAGGGCCTCCATGGCAGTGCGCAGGATGGAGGAGCGAGGCTCCATGCAGGACAGGGGCGCAGCCAAACACCGCAAAGAGGAACGCCACGAGAGGCTGGAGAGGCCCGACAGGACGGAGAGACACGAGAGGCTGGAGAGGCCCGACAGGACAGAGTCGGAGGAGTCCAGACACAGAACAGGACTTATAAAACCAATGCCAGAACCTCCAGGTAAACCCTAGACACAGAACAGGACTTATCAAAACAATGCCAGAACCTCCAGGTAAACCCTAGACACAGAACAGGACTTATCAAACCAATGCCAGAACCTCCAGGTAAACCCTAGACACAGAACAGGACTTATCAAACCAATGCCAGAACCTCCAGATAAACCCTAGACACAGAACAGGACTTATCAAACCAATGCCAGAACCTCCAGATAAACCCTAGACACAGAACAGGACTTATCAAACCAATGCCAGAACCTCCAGATAAACCCTAGACACAGAACAGGACTTATCAAACCAATGCCAGAACCTCCAGGTAAACCCTAACCCATTTTGACCTGAGATCAGATTCTAAAAATGTCTTCTACATCCTTACAGTTTTCTGAAAAAGCGATGTTTCTATGTCAGTCGTTTCAATAGCTAAAGCATAACATAATGCTAACACCAAAAGGGGTTCCCACCCAAAATGGGCTAAACAAAGGACCGTTCTTAGCTTATGTCTGGCGCTTCAACCTTTTAAACGTGCCGACCATTTAATCAGAATCCGCTTTATTACTGTCGCATCACAGTTTTACGTGGGTGAAATTCGTTTTTTTTGTGCATGGTTCCCATCGTGGCATTTTTTACCATTTAAAAACAAGAAAAGGGAGGGGGGGTGGGGGCTGGGTAAAGAGCACAAGGCAGGACAGCAGAAAGTTTGAGCGCTTTTACCACAAACGGAACAAGTAAAGGGTTCCAGATCATTTAGAAGCTCGTTTCACAAACGGCAGAGCCGTAGCGTCTCTCTTAGCTTATTTAACATACAAGTAAGGCGTTTCATTCAGATATTTACAAGCTTGATTTTGCATGGTACGTGTGTGTGTGTGTGTGTGTCTCATTTTGACAGTGAGGACGATGAGATGTAACAATCCAATGGACGATGATCGTGACTTCCCTGCATTGGGAGGGAAAGCGGCCCAGCCCACGCCTAGGACTGTGAGGACCATGAAGGATAGCGATCCACGAGACGAAGAAGACGACTTTCCAGCCCTGGGAGGAAGAAAAGCTGCCCAGCCCATTCCCAGGACGATGAAGACTATGATGGATAGCAATCCACGGGACGAGGAAGATGATTTTCCAGCTTTAGGAGGAAGAAAAGCGGTCCAGCCCATGCCCAGGGCGGTGAGGACCATGAAGGATAGCAATCCAATAGACAAGGAAGATGACTTTCCAGCTTTAGGAGGAAGAAAAGCGGTCCAGCCCACGCCCAGGGCGGTGAGGACCATGAAGGATAGCAATCCAATGGACGAGGAAGATGACTTTCCAGCTTTAGGAGGAAGAAAAGCGGTCCAGCCCATGCCCAGGGCGGTGAGGACCATGAAGGATAGCAATCCAATAGACAAGGAAGATGACTTTCCAGCTTTAGGAGGAAGAAAAGCGGTCCAGCCCATGCCCAGGGCAGTGAGGACCATGAAGGATAGCAATCCAATGGACGAGGAAGATGACTTCCCAGCTTTGGGAGGAAAATCCGCCCCACCCATGCTTAGGTACAGCTTAGCATGCAGTCGCATACACACACAAACATCTATGCCTATTAGGCATGTAACGATTCACTCAACTCACGATACGATTCGTATCACGATATGAGGTTCACGATACGATTTTTCACGATATTAAAAAAAATATATATTTTAATGAGAAATTACCGTTTTAATTTTATATAATTTATCTTCCCCCCTGAGATTTTTTATTTAACTACATTGCAAAAGAAGTAGCATTACTTTTGACAGTGCAGAAACATAATTGCCTTCCTTGATGAGCATCAACGACCATCATCACACACTAGCCCCCTAAACCCCCGATATATATCGATATACGATATATCGTTACATGCCTAATGCCTATGTAAAGACAGAGGTGTACTGTATTCAAGCAAGACGGGGTCTAATAACATGGCTTCTCTGCACAATGTGTAGCTATGGGTTGCAAGTTACTGGTTATGCAGTTTGTAAACTAAGTAAAGATGTGCTAAAGTGAGCTTAGAAACAAGGGTCTACTTCTGTAGAGACACTCATACATAATGTACAGATCTACCCTGTTCTAGATCAGTGGGCCCTTTCGGTGCCACTCCGTAAAAATATATTTTTCCAAAACAAAAAATGTATACAAAGTTTACCAAAATGTATCGAACGTAAGTGTTTTCGCTCTGTAAGACAGTGTGCGTACATTGTTTGTGAATAATGTGTTTTGTCCCCTTCAGTCTGACAGCAGCCAAGGCCACCCAGGGAGCCCTGAAGGAGGACGACTTCCCCAGTCTGTCAGCCTCCAAAGTGTCCAGCCCCATGACCCCGGCGTACACCGCCCAGCCCCGGAACGCCTCGTCCTTCCAGGAGGAGGACTTCCCCGCCCTCGTCACCAAGATCAGGACGCTCAAGCCCTCGGTGAGCAACCGATCGGCCTGGTCCGCTCACGCCGCCGCCTCGTCCAAGCCCACTCCCCCTCCCTCCGGCCGTAACGATCAAGTGCCCCCTTCTTCTGCCCCCTCGGCGCCTGCGCTGTCCTCTGTACCCCAGCCGCTCTCCTCTGCCACGTCCTCCATGCCGTCACGGAGGAAAAAGAAAGGGGTGGAGAACGCCAAGCCCGCGTCCCCTCCGTCCTCGGACAACGAGCGCGGCGTGCTGACGCAGCAGGAGTTCCGGGCGGTGCCCACCATGTTGGACATCTCCTCGCTGCTCACCACTAAAGGAGGCGGTCAAGCCTCCTCGACTAAGACCTCTAACCCCTCCAGCCCGAACCCCGCAGCGGCCAAAGCCAGCAAGAAGAAAAGTCAACCGCAGCAGCAGCAGCAGAAGACGGCAGCGACCGCCGCCGCGCCGAGGGCGCAGAAGGAGAACGTTCCAGAAAAGGCCAGCAAAGCCCCCTCCTCCTCCTCCACCACTGCTGTCGCGGCGGCCTCGGCGGTGTCGGGAGGCGGCGTGAGTGAAATAACCAACGGCTTCTCAGAGAAACCATCTCCGCCGGCTACCAAGAAGGCCGCCAAGGTGCCAGCCCAGAGTCCCGATCCAAGCCCACCTCCAGAAGAGGAGGAGGACTTCCCTGCCCTCATTTCTAAAAAACCTCCACCAGGTACGAACACACGCAGGTGGAACAAAAAAAAGGTTAATTTTCAGATTAGATCACTACCTTTTCCCACCGTCACCGAGTCCTGATTTCAGTCATACCATTCAACGAATACATTTGAATCATTCACCATTTGTTTTTTTTAAATCATTCACCGGGAGAGCGTAATGTGTGCGGATAACGCATGCAGAGTCGTTAGTGCAGTGACTAAAAAGGTCACCCTGCCCAAAAGGCTTCCCATCCACAAACACCCAGCCAAGCCCAATGAACATTTACTCGTTTTGAATCGCGTTGCCTCGGTTCAATATTTAAGCCCTAGTTATTATAACGGTATTAGACATTTGTCAGCAACATTCTAAGGGTTGGGCTGCGGTGCGCAGGTTGTGCGTAAGCTCCACGTGTGACTCTATTTATCTCCGTGTCCGCCGAGTTACACAGCCCTTCGCCTCACCTTCAGAGGAAAAAACAGTAAATACCACTGTGTGAAAAGATTATGTGGCACTAGATTTGCCCGTAAACCTCAAGTTTAGCAGGCAAATACAGTAATATACGGTAATATACAGGTGTGATGGTACAATTCGGGAGTTTACCGGAGTTTGTTGGAAAGTTTAACGGGAGTTTCCTGTAATATACACATCCGTATTCCATACTTTTTTTGCGCAGTGTACGGATCTCCCCGCGGGACGGACAAATTGTCGGTGCAGCCACCTAGCTGGGTGCGGTTCGTTCCGTCCCCAGTGTAGCCCCCCACCCCACGTCCATCCCCAGTGTAGCCCTCCATCCCCAGTGTAGCCCCCCACCCCACCGTCCATCCCCAGTGTAGCCCCCCACCCCATGTCCATCCCCAGTGTAGCCCCCCACCCCCCCGTCCATCCCCAGTGTAATAGAAATATTCTGATAGTTACTGATAATCCAATAACATCAGACTTGTTGTGCATACACATTAACCTGACTCCGCCAGATGGGGCAGCAGAGAGTACACTGGGTTCCCCCCTCCTGCTCCCATCTGGGAACTCTCAGGCAGACTTGATGCTCCGGCCACAAAACGGCCTGGCCAATCGGCGGCAGCTAGAGGCGGAGTCAGGTTTCATACACATGTGAATGGTTGTAATAATGGTATATGTCTGCGTGCCGTGTGTGCCTCTGTGTCCCTCCAGGCTTAGGCTTCAAGAGCTCTTTTCCTCTAAAGGCCTCGTCTCCTGCCGTGTGCGCCACCATGCCCCCCCCGCCGCCCGGCCTGGGGAGCGCGCCCAGTAATAAGCCCCCTCCCGGCTTCACCGGCATCCCCCTCAACAGCAACGTGATTGAGCCTGTGTTGAACAGGTGAGCACTGAGCAGCCCCTTGAATGGGTTCTGTGCGCACACACACTACATTTTGGAAAGAACTTGGGTACCTTCCCTATACTTCCTTCTTCAGGTGTTACCGAGGATACTAATGAAGGCTCTGTTCCATTCTGGTCAAACGGAGTCAGGCTGCTGCTATTGTGCATATTGTTGGCTCACAGGAAACACTCTGCTACACTTAGTGGGTCTCAAAGTGTCCTTGAGTGGGTTCCAAAAACTCTGAGAGTGTACAAATGTAACCAACTAGAATTTCGCCGCCCTTCGGGCGGCTCATCCTAGTTCCGTTGCAGCGCAATGGGAAGAAGGAAATTGCGAGATTTGACAGACTCCACTTCATGTTTCAGCTGTGTTTTTAAACCCAGTATTGTGCCCTTCACATGTAGTAACGGATGGGTATTATTATTATTTGTTGTATTTTATTTTCACATCAAAGCAAATTAAATTAAATTAAAATAAGCACACATGAAACTGCTTTTTACTGTTTTTGTTTACTTACAATAAGTTACTGTTTTTGGAAACCAAAAGATGTTGAGAATGGAGCAGAACATACTGTAGTATATTTTTGTGGGGACCTTGACTGCATTATAGTAGGCCTACAATCTTTTGGATTGCAGTGACCCCACATTGTTTCTTCGGGAACAATATTTGTAGTTACAATGAGGGCTACATGAGCCGAAGGGAGAGAAACACGTCGCCTCTCTCCAGTCCGTGCGTATGGTGCTGCTGGTGGCTGAATAACAACGGATCGCATCGGTGACTGACATAAACGCACAGTTACAAATCAGAGGCACTTCAATAAGAAAACTCAACTAATAACGCTTGTGTGTGTTAATCTGCCCGATGCTGACGTTAGTATATAATGTTTAGATTGTTTTCCTCTTGTACATGCGTTTGTGGGCACAGTGGCAGGGGGTGAAAAGCCGATTTGTCCCATGGTGTGCACTGCGCAACTGTGCAGTGTAAAACATGCTGAAATCAAACGACACACACACACACACACACACACAGTCACTCAGTCACAAATCCTCCACAGTGTGATTACGTGTCTGCAGTGACACTGATGCGAGGTTACAATGAGTCCGTGGTGTGGTGAGACTGGGAAAGGAATAATGCGCGGAAGAGCTTGGCATCCGACTGCGCGCGTTGTGGCGATGAGATGGGCGCGTTCGGAAATACCGCACCGAAGCACACTCGCCTATTAGTTTGCATTGCATTTGCACAGTGCGCTCAGTGCGATATTTCCGAACGTGGCCGTTGTGTGTGTGTGGGTGTGTGTGTGTGGCTGGCTGGCCTGTGTTTTGCTGCGTGGGGATCGCCATGTGAGGGGGCTAGCCAATAAGGGCCCTGTGTTGCATATGGAGAATTGTGTAGGTTAGTGTGTGTGGTGTAGCCGAACGGGGTGGTGAGAACATGAGGGGGATGTAGCACAGCAATCGGTGACCCCTACATTAAGCTGTGTTGCTCCCAACATGCAGTGCAAATGCGTGTTGTAGCAACCGTAGCCAATGGGAAAACAGGATGCAGTGTTGCCAGGTCCGCGAATTGTAAGCGAGTTGTAAGTAGCGTGTTGAATGGCATTTTTTCTGGGCTTGTTTTCATAGACCTGGCAACAAATTAGGCGGGGGTGTCGGTGCTTGTGGCATGTTTGTGTTTGTGTTTATTTACTCATTGTTTGTGAGTCTGGACGGGAGGCGGCTTTAGTGGCAGTGCAATGACAATTTTTACGCGGGTGGTGTTGAGTGTGGGCGTGCTGCGCGACATGAGGAGATAGCCGTGGATCGACGCGGAGGCTAAGTCTGTGACGTGTTAGTGTGTTTAGTGGGTTGTTGCAGTGTGTGTTGCAGTGTGTCAGTGACGTAGTAGCTGGTGCCTTTTGTTCCTGGGTTGCGCACAGCTTTTTGGGCACACCTTTTCAATTGTATAATAGATGGAACAAATCTGGTTCTACTATAGTTTGTTGATTACTTTTTATGTAGTATTGATCTTATTCGTTTCTTTTCTTTTTCCTTTTTTTGAGGTATCAAAAAATGTCTCAGTGTCATCAGGTTAAGAAACACTGCTCTAGCACCGCCCTTTGGCAGGTATATCCAGTTGGATAATAGTGACGGCTAGAAAGAAGGAACGCGATTCTAATCGTTGTTTCTCATTTTGACCACAGATTGTATTACTTTAATTGTATGTCCTATTCCCTCCCACACTGCCTGTGTGTCCATGTAACATGTGTGCGTGTTTCCCCAGTACCCCCCAGGTGGTTCATGTGTACCTGTGTGTCCATGTAACATGTGTGCGTGTTTCCCCAGTACCCCCCAGGTGGTTCATGTGTACCTGTGTATCCATGTAACATGTGTGTGTGTTTCCCCAGTACCCCCCAGGTGGTTCATGTGTACCTGTGTATCCATGTAACATGTGTGTGTGTTTCCCCAGTACCCCCCAGGTGGTTCATGTGTACCTGTGTGTCCATGTAACATGTGTGTGTGTTTCCCCAGTACCCCCCAGGTGTTTCATGTGTACCTGTGTGTCCATGTAACGTGTGTGTGTGTTTCCCCAGTACCCCCCAGGTGGTTCATGTGTACCTGTGTGCCCATGTAACATGTGTGTGTGTTTCCCCAGTACCCCCCAGGTGGTTCATGTGTACCTGGTGCCAGAGAACTTCCAGCAGAGGAACATGGAGCTGATCCAGTCCATCAAAGACTACCTCCAAAACGACGAGTCCCAGTTCAACCAGTTCAAAAACTTCTCTGGACAATTCAGACAGGTAGGGCTTCCTGGAGTCACCGCTTACACATATTTACAGGGACGTGAATGTTAACTTGTGTTCCACTTTACGACAGTACTCCTTTACGGTAATGTACCTTCTGAGGGTGATACGCATGCGCAGTAGCGCAGGTAATCAGATGTGAATTGTGGAGGGAACAGCGTTTACATGTCGAGTCAGTGAACGGTGAATAAAGTGATCTACAACTGAATAAACGTCGTGTTTATTAAGACCTAGTCAACAGTGAACACATAGACATCAAAGGGGGATTCTGCCCCTGCCCTTTTACCCGTCTGTAAAACAACTGCCCTCTCCAGACCACAATGCAGCATTTACTATGGTGAAAGAAATGCAAATGCCACTCCTTTCCATGTCATTCTGGAAGGCAGCATTCAGGAGAATTGCTTTTTTTCCCGAAGTCTCCCGTACTTGAACACAGTATTTTGCATTGAACAAATTTGTTTAGAAATCCATGTCGTGATGCCGCATCTCTATAGCCAAAGAGTGCTGGGTTGCGCCCCGAAAATAGCTGATCTACAAGCTCTCAACGCGTCGCAGCTCGGCGTGTTGTGAGCTTGTAGATCTACGATTTTCACTAGTTTTGTCAAAAAGTGCCCTCTTACAGGGTTTTCGCCCCTGCCCGTCTAACACTCTGTATGTCCCTGCATATTTAGGCACATGGCCTCATGGAAAGTTGGCTTTTATCTTTTTAACATGCATATTAACAATCTATTTTAAATGCATTCCCTGTTTTGTTTTTTCCCCTTGAAAGAAAATTGTACAGTGTAGTGGACAGACCTTATATCCACTATAAAGCTTAGCTTATTGTCACCAGTTCTGCCGGTTGAATTAAGGAACCAATCAACAATATAGCTGCAAGCAGCGATAAGGCGGGACCAAGCAAGAAGGCAATAAGAACAATATGCACAATAAGATTGAACTTGAGAAAAGGAAGACTGTAATTGTGACAGGGTCAGTTTAAATTGTGGGAGGGCAGGGTTCTTGAAGACTCGTATGCAGAGTTGGCAGTGCCCAGATTTGAACCCATGACTTTGTGTTCCAAAGGCGAGAGCTCTACATACTGAGCTATCCAGACACAATCAGTTGTCTTATTGTTAACAGTAAAATCATTCAGTGTTTTTGATGACAATTATGTGTCTCCTGGTTTTGGGGACTACTACAGTGTGTCCGCTGTTCATGTTTTCACGTACAAACTTCTCTTCAACTGGGATTTCAGACAATGGTCCATAGATTGTGTGTAGAACGTTTCACGCAAATTGCTCAAAAATCCAGGCAGAAAATTGGTATAAGCGTTTTTCAAACTGCTCAAAATGGTGGAAAATATGAGGGCAGAGCTTACTGGTCAAAGTGACAGATGTGTTCCCCATGAGTCAAGGAACATGTGGAAATGAGTGCCATGATTTTTGTCCAAACGAGGCATGAGTTATGCCTGTTCAAAGGTTTCATTTTCAAAAAATTGATATAGTGCCCCCCTTTGGCCAATTGGAGTAAGACTGGTTTCAGGTCAAAAGTAAGAGCACGAAAGTTGTTCGGCATGAGGAGATGCATATGTGTATCGAAGTTTCATTACCGAAGGTCAATCAATTTAGTGCTATAGCTCCACCCTTTGGCCAATGGTCAAGGGCTTTGCATCCTCACCGTTTGGTATGGCCCTCTACCATATTCCAGAGTTTTGCGAAAACCGACTGCACGGTTCAGCCATAACTGATATTTTTGGCGGAAGGAGGAGAAGAAAAAACAGACAAAAACAATAAGGGACCTTCGGGACTGCTTGGTCCCTTAAAAATCTGCCTCAGTCCATTTGAACTTGAACCTCTAAACGCTTCCTTCCTTCCTTCCTTCCTTCCTTCTCAGGGTCTGATTTCGGCAGCCCAGTACCATCGTAGCTGTAAGGATCTGCTGGGGGACAACTTCTACCGTATCTTCAATGAGCTGCTCGTACTCCTACCAGACACCAACAAACAGCAGGAACTTTTAACGGCCCACGTTGACTCTAAGGCTCTGGAGAAACAGTCAGGAGGAGGCGGCGGCGGGGGAAAGAAAAATAAGAACAAGAAGAGCGCCTGGCAGACGGCCACACCTGTGGCCAACGCGGCTGCCGAGCTGGACTGCCAGGTGTGCCCCACCTGCAGACAGGTGCTGTCCCTAAAAGACTTCAACTCCCATAAGACCTTGCACATGGGGCAGAACGAGGAGTTCCCTTCCCTGCAGTCCATCAGTCGCATCATCAGCTAGCCCTGCCTGCTTCCGCCCTCTCGTCACTCAACATTGGCTCTCGCAGGCAAACCCAGAGGTACCCCCCTATTACCGCCCGAACAAAGCCCGGCACCGGCCAGTGCGACGAGAAGGAGCCTGTTTCCGAGGTGACCGCGCCAGAGAAGATTTGGGGGGCCTGTAGTTCACTAAGAAGGCGACTAAAAGGATGAGCTGCGTTTTTACATTACATTCTGTAGGTTCTGGTGAGGATAGGATTGATCTGCTAAGTGTGAAAGGTTTTACCCTTTTTGGCTACTACAGTTGGAATGGAGTACGGGTTGCCACATATCTTATTTTAGCTCAGAATCAATGTGGACCTTGCCCGGCTGGCAACCCCAATCAAAAACTGGTGAATTGTTGTTTAAAAAGAGAGAGGGAAAAGAAAGACTAATGCTTTACTTGAAGAGTACAACACGATGGTGCTCCTTAATGCAAGAATAATTGTGTATAATTAATTATTGATTTATATTTTTTTGTTTTTCTCGTTCCTTTTGTGCTTGCACATTTCCACAATTTTTATTTAACAAAACAAAATTGATGACAAAAAGAGAACTCCTGGTGGTTTTAGTAGCATTTTTACATACTGTTTGCTGGCAGAGGTACATAAAGTAAGAGTGTGTTTGGACTGTGGACTGACGTTGGGGCTGCTCATGATAGTGTTCATGATCATGAAATTTAGCCTGGTTTTCTGATTCGCTGCGTTCCATGAATCTGTCTTGTCACTTCGACACAACAGATTGACGGAACGCAGCGAATCGGGGCTCAAAACCAGGCTACATGAAAATTGGGGAAGAGTTCTCAATGGGTTCTCTCTCCAGATTTCCAATGTTTTATTCCCATAGGGTTTTTTGATTTATGCATAACATAAATGTCATGTGAAGGTATGTCATTAACACAAGCCTAATAGGCAACAATGTCTTATGCACAGCTGTTAGGCTGAGAGGCGGGTGCGTACTGCGCAAGGCAGTGCTCAAAGTATTCAAAGAAATGCACATAAACTAAAGTGCACAAAGACCCCGCACACCGTCTGCACTCTGGCAATATGAACACTTTTATTAGGCATTTGGGCTTTTATTCAGACATGGAGATGCCTGAAGAAGGTCTTTGACCGAAACGCTGATTTGACACAAGCCTAAAAGATTTTCCACATTTTTGTTCTACAAATTATTGTTACGCTTGTTATGTGCATCTTTTATTTTAATTATTATAAATTGGATCTGTGGTTTAAAAAAAAAAAAAAGTGATTTGTGATATTGATACATATTATTCAACAAGATACTAAGCCTTAGTTTACTATATCCAAAACCCATTGCAAAAAGTACATTGGAATCTGGAATAGCTTACTAAAATAATTAATCACTTGAACACTTGTCTTTGCCCATCTATCCTCAGCATCTGCCTCCTAATGAATTAGATTCAGATTATTGGCTGATCAATGAAAATATTTAAATGGCTAATGTTTATTATTATAAACCCATGGTTGATTATGTTGCCCAGGTTGTCATTCAAATATTTTTTTGTGGTTCTTTCAAAAATTGGGAAACGTTTATTTTTGACCTAAAGCAATTAAACGGTTTTCTTGCCTGCTTTCCATACTGTACGTTTCATTATGTCCATAATGTACGTTTCATTATGTCCTGTCTACGACGCTGTCGGGAAGGAACCTCCTAACTCCATTTACTGTACGTTTCATTATGTCCCGTCTACGACGCTGTCGGGAAGGAACCTCCTAACTCCATTTACTGTACGTTTCATTATGTCCCGTCTACGACGCTGTCGGGAAGGAACCTCCTAACTCCATTTACTGTACGTTTCATTATGTCCTGTCTACGACGCTGTCGGGAGGGAACCTCCTAACTCCATTTACTGTACGTTTCATTATGTCCTGTCTACGACGCTGTCGGGAGGGAACCTCCTAACTCCATACTGTACGTTTCATTATGTCCCGTCTACGACGCTGTCGGGAGGGAACCTCATAACTCCATTCTGTACGTTTCATTATGTCCTGTCTACGACGCTGTCGGAAGGGAACCTCCTAACTCCATACTGTACGTTTCATTATGTCCTACGACGCTGTCGGGATGGAACCTCATAACTCCATTCTGTACGTTTCATTATGTCCTGTCTACGACGCTGTCGGGATGGAACCTCCTAACTCCATACTGTACGTTTCATTATGTCCTACGACGCTGTCGGGATGGAACCTCATAACTCCATTCTGTACGTTTCATTATGTCCTGTCTACGACGCTGTCGGGAGGGAACCTCCTAACTCCATACTGTACATTTCATTATGTCCTGTCTACGACGCTGTCGGGAGGGAACCTCCTAACTCCATACTGTACGTTTCATTATGTCCTGTCTACGACGCTGTCGGGAGGGAACCTCCTAACTCCATACTGTACATTTCATTATGTCCTGTCTACGACGCTGTCGGGAGGGAACCTCCTAACTCCATACTGTACGTTTCATTATGTCCCGTCTACGACGCTGTCGGGAGGGAACCTCCTAACTCCATACTGTACGTTTCATTATGTCCTGTCTACGACGCTGTCGGGAGGGAACCTCCTAACTCCATACTGTACGTTTCATTATGTCCTGTCTACGACGCTGTCGGGAGGGAACCTCCTAACTCCATACTGTACGTTTCATTATGTCCTGTCTACGACGCTGTCGGGAGGGAACCTAACTCCATACTGTACGTTTCATTATGTCCTGTCTACGACGCTGTCGGGAGGGAACCTCATAACTCCATTTTGAGGTTTTTGCATAAATCAGTGCTATTGAACACCCGTTATGTCGAGTGTCGTGTTGTTTCGAAAATATTGAACCAATGGAAAGTAGTAAAACGTTTTGGACAAAACCTCTTAACTCCGTTGGGCCCTCAAACTCCACCACCTCTCCCACTCTCATGCAAGTAATTGACATATTATATATGATATATAAAGTCACAACACTAACTTTGATGAGGCGGTATTGCTTTGTTTTCGAAATATAAGGTTTTCTTAATTTCCTATATTTTTCATAATTAGACTGAAGGGAAAGTTCAGTTTATATTCAGTTCAGTTCATTTAGCACTAACTATAAAGACAGTTTAAAAAAAACGTTCTAACACTAGTTACTATTAAATAAAAATCACACCTGTGTGAACTGAGTGGTGCAAGGTCTTATATAGCCTGATCAACTGGTCTGACGTCACATACTAACCATAGCAACCATGCTCGTTTTTTTGGTACGAACAAACACGGGTACAAAGCCAGTTGTTGGAGTGGTTTGCACCACTCAAAAAACAAACGATAGTGAACGATTATGTTATAGTTATCTAGTGCTCGGTGTGAAAGGCCCTTTTTCCTGGGGCATCTTTTGCTTAAAAAGCTATAACTAGATCTGTGACATTGCTGCAGTGCTGACTGACCATTACATTACTTTATTAATGAACAATGCATAAAACAAAACTGCACACCACAGTGCGGTTAAAAAGCAATAAATGATTAATCATGCATTAAAATTAATGCTCGATCAAATGTTGATGATTGACTGACAACACCTGGAAAGCAGGGGGCCATTCTTTCTTATTTTAACACAGACGCTGTTGTCCTCTACAACAATATGTTACACAGATATATCATTTCGTTTCAGTGTGCGTGTGCCAAACTGCACAACCTTGTTGGAATGAATGGGTGACAATTGTGGATACTTTTTGGGTCGGATGAAAAGGTTGAAAATATTTAAAATAAATACTAAGGGTGCGTTCGGAAATTAGGACTGAGCGCACTGGTGTTCACCTCTTGTCGTTCGACAAATCTAGTGTGCTGTGCCTCAGGTGTGCTGCTGAGTGCCCGAACTGACCAACCCTACTCAGACGTTTGGGTTGTTCAATGTGAGTGCGTCACTGCGGTGTCTAGAGTGCTCCCCGGGGGGGGAAACTAAGCTAGCTAAGTCAAGCATTTAGTACATCACCATACAAGTGTTCGTCATTTACCTTGGCCTCAGGGGTAGAGTGGCTGGATGGTTAACCGCAAGTTTGCCAGTTGAAGTGTCCTTGA
Organism: Electrona antarctica; assembly: GCF_951216825.1. Lineage (NCBI taxonomy): Eukaryota > Metazoa > Chordata > Actinopteri > Myctophiformes > Myctophidae > Electrona > Electrona antarctica. The sequence continues at coordinate 7,206,882 of NC_136795.1, read as the reverse complement.
GCAAGATACTGAACCCCTAATTGCTCCTGATGTGCTGGTTGGTGCCTTGCATGGTTTCCACCACCATCGGTGTATGAATGTGCGTGTGAATGGGTAAAGGTGCTATATAAATGCACCATTTACCATTTATTGAAGAAAAGAATATTTATAAAAGGCAAGCGAGTAGAATCACAATACTGAAACTGATTTGACAGCGGCATGACAATGGCATTATGGGACTCATTCCAGTTAGGCATTCCAGTTTTATTTTGATAGTTAACAGTGAGAGGGGAATAACGTAAGGTGCTTTGGGTGGTATTATCAAACCAGGGAGAAACGTGCAAGCGTTTTTGTGTTCATGCACGTGTTGGGGGTGGAGGTGGGGGGGGGGGTGCTCAGCTTTGGGTGTTGCGCAAAGTACCAAAACGATATGATCGCATTCAAAATGTGTGCAAAATGCACTACAAATGTGTATGATTTGAACGTACAGCTTTCAGATAAAAATAAATGATCACATAGTGTCAGGTGAAAGAAGCGCTGTCTCCGTTGTGTTCTTGTCTCCGTTGTGTTCTCCCCCCCATATTAGTATCATTATTTTAGTAACGTGTTTGTGTCACAACCTCGCGCCTCACGGCCGTTGTTTGCGTTCGTTTTCCGACGTTCTGTGCGTGGTTCAATGACTGTGTTTTGTTGTGGCTTTCCTGCTGTCCAGCTCATAACATTAGCACCTTTGCCTCGAGGCTGCAGTGGTAAAGCTTGCTCGCTGTGGTGCGGAAATCAGCCCTTTCGCGGTGCGTGTGGCATAGCTTAGGTAGGAGGCAGGCAATCATACTACACTCCCATTGGCTTAGGCAGCGTGTGTGGCAGCCAATCAGGACTAGGCATTCAGTATGACTAGGTGGTGACTAGGTCGTCTACATTTCATGAGCTTTCATAAAACCCTGAAAAACATGCCAGGATACAATAATCATACCGATCTGTGTATGCCATAGTAACCATAAGGCTCACCCCAAAACACACTCCACCACTCGCCCCCATTTTTTTCCGCCGACCGCATGATGGGTCGGTTCTTGTATTTTTGTATTTGTTTGACTGAGGATAAGATTAGAAATTAGTTTAGGGTTGTTCATAGGCACAGTTTTACTAAGATTTTTTATTTTATTTTATGTGGCTTTCGCCTTTATTTTATATTTTTTATGGAGGGACAGACAGTAGGCTGACAGGAAATGGGGAGAGAGATGGGGGGGGGTGACATGCAGTAAAGGCCGTCGGGATTGGGAGTCGAACCCGCGGCACACTGCCAGACTGGATTACCAGCCAAGGTGCCTGGACCGCTGAGCCACGGCCCAGGCCAGTTTTACTAAGATTAAGGTTAGGAAATAAGGTTAGGTTTAGGCATAGTTTACTGAGGTTACGTTTAGGAATACCAGGTAGAGGCCATACCGAGGTCGTCAGATTTGCACTCGGGTGACTTGTGTTTTGGTGGCGAGGGTTTTGGGATTATGTATCAATGCCTTGAAAGATCAGCTGTATATTGTATACAAATTCTGTTTTAATTGACTTTATTGATGACCGACCGGGGCAACTGGGGCAATATTGGGGGGATACTTTCACCAGCCCTCTTTAACGTGTACAATACATGAATGATTTATCTGCCCAACTAAGGATGCAAAATTATTTGTAGTATTGATAACTCCCTAATTAACCAACTATATGTATAAATCAGGGGTGGGCAACTGGCGGCCCGGGGGCCACATGCGGCCCCCACCTTCACTTAATGCGGCCCGCAGGTTAATATCAGAATACTGATATAGTATTGATTTCAGCTGTTACAGTTCCAAACATGCAAACACGACCCGATTTGATTATACTTAATGACTAGTATTAAAATATTGTATTTTTGTGTCCTTTGTATTTAGTTCATAAAGTTATCATAACTAAAACTAAATGCATTTGAAAATCAATAAAAAGGTTACTTTTCGGGATTCTAAAAAATCAATATATTTCAATTCAAATTTAGCAAAAATAGCTGATCTACACGCTCAAAACACGTCACGCTGCGACGCATTTTGAGCTTGTAGATCGGCTATTTTTGCTAAGACAGTAATATGCACTGTGGCCCTCTGGAGTGAATGTGGAAATATAGTGGCCATCGTCAAAGTTGCCCACCCTTGGTATAAATTATGACCTGGCAAAAATACTGTGGCACTTCATTACAGATCAAAATGGCAAAAATACTGTGGCACTTCATTACAGATCAAAATGTCTGATGACAAAGACATGTTGTATATTATACAACGGCTAACAAGACAATTCGACATGTGTTCAGACCATGTGAACTCTTTTCTCAAGGTGAATTTGGGACTTGACGTTAATAACATGGCGTGGTGGAGACCAGTGGTCCAAAACATGTCTGCTTTATTTATTTATTTATTCAAGTGACAGTCAGACTGCAGTCCAGAGACATTCATAATAATAGACAGTGACATACATCTCTGTACACAACTTTTATACACAGAGGAGGTCAAACACCACCAGAACAGGAAGAAACTACTCAGGAAGAAAAAAAAACAGAAGAAAGAAAACTACAACCTTAAAGGGGCCGCACGCTACAAAACCAATGTTTCCCGCTTTATGTATTTGTGAACTGCATTGGGCATTTATTATCATGAATCTATTTATCTATCTATTGGGTCAAAGGAATTGTGTAACATCCACTAAAATTGTACTATAAAAAACATTGCATCACCGCAAATGATAATGCTGCTGTATTACTGTGGCTCGTGGTGTCAATGTATTCATTCGGTCGAAATAGCATAGCATGACGGGGTGTGAAAACTTAGATTTTGGTGCAGTCAGCCTCTTTAAGATTGACCAAAAACAAAGAGTGTGTTATTATTATTATCATTATTATAATGTTCATTAAATAATTAATGATTATTAGTAATTATTCTTCTTATCGTCAGTAGTACAGGACAAACCAGACCCTGGACAGCACCAGCACACACAGGTTCCATTTTACTTCAATAAACGTACTGAAATTTTACAATCAACCAACACCACGGTATAGTGTACATATGGGCCTAAGACCAGAGCACAAAACACAGAGAGAATGCTGTTTTTATCACGTATTATCTACCACACTGAAGAGACTGAAGCACTGAGAACAAGTAATACGACCTGAACTAAATATTACCCAGTAACACCCAACCCTGGGGTACCACGTGTACTGAAGTGGTACCCCAAATGGAAGGCAACCACACCATGGCAGAGTACAGCAGGGTTCGATTTGATATCTTAATGAAATACATTTTGCATTTTCCTTTTTGGGAAATGCATATGTGACCAGATTTGATTGAGAGCCTGCCATCGCGCAAACTCCAGCTTTTCACCAGAGGAGAAAAACCTTTGATGAGTTAATATAGCACAGGCAGACTCTTCACCTACTAGAGCATGTCTGAAATAAGTGTCAGAGCTGAAATCGACATGTAAATATGAAATAAATGCTTAAACATGTAGCTAGGTGTAATGTTAGAGACCACAGAAGTGAACCTTTCAAGCCTGTTTTCTCAACTCGCTGTTTTCTGCAAGACATTACTCTATAAGCCATATCTCCAAAACTGGTGGGTCAAACTGAACAACCAATATGTCAATTTGAATGGCAGCCCATCAGTCAAATTTATAGTCACATATTATCTGATTATGTTTGACATTGAACAATTTCATTTAAAAATATATATATATCGTATGTTATAGGGGTGGGCGATCGTGATAAATATCGGCGAGACGATACAATGTCTCCACGATATGCCTTTTCAGAGATATCGTATATATACGATACGATACATGTGCATACATACACACATGTATACATGTGTGAATGCACATTCTATGATTTGCAGTTCGATACCTTAATTTACACCCGGTTTTGTTCACCAAAGATAATATGTATTTTGGTCTAAATGGTCCGTTACTCCTTTTTCTTTTAGTTTTTGATACCTTGTAGTTGAACTGAAAAAATAACCATGAAAACGCATGAAAAAAATAACGTGATAATCGTGATGCTGCTCGAAAAGATATTGTGATATTATATTTTTCCATATCGCCCACCCCTATTATGTTAACCCTGGCGTCCCAAATTTCTCAAACTTTGTCCATAATTTGTCAAAATATGTCAATATCTTTCGCATATTATTTAAACATATTCAAACTTGGCCTTACAGTATTAGTGGTTTATAAATCGAACCCTGAGTACGTAAAACCCTAGCTGTAGTTTTAAATACAACCCAAATAGTACTCACTGATCATTCACCACCCACCCACCCACCCACCCAGCAGTCCCAACCCAGACCAGACAAGACCCCCATATTAAGCCAAAGAACCTGAAAGCTTTTGGAGCGGACCAAACCCACATGTACCCCCACCCCACCCCCAAAACACCTATACCCAGCCACATTCAGCAAGACTCAGACTAAATGAAGCAAACACTAACTAAAGCCTAATTTATGCTCCGTTGTCGTGCGACAGAGCATATATACATTTGGCATTAGACCCCCAGCCTGGGAAGATATACAGGGAGGGTGAACCCGTTGAGGTCCAACACTAATGTAACTGACTGACTGACTGAGCGTTTTCATGAATACGTATAAAGATTACATTCACGGCTGACATGCGTTGTGTAAGAAAGTTAGCCGTGAAACCATGGGTGCATTCTGTGAGCTCCCGGCGCGCATTTCCGAACGCTCCCCATATTGGAAAAATTGCAGATCTACAAGCTTACCGAGCTTGTAGATCTGCTATTTTAGAAAAATCTTGAAAATGTGGGCGCAAATCTTTGAATATATATTCTTTCAATTTTCGGTTTTTAACTCAAATCTTTCTGGGGAGGTCCCTGGAACGACATATTTTCAGATGGGGGTCGGCGGCCATTTACATATAATTTGTGTGGTCCTTGAGATGAGTTATTTGAGAACCACTGACATATAGAAACATAGGTTTTTCCAGAAAACTGTCATGATTTAGAAGAAGTAGAATCTCGTGTCAGGTCTAAATGGGTTAAGTGAAATGACAGATATACTCATTAACCCCCCCCCCCCCCCCCCCCCCCCCCATCCCCCCACCCCACCAAACCACCACGAGTATGGCTATGATTGGTCCTCAATCATTAGGCTGAGATGATGTCATTGCACGAGGCAAAGAGAGACAAGTTCTCTCAATAAAGTCAAATTCCTGGAACATAACTAACACACAAGAGGACTTCCGTGGTGGTGGCTATAGTGAAATCTATCAATGCAATTCATATGAAAATGAATTCTGCAAAATCAGGATAATCTCAAATTGCTAAATCAACTCTTTACATTTTTAAGAATAAAAAATATATATCGTACACTAAAAGTCATATCAATCAACATGTAGTGACCCCAGTAAAGTTATTTCATGCACGTTCATCAAACATTTACAGGTTTCTCGAGAGTGGCCATTTATTAGTACCCACTCCTGCAGCGCAATAGTCTTCCTCACCTGCAGGGGGTGCAGTTTACATCGGGCCAGATAATAAGGAGAGCAGGCGAGGCATTCTAGATTTCAATAATATATATATAGCAACATGATATCGGACGGTTAACAGTATTTTCTTCATATTTGGCTCCTTTATTCATCATAAGTATCAATAATAACAACAAAGAAATCTGTTGGGTTCATAGTTTTGAAAGTGCCATAATATACGATACAATGTTTAGTTGACAGCCTGTGATTGTGTGGCAGGAATGTTGATCACAATTCTAGAATTAGAATTCTAACGCATAGCACAATGAAGTAGAACTCCCCAGCAGTATACCCCTCCTAATCACAAAGAAACCCACAGATTAACAACAAAAAAAAAACTGTATACACCTCAAACTTTTTGTTTTTTGATTTCCATAATTACATAGATACTGTATATACACGCACACACAATGTCAAACAGGCAGACTGGCGTACACACAAATTACATATGAGCACAAACACGCACGCACGCACGCACACACACAAAGGCACACATGCTCTCACACTCATAAACCATCATCAGTGGTTAATGTATGTGAAACACACACACTCACGCTCGCTCGCGCACACGCACACACACACACACACACACACACACACACACACACACACACACACACACACACACACACACACACACACACACACACACACACACACACACACGCACTGAAACTTTTTTTGTACACCAAATAAGTCTAGTAAAAAAAAAAGACATTAGCTGATTTTTCCTCTTTTTTTTCTTCCTCTTAAACCAAGCTGAATCATTCTCCATCATCAAATAATTAGCCACTTAAACCCTACTTCGTTGACCCTGGAGTACCACAGGGTTCTGCCAGGCCCCCTCATATTCATTTTGTACCGAAAATAGCCGATCTACAAGCTCACAATGCGTCATGTTGTGACCCGCTGCATGAGCTTGCAGATCTGCTATTTTCGCCGCCCAGAATATGGACCCATAGGTTTCAAGTGGTTAAAAACCCCATTGTTCCTGCTTTGTGAACACAATTAACCCATTTTGGGCGGGAACCCCTTTTGGTGTTTTAAACATTATGTTATAATTTAGCTATTGAAAAATAGCAGATCTACAAGCTCGTAGCGCGCCACCAAGTGGCGCGCTACGAGCTTGTAGGTCTGCTATTTTTTGAAAAATCGTGAAAATATTTATTTCAGAAAACTGGGTTAAATCCTTAAGGTGGCCTTACACTAGCCGATCTGAAATCTGATAGCACCACACACTACAGGATAATCGGAGCGGGGCAGAGCAAATATCAAACATTCTTGATGTTGATCGGGTCAATCCCGATCGCGCTTTGAGCGGTCGGGCACCCCCCGAGCGTCAAAAATGCCCGATTATCGGCTAGTGTAAGGCCACCTTTAGTTGTGTAACAACTTGTGTTAACAACCAGAGACAGACAGACAGACAGGCCTGATGTGAGAATCAGAAGGCGGCGATAAGAAGTCAGAACACAGGGCAGTTTGGCAGCTTCTAGAAATGAAACAGAAACAGACTTGATTCGCCCAGAATCTCCCCTGCCCATTTAATTCACCCCTCCCTTTTTCAACACTCAACACTGGCCAAGTGTCTCAAATAACAACCCACAACAAAGTTGGAAAGCAGCATCCCTGCGTTGTACACATTCCTATAAAAATCTGAATCACTTAGGTTAATATTTTCTCTAATTACTAGTCCAGTCTTGGAATCAATCAACGGTTAAATTCAACAATAGCATGTAATATTATTTAAATATTCTTGTGAAAGTATGTTCAGGGATTATCTTTGAACCTTTCACACCTTCTCTGTTTAACCCATTCTGGGCGGGGCCGGGGACCCCTTTTGGTGTTAGCATTATGTTATGCTTTAGCTATTGAAAAATAGCAGATCTACAAGCTCATAGCGCGCCACCGAGTGGCGCGCTACGAGCTTGTAGGTCTGCTATTTTAAAAAAAATCGAAGAACGACTGACATAGAAACATAGCTTTTTCAGAAAACTGTCAGGATGTAGAAGACATTTTTAGAATCTGATCTCAGGTCAAAATGGGTTAAATGAGATCGTTCCACCGCACCAGGTGAGCTCATGCCTCTACCTGATCAACAACATGTTGTTTGTTCAGAGATAAGAATGCATTTTTCTTAAATATTTCTCAGGACAAATGTAGGCTTCTATTGTGCTACAAAGCAGTGGAGGCAGGGTGTGATTTGAGACATGGCTTAATGTGACAGTGGTGCACCTACCCAACTACCTACCCACCTACAGTATCTACAGAACATGAGATATTGCACTTGGTCACAAATATTGTCATTGTTGCTGTCATGTATTTTTCTTTTTTCTTCTTTTTTTTCCTTTTTTTCTTTTTTTTACAGCATATGGTAAACTACTAGTTTAAGTCACTTTTTGAGACACACAGTACAGTATGGCACTTAATTGTTCTCTAAATTCAGAAACATGCAGATTCAATACATGTCGTCAGTTGTAACTGCAGCAGTGAAAGGGGACACACAAATAATACCTAAATCACCCCCATTTTGTTTGGCATGAAAAGAAAATTGCTTTCGAGGTGCTACAAAGACTGAACAAATGACTTTTCTTTAAACGTATAGGCTACTGAATGTGAGAGACTGCTGCACTGTGTTTCATAATCTCACTTAGATTTTTGGTGGAGTCACTAACCTGTTGACAGTCTGTATCCCTCCTTTTTGTTAAAGGTGAACCAAGGACGAGTTTCAATACTACAGAGTGGCCACATCTCCTGTCCTTCCTCCTTGCATTCACTAGAACCCGTTCTTCTACACAAATCTTAAGACACTAGCTACAGGAGGTAAATGTGTCCTGTCCAGTACTACATAGTCCATGTAGAAAATTGCTGGAATGTTAAAGTGAGGAGAAAAAAAAGAAAAAAAGAATGGACAGGAGTCAGCGGTGGAGGAAGCCACTTCTACGCTATCGAAACTCGCCCCGAATCGAGTGGTGAACGACAACATCACGTATGACATCACGGAAAGCAGTATTCTTCCTACTCTCGTCTCATTCCATCCCCATAAGCCTCTCTCTCCCCCTCTCTCTCTCCATCCATCAAATCAACGTATTCCTCCTAGTAAATGGGAACCTGGTACGTGGGCGCCGCGTTGTTCTCGGTGAATGGCGGACTCTGGTAGGTGTCTGTGGTCTCGGTGGTGCTGCCCTCTGGTGCGTTGGAAGGGTAGGGCTGAGCGGGCGGGGCGCCATCCACGTGGTCGGTGGTGAACAGGGTCATGTCGGTACCGAGGAGGTACTTCTGCACCGCGCGCACCGTCAGACCACCCTAAAGACAGAGGAAGAGACCCAGATCAGGGCAGGCAGAGGAAGTGATAGCAAGACAGAACGTGAAAGAGATACAGGCAGCTTTTCATGTGCTTATGAGGTGACAGTACTTCATTGGACCCCTTGGTGTGGTTGTTATGTGCAATGATGTCTTCCCTTTGTATTTAGGGTTTTTTCCTGGAGGCTGAAACCTTGACGGTCAAACGTGCCAATGAAAAAAAAATCACACCCGTGTGAACTGAGTGGTGTAATATAGCCTGTCTGACGTAATGAAATCATGTCTGACGTAATGAAATCACACCCGGGTGAACAGGGTGAACATAGCAACCATGCTAATTTTTTCTGCACAAACAAAGCCAGTTGTAGGAGTGGTTTACACCACTCAAAAAAACAGTGATATAGTGACATCACAATATCATTCCCTCCCCTAACCTCTCCCCCTTCAGGTGGATCACCACCCATCACCACCCACCAGGAAAACCAGGCATACTTAATAAACTGTTGGGTGTGACCACATAAAAACGTCATTATAACAAATACTGTACACTTTTTTGAAAAAAATCTTCTACGAGAAGCGACATCGCCGGTCGTGTGCACGCATCCGCCTTGTTGACAGCAGACTGCTGGGCGAGTGCTGGTGCTTTGGCATGGGGGGTCAGATCAACATATGGAATGAATTCTGTACTTGAGTATACAGGGTTTGATGAGGTCAGATCAACATATGGAATGTAAGAACAGGTTAGCTCCATGGAGATGATGGAGATCTAATGGTGGCAGCGGGCGCAGTGTCTTGAGTGTACAGGGTTTGATGAGTGTATGGCTATCCAAGGTTTGGTGAGGTCAGTGTCGTGATTATGCACCCCATTCGACCGTTATCTCTGTATTGGATAGGCGAAATCATCCTGTTTCAGTATGTCATTATCACCTATTGTGACGGGTGATAATGTCACTGATGTCAATGACGGAGGCGCGCCGTGTCTGGTGGCCTTGAGCCACGTGAGGCACCGCCGAGCGAGGCGCTAGCCGAGCAAGTCGCCGTGCCGAGCGTTGCGACGGCCACCAGACCCGGCTCAGCGCTGTCCGAGTTACGTCCCGATAGGCAGAGAATAGTATATTAGTAGCCCCTAGTTTCCATGCGCCGACAATAGAGTTGGAAATGACACGTTCAGCCAAGGGTGAGTAATAGTATGCCAGTATGGCCATATTGGCCCTATTGAAAGGTGCTGATAACGGATGATTTCGCCTATTCAATACAGAGATAACGGTCGAATCCGCTGGATTATGGAGAAGAAGGAGAAGGAAACCTTACCCAGGTGATTATGGAGAAGAAGGAGAAGGAAACCTTACCCAGGTGATTATGGAGAAGAAGGAGAAGGAAACCTTACCCAGGTGATTATGGAGAAGAAGGAGAAGGCTATAGCGGCTCGAGCTGCGTCCGCCCCCTGGTTCAGTGGCAGCTCATCAGGAGTGGTCTGAGACCACTGATTGGCCAGGAAGCAGAAACTCACAAAATACAGGAAGGTCCAAAAACCTGAATAAGCCAATGAGAATGTTTAGGTTACTAATAAAATAAAATACATTTGAATGATGTGTGGAATGGATCTTGGGATCCAACTTATGCCACGTCCCCGCTCCTCAGCCACTGATGGACTAATAGACGCCTTAACAGACGACGTCACACTGATAAGCAACAGCATGCGCATTGCGCACGCATACCGGCAGCACAAGAACCCTGCCTCTCATAAAATGCAATGGAAAAGTTCTAACTGCACTCATGTGTAAGAAATGCACCATCAAACTTTCAGATGCTGTTTTTCTCCCAGTGTGGAGGAAGAATCATTAGGATTTGAATTGTGATCTCTCGCCCTTGAAATATATAATCCTTGGTTTCTGTTGTGTTTGATCAATAATAGCAATTCAAATCAGTTGTCCTCAAAACCACACCTCCAGCCGCTGTCATAAGAACGGGAGGTGCGCTCATGATCACGGCAGCAGAGCCTGTTTGTCCATGACTGCACACGCACCTGCAACCCATCAAGTATAATTTATGTGACACCATCGTCCCGCGATGGTGTCGCTCATGCCACTGCGATGCCACTGCTCACAGCAGTGGCATCCGCGACGCGATGTGAGCTTGTATATCAGCTGTTCTCTGTGCACAACACTGTTGCGCTTTGAAGTATAAATGTCTCCTAGGGTGCACCTCACTAGCCAACACCCAAGAGGAGGTTGAATGGACTGAAACCAGTTCTCCCCAAAACAACAGATTTGGAGATCTGTTGGGAATTGATTACATGAAACAGTCATCCGTGCGCCCATTCCCAATGTTTGTAAACAAATAATTGGTCTATATTTGGCACGAACATTTATAGCGTGTAAGCGTGACCATATGGTATGACCATAATAAGACTTTTCACTACAGTGTATTCTGTATTGGTCATGGACTTATTGTCTCCACCAGGCCGAAGGCATGGGGAGAGAGTATGTTTTGCACGTCCGTGTGTCCGTGTGTGTGTGTGTGTGTCCGTCCGTCTGTTACCAGCTAATCTCCGGCACCGTTAACCCGGTCGATGCCAAACTTTGCACACACACTCCCTGGATGCCAACGATGAACCTCTGCCCCACATTTTCCAGAACGGCCTGTTATAGCGCCACCATGAGGCAGCTTTTCACATTTTTTACCTAAAACTGCACCGATCTGCGTGAAACGTTGCATGCACACTCCCTAGAGGCCAAGGACAAACCGTTGACCTGCATTTTCCGCATCTGCCTTTTATAGCGCCACCAGGAGGCCGACTTTTGTAAAACACATTTTTTTATATTACTCCTCCAGATTCTGTCCAAAAATCTCACAAATCGTTACACACTATCTCTATGGTCATGTGCTCAAGTCGGATCTGTGCGATATTTCATATTCCATCCTAATTGGCTATAATTAGCTTTCACAGTTTGCAAGATTGCCCCGTTTTGAACAAAAGCCTCAAATCATGAACGCAGCATGCAATTTATGTGAAATCTTTCACACATTTTCTTACTAGGCTGAGGAATATATCCCACCCTTTTCACATTGGCCTGTTATAGCGCCACCAACAGGTTGATTTTTGCAAAACACATTTTTGGAACAAAATGCCTCAAAAACATGTTTATATTAATCCTAAACATTTTGCCAAACATCTCACACAGTCCTATCCTCCTGGTGGAGACCTGTGCCCAGAAGGGCACTTTTTCTAGTTAAGGATATGTTTCTGGCATTTAAGTATGTTCTGTATTGGCCTTGTGTTTCTGTTCTCTGTGTTTTTGTCTCCACCAGGCCGAAGGCATGGGGAGAGAGTATGTTTTGCACTCCGTCCGTGTGTGTGTGTGTGTGTGTGTGTGTGTGTGTCCTTCCGTCCGTCTGTTACCAGCTAATCTCCGGCACCGTTAACCCGGTCGATGCCAAACTTTGCACACACACTCCCTGGATGCCAACAATGAACCTCTGCACATTTTCCAGAACGGCCTGTTATAGCGCCACCATGAGGCAGTTTTTCAATTTTTTTACCTAAAACTGCACCGATCTGCGTGAAACGTTGCATGCACACTCCCTAGAGGCCAAGGACAAACCTTTGACCTGCATTTTCCGATATCTGCCTTTTATAGCGCCACCAGGAGGCCGACTTTTCTAAAACACACATTTTTAGATATTACTCCTCCAGATTCTGTCCAAAAATCTCACAAATCGTTACACAGTATCTCTATGGTCATGTGCTCAAGTCGGATCTGTCCGATATTTCATATTCCATCCTAATTGGCTATAATTGGCTTTCACAGTTTGCAAGATTGCCCCGTTTTGAACAAAAGCCTCAAATCATGAACGCAGCATGCAATTTACGTGAAATCTTTCACACATTTTCTTACTAGGCTGAGGAATATATCCCACCCTTTTCACATTGGCCTGTTATAGCGCCACCAACAGGTTGATTTTTGCAAAACACATTTTTGGAACAAAATGCCTCAAATCATCCAATTGCCATCAAAGGCGTATGAAGAAATGTCACCCTTTTCACATTGGCCTATTATAGCGCCACCAGGAGGCCACAACCTGACCTGCCCTGGTGGAGACCTGTGCCCCGAGGGGCACTTTTTCTAGTTTGTTTTGTTATTGCCTTGCTTTTGTGTATGTTCTGTACGTCTTTCCTACCTGATTATTGTAGCCTTAAGTCACCTGTGTTCTGTTTGCCTGTTAGCCTATCCCAGTGTTGATTGTCTGTTTCAGTTCACCTGTGTCTAGTTAGTCTTTGTCTATTTATATGCCCCAGTTTGTTCAATTCCTTGTCAGATTGTTGTTTCATGTCAGTGTGTTAGGTACTATGTTTCGGCCACAAGCCATTCTGTATTATAGAGGGTATGCGCGTGACATCATCGTACCTGGAAGTTATGTAGGATCTCCCACTGAGTGGCAAAAAACGACTTTCTGGCCTTGACAGCCCATTCATCCAATCAGAAAAGTCCTGTCTGATTGCATTAAACAATGTTAAACTCACGGACATTGCAGCTGAACGAAAAGCTTGAATTATCCTCTTTCTATCTGCAAAGTTTTTGTTTCATGAAAATCCACCATAGAAATGTTATGATCTACTTTCTGTCAAGAAATGCCCTGCCTTTGATTATTTTTCTAAGTGTCAGAGTTTGGAAGTGCTTGTTTTCTATAACACAACATTTTGCTGCCTCCTGCATTATGTGACATTTAGAAACAGGTGGTACGCAGGACAGTTGAGTGATTTCCAACGAGCGCTTCCTAACTCCAACACTCCATGCTGCTCAATGTTTTGCCATTCAGTCTAGATGAGGGGGGCGTGTCCTGATGGGAAAACCATGCATGTGCATACTCTCTATTCAGTCCTTATTTTTTGCCTGCCCCATTTTATGGGAAGTTTAAGTTACAAAATAAGCATCCTGAACATTTAATCCTGCTTTTGGGTCCTTTGAACGCACCCTGACACACAGTGGTGTGGCTCCATTGTGGACATCCATTATAGACTCCATTGTGACACACGCACACACGCACATGCACGCACGCATGCACGCACGTACGCACTCACTCACTATTGCACTGTAAAAACCTAAGCCAGGTGTTCTTTTTGTGTTCACCAAAGTGGGTTTTAGTTCCCTTTTTATAATTAGACTTCCTTTTTTCTGATTTTGGCCGTCATTTTAGAACCTTGTCTTACTTGTGTCATTGTATTTCCTCTTTTAAAAAGCACTGAATTGTGAAGTCTATGGGCTCTAACGTATGCCATGCCGGCCACTATACCCACTATACATTATGCCGACACCTTTATTTGTGGGTGTGTCTGTAGGCATGTTGATGCACTTTCTCTATAATTGCTATCTTATGCACACAGGTTTAGGACAACGGAAAGCGCCTCCTCAAACGACCCGTAATGCGAATTCCGTTTGATAAAATAATGCGAGACCTGAGACCTGAGTTGGACCTGCCTCGGCTTGATGCATGTTGCAAAACATTCACAGCTCAGAGGTCTCGTTCTGTCTGAATTCTGCACAAATCTCTGTGATTGTAATTGTCCTATAATCAGAATTCCTTGTGCCCATTGTGTTTAATTGTCTAGTTAAAGACGTTATGCATTGTGCACAATTTGCTCCGTTCAGTTTCATCACCCCATTAATGGATATTTAATGGATTAAAATAATGTCAAATTCCCCATAATCAGTAACACGTAGCTGGTACTTCAACCAATTTATTTAAAGGCAATTAAAGGCTAGCTGGTAAGGAAGCAACGGGTGTCATGTTATTTCGCCTCAGTTCAGTGCAAGTCCGTTTAATTAATCCAATTTCCTTTTTGCTTGATACAGTTTTGTAGAGAGGCAATACACTCATGATCTATATACCAAATGAAAGTCCGAACTTATATAGATTACACAGCACTTTGAATTTCCAGATTTGAGCGAGTTGTGACTCAATGAAATGATGAGTGTTCTTGATGCATCCTGTGCGTGGTGGGAAAAAAAGAAAAACGGCACGGGGGAGCAGCACAAGTGAGGCTGTGTTGGTCGCGGAGTACATGACAGGTGACACAACCCTCTGTAAAAATGTATTCCAAGCCCAGCAACGCGTGGCTCTTCCATGGGCCATAAGGCTAGATATCACTGGGCATAAATAAATTGCCCCTGACTCAAGATAGGGCCCCTATGTGTAAATCCCAAACCACACTAATGGGTCGAAAAGAGATGCAACAAAGCGTTTTTAGCGTTTGTTGCAGCGGTGTGATATGTCCTGTTGCACGTCGGCGCATGGTGGCGCATGTCGACGCAAGTCAGCGCAAGTGATTCAATTGGTTCAATTCAATGGTTGCTTGCAACTACATGCGTCTACTCACAACCGTTTGGTTGCATGGAGTGGCATGGCGACCCATTGGTGTGGTTTGGGCTTTAGTCAAACCTCTTGAGGCCTTGTGGGCCAACATTTACTTACTGAAACACAGTGAACTAGTTCATCTTGGGGGGGAAACCCAGTGTTTTGGTTCCACGTCTTGATCTGGTTCTATCATCTAAATGATATCTGTATTCTTGTGTGTTATGTGTACAGTATGTGTTGGTGTGTCTAATTGTGTACCTGAATCAAGGAGTATATTCTATAAGCTGTGCTAAACTATGGGCCTTAGTCAGTTCATGGCTCTAAAATGGATTTGTACTATTTTCTCTCTCTTTAATTTGTTTCAACACAGAATGTATGATTTTCTACAACAGAACATGAACAATGGACCTTTGATTGAGACAAAGATACAAAGAAACAAACAAGCAGACAAAACAAATTGATACAAAAAGACAAAAAGGTAACTAACTAAATACCCTGATAAAGGAAATGCACTAATGGCACAACAAGTCATTGGGAAGTCTACAGGTATTGTCTTGTCATACAATACAATTACATGGCAATAGTAATAATCGTCCTAACGCCTCGAAGCTCATATCCATCTCCTCACCTGAGAAGCCCACGTCCAGCATCACCGCCTTCTTCCTGTCTTTGATGGAGCTGATGGAGGCAAACTTGAAGTCCAGCAAGAAGAAGAAGGAGCAGGCCAGCAGACCCACCAGGCCCACGAACACGCCATAGTTGCAGGCGTCGGCGTTCTTGTTGAACACACAGTGGAGACGCTCGCTGCCCATGTTGACGTAGCCTTCGTTCACAATGGAGGCGAACACCACCAGCGAAAAGATCTGAGGGACAGGATGGAGGGAGAGAGAGAGGGCCGAGGGGGAAGGAAAACGGAAAGAGATAGAGAGAGTTAACCACTTTAACCCATTTTGACCTGAGATCAGATTCTAAAAATGTTCTTCTACATCCTGACAGTTTTCTGAAAAAGCTATGTTTCTATGTCAGTGGTTCTTCGATTTAAAAAAAAATAGCAGACCTACAAGCTCGTAGCGCGCCACTCGGTGGCGCGCTATGAGCTTGTAGATCTGCTATTTTTCAATAGCTAAAGCATAACACAATGCTAACCCTGTATACCCTGTATAATTTGTTCCTTTCCCCCTCTACACTAAACATGTTGCGTTACACGCGAGCTTATGCATCTCCATTGTTTGCCGAATGTACACCTATTTATGACATGCCCAAAATAGGGCAAAATGGGGACACCCTGTGGTTAATTAAAGGAACCCATGTGGTTAAAGGAACAGGTGTCTGAAGCTGTTGTGGCTGTTCTAATGAGTGGCTTTGGGCGCGTTCGGAAATAGTGCACTGAGCGCACTGTGCAATGCAAACTAATAGGCGAGTGTGCTCCGGTGCGGTATTTCCGAACGCGCCCTTTCAGTGAGACGCATGGCACACATTCATTTCAAACCCCCGCTCCGCCCCCAAAGCCCCCCCCCCCCCCCCACACACACACACACACACACACAGATGCACGTACTGTAAACCAAAACACCTCACTAACAAAAGAAAACAAACCCCATCCGAACATGGTATGAACATGTACGTGAGCGTGATCAGAACAAAGGCATGACCTAATTTCCTCTCTCTCTCTCTCTCTCTCTCTCTCTCTCTCTGTGTGTGTGTGTGTGTGTGTGTGTGTGTGTGTGTGTGTGTGTGTGTGTGTGTGTGTGTGTGTGTGTGTGTGTGTGTGTGTGTGTGTGTGTGTGTGTGTGTGCGCGCGTGCGTGCGTGCGGCGCGTGCGTTTTGTTTGTTTGTTTATTAGTGAGTGAGTAGAGAGTACAGTATGTGCACGTGGAATTTAAGTGCGTGATGTATGTGTGTGGGTTTGCGTGTGAGACAAATGGAGCAATTGTGTGGATGAAAAGTGTGTATTCATGTGTGAGGATGCTGGATGTGCGCATTGCATCACATGGTCCAGGGAGGTGGGCATGAGGTCACTGCACTGTAGATCACTGGTTCCCAAAGTGGGGTCCGGGGACCCCCAGGGGTCCTTGAGGGAGTTCCAAACTCCCTTGAGGGAGTACAAATGGAACCAAATGGACCCTAACAAGGGCCCATTTGGTTCCATTTGTACACTCTCAGAGTTAAATTAACATAGATTTTACAATATAAATTGGCGGTCCCAGGTATAGAAATGTCATTAAATGCGGGTCTGTAGACTAATGCATGTCAAACTGGGGGTCCTTGAAAGTAAACAGGTTTTGCTAGAGCTGTAAAAATCTTTTCTTATGGGGGTCCCTGGCATTATATCTTCAAATGGGGGTCCGCGGGCTAATTAGTGTCAATTTGGGGGTCCTTGACATGAAAAAGTTTGGGAACCACTGCTGTAGATCACTGGTTCGCAACCTGGGCCAGGGCCCACTGGTGGGGCGCCAATGGTTTTGCAAGTAGCAAAGCCTACTTTCCACGGTGGACGCACTCTGAGCCCCCCACCACACGTATAAAATGCACTTTTTGGGCAGAAAGGGATTTCTTTTTCACCGCAGAATAAGTATTCCCTCTCTAGTGGATTAAGTACTCTCCAAACATCGACCAACCCATTTCATGCATTCCTTCCCTTACTACTTTAGCTGCAGCACTTAATGGCTGGGGGTTCCATAGTTGGAAGTGCCATAGTTTTGTGCGGAGGATAATAGAATATTCCTAAACAAAAAGTTGCATCATCTTTATTGGTATTAAGTGTAGCCTAAATGGTTCATGATTTATGTCACATTTTAGGATTAGATAGATAGATAGATAGATAGATAGATAGATAGATAGATAGATAGATAGATAGATAGATAGATAGATAGATAGATAGATAGATAGATAGATAGATAGATACACTGGGTAGTACACTGAGTACACTGGGTTCCCCCCTCCTGCTCCCATCTGGGAACTCTCAGGCAGACTTGATGCCCGGCCACAAAACGGCCTGGCCAATCAGCAGCAGCTAGAAGCTAGAAGCTGCTGCTAGAAGCTGCTAGAAGCTGCTGCTGATTGGCCAGGCCGTTTTGTGGCCGGGCATCAAGTCTGCCTGAGAGTTCCCAGATGGGAGCAGGAGGGGGGAACCCAGTGTACTCTCTGCTGCCCCATCTGGCGGAGTCAGGTTAGTAAGCGCCCACGATTACATTTCAATAGATAATTGACACTGGGTGAAAAAATGGGGTTTCAAAATTGTGGGATACAAATTTTTGATTAAAAGATTTTCAAGTGGGCCCTGATCCAGAACATGTTGAGAACCACTCATGTAGATCAATATACACCACCAAACCTGGCTATTGAAAGATCAATATACACCACCAAACCTGGCTATTGAAAGATCAATATACACCACCAAACCTGGCTATTGAAACATCATGTAGATCAATATACACCACCAAACCTGGCTATTGAAACATCATGTAGATCAATATACACCACCAAACCTGGCTATTGAAACATCATGTAGATCAATATACACCACCAAACCTGGCTATTGAAAGATCAATATACACCACCAAACCTGGCTATTGAAAGATCAATATACACCACCAAACCTGGCTATTGAAACATCATGTAGATCAATATACACCACCAAACCTGGCTATTGAAACATCATGTAGATCAATATACACCACCAAACCTGGCTATTGAAACATCATGTAGATCAATATACACCACCAAACCTGGCTATTGAAACATCATGTAGATCAATATACACCACCAAACCTGGCTATTGAAACATCATGTAGATCAATATACACCACCAAACCTGGCTATTGAAACATCATGTAGATCAATATACACCACCAAACCTGGCTATTGAAACATCATGTAGATCAATATACACCACCAAACCTGGCTATTGAAACATCATGTAGATCAATATACACCACCAAACCTGGCTATTGAAACATCATGTAGATCAATATACACCACCAAACCTGGCTATTGAAACATCATGTAGATCAATATACACCACCAAACCTGGCTATTGAAACATCATGTAGATCAATATACACCACCAAACCTGGCTATTGAAACATCATGTAGATCAATATACACCACCAAACCTGGCTATTGAAACATCATGTAGATCAATATACACCACCAAACCTGGCTATTGAAACATCATGTAGATCAATATACACCACCAAACCTGGCTATTGAAACATCATGTAGATCAATATACACCACCAAACCTGGCTATTGAAACATCATGTAGATCAATATACACCACCAAACCTGGCTATTGAAACATCATGTAGATCAATATACACCACCAAACCTGGCTATTGAAACATCATGTAGATCAATATACACCACCAAACCTGGCTATTGAAACATCATGTAGATCAATATACACCACCAAACCTGGCTATTGAAACATCATGTAGATCAATATACACCACCAAACCTGGCTATTGAAACATCATGTAGATCAATATACACCACCAAACCTGGCTATTGAAAGTGGTGCCTGCCTTGATTTATAATGTTGTTGCTGTCGTGCAGAACCTTTTCTGTGACTGTACCATCCAAGTGCTAAAACAATCATTTCTGCTAATAACATTAGCTTAACGCTCTCCTTTGTCCTCTCTTTTTGAAGTGGTGCAACCACTTCCTTAAGTGACTATGTGTGTGGCTGGCTGGGTGGGTGGCTGGGTGGGAGCACGGAAACAGCATGGTTGTTTTTCACCACCTGTGCGCAACCTAACGCACACACAAACACACACGCACATATTAACTGTATATATGGTGATTGCGGGTGTGCCAGTACAGTACAGTACAGTACAGTACAGTACAGTACAGTACAGTACAGTACAGTACAGTACAGTACAGTACAGTACAGTACAGTACAGTACAGTACAGTACAGTAGAGGGTACAGTAGAGGGACCCCCACACGGTAACTCTGTCATTTCTCAACCGTTTCGGATGCGGGGCGGCTCGCCGGAATCGGGCCGGCACCCTGGGTGCGTTCCTGTGGGTCTGGAACCCCCCCCCCCCCCCCGGGGACCCCCACACGGAATTGCACCACTTACTTCACACGGGTGTGATTTTTTTCTTTCATTCACCCTTTCAAATTCTTTCTCTGATCATTTCGTTCCCCCTGCCATTTCATGCTTTGTTTCCTATAGGAGAAAGTGTGTAGACTAGAGACAGGACACAAAGAGCAGATAGAAGATTATTATATAGTTAACTAAAACTAAACAAAGAAATGGAAACTAGGATGGACAAATAAAATGTTTAACAGAATGAATTAAAACAAATTGATTAAAAAAACGATAACTTGAAAGTGTGTGTGTTTACAATACTACTACAGTAATTGTAAACACAAATTAGACAAGAATTTACAAAACTAAAATAATTGAGAAAGTTTCTCCAGTTTTGATGCAATATAATTCATACATAAGCCTAGTATTATGGGTGGATGTGACATCTATCTTCCAATTTCTTAGCTGTGCCAGCTTTAACTGTAAATACATTTTTAAAATGGTATGTTCTTTTTGTTACACAATACGTTTTGTGACCTTTTTGAATCTCACCCTGACAAATACAATAAAATCACACCCGTGTGAAGTGAGTGGTGCAACTCCGTGCGGGGGTCCCCAGGGGGGTCCCCGGAACCTCCAGACCCACAGGATGCCACGGTTCCGGCGAGCTGCCCCGCAAAGACAAGGCTGCACCACTCAAAAAACCAAACCTAACACTAAAACTCACTTGAAAAAAACTACTGGTAAACAAAAACTCTCTCTCTCTCTCTCTCACGCACGCACGCACGCACGCACGCACGCACGCACGCACGCACGCACGCACGCACGCACACACACACAGCACAGCACACACATCAGCTGACAAACACTTGGTGGCAGAATAGGGCCATGTGATGTCTGCTCCCACACTATGCACCTCACAAATCCGCACGCACGCACGCACGCACGCACGCACGCACGCACGCACGCACGCACGCACGCACGCACGCACACACACACACACACACACACACACTCTCTCTCTCTCTCTCTCTCTCTCTCTTACACACACACACACAGGGTTTAGGTCATATGATACAGATCAAACACAATGGGATAAAGTGGCTCCATATCTCACTATGTCTGTATGTAGTGATGCTCTTGGTCACTCACAGTGAGTATGCAGTACCTCACTCGCATTTCAGAAAAACCTCCTATTTTCAATTGAAAAAAAAGAGCCTTACGACCTTTACGTTAGATAAACCTGCGTGCTACAACAGGCCTAATGAGAGCCTTGGAACGAACATGATGCGTCAGTTTCCATTCCACATGGATCCCAAGAGAAAACAGTTCAATAATCTCCAATAACATTCTACAACAGACGTTATACAAACCTGTATGTTTTCGCTTTCAGTTCAATATATGACATCAGGATAAGGATGATCTCTCTCTCTCTCTCTCTCTCTCTCTCTCTCCTAACCATGCCCATGTGGAAAGCCAACATCTTATCCACTAGCCTAAAGGGGAACTCCATGTTGGCGTTAAGATATTAGGCTTTTGGCCATCAGACAGAGGCTCTGAACCACTACTACCACCACACACACACACACACACACACACACACACACACACCACACACACACACACACACACACACACACACACACACACACACACACACACACACACATTAATCCGTTCTCAAATCATATATTAAAGGCTAGGTGTGCTGCCATGCTCATTTCAGCACTCTGGATAGCCTATTTCAACCAATTCCTTGGTCAGAAGAACTATAATGTATAATATAAATATTTCATTCCACTTTTGTCTTTTATCTCCTTTTTTGGGCGACTCCTCTGCAAGTATATACCGATACCAGAGGGGGGCTCAAGTACCACCACTGGTTGGGAACCTGCATGGAGAACCATAGCATCTTAGCCTATATTCCAAGCAGCAGAGTGCATGATCCATCCTGGTCCACACAGACGATGCACTGGATGCAGTATTATGAAACGTTAGGAAACCACCACGTTTCCAGACCCTGGCGTGCGTTAATGATCACCCACCAATCAAAGATGCCAATGACGCGCGCATCTCGTGACTGGCCCCACGCACGGACGACGACCGTGTTCTTCTAAATTGGCATAGATATTAGGGATTCCCAAATCAGATAACTGGTATGGTTTCTGTATATCATTATGAAAAATAACCTTAAGTTAAAATGTCCAGAGCGAAGAAGAAAAGCGACTCTATGCAGTCTCAAAGCTGGCCGAGACCGAGTTCGTTAATGCCTATATACAGAGAATGAAAAGCGACGGCCACAGTATGAGGTTGTGGAATGCTGAAGAATTATTATGGTGGTCTGGTCGCTATACACATGCATTGCAATATTGGGACAGGCAGGCATAAGGCCCTGTAGCATCCTATTAGTCGACACACATGGACCTATCGGCTAGCCTACAATAATGCACTGATACACCAAGAAGACATTAATGAGCGGACGTATAGCCTATAGTCTGTTTCACATGAAATAGCCCAGGCCTATAGTAGCCCAAAACATCTGGAAATCAATTGCAAGGCCCATATGCCATGGTCCCTAATAGGCTAGTCAACCGAATTATCATTTATTATACAGGATAACAATAATGATCATGATGTATCCACATAGACAGGCCTGACGCCAGCACAGTCCGTTTGGACGACAGGCACAGACCCTGCCCATCAATTATTATCATCGGTAGATTTTCCTAGAGACTAATTTGCGGCTGGAACACGTCACGGGTCCCATTGAGCAGCAGCAGCAGCAGCAGCGACAACAGAGAGAGAGAGAGAGAGAGAGAGAGAAGCAGCCCCTCGGTCGCGGCTCGGTCTTACGTTCTACCCACCCAGGACAGGACCCGCAGGATGGTCTGCGGTTGCTTGGCGAAGGCTATCGGGTCGATGGTGGATCCGGCCCGGCCCGCTCCGAACGATCCCACTCCGTCCATCTTCTGTACGTCGCTCTCTCTCGGTGCGCTCCTCCTCTCGGCTCCACGGCTGGATGGATGGATGGGCTGCTGCTGTATGGATGTAGCCAGGGACGGGTCTCCTCTCTCTCTCTTGCGCGTGCTCTGACTGACTGTGGGACGCACGGCTGTGTGTGGCTGTGCTGCTGCTGTGGTCGGGGGCGCGCACGACCGATGTGTGCATGTGCCCGCGTGCTTATATAGCTTTCAGTTTCCTCACTACTCACCGTCACAATGATGGTAGCATCTATAGTATTATACCGCCCAGCAGCATCAGCAACGGCCAGAATCCACAGACACAGCTCTGCAGATGTGCTGTGTAGTATAATGCAATATGAACCAGATGTATAATAGGCGTCATCGATTGTAGGGTATCTTGTGTTTCTATAGTAGTTGTGAATCGATGCACATCACGTCATCATTCCACTGGGAATTATTACCGTAGATAGGCGGCCTATGGTTCATATTAATAACACAACCGCCCACATGGTCAGATTGCAACCACCAGAGGGCGCTGCTTCACATCGGGGAAAAAAAGGTGGACAGGGCTATGAAGCAGCAGATTGGAAATAACCTTATAGGTGAATCAATATAAGGTTTAACCCCCAAAACATTTATACAAAAGGTTTTTCAATGGATTCTGGTAGTATTGGGCATGCTAAATAACATACTAAAAGTCTACCAAAATCTACTCTCCAGAAAGCCGTCATTTTCAAGATTGCGTCCCAGACAGAGTTTAAAATGGCCATATATCAAATGGGAAAACATTTTCAAAGTATCTTTCAACTTATTCTAGTACCTCTGGACATGCTTAAGAACATACTACAAATTTAGGAAAATATACCTTTGGGAAAGGTGTAATTTCCAAGATGACGTTAAAAAATGACGGCTTTCTGGAGAGTAGATTTTGGTAGAATTTTAGTATGTTATTTTTAGCATACCCAATACTACCAGAATCCATTGAAAAACCTTGTGTATCCATTTTTTTGGGGTTAAGGGATATTTCTTCCTAAATTGACTCACCTATTAGAGTATATATAAAGGAAAATAACCTGTTTGCTGTTTCCATAATAGTTCATTCATATAGCATAATATAACGTTTGCTTTATGTTGTCCAAAGCCATAAAGCAAACAGCAAATCATGAATAAAGGGTTAGGGCTCTATTTATATTTTCTTTTCTTACATGTATATTTTTTATATTATTGTGTGCAAGAGAACAGCTTTTAATTCTGATTTCTATGACCACACATGATGGACTTGTATTCATTATTAAACAATCAAATCTTTTCACCCTGCTATCCTTTAGGCCATTTACAGTGAATTTCCACCCATATATGCAGTGTCTTTGTGTGTCTTTTTTTTATTTTTATAAATGTTTCTTTTGTGGCTTTCGCCTTTATTTTATATTTTTTTATGGAGGGACAGACAGTAGGCTGACAGGAAATGGGGAGAGAGATGGGGGGCCGTCGGGATCGGGAGTCGAACCCGCGGCACACTGCCAGACTGGATTACCAGCCAAGGTGCCTGGACTGCTGAGCCACGGCCCAGGCCGTGTCTTTGTGTGTCTTGAGTGATTCCAAAGATATCTCATTAATAGAGGGTGGCGTATATATTTTTATTAATAACACACTATACAACCACATGGCTGTAGGAGAGTAAGATAATCCTTGCTCCCCTACATACATACAGACCAGGGAAGCAGCATGGCACATAACACAGCATTCCACTAGCATGGTATTACAATGAAAAATAAACCAGTTATTAATCATCACAATCCAGTATTAATTAACATGCCCTCCACACACACCTAAAGTGATGGACACGTGCATGCTCATATACAGACACACTCAATACACACACATCTTCCCACACTTGTGACATTACAATAAAATATACACACACACATGCACGTGCGCGCGCACGCATGCGCGCACACACACACACACACACATACCGATTGTATTAAACATTTTCAAGTATTTTTTATAAAGAATACAAGGTAATAATTATATGGCATAGATTTATGCCATATAATTATAGCCTTAATTACCTATAGACAAGAGCAAATTAAAGTATATTAATTGTAATTTGCGGTCAATTGAGACAATCAGCAACTAAAGGAGTCAAACTTCAAGAGTATTTCAATAAATGTACACAACTTGCACCAGGATGTTTCATATTTTAAAGTCCCCAGCAAAATGTGTTAATACATCACCACACAATCATTTTAACCACAGCGTGTGCACTTTGTGCAGCGATGTAGATCTGCTATTTTGGAACAATTTTGAAAAATCTCAAAGATGATTGTTTTTAACACAACTTTTCTGTCCTAGGGGTCCCTGCTGGCACAACATATTGTTGAGATGTGGGTCCCTGGCCAAATGCATATCATGTTGGGGTTCCTTGACATGTCCAAAACTGAATGTGATAAACAAAGCAAAAAAAATCACACCCGTGTGAACTGAGTGGTGCAACTCCCCCCCCCCCTCTCTCTCTGTCTCCCATTAGCAGGCAACAGTGCAGCACTATCTCTCTCTCTCTGTTTCTGGCACAACAGCGCCACTTTTGGTACTGGTGCTCATATAGTCACATAGGTAGGTGAACAGACACATAGGTAGGTTAACACGGACATTGCTGTTTCTTGGAGTGGTTGCACCACTCAAAAATTGTGCGGTTGATCCAATAAAAGCAGTGTGTTTTTCTTTGACAGCTACTGTACACGCATTTTCCTCAGTGTTTGCAGGATATATGAAGGTGTGCATGTCAGCCGGCTGCCACACAGTGGGGCTGGCATGCATTATGTCCTTAACCCGTGACCCGTAGTGTCCAGATTCTGCATGTCACTCCCCTACTTTCTCTCCCCTCCTGTCAATCTCCTAAGGCATGAAAGCACCCCAAAATAAAATCACACTTGTGTGAAGTGGAGCCTTTTGGGGCACATACAAACATGACATCACGGGGGCACACACAAAAGCAAACATAAAAAGGTCTAGAGACTTAATTGGCTGCCATATAACATGACGTCACAGGGGCACACACAAAGCCAAGCCAGGTAAGGTGTTTATGGATTGCTTTTTGAGTGGTGTAAACCACTCCTACAACTGGCTTTTGTGTGCATAAAAAAATGACCATGGTTGCTATGTTCAAAATAATTTCTGACGTAATTAAATCACACCCGGGTGAACTGGATGACCGTAGCAACCATGCTAATTTTTTCTGCACAAAAAAAGCCAGTTGTGAAATCACATCATATTATTCATTACGTCAGACATTACGTCAGACCACAGCTGATCATGCTATATAAAACCTTACACCACTCAGTTCACACAGGTGTGATTGTTTAAGTTTACTTGGTTTTCCTGGATGTTGTGTTCAATACTCAGTAAATATCTTATTTATTTTTGTTCTTGGAATCAGAATCAGATCTGATATTTCAGGAGGTAATTGCAGTATTTGGTATATATTTATAGGTTGTTGTGTGTAGTTTCTGCTTTATTTAGACAAGAGAGCAGACAGGAAAACGAGGGCAGATGTGGGGGTAAGGACATGCCAAACACAGGTCTATCCAGAATCGAAACATGGAGATAATCATGTGGTCAACACATTATTTGGTAACAGACCCCATATAGTATCTATAAATAAATATTTTGTATGGTATGGCACTCCCTTCTAAAAGAGGGTCGGAGTGTGTGCGTGTGTCTGAGATTCCAGGGCTAATCTTGCAAACCACCGTGACCGGACAGCAGCACATTTCTTGTACACACACGGCCAGTAGGCCAAGAACGTAAATATCCCTCAAATCATTTGCCATTTTTTACTATTTTGAAAAACCTTTTAAAATAGTTCAAATAGCCGAGCTACAAGCTCACAACGTGTCGATGTAGATCGGCTGGTTGAACCATTTACAAATGTTTTTCAAAATGATAAAACAAAATGGCAAATAATCTTAGGGATAAGGGGCAAGTGCCACGAAAAGGTGTACAGGGATAAAAGGAGGGGGCAAGTACAGACCCCTGGGGGACCCCAGTCAACAAAGTAAGCAGGTTAGGGTTTTAATCCATACACAGTGGCAAGTCCAGCCTGGATCTTCATCTGTCCCTGGCCTGTGCCCAGACATTAAGCATCAATCACAGGAGCCGTCCTTCCACCCATCCTTCCATCTCTCGTCCACACGCGAGCAGTCAAACTCAGGCTTTCCAAGCCGGACGTTGACGCCGTTATGGAGACGACAGAGCCACTGAGAAAGGGTGTGGCGGCTGCTCGTATTTGGCTGATTGTTCTTTAGCCTGCGGAAAGGAAGGGACGTCATTAAATAATCGACTACTTCGTTTTGTATCTCACAAAAACTCAAAGTGATTTTCTTTTTTATCTGACAAGACTGTTATGCTTTTGATTGGTATAGATCAGTGGTTTTCAACCCTTTTCATATCAAGGCAAATGATTTATTCGGCATTTGAGCCACGGACCACCATTTGATGAGATTTAGCCTCTCAGACCAAATCGTCCACAATTCATGCTGTATTGATGTGGTACCATAGGAGAGATAACAGGCAAATGTTGATCAAAATAACAATTAATTTACATTCTCTATAGCCTAATTGTGTATACTTCTTGTAAAGACTTCTTGTAAAAAAAAAACACACCCGTGTGAACTGAGTGGTGTAGGTCTTATATAGCCTGATCAGCTGTGGTCTGACGTAATGTCTGACGTAATGAAATCACACCCGGGTGAACTGGGTGACCGTAGCAACCATGCTCATTTTTTCTGCACAGACAGACAGACAGACAGACAGACTAACAAAGCCAGTTGTAGGAGTGGTTTACACCACTCAAAAAGTGATGATCCATTTGGTTACCAACTCTCCATCATTTAGCTGCAGGGGACCACCTGGAACCCCCTCAAGGACCACTGGTGGTCCTCAGATCACTGGTTGAAAACCACTGGTATAGATTATAGATAATAAATATATATTATAAAAGCATAATTAGTGTGACTATAATACAGTGATCTGACCTGCCCCGGAGGTCTTCTGCACATTCGTCACAAGGAAAGAACTTGGAGAAGAGGTTGATGAACTGGCCCATTTCCTGCTGCTGGCACTGGGAGGGCTGGTCAGGGTAATATGCTGCCATCGTGTGGAGAAAGGACCAGGAGCTACGCCCCAACTCTTCCCTGTCCAATGGACACTGTGGCTCCTTCTGTGGTTCAGTATCGGCCTCCTGAAAGATCGCACAGATGTGGGCATGAAACACAAAGATCGTTAATCTTTAAAGTGTGTTTCAGAACCCAAAACACGAATAGTAAAATAGATCACAATAGTAAGTACACACTAGTACACTACACGTATAAATACTGGTTACATGTTTGAGTCATGTAACTCATGTTTGAGAACAGCAATTCTTCATCAATTGTGTACTCAAATATTAACTTGAGCTATGCATTTGACCTAGGACAAGTGGCTGTACAAGCTATCCATGTTGATGATCAACATAACATAGTCGTGTGTCAGACAATTAAACCTCTCCAAGCCAAACATTCAGACAGGTGAATTTAATGTAGCACCAATAGCTCTCAACATGGAGTGGCTTGTACAGTACAGCCACATTTCTGGTTATCCTGAAACGAACTCTGTACAAAGGTCAAATGCATAGCTCAAGTTAATATTTGATTACACACACACACACACACACACACACACACACACACACACACTACACAGGCATAGTAGCCAACCTTCATACAGCAGCAAAACAAACCCATAAAGGTCTATTAACAATGCTGTTACAGCTAAACCTTCCAGTACATTCTCAGACATGTGTACTACTGTACTCTGTAAACCAGTCCAGTCAATGAACTCAGATCACCTGCGTTGCACTTGGAACTGCCGGCGTCTTCTGGACTTTCATCCACGACTTGAAGTCCGTACAGGCCCGACACGGCTTCTTTTTGGGCTCCTCGGTCCGCTCTTTGCCGGGACTCTCCCCCGATGGCCTAGTACCGGTCATCATGGCCAGAGGAAAGCCTTCAAACCCGGCTGGCTGAGAGGCTGATGCTCCTCTCGGCGGCTCCGTGGACGCAGCCATGTTCACTCTTATCTCCAAGTCCCTACAGTCAGTCAGTCACCTCACCTCCTGTCATGCAACATCACCGCAATAAGCACTAGTGTAGGTGGAGATTTTCAATCGTTTAGGTTTATATTTCAAAATCTCTCGCTTAAATTCTTCGGAAAGTAAAAATATACACAATAAAATCACCGTGACGTGACCTGACGTCGTCTTTACCGGTTGCGAGACGAAACATAATGTCTGACGTTGATATATATATTTTTTTTTCGACTTCTTTGTTTCACACGGAACTTTATTCCGCACGGAACGTCTAGTTCCGGTTGGTGATGTCATATTCCTGTACATGCTGCGGAGTCCAACCTGAAATAAAGTGTAAATTGACGTTCTTTTACAGCTATATTCACACACTGTCATTATGTATAGTACGCCCAAATGATCGGGTAAAACGGCATGCGTTACCCGAGTGGTTGTTGATGTGATTTACCAACTATTTTGTTGCATTGTCTGCTTTTAGCTAGCCATTTAGCTAACCACTATGGAGAGCACTTGACACGTTTCTGTTCTTTTTAGAAACGGTTTATTTTATTTCAGGAGTGTAATCGGTGAACCGTTTGCCTCGCCAACATGGGGATCTTGGAGAAAATCGCTGAAATAGAGAGGGAAATCGGCCGAACGCAGAAAAACAAAGGTGAATAAGACTCGAATGTTGCCAGCTGACATACAATGAAAGGATCTCAGTCTCTGATCTATAGTCTCTGTATTTAACAAGAGATAACCATCTATATTGTCACTGTTCTGCTGTCATTGTTAAGTGGTGCTTAATGCTGGTGATGCTGTAGTTGAGATACAGAATTTGTGCTCATAATCTCCAGCAGATTTAAAGTTTTAATTCACTTTGTGTTAAAATTCTGCATTATTTGGCATATAAACGACACCATTTTTGATTTATTAATTTATTAACAGATTGGAGAATTACAGTACATTTACAGTACATTCTCAATACAAAACTGTGGACGACACCATCTATTTCTACGTCTCTAAATGTGTTGATGAATTGAACAAGGTGGACCCTTTTGTAAACAAGTGTAATGCTTTATTGGGTCGTCCACTCACAGTTAACAGTCTTTGCATTGAGTTGTGCTTGAAATGTACTGTAATTCTGCAAACTGTTAATACATATTTCAATCAATCAATCAAAGTATTACACTTGTTTACAATAGGGCCCACCATGTTCAATTCATCACAATAGTTATTTCACAATGTGCAATTTATTTTTTCCATATATAATTTCTTCTACTTGTGTTTTTTTTAATTATTCACAATGCGCAATTTATTTTTTCCATCTATAATTTTATTTTTTATTTTTTTCACAATGTGCAATTTATTTTTTCCATCTATAATTTCAGCCACTGAGTACCATCTGGGCTTGCTGAAGGCCAAGCTAGCCAAGTACAGAGCTCAGCTGCTAGAGCCTTCTAAGAATGCAGGCGCCAAAGGAGAGGGCTTCGATGTAATGAAATCTGGTGATGCTCGTGTTGCTCTCATTGGTTTCCCCTCTGTGGGTAAGGTGAGTTAGCTGAAAGGGGTTGGGGACGGGGTCTTAACTCCCCTCTGTGGGTAAGGTGAGTCAGCTGAAAGGGGTTGGGGACGGGGTCTTAGCTCCCCTCTGTGGGTAAGGTGAGTCAGCTGAAAGGGGTTGGGGACGGGGTCTTAACTCCCCTCTGTGGGTAAGGTGAGTCAGCTGAAAGGGGTTGGGGACGGGGTCTTAACTCCCCTCTGTGGGTAAGGTGAGTCAGCTGAAAGGGGTTGGGGACGGGGTCTTAACTCCCCTCTGTGGGTAAGGTGAGTCAGCTGAAAGGGGTTGGGGACGGGGTCTTAGCTCCCCTCTGTGGGTAAGGTGAGTCAGCTGAAAGGGGTTGGGGACGGGGTCTTAACCCCAAAGCACTCGTTACCACACCTCTCCGGGCAGTGCACCCCCCGCACCTCCGCCTCCCAATTCTTTGCCCCTTTTTCCTTTTACTTTATACCTGATGTAAACAAGTCTTGGTGCTTTTCCTGGTTTTATCCTCGTAGCAGTTTTTGTATTGACCTATTTATTTACAAATGTCAATCAAGCTTGTTTGTTAAATGTAGGCTGCTATATAATTGTACAATCCTATGCGGTATAGGCTATACTAATGTCTGTAGTTATGAATGCCTGTAGTTATGTACATAGCCTACTCTATCAGTGGGATTCAGCATTTTAGCCAAAGAGAGGTAATTAAGCATAATAACAATATAATTTGAAAATGTATCCCTCTTCAACAAATGGGAGCCAGCCGGTGGCTTTTTCCCATTGCTTGTCCTTTTCATAATTCAGCTTTAGCCAAAGCGATGTAGGCCTAATTATTATATTATTTTCATTCCATACCAAAAGTGTCGCGTGCGCGCGTGCATGTGTGATTCTGATCTGTGTGCATGCAGAAGGACTGGGAGGTGCGGGGGTTGCGCTGCCCGGAGTGATGTAAAAACCAGTGCTTCACGTCTTAACCAGTTGAACTCCAGCATACATATTCTGGGCTCGCCAAACATAGAAGAACTACAAGGCTACAGTGAGCTTGTAGATAGGCTATGTTCGGCAAAGATATTTAGTGTAGCCCATGGGGGGAATTGGGAATACAGTCCACTACTGTAAGTATAGGGAACGAAGTATAGCACACACACACACACACACACACACACACACACACACACACACACACACACACACACACACACACACAAATAATATATAGCACATTGATGACATACTATTACTTGACACTACTAGACAGGGTGTTTTTTTTAAGCCACCTAGGGATAAATGAAACAACGCCTTCTCCAGATAGACAGACTGCCCATAATAGCTGAGACAGAACAGTATTTAGCCAGCTTTTTTGCATTTGTCTTCTGCAATCCACCCAATTGCAGACCCCTGAGCACAAGTTTATGGACATGGCCCAGACTTCCAAATACAAGGACAATAAGTTGACAGTTATATCCCCCCCCCCCACACACACACACACACACACACACACTAATAGCTAATGCAACATTGTAAATATACTTTTCATGACACACATGGCATAGCAATAGTTAGTTGTGTGTGCCTCGTGATCACAATAGCTCATTAAAACAAATCCTCCATGTGTTTCCTGTAGTCCACCTTCCTTAGCTTGATGACATCAACAGCCAGTGAAGCAGCCAATTATGAGTTTACCACCCTCACCTGCATACCTGGCGTCATAGAGGTATGTACTCACACACACTTTGAAAACATTCTACAGTTGTACGTTAGCCTTAGCTAACCATGGAAACGCAAATCGTTGATTCTTTACTTAATGTTTGGGTACTGTCCTACCATATATTTTTCCACTAGCAGATGTTCAAGGAAGTGATGTTCTGCAGAACAAAAAAAACGTGCTAGAATCAGCTTTGTTTGTGTTCATTTGCGGGCTAAAAGAGTGAGCTGTTTTCACATACATTGTAAGTCAGTAGTCGGACTCTGTACACAACCAAAACCTCTACCAAAGGGAACCCCTTTTGGTGTTTTAAACATTGTTATAATTTAGCTATTGAAAAATAGCAGATCTACAAGCTCGTAGCGCGCCACTCGGTGGCGTGCTATGAGCTTGTAGATCTGCTATTATATTTTTGAAAAATCGTGAAAATATTTATTTCAGAAAACTGGAGGATTTAGAAGATTTTTTTTTAATTTCGAGGTCAGGCCTAAATGGGTTAACACGTTTCCTCCCGTTACACTAGGTGGGATCGTCTGGCCAGTGCCAGTCAAATGCGCGAAATACCACAGTAGAAGAGATCCCCCCTCCACATACACACACACACACACTCTGTCTTCACTCTAATGGGCAGCGGAGGATACGCGTACATAGTTGTTTTGGTCCGCACGATGTAAGAACAGGGAATAATAACCGTGAGAGCCCCGTCTTAGCTCTGGAGGAGTTGATCCCGTAGTTGAACCTGGTTGACGCTGTTCCAATGCCATACTGTTTGTTCTGCGTGTCATCCCCAAATTGTGATAATAAACACACAGGCAGCTCTTCTTGCCTTTGACACATTTATTTCCCAAGCAGTGAGTACGGCATCAGTATCTGCGTGATTTCAAAATGAACAATAATCAGCATAGACACAAACAATGGATATTCTCTGACAAGCATTTCTCCACACAGCATTTGAAAGTGGTAACATACCTGCGGTCAAAACCATTTGCCCCTTCCGGGTCAATCCTCCCTCACCATACCTGTGAACTTGACACTTAAATAAACAACAGCGCCTCCCCAAGGTTACCGTGGTACTCATTTGGCCCTTACAATAACCTTCCAAAGACCTGATTTTGAGCAGAAAAAGGAGTGATAAGCGTGCATGCGTGCACGTCGCATCTGTATGTAGGCTGTCTAACATGTGAGTAAAAGCAAAAAAATATATAAGAAAAGAAAAAAATATATATACTGTATATTTTTAATTGCTGGATTAAATGTAATTAAAGAAAGACGAGGTCCCTCGTCTTGGCACAGGCGGGTCGTGGAGAGAAGAACGAGGCGAAGTTGAACACGGCTTCACAATTGGATTTTAACATCTGAATTCTGCAGAACTGCACTTCACTGTAGGGTTTTGCCAGGACCCAAACAATTGTGTTGGATTTCCAGGAATAAGCTACAGCAGGGTTCCCCAATTAATTTTCCTCGAGGGCCATATTTTGACTAGGGTACCAGGCTGGGGGCCGAGTCTGCACGCGTGAGGTCGAGGTCTTGCCCTGAAAATTCATTTTCAGGGCAGGACCCCATTTGAAAAGGATGCCCAGTTTGACATGCATAGGCTAGTGACCCCCATTTAATGCCATTTATATCTGGGACCCCCCCCCCCCCCCCCCCCAGAAAAAAAAATAATGAATTCTTCCGCGGGCCGCCAGGGGGCGCTCCGCGTGCCGCAAATGGCCCGCGGGCCGCCTATTGGGGAACTCTGAGCTACAGTATAGTGTCCTATCTATATAATTCCTTTTTCCTTTTCAGTACAAAGGGGCCAATATACAGCTGCTTGATTTGCCTGGAATCATTGAGGGTGCTGCCCAAGGTATTCTTATTTCTTTGGCTAAAACTCCAAATAGATAGACGTTTTGCTAAACACTGTTTGCTGCAGTTTGATAATTATACATTTGACCTCTTCCTAGGAAAGGGTAGAGGTCGGCAGGTCATTGCTGTTGCTAGGACAGCAGATGTTGTCATCATGATGTTGGACGCCACCAAGGGAGATGTTCAGAGGTGAATGATTGCTGCTACTGTGTGTGCATGTGTAGTTGTGTGCACGTGGTAGAGTTTGAGTGTTGGTTGAATGAATGTGTAGAGGGGTGATGGTTTGTTACCAAGAATATTGTCCCATAATTGTTATTATTATGTATAAAACTGTTTCTTTTCCTTTTAAACCCTTACAGATTACTCCTAGAAAAAGAGTTAGAATCAGTGGGCATTAGACTCAACAGGGAAAAACCCAATATTTATTTCAAGGTAGTTTTCCTTTCCTTAACCCCACATCATTTCCTCAACATCTTCCTCTCATCCATACACAAGCGCAGTGTGACAGACGCCATGTGTTGTTTCTCTTCCTGTAGCCCAAGAAAGGTGGAGGCCTCTCATACAACTCCACGGTTCCTCTCACCATGTGCTCAGAGAAGCTTGTGCAACTTATTCTTCATGAATACAGTATCCTTCATTTGTGTGTGTGTGTGTGTGTGTGTGTGTGTGTGTGTGTGTGTGTGTGTGTGTGTGTGTGTGTGTGTGTGTGTGTGTGTGTGTGTGTGTGTGTGTGTGTGTGTGTGTGTGTGTGTGTGTGTGTGTGTGTGTGTGTGTGTGTGTGTGTGTGTGTGTGTGTGTGTGTGTGTGTGACGATATAGTAACTGCATCGAAAAATCAATTTTAATTTCAAGAATCGAAGTATATCGAAATGAAAGCGGCAACAATGACTATGTATCGTTTTGCAATGCAAATAATCGGTATCGAATCGTTTTGCTATGCAAATAATTAATTGTATCAATACTATATTTTTGTGTGTGGTATTTAGCAATTTTTAGAAGAAAAAAGAAAGGGGTTTAATTACTTAGTTTAAAATGTCGTCAATGTATTTTAAATAGTTACTGTATCGATTGCAAATCAATCGTATCGGATCGTATCGCCATAATGAACCAATATCGCTCATGTATCGTATCGTCAACCATGTATCGTGATATTTATCGTATCGCTGTTAACTGGTTTATGGCCATTGACGTAATTGACGTAATGAAATCAATAAATCCCTTATGGCCACTGACGTAATTGACGTAATCGATTGATTCCCAATAATCGGGAGCTTATTGTCGCAAAATTTAGCATATTTTAGCTAATTTTAGCTAATTTGGCTAAAATCTTCCTAAAACCGGCCGAAAATCCGCGCGTGCACGGTCGATCGCGCACGCGCGTGATCGCGCATGCATCGCTGCGTAAAATGCGATGTTTTGGGCTTGATTAGAGCTTAATTTGACTTAGTTATGAAAAATACGATGATAGCTTAGCATTCCGGACATCTTTCATTGTGACACACTAGCAAAGCTACTGCCGGATATTTTGATCCTAACCGGATGTGGTCATCGTTTACTCGCTCCTTTTGGTCAGAATCGGCACAATGGTGACGTTACCGCCACCATCAGGACTGATTGTCCCAATACTATGGTCTTGCCCCGTCAGAATGAGATATAGTGTGTATATCGCGGATTTTTCTATTGGCATTAAAATGACAAATTAAACATTTGAAAAATGCTGGCTGAAGAATCAATCCACTGTTAATTAGGTATAGCAATAAGAGGGTTAAAATGTATCGTTACACCCCTAGTGTGTGTGTGTGGTACGGTACACCTGACTTATTAACCTTTATAGTTAAAGGACCACTTCACCACTTTTCAACTTCTCTTCCTATAATTGGTCCTCACTAATGTTCATGATAAAATACCACCATTTGTTCCTACTCAGTCTGTGTCTCATAGGAGGGCTGTGGGCAGTTCAGAAACCCGTCCACCAGTGACATCATCGATGGTGAATCCAAGCTAATAGAAACGGCAGGCTTTCTTTTCCTGAAAAGTTGCAATGCAAAAGTTGAAGCCATCGTTCTCACGATAATAATAATCTAAATATATTTTAAAACAAATCTTGTTTAAAAAATAATCTGCCTAATGATGATGTCACTGGTGGACGGGTGTCCGAACTTCCCAAAGCCCTCCTATGAGACACAGACCGAGTAGGAAAAAATGGTGGTGTTTTATCATGAACATTAGTGAGGACCAATTATATGAAGAGATGTTAAAGTGGTGAAGTGGTCCTTTTAAAGGTGCAATCCATAAGATTGATGTCCTTGCACTTAGGGAAAGACCACTTGTCAACCATTAGTGATCCGGCGGGGACACAGGGTCTACAATTCTCAATAGAAGAAGAGACACAATGACCAAAATAAAAACATAATTTCAAAAAAAGAAGAGTAGGGAGATCCTCACCTCGCTGCAGATGTGATAGTTATATTGGTATTATACTACAGAATATATATTACAGAAAGATGTTCTGGATTGCAGATTTAACATCACTGATCCAATGTCCAATAAGTTTGTATCTTTAACGGCACTCTTTAGAAATCTTCAACGCAGAGGTCCTGTTCAGGGAGGACAGCACACCTGACGACTTCATCGATGTCATCGTCGGAAACCGAGTTTATATGCCTTGCCTATACGTACGGCCAATGTCTAAATCAATTTATCATGCCCTAGGGCTGGGCGATATTTCTTTATTCTTTCCAACTTTTGCTTCAATTACTATTACTTATTATATTTCTGCTGTCGGGGGGAAACCTCATAACTCCAAAATGTTCATTTTTCAGGAAATGAAAAATATACATTTTTCAGGAAATTAAGAAAACCTTATATTTTTAAAACAAAGCAATACAGCCTCATCAAAGTTGGTGTTGTGACTAGTTTATATATTGTCAAGTACTTCCATGAGAGGGAGAGAGGTGGTGGAGTTAGTTGCTTTATCAGACATTTTGAGGGTCCAATGGAGTTAAGAGGTTTTGTCCAAAGCACTTTTTACTACTTTCCATTGGTTCAATATTTTCGAAACAACACACAGACGTAAAGGGTGTTCAATAGCACTGATTCATGCCAAAAAAATCTAAAACCTCAAACATTGAGTTATGAGGTTTCCTCCTGACAGCAGCGATCGTGACAATAGCCGTCTTTAGGATGCATTGTGAGCTTACAGATCGGATATTTTGTACACCACCAACAAAGTACAGTACAGGGTGGCTAATCGGACTCATTTATGTATTTAGTCGATTATACATTTCTTGTTGATTCGTTGATAAAAAAGAAAAAAATATACAGTGTATATAAACTTGCTTCTCGATTATTCGGTTATTTGTCAGTTATTGGTTCTAAATGTTTCTTTCGATATGTTTTCGGTTAATTTCCCAGCCCTACCCGGCTACCCTAACCACTTTTTAACCCTTTTGTTTATGCGTTTCCTTTCATGTTTTAACTCTTCCTGAAGTTGTGGCACAACTGTTGTTTTCATTTGTGTGCTTGTTTGATTTGAAGGTCTACAACAAGGTGGATCAGATCTCCATTGAGGAGGTCAACCGCCTGGCTCACAAAGAGAACAGCGTTGTCATCAGGTCAGGCAGTGTGCACGCTCGCCCTCATTTTTCTTCTGCCGACCTCACACCGACTGCTCAGTGGGGCGGTTCTTCTTGTATTTCTTGTATCTGTTTTACTGAGAATAAGGTTAGAAATAAGTTTAGGGTTAGGCATCGTTTTACTGGGGTTAAGTTTAGGAATAGGGTTAGCTTTTGGCACCGTTTTACTGAGGTTAAGGTTAGGAATAAGGTTACGTTCAAGCATAGTTTACTTAGGTTAAGTTTAGGAATACCAGCCTGAGTAGTTTCGCCAGGCTGTACGCCTTCAGCGACTGTTTTGAGGCGAGTTCGTTGGTATTCCTTGTGTGGTGTGAGTTGACAGTTGGTTATGCGTTCATACACCATGACTTACAGTGTGTAGTACCGTAGGTGTCGTTACTTTTCAGGAAATGGGGAAAAATAACCTGTCTTTCAAATGTATCCAAAGTAGTTATGTAGTCAGAAACTCAGAAATACTTTTCATTGGTTAAATATTGATAACACACGTACAGATCTAACTTTTAGATGGAGTTCTAGAAATGGCGTTCCTATTTTGGCCATGTCATTATTGGTGAAAATGTTCAAATTCGTCCCATTATGACATGTTGTGAGCTTGTAGGTTGGCTAGTCCTAGATGAAGCATACTTGTGGAAAAAATAAATAAAAGGATCAAGAGATGAATGTTTTCTGCCTTAGAGCGACAATATGTGTGATTGAATAGTTGTTATTTTGACTGGGCATGTTTGTTCCCTAGCTGTGGGATGAGCCTGAACCTGGACTACCTCCTGGAGACGCTGTGGGAATACCTGGCTCTGATCTGCATTTACACCAAGAAGAGAGGAGGTAGGCACACACACACACACACACACACACACACACACACACACACACACACACACACACACACCATTACACACACTCTCCCCTAATTACCATAAAACCTTTAATAGTAGACAGGGCCTTTGTTTACCTCAACTGAAGAGGGAGCGTCACTTTTGCACCGTTTTGTTACTTTTCCTAAATACATATGTGCAAGACCTGTGTTATTAATTTCTTATGAAATAAATAACTTCTTGGAAAGAGGCAGCAGACAGGTTTTAGAGATGTCCCAGAGTAATGGGTTGAGCCTGATTGGCATTGATACCCTTAACAGACACTACAGTGATCACAACTCTGTATGCTTTTACACCAATGGGCTGGGAAAATGATGATGATTACGTAACGGTAGTTCACTAGCAGGAGAACTCAACAAACACAGGGCACAACAAACCAAACCATGGTGATCTTTGTTTACAAGCTGCCAGTGGATATTGGGCTTTCCTAAAGGCATTGGTAAAGGAAATGTTATACAGCCATCGGTCCCTCTACCATGCAAGTTTTATTAGGCTACTCCGAAAACGTGAACTAGAATGCCGTTTCTGTGGAAAAGTGAAACTCTGAATGAAAGAGTAATGATACTACCGTAGTATGTTATGAATGTTTTTTTGTACATGAATTGAATAATTACTGCTGTGGAAAAGGAAATTATGGTACAGTCCTTATGGCAAGTAAACATTTCTAAATGGATTACATGGCTGACTGGCCAGTCCTTTGAGACGGAGCCATTAGTTGAGCTGTTATCCTATTTAGCTATATTGGAGGTTGTACAGTGTGTGAAAACACCTTCACATGTTCACACAATTAATAATTAATATTGTTGTTGCTCATTGCATTCTACATTCTTCTTTGCCAGAGCGTCCAGACTTTACTGATGCCATCATTATGAGAAGGGGAGCTAGTGTAGAACACGTGGTGAGTACTTTACATATATCTACAGTATAGACGTCGTTACCATGATCATCTCCTGAACAGCATATCTTGCATGTAACATGAAATGAAACCCAGACATTTGCATAATGCACAAGTCATATCATCATAAATGTATAAATGAATACACATTGTTTCTTCTGCCTCCAGTGCCATCGTATCCACAGAACCTTAGCCAGTCATTTTAAATATGCCCTGGTTTGGGTAAGTTTTATTTGCTTTATTCTATTTGTGGTGTCAGTGCAGTTAAACAAAAAAAACTTGGAACCTCTGTCTACAAAAAAAACCCTTCCTCCTGTGATGACTGTGACGGCTTCCTTTTTAAAACCCATTTTGGGTGGGAACCCCTTTTGGTGTTAGCATTATGTTATGCTTTAGCTATTGAAAAATAGCAGATCTACAAGCTCATAGCGCGCCACCGAGTGGCGCGCTACGGGCTTGTAGGTCTGCTATTTTTGAAAAATCGAAGAACGACTTACATAGAAACATAGCTTTTTCAGAAAACTGTCAGGATGTAGAAGACATTTTTAGAATCTGATCTCAGGTCAAAATGGGTTAATATATGGATCTGAGTGCGATTGTATTTTCTGTCTTCCAGGGCACTAGCACCAAGTTTGACCCTCAGAGGGTGGGACTTACTCACATTATGGAACACGAAGATGTCATTCAGATCGTTAAGAAGTAGACATGGCCTTCTGATTGGACAGAGAAGTGGCGATTTTGTGGGAGGAGCTGGAATGCAAAAAGGAAAGATGGTCATTTATTCAGAGCTCCGTTGTACAGAGTAAATACATATACAGCAAAATCAACGTCAAACATCATTCTTATTTTATATATGAAACTAAACGACAACAACGCAATTATAACCAGAGTGGTCAGAGCTGATTAGTTTGTTATGGGCAGGAAATGGCATATTTTACTTTGCATTACAATTACTTTTGATTGTGAAAAAGATGGGATTCTGAAGACTCTTTCTGAGAGTAAAATGTAAGAAAGTAATAAATTCCAAAATGCTGAAATGTCTCCTGTATTTATTTTTGTTTCTGATGTCATTACCCATTTACTGGCAATATAATACTTTTTTTTATAGATATTCTTTCTCCAAATCAGCAAAACCCTAAAGCAATTGCTTTTTATTTCCAAAAAGGAAAAGAAATACAAATGTAATTGTCAAATGTTTTATTTCTCAATCACAAACTCCGTTCACTGCTCTAACGTTTTAACAACGGGCGACAGCCAGACACATTTTCCGGAAGTGCAATATTTGTCTTGTATGGGACCCGGCGATAGCAGGCAAACCAAGGGGCCAGTGAGGCACTCCAACGTTGAAGCACTGGGCCCTAGTGGTAAGAGGAGGGACTACAGGCGGACCCGTGGATTCATGACCGGGAAACCCCGTGCAGCTGGGCTTTAACATTGAGCGCTCGGTTGCACTTCCGCATTTGACCACCAAAATGTGGTGGTCAAATGCGGAAGTAGACGTTTTGAGACGGTCCTTCAAAACGCCACTGAGCAACTTCCACTGACATGAATAGCGGGGGGGGGGGTGGGGCGGAGCCTCGCGCCAGATCAGTCTATCAAGGGGGCAGGCAGACTTTCCAACGTTGAAGCTCTGGGTCCTAGTGGTAGGAGGAGGGACTACAGGCGGACCCGTGGATTCATGACCGGGAAACCCCGTGCAGCTAGGCTTTAACGTTGAGCGCTCAGTTGCCCTACGTCACTCAGGACCTCAAAGTTGAGGTCCTGGGAGGGACTTCCAGCAGTCTTCCGGGTGCTTCAAAACGCCACTGAGCAACTTCCACTGACATGAATAGCTGGGGGGGCGGAGCTTCGCGCCAGTTCAGTCTCTATTATATATATACTCTATGGTCTCTATCCTTTTAATACTCTTGAGGCAAACAGGCGATGGTTGAAAAGTGGGCGGAGCAACGTCGCCCGAAAAGATAAAAATAATGAATCTTCCCGGGCGATGTGTCGGCCGATGCTCATCCGCTGTTAAAATGCACTGTAAGTCTAAGCGTTGTTATGCTAGACGGGTGGATTTATGTATGAATCTACCTGGGTTACTAGTGAATTATAAACACGAAGAGCTACACTGGATAGACGGATTAACTTAATGGGATTCTTAGAAATGTTGATGAAGTGAAACATGATGCTCTCCTGGAAATGTTTTATGATTGGCATATTGTAATGTCTGTTGATGTGTCTCACAGAACATATAATATATCAAGCAGACTCCGTGAGTTCTTATGTCGGTTGTAGTAGTATTTATTTAGCTTCCCTCCAAAAGCTCAGGCAACACATAAAACTTCCTTCATGACGTGGACGGCATGTCCACGTCACTCAAGACACAGACAACCTCTTAAAGTGACAAGACCCTTGTCTCAGTAACTTCACTCATTACATCTCCCCCTCCAAGCTGATTAACTCCCAAATCTTTTCACAGTATCTTTTAC
This sequence comes from Electrona antarctica, assembly GCF_951216825.1. Taxonomy (NCBI): domain Eukaryota; kingdom Metazoa; phylum Chordata; class Actinopteri; order Myctophiformes; family Myctophidae; genus Electrona; species Electrona antarctica. The sequence goes on along the minus strand of NC_136795.1, from coordinate 7,164,631 downwards.
TGTAACCAACATGAATTCACAGCCTAGTTTCACTACTTTAAGTCAGTGGCTTCTCAGTATGTGAAATGGAAAATAAACAAGACAACAAACAGGTTCAGTGCACATTATTCACACACATCTCCCCTTTTTTTTTCCTTTTTTTTTTCCCCCCCCAAAGACCATAAGTTCACAAATCCAGCCTGCGCACTGGTTTGCACACTCTGCCAGAGCGAGTAACAGTATCAGTCCCCTGTGTAGGAATGGCAGGTGCGTCCGTATCATGGGGCAGTTCAGTGTCCATGACCTCCCCAGGAGTAACCTGGTCGAGGCCCTCCCTAACACGCGTGTGTGTGTTGGGTGTGGCCAACAGATGGCGCCTGTTCCTCCTGTACTGATCCCCCTGGCCTGTCTCCACTATGTAGGACCTTGGAGCTGAGCAAGTGCTGTGAACAACAGCCGGCATTGTCCATTGCTTTTGTCCGTCCAATTTTGCGAGCACAGTGTCCCCTGGGTTCAGTGGGGGTAGAGACCGCACTCCGTTTCTGCGGTTGTAGTAATAGGCCTGCCTCTGCTTGGCTGCAGCATCAGCCTGCCTGACGACGTCCTCATTGGGCCGGCTCGGTTTCAGGTTGTCCTGTAGTGTGGGCAAGGTGGTTCTGAGCTTCCTGCCCATCAAAAGTTCTGCTGGACTGGCTCCAGTAGAAGAACATGGTGTGGCCCTGTATGTCATCAGAGCCAGGAGGGGGTCCTCCTGCTTCAGTATCCCTTTTGCTACCTGGACCGCCCTCTCTGCGTGACCATTACTCTGGGGAAAGTGTGGGCTAGATGTCACATGGACAAAATCATAATCCTCGCTAAACTTCCTCATCTCAGCTGAGACTAGGTTCGCTGCGTTGTCGCTCACTACAAATTCTGGCACGCCGTGACGGGAAAATGTAGCCTTCAGCTTAGCTACGATCTGACTGCTAGTAGTAGTAGGCATATTCAGAATCTCTAAGTATCTTGAGTAGTAATCGGACACCACTAGGTAGTGCTGCTTTTTAAACTCACATAGGTCTATGGCGATTTTCTCCCATGGCCTGGATGGAAGCTCACTTGGCATTAAGGGCTCCTTTCTCTGTGTGTTTCTATTTTCCCTACAGAACTCACACTGCTGTACTTTTGTCATTATGTCACCAGACATTTTGGGCCACCAAACGGATTGGCTAGCTCTGTCCCTGCACTTAGCCAGACCTTGATGCCCATCATGGATTCTCTCTAAGATGAGCTCCCTCATCACCGTGGGAATAACAATGCGACTCCCCCTAACGACCAGGCCGTCTAGCTCCGATAATTCCCCTCTCACCTGGTAAAAGGCCCTGACTGATAATGGCACACTCTCCACGTACTCAGGCCACCCGCTCCTGATGAGACCTAACACAATCTGGAGCTGCTGGTCATTTTCTGTGTGCTGTTTAATCTCCCTTACTCTCTGGGGGGTAGCTGGCATCTGACTCAGCACGGTGTCAATGTGTGCAGCCACATCCTCATGCGAAACCCCGTCCCCGTAGCATCGCTCTGGGCCTCTGGAAAGGGCGTCGGCCACGGCCAGTGTCTTGCCAGGTGCATACTCGGCTATGGCATTGAAACGCATGAGTCTCATCAGTAACCTCTGGCACCTCAGGGGCACATTATCCAAGTCTTTACTGTTCATGAGAGGTACCAGGGGTTTGTGATCAGTGATCAGCTTGAAGCTGTCTAGCCCAAACAGGTATTTGTCGAACCGTTCACAGGCCCACACACTGGCTAAACACTCCTTTTCAATTTGAGCGTACCTTTTCTCTGCGTCGGTCAGACGCCTGGAACAGTAGGCTACGGGCTTCCAGTCTTCTCCGTGCTGCTGGAGTAGGACGGCACCCAACCCGTAGCTGCTGGCGTCTGCTGACACCACGGTAGGCTTGGTGACGTCGTAGAAGGTGAGTACCGGAGCAGTTGCCAGTGCAGTCTTCAACATGTTGAATGCTGTGACCTGTGCGGGGCCCCACAGCCACTCTGACTTTGTCTTTAGTAGCTCATACAGCGGCTGGCCCACGGTGGATAGCTCCGGCACAAACTTTGCAAGGTAATTGACCATTCCTAAATATCTTTTTAGTTCGGTCACATTTTGTGGTTGGGGAAAATTCTCTATCCCGGTGACTTTGCTCGGGTCAGGTCTGATGCCCGTCTCATCGATGATGTGACCCAGGAAGCGGACCTGTCGCTGTTTGAACTTGCACTTCGCTTTGTTCAGTTTGAGGCCTGCCGCTTCGATGACCTTTAATGCCTCGGCCAGGCGCTGGTCATGTATTTTTTCTGTCTCTCCGTGGATCAGTAAATCGTCCATGTAGATTTCCACCCCTTGGAGTCCCGTCAAAGTCTCTGCCATTTTCCTTTGGAAAATTTCTGGAGCGCTCGATATCCCAAACGGGAGGCGGCGGAAGGCGTACCTCCCAAATGGAGTGATGAATGTCGTGAGCCTTATGCTGTCCTCATGTAGTGGAATCTGGTAGAACCCGCTTGCAGCATCCAGTGACGTGAACAGTTTGGACCCGGCGAGTCTTGGCATTATTTCTTCCATAGTCCATAGTCGGCAGTACATACTTTTCCCGCTTCACCGCACGGTTCAGCTTCCTGAGGTCTGCACAGCAGCGGACCTCCCTCTTGTTGGGTTTGAGCACTGGCACCATAGCGGCGCACCATTCTGTCGGCTGTGTAACCTTTTCAATTATGCCCTCGCGTTCCATGCGTTGCAGTTCTCTTTCAACCAGTGGAACCAGTGGCAGAGGTATCCGCCTGGCTGCATGCACTGCGTATGGCTGGGCATCCTCTTGCAGGACTATTTTCACAGCCTCTGTTTTCAGCAATCCACCTGATCCGAAGAGGCTGCTGACCTCGTCCACGCGCCTCACCAGACCCATCCCTACAGCCTCAGGGCGGCCTAACAGGCAGTTGCATGTCCCCCTTATCACGTACACCGGAAATGTATATTGTCTCTCCTTGTAGCTGGTGGTGGCCACAAAACGGCCTATGCAGTTGAGGTTGCCCCCTGGGCTTATGAAGCGTGTGTCTGGAGGTCCCAGCTTTATTTTTGGCTTCATCAACTTGAATGTGCCTTGATCAATAACTGTAGCGTCAGCCCCCGTGTCTATTTTGAAGGTTACAGGCATGCTGCTTATAGTTAGGCTAACAGTCCAATCATCCTGCTTAGTCTCGGTGCCCACTTCCCCTAGAAAGTAGGGCTGCTCCTCTTCAACCTCTCTCACTCCCTTTGAAAGACATGCACGTTCCCAATGTCCCCTTTTGTGACATTTATTGCACTTACTTTTTAATGCAGGGCATTGTCTCTCGTCAGAGTGTTGGGGCTTTCCGCATCTCCCACATTCCTCCCTCCTGTGGGCTGCAGCTGCATAGTTGCTGTTTTCTCTTCTTTGCCATTCATTCTTTCTCTGTTGTCCCTCTCGTCGTCCCACAGCATCAACGTTAGCCAGCGGTGTCTCTGGCTGGTTGGCCTGGAGATTAACCTGCCTCGTTATCTCCTCCGTCTGGCGCGCCTCCGCGATGACTTTCGCCAGGGTTAACTCCGTCGTGAGTTGAAACCGTCGGGAGAGCTCCTTGTCCCGCAAGCCAATGACAAGGCGATCTCTGATATGCTCGTCCCGTTTGTTCTCGAAATCACAGTGTTCAGCCAATTCGTACAATTTTCTGATGTACATCTCCGCCGTTTCACCCTGTAGCTGGTCACGTTGGTAAAAACAGGCTCTCTCATGTATAAGATTGCGGCGGGGAACGAAGTATTCCTCAAACTTTTTCATCACTTCATCATACTTCGTCTTGTCCTCCTCCTGAGCAAACGCAAAGGTACTGAATATCTTTTCAGCCTCGCTGCCCATCGCATAGATGAGGGAACTCACTTGAACATCACCGTCATCCTTATTCAGCTTTGTAGCCGACCTGAAGCGAGAAAATCTCTGTTTCCACTCCGGCCATCCCTCTAGGCAGTCAAACTTGAATTCACTCGGTGGATTAAATTTAGGCATTTTCTTCCGTCTTTTTTTTCTCCTACAACGACACGCCAGCCTCTGACACCATGTAATGTCTGTTGATGTGTCTCACAGAACATATAATATATCAAGCAGACTCCGTGAGTTCTTATGTCGGTTGTAGTAGTATTTATTTAGCTTCCCTCCAAAAGCTCAGGCAACACATAAAACTTCCTTCATGACGTGGACGGCATGTCCACGTCACTTAAGACACAGACAACCTCTTAAAGTGACAAGACCCTTGTCTCAGTAACTTCACTCATTACACATATCTTTAACCCATTTTGGGCGGGAACCCCTTTTGGTGTTTCAAGCATTCCGTTATACTTTAGCTATTGAAAAATAGCAGATCTACAAGCTCATAGCGCGCCACTCGGTGGCGCGCTATGAGCTTGTAGATCTGCTATTTTTGAAAAATCGTAAAAATGCGGCACAAATCTTTGAATAGGTATATATTCTTTCAGAGCGAACTTTTTTTTTTAATTCGACGTCAGGCCTAAATTAAATACACAATGTGTCCTCTTGTCCCTTGGGAATTGGAATGTTACTGGTCCTTCAATCCCCTCCCCGGCTCCTCCAAGTGGAAGTGTCCTTGAGTAAAGACACTCGCTGAACCCCAACTGCTCTCCACAGGTGCTGTTAAAACAACATTTTATTTACTTCCCCACTTTTCACAAGTTGGTTAAATGCAGTGTATTTGAAACCCCCCCCAAAACAACTAAATGGAAATGCAATTATATAGTATCCTAGGTAATGTTACTGTATGTGTGTGTATGTGTGTCTTCCTATCAATTAAATGAGTCCATAATTCAATCCAGATTCATAAAGTATCCAAAATCATTTTGTTGACTAATTTACAAGAGCAAGCTGGCTTGAAATGGCTATGCATATTCTCAATGATTGTCAGGCAGCCTCTGTTTTTATTTGCAATTATTTTGTAATGATGGGATGCTTGCATTGCAAAATGTGTTTAATTTACTACTTCACAGACTTATTTTGACACTCAATTGCTGTCCTGCCTGGGATTATTTACAAATCTAGATTATCCGGCCTACATTCACATTTGGTTGCTTGTGTTATTATTTATAGATTCATATTTAATTGTTGGCTATAAAATAACAATGGCCTTTGGCACAATTTGTTAATTGTTGAACACACCCCTGCATTACAGGCTTACCTGCACACCTTTCTCCCTCCACCTGTAACAGGTGCACACTCACCTCTGCTCTGACCCTAGCCCAAACATTTAGACTCTCGTAGAGGTTTTTTTCGATTCTGACGAATAGAGATTCGTCAGAATCGAAAAAAACCTCTACGAGAGTCTAAATGTTTGGGCTACTCTGACCCCATCCTGTTTATTATTCCCTCCTCGGGCAGGCCAGCCGTTTTATTTATCTTCTGAAAGCATTAGACTAGAGGCTGCATCCACTCCTCCCAATTCACTAGCACACACACAGGCATAATAGCAGCATTAAAAATTCACAAGCATCTGTTCGTCCCATACAACACAGCGAGGGGAGAGGAGTGAGAGAGAGAGAGAGAGTGGTACAGGTTCTTACGAAATCCAGGAGAGAGAGAGAGAGCCTGCGAATTGACACTGCTGCTGACCCGCTTCCCGCGTCACCTGGGGCCGGTGTTTGTTGTTCTAACATGCCGTAGTAGAAGATGCCTGGTCGGGGGAGCCAATCGTGGACGGTGACGTTCTGCTTCGGAATAACACGAAGCAGGGAGAAAGGACGGACATAATGATATAAGGGAGAAAGGAGAAGACAAAAGGTAGGATGAGGCATGAGTGAGCCGAGTGGAGTAGCCTCTACCTGTGTGCTTCATTGTGGTGCAGGCAGGCATGACACTTGATGCTGCCTGGCCCCATATGGCATGGCTGTGTGGCTGTGTGTGTGTGTGTGTGTGTGTGTGTGTGTGTGTGTGCGTGCGTGCGTGCGTGCACACACGTGACTGACGTGAGTGTCAAATTCAGTGTCCGTGTATAGGCTACTGTAGATAATTTACTGTGGAGTTGGGAGGGTTGCCACTTGCCAGGCCACTGGCCACTGCCACTGGCAACCCTCCCAACCCTACAGCAAAGGCAGTGTGTGAGCCTGTTGTACGTGTTTGTTGAAACTTAAACGATATTTTAGTTTTGTGGAGTTCTAACTTCTATCAGCTTGCGAGCTAGCATGGGCCTAATGTGTAGTTGTAGACAGTGTGCAATTATTCACACACAATTACTCTACACACGACCACCATATTGTCCAACTTAGGCTAGCTAAAGTAGCCCAGCATTCTTTGTGCTGGTTATTATTGTGGTCCGGAGTCTGGGCATTCTTCTGATTCTCCTTCAGCAGTGTGTGCAGTGGAGATTTTCTATAATAAACTAAACTTGTTTATTTAGCATCACACAGATATAATCATGCAATGTGACTGAGTTGCCTAGGTGATGAAAAGTTAGTGAGGTTGGAAGCAATTAAGCTGCAGCAGATCAGTCTCAATCATGCAGTATTTGTTCCCACTTCCTTAATTACAATTTAGTTTGTAGGCTACACCTAACCTACATAGGCAGAACTGATATAATCTAGTACTGATATCATGACTGCTACTTACTGTACACAGTTGCACTTTGTATTTTGTTGTGAACTTATGAATGCATGAATAGGCATATTCAAGCCAATTCAAAAGGGGTGAATTGGCCCTTTAAGGTGGTACCAGACCAGCAGGTGCAATGGAATTGAGTCTTGTCTGCCTCCTGCTGTTTAATCCTCCACATTACAGTTGTTCAACCTGTTAATAATGTTAGTGTTACTGCCCCCTGCCTGTCTCTCTGGGTTAGTTCACCATCAGTCACTGTGTCCTGACTCCTGTGTGACCTGCAGTAGTCTGAAAGAGCCCCAGGCGTTGACACTACCTGCCCTTGGCTGGTAAATAAAACGTTCGGGCAGGTGAAGTTTGCTTTCAGGTCGCCCGACCAGGCAAGTGCTCGTTTGAGAGAGGACGCAACTGTCTATAAACACAACACAAGATATTTGTCTAAACACCTGAACGTGGCCATAGCTCTCTGGTATGTGGAATGTAAAATAAGGGCACTGTTTACCTATAATGTGCTGTTTTCACTGTTGCTACACTTACAAATATAAATTAACGTGTGAACCCTTACATCATATTCATCGCTATGTAGGTATTTAAAATTTTTGAATCGCACAGCCCCCGGAAGTAAAAAGATACCGGTAAGTGTTAATTGATCGGTAATTCAAATTGTACCGACCATTTTATAATGATAGTGCCTCTGAGACCTTAGTGTCAACCCCTGAGCCCTATATGCTTTTCTGGGCATAGATAGAGGGGCGGAACAAACTAGCGCTGGAAACCGACGCCGACGTCCTATTGGCTCACCAACCTATGAGCCCGCCTCCCCTCCCCCTGCTCCCCTCCTCTCCCCAGTAGAATGCAGTGGTGAACTCTGATGTCACCAAATTCAGAGCGACGCGGCACCCCTCCGCACTGTAATTGCTTTAGCGAAATAGAGGGTGTGCGCATGCCTAAAGTGAGTAGCAATTCGAGTGGCAAAGTGAGTTTAACGTCGCTTAACGTTGTTTAATGCAATCGGATAGGACTTTTCTGTTTGGATGTATGGCCTGTCAAGGCCAGAAACACGTTTTTTCCCCCCGCATAACGTCCGCCTATGATAAAGATGTAAAATATGTAAATAAAAAAATGATGCTTTTGAGCTTGCAGTTACTGCTACAGTCTCAAAAGCCATAATAACAGCATGTTGTCTCTATAGGTCGTCCTCAGAGACGAGGGGGATAGGCTTACGTGAGTCGTGAGGGCCTAATGTATATATTCCATAGAATGGATGGCATTTTCTGAACAAATGGACAGAGTGTGTATAATAGAGTACTTGCGCCTTTGTCCCGCGTGGCTAAGCTGTTTACCAGACCTTATCTGTGTTAGATTACGTTTGTGGTGTATTGTTTTCACTTTTGTGTAAATATGACCTCTTCAAAAGGCCTTTGACAAGGGAACAGGTTGTTTGTCCTATACTGTGTGTGAGTGAGCTCTTCTTTACACTGGTCATGTTATTCATGTAAGGGATAATATAGTAATATAGTACAGAAAAAGACAGGACAAAACATTCATCCTCATTGTACTATGGTGCCACTCATCAAAAATAGCCAAACTATGTGTTTGTGAGCTTGCAGATCTGCTGATTTCGGTAGTTGAGCCGTGCTGTGAGTGACACTGTTATACAAGTAGAAATTAAGCATGACTCCCATTTCAGTCAGACAACTCTTAGAGTGAATTTAGAATATATATGTTTTGAGCATAATTGAGATTAGATATATGAAGCATAGATTGGCGTCAGGGCTCTGTCCCTATTCATTCCCTGTAACATTAACATTTTAGTTAAATTATAAGCCAAGTAGAATTACAGGGAATGAATAAGACCCCCATTTAGGGGGATCTAAAAACAGAGCCTGTATACAAGTGGATCTGCTGGGGAGGCAGTGGGATTTGCAAAAACCTCATGAGCAGCAGGTTAGCAGCAAGCGAGGCAGGGAGACAGCAGCAGCAGCAGCGACGCACGGCCGCACAGCAGGAGAGAAGCCAGGAATGAGCAGGTAGGCAGATAGGTTTAAATAGCCGCTCTGATCAGTTAAAGAGTGCATGAGACTAGTCACCTGATCAGGTAGGCGGCGGCGCGCTCACGAGTTGCCTGCCTGAACTAGCTCCGCAGGCTTCGCATCATTCAGACCCTTTAGAATAGATCTACTATTGAAATGAGACTGTTGGATGTTGATATTAGATAATCAATTTACCGGTATACATAGTGTTAAAATCACTATAGTTATCCAATGTGTTGTAAAGAAAAACAAGACTCATGAGTTTGATATGACACTGACACTGACTGTGTGTGCACGTGTGTGTGTATGCGTTGCACGCACGCACGCACGCACGCACGCACGCACGCACGCACACACACACACACACACACACACATGTATATGTGAACAGTTCTGATAAGCCTACTCTTTCTCACACATAGACACACGCACTCACTCCCACTCTCACCCTCTCTCTCTTTCTTCTTGTCCTACCTCCTATAAATCACTCTTCAACTCTGACAATGATGGGTGTGTTGGACAATGACTTTGAAATGTGTGTGTGTGTGTGTGTGTGTGTGTGTGTGTGTGGGGGGGGTGGGGGGGTGGGGGGGTGGGTGGGTGCGAGTGTGCGTGCTTAAGTGTACATGCATGTTTCATCCAACCATTAAGAAACAATGGGCCTGTCTGTCTGTGTACTTACACAGGGGGCTGTGTGTAAGTACACACACACACACACACACACACACACACACACAGGGACACAGAATAGAGCATGTTTACCGAGCAAGCCAATCTGACCACTATTCAAACATGGACTGATGTAAAGAATGGACGCGTTCCGTGTCCCGCGTTGTTTCCTTGTCTTTACTCATTTATTGTAAAATATAGAGAGTCATTGTGGAGCCATGAAGGCAAGTACGGGATGGGTAAAGGATGCACAGAAAGGTTTTACAGGAAAAGCCCCTTTGTGATTTGGAGGAGCAGGAGTGCATGTGATTTGGTGCGTGTACGTGGGTGGGTGTATTTGCTGTCTTTGTGATTGAATGAGGCCGCATAAATGTCAGAGGTGTAGTGTGTGTGTGTGTGTGTGTGTGTGTGTGTGTGTGTGTGTGTGTGTGTGTGTGTGTGTGTGTGTGTGTGTGTGTGTGTGTGTGTGTGTGTGTGTGTGTGTGTGTGTGTGTGTGTGTGTGTGTGTGTGTGAGTGAGAGAGCTATAAAACACAAGATATAGAGGCCGGTGATAGGCTATAGATTTTATTTCAGACACAGTCGATCGACGTGGCATTCAGAGTGTCTCAATTCTTTCTGAACTTGTAAGCAGAAACTTTGCAGGATTTTCTTTTCCAATAACATCTTCAAGCCTTCCTCAAGCCAGTGCACTATACGGTAAGCTTGCTGAACAAATCATTCTGATAAAAAACATTTAAAAAACATTTCTCTCGCTGTTAAAGAAAGAAAAGCAGGTGTGGCTTCCTCTGGGAAGTGGGAACCCTTAGTTAAGGCAGTGGGTGCTCAGCTTTGAAAATAACAAGAACTCATAAAACCAACTAAGTGGAAAAAAAGCAGCACTCCAAAATATAAGATGCAAGACTGTCCCCAGATGCAATTTTTCATGTTTATATGAGAACGCTTATGCTTTTATTGCTTTATTTCTCTCGCTGGTATTTTTGATGTTTTCACTGTTTGGTTTGGTATAGACCAAAAACCTTCCCCGTCTACCAAAACAAACTGTGAAAACACCGAATTTCAGCAAGAGGGCACTGTTTCTGCAGGTAAACAAACAACACCACACCACACTACTCCAGTGGCTGATATATAGCTGAAGGAAATGATTGGTAAAGATTTAGTTTTTCGTTTTGTTACATGTACTGTAATCCTGGCAACGCTATACATACTATGATTTCAATTAGCCCATTCAGGACGGGAACCCCTGTTGGTGTTTTTTGTTTTTTTTCACTTAATTTTTATTGATGAAAAGACAGACAAAAAAACAAAACAAAAGGACAATACAAAAAAAAAAGAACAAAAAGAGGAAGACAAAAACAAAAAACAAAAGACAAAGCTGCATTTTTCATATTACAGGATACATTCATTGAAATCCTCTTGCATTATCGCTAGGCTGAGAGAAGAGATCCCACTTTTCCCACTTTTTATAGAACTTATCCTCTTGTAGTCTAAGTATGAATGTTAGTTTTTCCTTAACATACAGTTCCTCAGTAATGTCCATCCAATGTTCTTTCGTTGGTGGGTCCTGTTGGTACCAGCGTCGTGTGATCGCTTTCTTACTTGTTGCTAAGAGGATCTTGATTAAATATTTATCATGTATTAGAAACTCTTCAGGGATATTTCCCAGCAATAAGAAGGAACAAGTCAGAGGTATCTCAAACCCTGTTGGTGTTTCAAGCATTACGTTATACTTTAGCTATTGAAAAATAGCAGATCTACAAGCTCATAGCGCGGCACCGAGTGCCGCGCTACAAGCTTGTAGAAAAATCGGAAACAACATATTTTCTGATGGGGGTCCGCGGCCATATACAGATACTTCTGACATGGAAAAAAATTTAGAACCACTGACATAGAAACATAGGTTTTTTCAGAAAACAGAAGACATTTTTAGAATCTGATCTCAGGTCTACAGTAAATGGGTTAGTGTGATTTGATTCAATGTGATTAGAGTGTGTAGAGGAACATGGGTCGTGCACAGAATAGATCATTACATCTGAGCATTCAGCGGATTTGTGTGAACATTGTGATGTATTTCAGATGGATGGAGTCCGCACACCATATTGCGTACAAAAGGACTTCTTTATTTATTCTATACATCCAATATTGTGATGTATAGAATATATCTGTAGTAAATTGTGAGTTTATGAACACGTGTCAACATCTTTATGATTTGACTCTAGCTAAGTAGCCTAGTAGCCAAAAAGTGAATCTGGACATGTTGAGTACACCAACGTTTTATGTTAGAAATGTTTAGTATGGGTCCCCAGCATGTAGAAACTGCCGGATGCTAACTTGCATATGTTGAGCAATTTTCATAATTGGCATAATATGTGACCATACCATTAACAACCTATAGAAGGCAAAATATTCAATATTCAAAATTTCATCATGCTTTATCTAGCATGTGACATGTCAAACTAGGGGGTTTTCATGATGCTGAATCCTACATAAAGCATGATACAATTTTGAATATTTTGCCTTCTATAGGTCTATAGGTTCACATATTATGCCAATTATGAAAATTGCTCAACATATGCAAGTTAGCATCCGGCGGTTTCTACATGCTGGGGACCCATACTCAACATTTCTAACATAAAACCTTGGTGTACTCAACATGTCCGGGTTCACAATCTGGGGCTCTATGGGCTGGCTACTAGACTAAAGTGGTATTTAACCATTCAAAGTAATGGGATTTTTTGTTGGCGATTAAATTAATGAACTCAAAAAGTACAAAATATGTCAAAATCACAAATGGTAGGGCACTATGTCCTATAAGCAAGGTGAATGTTTCTGAGTTGGAACAGTGTTTCTAGCTAGAAGCATGAAGTAATACAAAACTAAATAGGTGCTAAAATACGGGCAAAATAAAAGTATAATAAGTCAGGATAACATAATAGTGTGCATGCCTTGGCAAGCCCACACTAATTCATAGTTGCAGCCAGCCAGCTTTTCTTAAGCGGTTTATGATGTGATGATGATATGTTTTTAGTGTGGTTTGGTTGTTTTAGTGTGGTTTGGTTTGGCCACAGGGCAACCAAACTATTGTTATTTTCAGTTTATTGTAGTAACTTCTGACATTGTGGGTCTGTGGGGGATGCCATAATCATTTATGGAGTCTATGGGGTTTTCCATGATGTATGACATCTGACATCAGCATCTCCACTTATATAAAGTCTGGCAAAATGTATTACAAGAGGCAACCACATCTGCAACTGCTAATTGTTGCATAATAATTGTCTCCACCAGGCCGAAGGCATGGGGAGAGAGTATGTTTTGCACTCCGTCCGTCCGTCCGTTGTGTCCGTGTGTCCGTCCGTGTGTCCGTCCGTCCGTGAACAGCTAATCTCCGGCACTGTTAACCCGGTCGATGCCAAATTTTGCACACACACTCCCTGGATGCCAACGATGAACCTATGCCCCAAAATTTCCGGCCTGTTATAGCGCCACCAGGAGGCCGCTTTGTGCAAAACAAGTTTTTGGACAGTACATCTACATATTTTGTCCAAACATCACGCAAATTGGTACACAGTCTCTCTAGAACCATTCAACGAAACGGGTCTTTCAGATTTCTCAGACTCCATCCTGATTGGCTAAGATTGGCTTCCAAAGTTTGCAGGAGTGCTCAGTTTCAAACAAAATGCTGCAAATCATGAACACATCGTGTGATTTCCGTGAAATTGTGCATGCACATTCCCACTAGGCCGAGGAAGAAATGCCTCATGGTGGCGCTATAACTGGCCGAAAAGTGTTTTTACCTCTAACTGCACGGATCTGTGAATAACTTTGTATGCCAACTCCCTAGAGGCCAAGGAAAAACCTTTGCCTGGAATTTTTCACATCTGCTCTTTATAGCACCACCAGGAGGCCGACATATGTAAAACACATTTTCTAATATTACTCCTTCAGATTGTATCCAAATTTCACGCAAATCGGTACACATGCTCTCCATAGTCATGTGATCAACACGGGTTTGTTTGATTTCTCATAATCCACCCTCATTGGCTACGATTGGCTTCTAAACTTTTCAGGAGTAGCCCGCTTTGTACCCGTTTTGTACAAATCGCCACAACTACTCAACGCTGCGTCCGATTGTGGTGAAACTGTGCATGCATATTCCCACTAGGCTTTGGAAGAAATGCCACTTGACCGTTTTCAAATCAGCCTCATGGTGGCGTTACAACAGGCCAAGCCGCGACACACACACACACACACACACACACACACACACACACACACACACACACACACACACACACACACACACACACACACGTTTATATTGCTCCTAAACATTTTGCCAAACATCACACACACTCCTATCCTCCTGGTGGAGACCTGTGCCCAGAACTTAGGTCACTTTTTCTAGTTGTTTCTGTTTTTGTTGCTTTTCCATACTTTGTTAGGTCAGTGTAGAGAGGCCTGCAGAGAGTCATGACGGTCAGATTCAAACTAGAGCTATTACACTATTATCTTCCTAGCAATTATTCAATTGATTACTTTTTAGATTAATCAAATAACAGAGAAACAAGTTGTTTTGATAATTTGATAATCTAAACAAATTGACTTGAAAAAGATCCCAAAGTTCTTTTTTTTATAATCGACTTAATTAGATTTGTATGATTAATCACATGCCAATGCCCTATTTTATACGCCCATTTGTTTTTACAACGGTACATTAATTAGTAACTCCAAGAGTGTACCAAATGGATACATTTGTACACTCTCGGAGGTAAATTAACAAATTAACTCTACAGTGAGGTTCAAACTTTGATTGCATCGGCGTTACCAGATCTGAGTCGGGGTCAGTGGGAAACAGACCGGCCAGCTTACAGTCAGTCTGAGAGCTGCCGTATCCAGTGAAGTGATGCCGTTTGATCTTTCAGACAGGTCATAGGTGTGCTTTTAGTTGCCGCTGACTCTCCATGGCGAGCTCATGGGGTCCAGGACAGGTGATGACAAGAATGGGGCTTAAAGGCTTACAAGAAACCTGAAACCATCCTCTGGACTCCCTTGTCGCTGGCTGAAAAGATGACATGCAGCTCTTTCTGTGTGTGTAGGCCTAGGGGATCACTCTCTGCAATGTCTGCATGGCCTGTGTGTGACTGCTGCTGTCGTCTGTCTCTGTGTGGAAAATCAGCATCCGTCATTTCTCCCCATTTTCTCTCGGCAAAACGTTGACATCACGTGTCGTCCATGCTGTTGAAAAGGAAAAGATGAGGAGCATTGTAATTTATTTTAGCATGGTCAGGTTAAAAATCTTATTAGCCAGTTAAGCCAATACCATTTTCCTTCTGTTTCTTCAAAGCTATGCTAATGATATTTGTTTCAATAAAATCCTGTGTGTGTGTGTGCGTGTGTGTGTGTGTGTGTGTGTGTGTGTGTGTGTGTGTGTGTGTGTGTGTGTGTGTGTGTGTGTGTGTGTGTGTGTGTGTGTGTGTGTGTGTGTGTGTGTGTGTGTGTGTGTGTGTGCGTGCGTGCGTGCGTGCGTGCGTGCGTGCGTGCGTGCGTGCGTGCGTGCGTGCGTGCGTGTATAGTACTAGCTGTAAATGTCATTGTGCATTATTTTGTTTACATGGCTACCATGTTGGATTCAGCACAAAATTAAGTAGCACAGCCAGGTGCTCTGAGCCTTTGATTAGACAGAGGTCTGCTATTGAGCTCAGTCATTATCGGTCATTAACTGTCCTCGCCTCACCTGCAGGCGTTTGGTCATTAGCCAGAAATCACACACCGCTGAATTTAGTGATTGATTGACCATCACGCATTCAACCAAGCCCTGTAATGAAAGTTGACACTGCATTGAGGTGGATCGATTTATGTAAGTAACCTTTTGCATGGTAACCTCTCAGTACACACCATGCAGTGACACATAACAAAGTCAGCATTTTGTGTAATATAATTCAGCGTGTTTCAGCGTGTTTCAAGTTCCGTCCGTTCAAAGTCAGTTTGGCCCTTTGGAATACAATGCTGCCAACCGTGATGATCTAAAGTGGAAACATCCTACAAACTATGCCAGGAAAATGCCCCCCACAGCATAACAAAGGCACAGCCCCCCCCCCCCCCCTCACTGGTAATAAGCATTCAGGCCTGTATACCGTTAATACAGTGCTTACAGTTTGTGCACCACCGAATGTGAAGCTCTGCCAACCGTGCCCCAATAATTTTTAGTCACAACCTCTTTCTTAGTCACATACTAGATGTTTTTGTCTTGCCGTCTTGATCATGTCCCGTGGAAGTTGCTCAGTGGCGTTTTGAAACACCCGGAAGAACCGTCTACTTCCGCATTTGACCACCAAATTTTGGTGGTCAAATGCGGAAGTGCAACCGAGCGCTCAATGTTAAAGGCCAGGGTTTCCCGGTCATGAATCCACGGGTCCGCTTGCAGTCCCTCCTCTTACCACTAGAGCCCAGTGCTTCAACGTTGAAGAGCCTCACTGGGGCCTTGGTCTTGATCCAAGCCTGAAGTAAACTGGGCCTGTTCAGCAATTTAATACAAGCAACAGAGCATGACAGGAGGTTAATTGCGTTATGGTTAATTGCGTGATGGTTAATTGCGTGATGCAGTGCACCTGTACGGAAGTTTCCCCATACTAGTTGGTTTTCCCACTAATTTATTCAGGGTTTTCCTTTGTGCGTGCGTGCGTGCCCGTACGTGTGTGTGTGTGCCTGACTGCCTCATATAGAGTTATATGGCCTGCCTACACTCGCTGTGGCCAGATGAGCGATTTTATTAGCACAGTGTCGCCGAGTGCGTTCGCTGAAAGAACTATGTCACTGATCAGCACGCATGTGGGAAGACCCACACACACACACACACACACACACACACACACACACGCTTCTTGTCACACCCTCCTCCCCCCTCTATCCATATCACTTTCTGTTCATCTCCAGTTTCCCCAGTTTAATCATCTTTCTCTCTTTCCATTGACTGTTTTCTGGTTCCATCTCCCCTTCCCACTCCTCCTCTTCTTCTGCCTCTCTCTCCCTCCGTCCGCCCGACCCTCAGCCCCCCTCCCTCCCCCCCTCCCTCCCTCCCATCTTTCTGCCCTGATTCCCCTCTCTCTCTATGATATATATATCGTCATGTCTATCTCTCCATCTCGGTTTTCCCCTCTCCTCTCCTCTCCTCTCCTCTCTCTCCCCCTCCCTCTGTCTGTGTCATGCTATCATCTGTGTCACCAGCAGCTCCTCCATGCGTACGTCAGTCAGTCAGACAGACAGATAGAGATAACGCGTCACATATCAGATAGACTCCTCTCTCTGTCTCTTTATATGCTCTCTCTCTATTGTCTATTCTGCTGTCCACGCTCTCGGCCTATTCTTCGTGTCCATGTCGCCTGCTATTTCTCTTCCTCTGCTGCTCTCCATCTGACAGTTTTCTTAATTCTTAATTCTTAATTAACTATCTCTCTCTCTTTCTCACACGTGAAAACTACCGTATCTCTCTCCCTGTTAGTAATGAATACATCCAGTAGTGCCAGCATCCTCCCTCCAGCATACTGTATCTTCAATCAAGTCATATGATAGTGACAGCCCTTGTTATTGTTCTCTCCGCCAGGCCGAAGGCAAGGGGAGTCCGGGGCTAATCTCACAACCCGCTGAACCGATCAGTGCTAAATCTTTTATGACGCTATTGTTGTGTATATATATATATATATATTATTAATATATATTTGAAAATAAATATTATCTGGTGAAGCCTTGACCTAATTTGATGTCCTATGTCTATATATATATATATATATATATATATATATATATATATAGACTGACAATGACATTCAACGTTATAAGATCCTGTCATGTTTTAATGGACCAGATTTCCTGACACGGTTCCCCAGGCTTTTTTTTTTGTTTTCTTTTGAAAACAAAACTGCCCCCGAGACTAACTGTGTCCCAATTCAGGAACTGGCAATGCGTCCTCCGAAGGAGAGTTCATATGCAAATAGCATACATATATAACCCTCTTATTGAGAGATAAGATCAACTTTATTGATTCCTATGGACGATGGGTCAGACTCATTACAGCAAGAACCGATTGATAGAACAGATAGAAGTTGCCCTTCTATTGTCTAGGGAGGAGGCCTGGCACCGGGCGGGGTTAACCCTTATGTGATATATTTAGAGCGAGGAGCGATGAATGTTTTATCCACGCTGCGTAGGGCTGAACACAGGGCAGCCATTAAACATTCATATCTACCACCGCGATGACCTCCTGGAATATCAGCTCGTCATCAATGAATTAGCATCGGGCCCATTTACGTAATGCTGCTGACACACAGACAGACATATATAATATCCACCACTATATGACAGACAGAGAGAGAGAGAGAGAGAGAGAGAGAGCATGAGAGTGCATGAGTCACGTGTGAATCAAGAAGGTAGGACCCAAATGCAGGACAGGGAGGCACCGAGGCAGAGAAGTCTAAATGCTAGAGGTTTTATTCACCAAATTCCAGGATACAAGCAACATCGCACTTAAAGGAGCATTCAGTGATTTGGATGATTTGGAAAACCACCCAGTCCGCCCCGGTAACAAAATGTGCACATGCACACTCTACAGTGGGGGGAAGTGCAACAGGCCAACAGCATGTGCACCAAGGCCCGCCCCCAGTCGATCATGATTGGAGGAAGGCCCCCTCATCCTGATTGGATGAAGGCTTTGCCACCCGCCACCAAAACTGAAACTAGGGTTTTTTGACCCCAGGGGCTCACTGGGGACAGGGAGGAACTCCTTATATGGTCAGAACACTCTATAGTAGGGAGGATTATCCAGAAAAATAAAAAATTTGAATTAAGTAAAATCACTGAATATACCTTTAACATCCAACAATGAACTGACAAGGAACTCAAAAAAACAGGGCTATAAATACACAGGGAAAACAGGGCACAGGTGAACAAAACTCAAAATCAAGACAGTGATTGGCTAAGAGACCAACAGAACACAGGTGGAGAAAACTATTATCACAGGTGGTGAGACAACACAGGTAACAAAAGCAAACAGGGGAAACCAAGGGACCAAAAATACTACAAAACAAAAGCAGAACAGAAAACGTCACGGATCGTGACAGCATGTGACTGTGTGTGTGTGTGTGTGTGTGTGTGTGTGTGTGTGTGTGTGTGTGTGTGTGTGTGTGTGTGTGTGTGTGTGTGTGTGTGTGTGTGTGTGTGTGTGTGTGTGTGTGTGTGTGTGTGTGTGTGCATTTGCATCCATGCTTCCCAATAGGTATCTATTCCTATATATAGCCATCTTGATCACATTTTTTGGAAAGATTTTATAAAAGTTTGCAACAAGGCAGGATTTGATTTGTTGTATCAAAAGGCATGGATTTCCCCCCATTACCCCCAGTGATCCTAGTGTTAACACTACGGCCGCCCAAGGCGGAGAATTCCGTCCTATCAAATAATTATGCCCAACGCCCAGGACGGAGATTAATCGAAAGATGGAGAATTACTTTGATAACAGAGCGCACCACTCTACAGTCTAGGAGCGTCTATTGGGCAACATTCGATGTCGTTGCCAAAGTGGTCCCCCTCCATTTGAATGGATGGGATTAAAGATCTAAAAACGCGAATAACTGATTTACTGGTTCCAACTGAGGGTGTTTTTTCCCCCATGAAAGGCCATTTCCCCACTTTGTTTTTGTTGCACCAGCAGTGGTACCTATGCAGACACAAACGTCTCCTTTGTGTCACCATAGGGAACCAATGCTGGTCATCAAATTATTAGGATTTGTTTTGGTGAACTAAAGGAAGTGCATGATTTATTCTTTAGGGCTTTAGTGCCCTGTGATGACTTTGGATTTGGAAGGAAAGGATGCAGTTTTTTTTGTGGCTTTCGCCTTTATTTTATTTTTATTTTTATGGAGGGACAGACAGGAAATGCGGAGAGAGAGATGGGGGGGATGACATGCAGTAAAGGCCGTCGGGATCGGGAGTCGAGCCCGCGGCACACTGCCAGGCTGGATTGCCAGCCAAGGTGCCTGGACCACAGAGGATGCAGTTTATTAAACCATTTGAATTCACTTTAATTAACTGGAAGTGAGAGAACGTGTTGTGTTTGTACAGTATGTGTACCAGACCTGTGCGTGCGTACATGCATGCGTTCATACGTGCGTATACATGCATGCGTTTGTGTGCATGCGTGTCGTGTGGTGTACAGCTGTAATATGCCTGGTGAAGGAATTTCACATTGTGTCACAGAGCTGGCTGCACTATTTGCGGTTAATATGCATGTATACATCATGTGTGTGTGCAACCTATGATATACCTCACAATTAGCTTTGCGTTGCGATACTAATATAGGCTACCACTCCGCTGCGTTGCGTGGTGCATAATGTATATGCAATAGGGACGGATGAAATCTGGCCGCGCCAGGCTACCTCACAATAGGGGCGTGTGTGTGTGCGTGCATGTGTGCGTGCCTGCGTGCATGCGTGCGTGTGTGTGTGCATGCATGCATGCATGCATTCATGCGTGCGTGGAAACCATTGGAAAAGCAAAACATTAAAAAAATGCCACCGGCTAATAGCAGCTCAGTTCAGAATGCTGTGTTGAAATGAACAGTAGAAAGCATCTATAGTTCATGAGACGACCGACGAGAGGAGACCCGGCCCGAGGCCTCGCTACATGGCCCCAGGCTGGGCAGTACGTGGTGGGCCCCTCTCTGACTTGCTGGTCCCGCTGTGTGTTTTGGCTCTGCCCGGCTGCGCCTCTCAGACACAGTTTAGCAACAGCTCAGCCAGACTGCATTATTCATGCCCGAGCGGCCTGGCAGATAGGGTTACCCCAAGGCAGTATAGCTGATACATTAAGGTGCCCTTTGCAACTATAACTGAGGATGGCACGCATGCACACTCATATGCAGTCATTTGCACACACATACATATACACGGACGCAGACACACCGAGCTGAGGATAGGACAAGGGGTCCGGGGTGAAGTGAGGATGACTGAAGTCGCATGCAGTAACCAGAGAGATAGGCGGAACAAGGTTGTAGCAGGGCACAAAGGCAAGCTGACGTGGATGTGGAAACGACAGAACTCACGTATGCACACGTAGGCTACGCACACACACACACACACGCTCTGACACACATGCTTACGGATACGTGGGAGGATAACCCTGAAAGCCGGGGACTCACACACGCAGGATACACACACACACACACACCATTTGTGCCTCGCCGGGGGATCGTCCTGACAAAGCAGGTGAGGCGGCCAAGACGAGGGCTGAACTGCGGACTCCCAGCTCACAGCAACAATGGGAAGTACACAAAGAACTACACAGACACCGCCACCTGCACAGCCGGCGTCTTTTATTCACCCCGTGACCCTGGGACGTTAGTTACATGTCTTTAACTGGGCATCTGACTGGGATTTTTCTGCTCGTGGTGGACTAATGTTTTTTCCTGGATAACTTTGTTTGATTCGGGGCTTTATTTTGATTTAAACAGGACACTTCCATGGATCTGACTGGCATTTTCTGCTTATGACGGACTAACGTTTATTTTGTAGAAGTCCCTTTGAATGCCTTATTTCATGAATTCAGTGTGGGGCAAGCGAACAATCCAGAAGCGACAGGTCTGGATGATGAGGTGATCAATGACATTTAATGTTCCTTAAAAGAAGCTGTTTATTTAAGTAAATGTTTTAAATGTAACACCAGGCACTGTTGCGTCTCTATTTACACGCCACACAGCAGGGCGTTTGCTGAGGCTCGAAGAAGAAGCCTACTGTAATGCGAGCGAACACCCGATGTCTGAGGTTCCTACTCCATTACTAAGATCGTGTTTTGGACTGCTGTGGTTTTGGGCTCGTGAGTCGTGTCAGTGCACATTTTAGAATGTCTGGCGTCGGAGTGTCTTTCACTCTGCAGTTACCCATGTGTGCGCGTGTCTGAGGTGTCGTGCTGAAGCCGGCTATATCAGGTCAGATCAGACGGAGGCGGGAGAGAAAGAAGAAAAGGCAAGCGATACTAAACAGGAGGATACGAAGAGGATGTTGCTTCCGTCTGCATTTAGACTCTTCTTAAACTGTCAATTGTCAACACTGGCACTGATACTGACCCGCGTTAGCCCCATTTGGGCACTGGTCCTTCCTTGTCTGACTTCAGCATGGCCCCAGTCCTGAGACAGCATGCCACCTAAGAAGGGAGCCGCGAAGGAGCCCGCCAAGAAGGGCAAGGAGGAGCCCAAGAAGGCACCGGCCAAGGCCGAGGAGCCAAAGAAGGCGGCCAAGGCTGAGGAGCCCAAGAAGGGAGGAAAGGATGACAAGAAGGGAGGGAAAGGGGGTAAGAAGGAGGAACCACCAGCCAAGGGGAAAGGGAAGGATGACGGGAAGAAGGGAAAGGGAAAGAAACCCGTCAGTGAGTCGGAGCCGGAGTCGGAGTCGGAGCCGGAGTCGGACGTTAGCGAATCGACCGCGGACAGTGATGACAGTGATGCTCCCAAGAAGGCAGCCAAAGGAAAGGCTGCCCTGAAGGGAGCCTCCAAGGTCATTGCTGTGAAGGGCAAGGGAAAGGGCGCTGACGATGCAGGGCCTTCTGCCGAGGCACAGAAGAAAGTATTGCCGGCTCAACTCAAAGGAGCCACCAAAGTCATCGGAGGCCTCGCAGCGAAACCTTCCCCTTTCGCTATGCCTAAAATGCAGCCAAATAAACCCAAGAGAAACCTCAAAAGCACCTCCCGTCTCTTCTTGCTCGGCGGCGGAGACAAGAAGAAGAAAGATGGCGCTAAACCGAGCCTAGGCGGCAAGTTGTTTGGCGGGTTAGGCAAATCCAGTGCCCCTGCCATGTCTGGCATCAGCTCGTCCAAATTCTCCATGTTTGGTAAGAAAGATGACAAAGGGGACAACAAGCCAGTACTGGGAGGTAAAAAAACGTTGGGCACGCTTATAGCGGCCGACCCAACCTTTAAGGGCAAAAGCTCGATATTGGGGAAGATTGCCGGGGCTGCTAATTGGCTGACAGGGAAGTTCTTGACCTCGAGGGGCCATGGACGTATCGGGGGACGAGTAGGAAAGCGGGGCAAGACACTGTCATTCAATAACGGTGGGGACTATTACAATGATGGCTATGAGTATGATGAGTATGATGATGAATACGGCTATGAGGATGAGTACTATGACCAGCCGCGTCATAGTACGCTTAGGGGCGTCTATAGACACCCCTACGATCACTTTGACCCGTATATAGATGAAATGGGTTACGATGACGAAGATGAATGGGAGGACGAGTACGGTTACTACGATGAGGATGGCAACTTTTACTACGACGACGACATTTACTACGACGAAGAGGCCGATTTCTATGGTGACCCTTATGGGTATTATGGTGATGATTATGGCGATTATTATGACGACGGGCTGGATTATTACTACGGTGACGATGGAATGATGTATGCAATGGAGGCAGATCCGTATGGTTACTACGGTAATAACATGGATGCTATGTTCTATGATCTGTACGACCCCAACATGTATGGCGATTACTATGAACATCAAATGGAATATAACTATGGGATGTCAGACCCGTATAACATGTATGTTGTTGGCTATGAGGCTGAGCCTATGCTTGGTGGATATACAGACCCTACTGCTATGTATAACCCCTACCAGCAACAGCAACCTCTCCCGGAAGCTGGTTATGATCCTGACTCAGGGCTGATGTATGGACAGGAGCAGCTGTATTACCCTGTGCCAGACCCTTATTCTGCTGAGCCTTTCAGAGTCCCCAGACCCCAAGTACGAATGTTTGGCAAAGACAGGCTGGATGTGCATTACCTTCCTCCACCCCCTTCTCCTTATTCTCGCCCCCCTTCCCCTCTCTTTCTCCCTGGCTCCCCCCAGATGGCCCTCAATGACATGGACACCTGGTCTGAGATCCAGTATGAAACACCCATCTTCTATCCCTCTGCCCAGCAGTTCGCCCCAGCCATGAGCCAGCCACAGAGCCCGCTTCTGCCAAGACACTCTCCTCCCATGATGATGCAGCAACCTTACCAGCAGCCTTACCCCACTCACCCTCCCCTGGTCGCCTCTCCCAGTCAAATCACCCTCAACCCCAATCTTGCTCAGCCTGCCTACCCCATGCAGAACCCCTACCTCCCCCAAGACCCTCAGTTCACGATGGGGCAAATGACACCAATGCACTCACAGATGCACTCCCCGATGCCCCCACAAATGTACTCCCAAATGCCCCCACCAATGCACTCCCCCATGCCTCCAATGATGCACTCCCCCATGCCTCCAATGATGCACTCCCCCATGGCCCCAATGATGCACTCCCCCATGCATTCGCCAATGGGCTCACCGATGCCAGTGAGGCGAATGAGCCCCTACCATTCCCCACAGCTGTCTATGCGGCCCGGGTCCCCGCCTAGGGGAATGGCCCCTCACCTTCCTCCACATAGAATGGACTTTCAGGCTGAAATCCCACCGAACCCCTACAAAACCCCTCGCTTATCCAGGAGAGGGCTCGCCTCACGCCCAGGTTCAATGGCAAGCCCGAGGCCTCCCACACGACTGGGAAGGAGGAGCCCTCCTCCTTCCCCGCAGCCTCCCAGAAGAGGAATGTCAATGAGACGTCAACCTTCTCTCTCCAGGGGAAGGAGAGGCGTTGGATTACAGAGGGCCCCGTCCGCCGCTCGCCCACGATCCCCACTGCCCAGCCCCCCGGCCTCGCCTCGTGCGTCACGGAGACGGCGAGAGGGTCCACCCACATCCCCAAGATCGTTCAGGAGGCCCCTGACCCCTCCGGATCCAGTGCCCCCCCCATCTTCCAGACGTAATTTCGGAAGACACTCATCCATAATGACACGTACGTCCTCACGTGCGTCCCCTTCCATGCCCCCTTTCCACAGACGCACCCCATCAATGGCTAGCAGAGGCCAGTCACCCCCACATGCTTTCCGTCCAATGTCCCCCCACCGTCCAACCTCTCCTGGTCCTATGTCTAGCCGCCCGCTCCCCACACGCACCTCCACGCGTAGTAGGCTCAGAGGAGGTAGGGGCCATGTCCCCATGGGGACAGTCAGGCCATCCCCACAGAGACGCAGCAGACATGGTCACCCGCCAGTCACCCAAAACGTTGCCCCTTTTAGGTCCTCCATCCACAGTGTCCACGGGCCGCCGGGCCACATGCGGTCTGCGGCGGGAACTCCTATGTTAGCCAGGACAGGTTCTCGGCCAGTGGGTTTCAGGGAGCCAAATCGTTTTGGGACCCCCCAAGGAGGGTTCCACAGGCCCGTAGGAAGGGGGCAGCCGCTGATGCGTATGGGGACTCAGCCCCCTTTCAGGTCAACTGTCCCAATACCTCCCATGCCTCACCAACATGCATCACCTATATTCTCTCGTGGAACTTCACCCATGCATCCTCTTACTCACCCAGCCTCCCCTATGGGTTCCCCTATGCTTCCCAGGGCCATGGGTCAATCCCAAATGTTTCAACCCACTATGTCCCCTGGTAACTTCCAGCCTACTCAGGTTTTCAATCAATATAGCGCAATGATGGGGCCAGGTCAGTCACAAATGCTGACAAATGGTACGTTAGAGATGTCTCAGGATACATGTGGTTCCTTTCCTCCTCAGTACCCCATGTATCCTTCCCCGTCTCCTATGCAGAGGAGCCTCTCCCCTGTGCCTGGTGGACAGGGAATGATATCACCCGATGGACAAATGAACCAGCAGCAAATGGGTATGGGCTACGGTCCTGTGCCTGGTGGACAGGGAATAATGTCACCCGATGGACAGATGAACCAGCCAATGGGTATGGGCTACGGTCCTGTGCCTGGTGGACAGGCAATGATGTCACCCGATGGACAGATGAACCAGCCAATGGGTATGGGCTACGGTCCTGTGCCTGGTGGACAGGCAATGATGTCACCCGATGGACAGATGCCCCAGCAGCAAATGGGTATGGGCTACGGTCCTGTGCCTGGTGGACAGGCAATGATGTCACCTAGTGAGCAGATGAACCAGAGTATGGGCTACAGTCCGATGCAGAACCCCAGCCCACAAAGTGCTTCCTATGGCTCTCCCCTGCAGCGCAATGCCAACCTGTACACACCTGTCCTCGCACCTGATGATAACATGTCGGCCTCCCCACACCTCTCTGCTTCCATGCTCAACTCCCAGCTCCGTAATGCCTCCTTTGCCTCCCCCTTTCAGCAGCCCTCCTCCCCTGGTGCTCCCGCCATGCCATCTTCTCCACAATTCTCTCCATCCATGCTCTCCTCCCAGCTACGTAACGCCTCCTTCGCCTCCTCGCCCTTTCAGCAGCCCTCCTCCCCCGGTGCTCCCGCCATGCCGTCTTCTCCACAACTCAATCCTTCCATGCTCTCCTCTCAGCTCCGCGATGCCCGATTCACCTCTCCTTTTCAGATGGGCCCCTCCACTCCTGAACCTGCTATGCCGTCTTCTCCATACCTCTCCTCTTCCATGATAAACCCCCAGCTCCGCAATGCACGCTTCTCCTCTCCTTTTCAGATGGGCCCCTCCACTCCTGAACCTGCTATGCCATCTTCTCCATACCTCTCCTCTTCCATGATAAACCCCCAGCTCCGCAATGCACGCTTCACCTCTCCTTTTCAGATGGGCCCCTCCACTCCTGAACCTGCTATGCCATCTTCTCCATACCTCTCCTCTTCCATGATAAACCCCCAGCTCCGCAATGCACGCTTCACCTCTCCTTTTCAGATGGGCCCATCCACTCCTGAACCTACATCTCCATATCTGTCTTCTTCCATGATCAACCCCCAGCTCCGTAATGCTCGCTTCTCCACCCCTTTTCATCTGGGCCCTCCTCCACCCACTTCTCCACACCTCTCCTCTTCCATGATCAACCCCCAGCTCCGTAATGCTCGCTTCTCCACCCCTTTTCATCTGGGCCCTCCTCCACCCACTTCTCCACACCTCTCCTCTTCCATGATCAACCCCCAGCTCCGTAATGCTCGCTTCTCCACCCCTTTTCATCTGGGCCCTCCTCCACCCACTTCTCCACACCTCTCCTCTTCCTTGATCAACCCCCAGCTCCGTAACGCTCGATTCTCCACCCCTTTTCATGTGGGCCCTCCTGAGCCCACTTCTCCACAACTCTCCTCCTCCTTGATCAACCCGCAACTCCGTAATGCTCGCTTCTCTACCCCTTTTAAAGTGGGTCCTCCTGAGCCCACTTCTCCACACCTCTCATCTTCCTTAATCAACTCCCAGTTCCGCAACGCCAAATTTTCCACCCCCTTTAGGGTGGGCCCTCCTGAGCCCACCACCCCAAACCTCTCTGGTGCACTGAGTGGTGGCCTCTTAAAGACTAAGATGTTAAGGCTTCCAGACGGAACCTTGATGATGCCTGAGGCTGAGCCTCAGGCTGTAGCTGGGGGTGCTGGAGGGATCAAGTCTGGCTCGACTATGTTATCCGGCGCTCTACTGAAGCCTGGCATAAAACAAAACTATCGTTTGCCTGATGGCGCCCTAATGTCCAGGCAAGAGGCCGCTGCTCCTATGCTCGGCAAATCCATGGCTGGTGGCCTCCGTGGGGCGAAGTTAAAACTCCCTGAGGGAGGTTTCAGATTTGGTGAAGAAGAACCACAGGGCATGAACCTCTCCAACGCTTTGTCCAAGAACATGAACCTCCGTGGCGCCAATTACCGTCTCCCTGAAGGTAGTTTCAGAGTAGGCGTTGAGGAACCCCAGGGCATGAACCTCTCCAACGCTTTGTCCAAGAACATGAACCTCCGGGGGGCCAATTACCGTCTCCCTGATGGAGGTTTCAGAATCGGTCCTGAGGAACCACAGGGTATGAACCTCTCCAACGCTTTGTCCAAGAACATGAACCTCCGTGGGGCCAATTACCGCCTCCCTGATGGAGGTTTCAGAATCGGTCCTGAGGAACCACAGGGTATGAACCTCTCCAATGCTTTGTCCAGGAACCCCAACCTCCGCGGGGCCAATTACCGTCTTCCTGATGGCAGTTTCAGGGTTGGCGTTGAAGAGCCACAGGGCATGAACCTCTCCAACGCTTTGTCCAAGAACATGAACCTCCGTGGGGCCAATTACCGTCTTCCTGATGGCAGTTTCAGGGTTGGCGTTCAGGAGCCACAGGGCATGAACCTCTCCAACGCTTTGTCCAGGAACCCCAACCTCCGTACAGCTACGTACCGTCTGCCAGATGGAACTCTGGTACAGAGGCCACAGCCTGCTGGACGTGGCTTCGACCTCTCCAATGCCATGTCCAAGAACCCCAACCTCCGCGGGGCCAATTACCGGCCTGGCATCTTCACACGGCCTGGCGCCGAGCCCGAGCCCCTAGACCCCCGGGACCTCTCCAATGCTATGTTTAATCCCAACATCAGGGGGGCCTCATACCGCCTGCCATCATACGCGATAGTGATGCCCCAGGTTCAGGGCTCTGAACCAGGGGAGCACTGGGCCCAAGGCACTGATGAATTTGCGATGATGCAAGACATGGAGATGTGGACGCCGGAGATGTGGGCTATGTATGAGGAGGGGATTCTGATGTACCCCGATGGACCCGAGGGGGAAGGACCTGGGCAGTGGATTCTCAACAGAGATGGAGAACCACAGGGGAACTGGTATGACAAGGTATGTATGTTATGTATGTAGGACAACACTAATTGCGAACGCAGTGATTGCGAACGCAGTGATTGCGAACGCAGTGATTGCGAACACAGTGAGCACTAACTATGAGACATAGCAGAACATGTCTGTCTGTCTGTGTGTGTGTGTCTGTCTGTGTGTCACGCTGTAACACCACCCGCCCGCCACCAGAGGGCGCAGCTGTATCACACACAAAACACACACACACACACACACACAACTTAACTTAAAAACTTAAACGTTAAAAAAACCAAAAAAATAAATAAAGAAGTACGTAATTTATTCTAATTGTTATTGCAATTTACGAGCTGCGTTCACTTCCCTCGTTCACGTGTCTTACTTGTATGTATATCCACACTCACCAGAACAGAATAAAAAAAGTAATAAACTAGAAAAAGTGCCCTTCTGGGCACAGGTCTCCACCAGGAGGATAGGAGAGTGTGTGTGTGTGTGTGTGTGTGTGTGTGTGTGTGTGTGTGTGTGACGCGACTTGGCCTGTTGTAGCGCCACCATGAGGCTGATTTGAAAACTGTCAAGTGGCATTTCTTCCTCAGCCTAGTAGTGGGAATAGGTATGCACAGTTTCACCGCAATCGGATGCTGTGTTGAGGAGTTGTGGCGATTTGTACAAAACGGGCTACTCCTGAAAACTTTAGAAGCCAATCGTAGCCAATCAGGATGGATAATTATGAGAAATCAAACAAATCACATGATCACATGACTATGGAGAGCATGTGTACCGATTTGCGTGAAATTTGGATAAAATCTGAAGGAGTAATATTAGAAAATGTCTTTTACATATGTCGGCCTCCTGGTGGCGCTATAAAGAGCAGATGTGAAAAATTCCAGGCAAAGGTTTTTCCTTGACCTCTAGGGAGTGTGCATACATGGTTTTACACAGATCGGTGCAGTTATAGGTAAAAACACAAATCGGCCAGTTATAGCGCCACCATGAGGCTGAGTTGAAAATATTCAAGTGGCATTTCTTCCTCGGCCTAGTGGGAATGTGCGTGCAAAATTTCACGGAAATCACATGATGTGTTCATGATTTGCAGCATTTTGTTTGAAACGGAGCACTCCTGCGAACTTTGGAAGCCAATCGTAGCCAGTCTGAAAAATCTGAAAGCCCCTTTTTGTTGACTGGCTCTAGAGAGACTGTGTAACAATTTGCGTAATGTTTGGACAAAATCTGTAGGTGTACTGTCAAAACATTTGTTTTGTACAAAGAGGCCTCCTGGTGGCGCTATAACATGCCAATGTGAAAACTTTGGAGCAGAGGTTCAGCTCTGGCATCCAGGGAGTGTGTGTGCAGAGTATGGCTGCGATCAAGCCAACGGTGCCAGAGATTAGCTGTTCACAGACGGACGGACAGACACACGGACGGACGGACGGACGGACACACGGACACACGGACGGACGGACGGAGTGCAAAACATACTCTCTCCCCATGCCTTCGGCCTGGTGGAGACAATAATGTTTCTTTGGCT